>NC_045698.1:115868554-116528726 GCF_009834535.1 Camelus ferus
TGGTTCACCTGGGCCTGGGCGGCCCAGCACACTGAGCTCCAGAGCAGGCTGCAGGGGAAGGCCAGCCCCAGAATAAAGGGATGGGACTAGCTGAGACTGAGGGCCAGACCAGAGTGGAGAGTGGGTGTCCAGCCCCAGCTGCCCCTAGAGGAATCGACATTCTCACGAGGGCGTCTGGGTGCCACCCTGGGAGTGGAACAGTCCTGGGCTTCCTGCTTAGAGTGCCACGTCTCCTGGCTCAGTCTCTGGACCCTTTTTTCTCCCAGGGGTCTCCACCTCCAGCACCTCCTGAACCCAGCGGGGGGCTGCGGGGAGGAAAGTGGGAAGGGTGGCCCGGGGTTGGCGCATATGGGCAGTCTCCCACTCCCTGGGACCAGGCCAGCTCTCACTCTTACACGTTGACCTGCCTCCCCCACAGATACTACTGTCCCACCCCCAGCTGCTCTGGAGCAAGCAGACCAGGAGACCACATCCATCCAGAGGACGCTGGTGTGCCCGGAGTCTCCAGGACCCTCCGCAGGGGACCAGATCAGCCCTGGCCCCAGACCCGGAGACCCACCTGAAGTCCAGGAGGCCGGCCCGAAGCCCCCAGGCACAGAGGCTGCAGAAGCACCTGGTGAGGCAGTGGCAGCAGGTTGAAGGCAAAGCACTACCTGCTTCCAGGACCACCCCCCCACCCCTAACCTCCCCTCTGTTCTGACACCAACCTTGGTCACTGTGGGTGCCCATTTTGGGTGAACTGGCAGAGCCCTGGGGACCCCCAACATTCTGATGGCTCCACACACTGGGAGGCAGGGGCTGGACAAGGCCCACCCCTCACACAGCCTGTGAAGCCAGGCAAGAGTATGGGTTCTGGGGGGGATGGAGGGTCCTTCCCACCCTGAGCACATCTGTCCCCAGAGCCAGAGGCCTACTGTGGTCGGCCCTCAGCAGACAGCTTGGGTACCCTATGTTCCTGGGAAGGCGATGGGGAGGGGGAGGAGGAGAGGGGACAGATGGAGTGGGAGAGGAGGGTTGTGAGGTTGGGGAGAAGAAGTGGGAGGAAGGAGAGTGGGGAGGAAGAAGAGGCGGAGGAGGGGAGAGAGAAGGGAAAGATGGGGAGAAGGGAAAGGGAAAGAGAAGGCAGAAATAGGTGGGGGGGGGGGAGAAAAAAGATGCGGAATAGGAGAAGGAGGAGGCAGGTAGGAAGGAGCAGCAGGGAGCTGCCAGTGCCCCAGGCAGACCAGGACCCTGGGGGTGCTGCTGTGGGCCGCTCCTCCTAGGCCCAGGGGGCCGAGGTGCACGTGCATGACGCAGACCCTGTGCACCTGGGGCCCTGGTTCTACATGGTCCCACTCTCTGAGCCCTGAAGGTCGATGCAGAGACATATCTTGAGGGACAGTCCCCAGGCTCCATCTCACTGGGCCCGTTGCCTCCCCCTAGACGAGCCCCAGGCGGTGCCACAAGCTCTCCCCAGTAAGGGCCTGGAGCAGGACTCGCAGGCCCACACTGAGGCCCAGGAACGCATTGTGCCCATCCGGTAACTTCCCCAGCTCGCTGGGGGATGAGGGGACATCCTGGGGGGCAGGAGAGTAAGGGGTGGGGGTCACAGCACGCCTGCACTCTCCTTGCCAGCCCAAGGGCAGGGCAAGGAGGAGAGGCCACCCTTGGGGCAAGGGAATTGGGGGAGCTCCCTCTTCACCCAGCACTGGGGGCCCCTGTCTGTACATCCCCTCCGAAAGAGTCTGGTGCAGTCCCCTGGGTGGGGGCAGGGCAAGACCCCTATCTTATCATGAAGCTCTGCCACCCTCGCCCCAAAAGTGGAAGGTAGGGGTAGACGGCTAATTCCGCTCCATGGTCCCAGGATGGAGGGCGCTGCCTGGCCCCCGGCAGGTGCAACAGAGCTCTGGGACATCCACAGCCACGTGTTCACAGAGACCACGCACAGGACTTTTGTGTACCAGGCCAGCGATTCGGGTGCCGCAAGTAGGTGGGGGCACAGCAGGTTAGAGTGTGTCTGCTCTGTCCTGGGCTAGGGGGATATTTGCATGCAGGGGCCTGCAAAGCCACCTGGCATGTCCCAGCCTCGCTGTGGCCAGGGCCCCTGCTGCTGCTCGCACTGTGTCCCCTGTCCCCTCAGAGGGCATCACTGATAGGGGAGAGGCCGACCTTGATGCCGGATCCCTTTTCCCCACTCATGGCTGCATGTTCTGTGTAGCCTGCCATCAGAGAGCCAAGGCTGAAGCAGGAGAGGCAGAGGTTAGACTGAAGGAAGCACTTCCTAGCCGTCAGGGGCCTGGGGGGAGTCAGGAGGGGGTTGCCTTCCCTTGGGAGGCAGGTGAGCTCTTTCACCCTGGGGCGTATCTCACGGGCTCCCTGCCCACCTAGGGCACCAGGACACAGCTGGGGTGCTGCCAGCCCACCCGGGGCTGGGTCTCTGTGACTGCAGGCCGGGGATGGAAGACTTCAACACGGGACAGGCTGTGGTGGGGCACTGCCTGGCCTCTTCCCATGGGCTCCCTCCCCCACCCCCAGGGCCCCCATCCATGCAGGTCACCATCGAGGATGTGCAGGCCCAGAGGGGCGGCACGGCGCAGTTCCAGGCCGTCATTGAGGGCAGCCCGCAGCCCACGGTGACCTGGTACAAGGTAGGGACAGGCCTGGGGTGGGGGCCTGCCTGAGGGGGTGGGGAGCATGTGAAACTCCCACTGCACTGGGCACAGCGCCCACTGAAGGTCAGGCTGGGCCGTCGTTCTGGGGTCCCCCACGGTGGGCTGACAGCCTCCCTGACCTCCTATGTCTCCAGGACAGCGTCCAGCTGGTGGATAATCCCCGACTCAGCCAGCAACAGGAAGGGACCACATACTCTCTGGTGCTAAGGGACGTGGCCCAGCATGACGCTGGTGTCTACACATGCCTGGCCCGCAACGCTGGTGGCCAGGTCCTGTGCAAGGCAGAGCTGCTGGTCCATGGGGGTGAGTGGGGGACCCCCCCTTCTGGGACCTGTCTCGGCTTCACGCAGGCCTGTAGGGCCATGGGTATAGGTGTTCCATGAGCTTGCACAGGGAGTTGCCCCAACAGACACTATAAAGTTGTCAGACAGGGTGACAGGGCAGTCATCTTTGCTCACACCTACAGCTACCTCCTCCCTGGCTACAGGGGACAGTGAGCAAAGCTATCGGAGGAAACTGCACTCCTTCTACGAGGTCAAGGAGGAAATTGGAAGGTATTGCTCCTCCTATTCCAGGCCCAGGAGCCCCGACCCTCCTGGAGCGCCGCCCCCTGAGGCCCACCAAGCTCCCAGAGTCCACAGACCCCCCCCAACCCCCTGCACCCTACAATCTCCCCACCCTGGAGTGCCTGACTTCAGCACTCGCCCCCCTCCCCAAGGAGTACTTGCCTCCCCTAGCCCTCACCGTCTGGAGCCCTTGCCTCCTGCGAAACTCCACCTCTCAGGAGTCCCTTCCCCCAGAGTATCCACTGCCTTTCGGGAACTTCAGCCCCACCAGGACCCCGCCTCCCCCACTCCCAGCTCTGGCTCTTCCAGAGCCTTCCCTCTCAGGAACCCCGCCCCAAGGGAACCGTGTCCCCCAGGAGCCCGGCCCGAGGACCCCAGCCCTCTCCCCCTCCCCGGAGCCCCGACGCTCGTGCCCAGTGTGGGCTCCCTTCCTCCCAGGGGCGTGTTCGGCTTCGTGAAGAGGGTGCAGCACAAGGGCAACCAGATGTCCTGCGCCGCCAAGTTCATTCCCCTGCGGAGCAGGACGCGTGCCCAGGCCTATCGGGAGCGGGACATCCTCGTAGGGCTGAGTCACCCGCTGGTCACTGCGCTGCTGGACCAGTTTGAGACCCGCAAGACCCTGATCCTCATTCTGGAGCTGTATCCCGCCACACCCTGAGGGTGCGGGGGGGGGGGGGGGGGCGCGGCCGGGGGCGTGGCCGGGGCGGGGCGCACGCCCTGGGCGGTCAGGGCTCCGGAGGGCTGCGTGGGGCTTGTGGTTCTGGTGATCCCAGGCCCGACCGCCTCGTGGGCGCAGCCAGCCTGGCTTCCGTGCTCCCGTGTTGATGCTTCGTGAGTAACGCTGCCCACCCCACCCCGCGCCGCAGCCTTACACACCACACACACACAGCACAGTCCTTATAGGTCCCAGTCCCGTGGGCCAGGAATTTGGGCAGGGCTGTGTCCAGAAGGTCCAAGACGTGCCTCCACGGTCTCCTCCCGCTCTCCCGCTCTCCATGGGGCCTCTCCAGCAAGGAGGCTGGCCGTCTTATGTAGTTTCTGAGGCTCCTTAGGACGCCTGCCAGGCTCCAGGGAGGGGGACGCACGCTACCCGACCCCTCTGGGTCTCACCGCACTACTCGCTTTCCCACTGAAGGGCTCTGAATGTCACGTGTTCTCGCCTCATCCCCAGCTCCTCAGTTAGTGTCCCCGGAGTGGGGAGCGGGGCGTGCGGTCTTTGATGAGAAGAGAGGATGCCTCCACTCCCCCTGTGCTGCTGCCCACTGGCCTCAGCCCCTCTCCTTGGGGTCTCTTGTCCCTCCCATCGTCCTCAATTCCAAGCAGTAGCCTCCCCAGCGTGGCCCCCCACCTCACACCAGGTGGTGTGAGGCCGAGAGTGTTTCAGACCCTACAGCTTTCCTTAACGGAGTCCCAGATGCTCGTCGGAGGAGCTGCTAGACCGCCTGTTCAAGAAGAGCGTGGTGACAGAGGCTGAGGTGACCGTGCCACCTGGGCTGCGTGCATGCCCCACCAGGCTCCCTGGTCCCTCTGCCCAGACCACCTCTCCCTCAAACTAGCTCCCCGACGCAGCGCTTCTCCACTTAGAGACCTTCTAGGATACCCTAGGGCCTCATGGGGTGTTGCATCTCCTTAGTCAGGCTCTCAGAGTCCCCCCCGCCCCCCCGTGTCCTGGGCTCACTGCTTCCCTATCCCATACAGCGCTGGGCCAGCTGGCCAGTCCTCGCCTGCTCCCCCAGGCCCCTCCTGCTTTGCTCAGGCTGCTCCACACACCTAAACCTGCCCCGCCTCGGATCCCCCAGCTACAGGGGTCTATGAGGCTTTGCATGTCACCTCCCCTGCTGGACCACCATCCCAGGCTCACATGTGGAGGGAAGTGGAGGCACTGTAGGTGGGAGCAGAGCAGGGAAGTAAGTGGAGGGGGAGGTTGAGGCTGGCTCTCTCACCTAAGCACCAGCCTTTGCTGCAGGTCAAGGTCTACATCCAGCAGCTGGTGGAGGGGCTGCACTATCTGCACAGCCATGGCATCCTCCACCTGGACATAAAGGTATGTGGCGTCCTGGTGCCCCCAGGGCCCAGTGAGGGGCAGGTGGGAGCCTGGGCCCTGTAGGCTGAGAGACTGCAGACCCAACACTTCCAGCTTCCCTGTTAGGACTTCCTTACCTCTGGGGACAGGGAGCTCACTACCTTACGGCAGCCCCTTCAGGTGGGGTGTGGCTTTGATGGAACAGAAGCCAACCCCAAATGGCGCAGAAACCTGCCCGTGGGGCTGCCCACTGCCCCATGCTGGTCTCACCCTCAAAGACCCCCAGGTGTCCTCTCCAAGCCCAGCAGCCCTGGGAGTCACTTCCTTAGGGCACGGACTCACGCACTCCCGACTCTGCCCAACAGCCCCCCAACATCCTGATGGTGCATCCCGCTCGGGAAGACATTAAAATCTGTGATTTTGGCTTTGCCCAAAAAATCACCCCGACAGAGCCACAGTACAGCAAGTACGGCTCCCCTGAGTTTGTGGCTCCTGAGATCATAGAGCAGACCCCTGTGAGCGAGGCCTCTGACATCTGGTGAGTGGGGCCCACCCACGCCCCCACCCCCGCCCACTCTCTGCCTCCTCCTCCTCCTCTTCCTTCTCTTCCTCCTCCTCCCCCTCAAGCCAGGCCTGGGTGACTCACGGCTGTGGTTTTGTTCCCACAGGGCCATGGGGGTCATCTCCTACCTCAGGTGAGCAGACCCCTGCTCCTGTCAGCCGGCTCCTCCAGTGCCAACCCAGACCCCTCCTCAGCAGGCCTCCAGGAAGCTGTTGAACTGCTGACTGCTCCTCAGATCAGAGACCTGAGGCCCAGGGGGCAACTATCTTGGGAACATGCAGTCAGCCAACTCTGATAAGGGGTTTCTGCCAAGTGCTTTTCACACACACCCTGTCACAGAGGATCTCTGCTGGGTCACGGGGCAGAGCACTGAGCTGTTTCTCTAAAGGGTCTGGGTGATTTGTCCAGAGGCCCCTTGTAAGAGTTACTGCTGCCCTGAGGATGCTGGCGGTGTAGCCTGAGCCTGGATCTCCTCTGCAGGTGGAGCCCTGATCCCCACCTCAGTCTAAGGCCAGGTGCCCTCTTGAGACTGATCCTTGATCCTTGCTCCAAGCTGAGCCTGGATCTCTGGGCAAATCTGAGCCATGCTGGAATTCTCAGGGCTGGATGAGAGTGGTTCCAAGAGGCATCTCCAGTCAGGGCTGCGGGCCCTCCAGGCCCCACCATCCCCATGAGACCCAGCACTCCCTGTCCTGGCAACCTGCCTCCCATGGACCCCGAAATTCGGGTCACAACTGAAAGCTAGTCATGTCTCTGCTTTCAGCCTGACCTGCTCGTCCCCGTTTGCTGGCGAGAGTGACCGAGCAACACTCCTGAATGTTCTGGAGGGGCGGGTGTCCTGGAGCAGCCCCATGGCTGCCCACCTGAGTGAGGATGCCCAAGACTTCATCAAGGCTGCCCTGCAGAGGGCCGCAGAGTGAGTGGGCCTTCCCCCTGCCCTTCCCCCTTCCCGGGTTCCTCATACTTGCCCCAGGGACCAGCTGAGCACCTGGCCTGACCCTGTCCTTTCTCTCCCCCAGGGCTCGGCCCAGCGCTGCCAAGTGCCTTGCCCACCCCTGGTTCCTGGTAAGTAGGTTGAACCTGGGCTGGCCTGGCTCACAATGAGGGGAAACTGAGGCCAAGAGAAGTGGGGGGCCTGTCTGGGCCACAGGGTGCACCAGGGTCTCTCCACAATGTGTCTCTCTCACCTGGGCTCCCCACAGAAGTCTGTGCCCGCGGAGGAGGCCCACTTCATCAACACGAAGCAGCTGAAGTTCCTTCTGGCCCGCAGCCGCTGGCAGGTGAGCTGTACTGCCTTGAGGAGGGAGTGAGAGAATGAGGGAGAGAGGGTAGATGGCCAGAGAGGGAAAGGAGGCCCGGAGGGCTTGCTGAGTGCCCCTTCTGGGTTTGGGGGAGCAGGGAAATGGGGCAGGGCATCTTTTATTTGGGGACGTGGCTCTCTGAGCCACCGGGATGGGGAGGAGCACGTGCAACGTCCCTGCCGAGCAGGGGCAAAATGACAGAGCCTGGAACTGGAGTCCAGCTCTTTCCATGTTCCCCATATCCTGAGTACCCCTCTGGGCCCACTGAGTGCCGGGAAGGCAGCAGGCACCTGGCTGACGATGCCCTGTCCTCCACACCCCCAGCGCTCCCTGATGAGCTACAAGTCCATTTTGGTGATGCGCTCCATCCCAGAGCTGCTCCAGGGCCCTCCTGACAGCCCGTCTCTCGGGGTGGCCCGGCACCTGCACGGCCACGCCAGCGCCTCCTCCAGCAGCTCCTCCTCCTCTGACAACGAGCTGGCGCCGTTTGCCCGGGCCAAGTCACTGCCGCCCTCCCCGGTGACCCACTCCCCGCTGCTGCACCCCCGGGGCTTCCTGCGGCCCTCGGCCAGCCTGCCTGAGGAGGCCGAGGCCTGCCTACCAGCCACAGCTGCTCCTGTGCCCGCATCACCCCAGGGCGCAGAGCCACCGGCTGCGCTGGGCTGTGTGCCCCGGCAGAGCATCATCCGCAGCCTGTTCTACCAGCAGGTGGGCGAGGGCCCGGAGCTCGGGGGCCCAGCTGCGGGCAGCAGGCGGCACCCGGCCCGGCGGCGGCATCTGCTCAAGGGCGGCTACTTCTCCGGAGCCCTGCCCGGCCTTCGAGAGCCACTGCTGGAACACCGCGCGCTGGAGGAGGAGGCCGCCAGGGAGGAGCAGGCTGCCCTGATGGCCGGAACACCCTCCTTTGAGACCACCCAGCAGATGCCTGCTGCAGGCACCCACGAGGCCTCCAGCCGCAGCCGCTCCCTGGACCTCGACCGGCCAAACACTGCCAGCCCCTCCACCAAGACCTGCAGCAAGGGGCAGTGTCCAGCTCCGGCCTCCTCCAGCCTGCAGGGGGCCCGAGGAGAGAGCATGCCTGGAGGCGACGCGTGTGCCAGGAGGATGGAGCGACCCGAGGCGTCCCTGCAGGGACTGAGACTGTTTCCATCCACCAGTGGTGATGGGTGCTCCACTCAGCAAGGGGGGCCGTTCCAGGACAGCTCTGGAGGGCAGGCCACCCCTTCCTTTCAACCCCAGTGGAGTCCTGCCCCCCAGGAGGGCTGTGGCCCCCCTGCTGCTGTTGTACCGCGACCTCCTGGCTCCTTCCCTCCAGGACACGACACAGAGGCCCTCGTGACACCCCTGAGCCCTTTCATCTCAGGAGAGCCGAAGGCTTCCTCCTCCCCAGCCCCAGCAAGCTCCCAGGCAGACTCTAAGACGGGGCTGAAGGACAGCCCTCTTCCCAGGAGGCCTGGTACCCCCAGCTCCCCAGGGTCAGCTTCCCCAAAGGGCACGGAGCCCAGCCCCTCCCTGGACGCTGAAGGCCTGGCTCAGGAGACGGAGGACCTGTCCCAGTCTTCGCCCGGCCCACAGCGGCCTCAGGAGCAGGCGACCACACGGAAGTTCTCCCTGGGAGGCCGTGGGGGCTATGCAGGGGTGGCGGGCTACGGCACCTTTGCCTTTGGTGGGGATGCTGGTGGCATGCTGGGGCAGGGCCCCATGTGGGCCAAGATGGCCTGGGCTGCCTCTCAGTCCTCAGAGGAGCAGGACGAGGCAGGGGCCCAGAGCCCATCCCCTCAGGCGAGCATAGTGCCACTCCCTGAGGGTGACAAGGCCCCCCAGAGAGCCTCCCAGGAGTTGGGCTTATGGGAAGACTTAAGTGAGGGTTCCCAGGTGTCACTTGTACAGATCCGGGACCTGTCCAGGGACCCAGAGGCGGCTGACACTGTGTCACTGGACATCTCAGAGGTGGATCCTGCCTACCTCAACCTGTCTGACTTGTACGACATCAAATACCTCCCGTTTGAGTTCATGATCTTCAGGAAGGTCCCCAAGCCTGTGAAGCCAGAGCTGCAGTCCTCCCCTGAGTCTGAGGCTGAAGAGGAACTGGCTGAGCTCCCGGAGGCCGCGTGGCCCTGGTCAGGCACGCTGGGCCCGCCCACCAGCCTGGAGATCACAGAGGAGCCAGAGGACGTGGGGGCCCTGCTTGGGGAGGCTGCTGGTGGCCGGAAGCGGAAGTGGTCACCCCCCTCCAGAAGCTTCTTCCACTTCCCGGGGAGGCACTCGCTGCTAGAGGAGCCAGCAGAGCTGGGGCTACGCCGGAGGGTGAGGGCCTCGGTGGCCCACATCTCCCGCCTCCTGAGGGGCAGGCCTGAAGGTTACTATCCCCGCCCTGTCCCAGGACTGAGCACATCCATGTTCCCCACTCTGCACCTTGGGGCTCCTTGCCTCCCATGCCCTAAAACACAGCTCAGGAACTTGCCTGGGTGATGCAGGAAGCCCCCATCCTATGCTCCCCTCCCCTGTCACGGTGCCTCCCACACCTCCAGTGACGCAGTGGCTTGTTTTTGAGGTCAGCTTTGCGGACTCGATCCCTCCCCATGTGCATCTGAGGCCCAGTTTTGGGTGTAATGTAACTGTGTTATACCCTTGCAGACAGGACAGGAACTGGGCCAGTCCTCCCTGACCCCCGACCCTGGGCCTCCCCTACCACCGCGGATCCCTGACCCCACACCCTCACTAACCCAGACCCTCCCTGACCCCCAGGGACCACCCTGACCCCAGAGCTCTCAGCCAGGCCTCCCCAGGCACCTGTGGCCCCTGAGCTGCTGGCCGTATCTGCCCGTGATGCCCCAGCCCAGGATGCACCGATGCTGATGGGGCAGGGAGGGGGTGCCCTCTGCAGCAGATTTAGCTCGTTTCCAGTATGATCTAGGGATCTAGGCTTTTCTGCCACATGGGAATCTGACAGGTGGCCCCAGAGTCTTCCTCCCACGCTTGCAGAGGAGCCAGGCCCCTCAGGTGTGACCTCCCATGGCTACTTCCTCCCTGCAGGTGTGGAGAAGGAGAGCCCCCCCAGGAAGAAGGCCGGCCTGGCTTCCTTCCGGCTATCAGGCCTGAAGAGCAAGGACCGAGGTGGGTGCACTGCCCAGGGGCTGGGTCTCCATGCAGCCTGAGGGACCCGACTTGGGGGGAGGGCCGCCCCCTCCGCGGTGCCAAGACCAGTGCACGGGCTGGGGGGGAGGCGCACACAAACGGGTGTTCGAGCACATAGAGTGGGGCTCCAGCACCCCAGCCGTCGGGCCCAGCAGTCCTTGAAGCCTTTCTGGAGTAGACGCCAGTGTTTTAAGTGAGCTGGGTGGGGGAGCGGGGCACATCTCTCCTATCCCCATGGCGACGTCCAGGCTTGGGGTCACCTCTGAAGGCTCGCCTCACCTCGCTTCCCTAGCGCCATCATTCCTGAGGGAGCTGTCGGACGAAGTGGTGGTCCTGGGCCAGTCTGTGACTCTGGCCTGCCAAGTGTCAGCCCAGCCCACTGCACAGGCCACGTGGAGTAAAGGTAAAAAGCTGTCCCGAGGCTGGGGTCAGGGAGCAGGGGGTGCTCCGCGAGGGCATCGCTCTCACTGTACGGAGGAAAACTAGGGGCCAGAGAGGGTGTGAGCCCCAGGTGCAGCCACGAGGCAGGGCCCACTCCGTCCTGCTGCAGACGGGGCTCCTCTTGAGAGCAGCAGCCGCCTCCTCATATCCTCCACGCTCAAGAACTTCCAGCTTCTGACCATCTTAGTGGTGACAGCTGAGGACCTGGGGGTGTACACGTGCAGTGTGCGCAATGCTCTGGGGACGGTGGCCACCACGGCTGTCCTCCGGAAGGCAGGTGAGTAGCCAGGCAGGGTCCTCTCTGCAGGGATGGGGAGGGGGTCACCCCACACCATTGCCTCCTCCTGGAGGTGTCTGTCCCAGAACGGGGCCTGTGCATGGACCTGCCATGAAGGCTAGGGGTACTTGGCTGCCCTGAACGGGTGGTTTCGAGGGCGCCTGGAGACCACCTCTCACTTTGTCAGCTGGTTTATCCCAGCGCCCTCCACTGAGAGGGACCAGGAAATGTGATGCCCATCACCCAGGGCATCCACATCCTGGCACTGCCAGGGCCTGGAGGGGCCACAGAAGACACGAGCTGACTCTGCAGACCAGGACCCCCAAGAGGGGACACATGAGCCAGGCCCTCTCCCTGACTCTCCTTTGAGGGCCCTTCTCCTTGCGTTTCCCATGGTACCTCCCTCCCTGTCTCTCCAACAGATGCAGGAGGCTGCTTCCCACTTGGTATCTCTATTACAGTCAAACCATGATCTCAAAACACAGTGCTGGGGTGTGTTTCTAGGGGAGCTGCAGACCTAGCTCTCAGACCTCTGGCCTGATCCCCAGAGGGGGCCAACTCCCACGTGCCCTGCACCACAGGCCGGCAAAACTGAGGCCACTTTGACTGGAGCCTGGGATGGATGGGAGGCTGTGAGCAAGGGCCATTCCTTGGGGTTCCTGGGTGGGTACCAGTGGGAGGGGAGCTTGGTGGGGTTGGGCAGGGCAGACACCTCCTCAAGGCCCCTCGAAGGAGAGGCACTGGGGAAGGGACCTCCTACTAGTCGACATTGGGAGGACCCCCAGATGAACTGGACCAGGTGAGGGTGGGCTCAGGGGCCTGGCAGCAGGGTGGGGCACAGGAGGATGAGGAGGGCTGGCTGGGGCTCCGAGCTTCATTGGACAGCCCTTGGGAGTTGGGAGCCTGCCTCAGACTGCTGACCATGGGCTCCGCAGAGCGCCCCTCCTCCTCCCCGCGCCCGGACATTGGGGAGGTCTATGCCGATGGGGTGCTGCTGGTCTGGAAGCCTGTGGAGTCGTGTGGCCCTGTGACCTACATCGTGCAGTGCAGCCTGGAAGGTATGGAGTCACTCCTGAACCTCATCTCCTGGGGTGGCGGGGGTGCCCAGCTCACTGTGGGGTGGGGTGGCCTCGAGGAAGTGCCTGGCTGCTCTGTGCCCCTGAGCAACCTCTCTCAAGGACCCAAGGACTCTCCACCCTGACTGTGGACTGGGAAGGCCTCAGGCTGCCTCTCTTCTGCTCCCATGTGTCCCAGGCGGCAGCTGGAGCACGCTGGCCTCGGACATCTTTGACTGCTGCTACCTCACCGGCAAGCTTTCTCGGGGCGGGGCGTACACCTTCCGGACAGCCTGTGTCAGCAAGGCGGGCATGGGCCCCTACAGCAGCCCCTCGGAGCAGGTCCTCCTGGGAGGGCCCAGCCACCTGGGTGAGCCACTCTGCCTTCCCCCTGCGGAACGTGCCCTGCAGCTTCAGTGAGTCACACACACTCACTCTTGACGGTCCGTTCTGCCCACTAGGCTCCCCACCCACAAAGGGCCTGAGGAATGAGAGGTCAGAGTGTTCAAGGGTTCAGAGAAGGGCCCCTTGTCCAGGTGTCTGGGAAGGAGTGATGGGAGAAAAGGTCGGGGGAGATGGGGCCACAGGGGTGCCTTCTCCCAGTCATCAGCTTCCCCTTCCCACAGCCTCGGAAGAGGAGAGCGGTGCCTCAGGGCCAGCCCAGCCCCTCCCCAGCACGCAGACCTTCGCCTTCCAGACACAGATCCGAAGGTGCGGGGCATCTGGGAATGGTGGGCGGCGGTGTCGTGGCCTCCCACACCACCAGCTCTTCGTACTACCCGGCTCAGCCCCAGCCTCCCTCCCCGCTGATCATGTCCACCCACTCTTGCCTCAGAGCATCTGCCACCCGCTTCTCCATCTCCCCGCTGGGCTTGCTTCTCAGAGACTGGGAAGGAGACAGAGAGCGGGGGCCAGCGGGGGCCCCCCAGGCAGGAGGGCTCCTCACCAGCCCAGCCTGTGCTCCCTCGCCAGGGGCCGCTTCAGCGTGGTGCGCCAGTGCCGGGAGAAGGCCAGTGGGCGCGTGCTGGCTGCCAAGATCGTGCCCTACCGCCCCGAGGACAGGACGGCCGTGCTGGGAGAGTACGAGGCCCTCAAGAGCCTGCGGCACCCGCACCTGGCGCAGCTGCAGGCCGCCTACCTCAGCCCGCGGCACCTGGTCCTCATCCTGGAGCTGTGCTCCGGGCCTGAGCTGCTACCCTGCCTGGCTGAGAGGTGAGGGGCGTGGGGGCCGGCCCGGATCCAGGGCTCAGGGCCCAGTGGGGCACACTGTGACCCGACTCCCGACCCCCCACCCCCACCCCGTGGGCCCCGCCTTCACTGACCCGACCACCAAGGTGGCTCAGGAGAGCTGGGGCTCCCCTGTGGCCGCTCTGCTGTGGACAGAGCCTGGGGGCCCCTCCCTGTTGCCTCCTAAGCGGCCCCCTGTCCCCAGGGCCTCCTACTCGGAGTCAGAGGTGAAGGACTACCTGTGGCAGATGCTGAGCGCCACCCAGTACCTGCACGCCCAGGGCATCCTGCACTTAGACCTCAGGTCTGAGAACATGATCGTCACGGAGTACAACCTGCTGAAGGTCATCGACTTGGGAAACGCCCAGAGCTTCGCCCAGCAGAGGGCGCTGCCCTCAGAGAGGTTCAAGGACTACGTAGAAACCATGGGTGCGCAGGGCGCGGTCACCGGGCCGGACCTGGAGGAGGGGGGTGCCAGGAGCAAGCCCCGCCCCAGTCCTGTCTCCCTGCCCGCTCCACTGCAAACACCCAGCCCTTCATCTGTCCTCCCCGTACCCCGTGCCGTCCCCAGCTCCGGAGCTCCTAGAGGGTCAGGGTGCCGTCCCGCAGACCGACATCTGGGCCATAGGCGTCACAGCCTTCATCATGTGAGTTCTCCACGTGCCCTGGCGGGGTGAGCGGGTCGGCCTGGGGTCCAACGAGGGTGACTCCAGACTCTCGTGTTTGCCTAACCATTGAGGGTGATCCAGGTCCCCGGGACCCTCATCCATTGAGGGTCACCTCAGTCACATGACCACCACCCACCCACCCACGCAGGCTGAGCGCCGAGTACCCAGTGAGCAGCGAGGGAACACGCGACCTGCAGAAATCCTTGCGCAAGGGGCTCATCCAGCTGGGCCGCTGCTACGCGGGGCTGTCCGGGGGCGCTGTGGCCTTCCTGCGCAGCACGCTGTGCGCACACCCCTGGTAGGCATCCCCACCGACCGTGCCGGGTCCATCCCCTTATGCCCTGGCCTGTCCAGCCTCAGCGCCGGGAGCCCAGGAGCGCGGCTAATGCCGCCCTCCCGCGCTCCAGGGGCCGGCCATGTGCGTCCAGCTGCCTGCAGTGCCCGTGGCTGACGGAGGAGGGTCCGTCGCGCTCCCCGCCCGCGGCCGTGACCTTCCCCACTGCGCGTCTGCGCGCCTTCGTGGGAGAGCGCGAGAAGAGGCGGGCCCTGCTGTACAAAAAGCACAACCTGGCCCAGGTGCGCTGAACGCTGGGCCACGTCCCTCCGTCTCCCAGGACTCGCTGCATCTGCACAGACATGTCAATAAAAAGCAGAACTGGCTGAGGCGTCCTCTGTTTTATTTCTTTTGGGGGAGGGGGTGAGGACTATGCCACCTTCCTGTTGTTCGGGGGAGGGCAGATCTGCCCTTCCCTGTCCTGGGCTGCGAGCCAGGGGTCCTTAGGACTAGAGTCCGCTGAACCAGTCCAGCGCGTGCTCTTGCAGGCAGCTGTGCGCGTGTCTCCTGACTGCATCAGACATGGACACATGCCCCAAAACCTAACTGTGGGCGCATAGCTTGTTCCCATATCCAGGATTCCGATTTGTTCCACCACAGCACTGTCCCCTGGGGGTCTCAGGCTGGAGCGTTTGGACAGCAGGCGCTGACCTCTTGGTTCTCAGTGAGTCTCATGGATCTGGTGACTGAGACATGCTGGTGAAGCCAGCCCTCCTGGCTTTCCTCATCTCCAGACCACCGTGTCCCCACACTGGATACCTACTCCTTAGATCTTTACCTGAACCCAAGACACCTCAGCTGGAAACCAAACATCAAAATTGAACTGACATCCCCCACCCCCAAACACATGGCACACACACATAACTTTCCCTCTCTCCTGCTTTGCAAGCTTAGTCAAGACCTGGCCACTCAACTCAACCAATCTTAAGCCCAATGGCCTGGGTCCTAGGCATTGCGACCTTGCATTGCCCCGTCAGCTGCTCCCCACCTTCCTCCTCACTGGCTGACCTGGCAAGGCAGGAAGGGAGGTGGGCACACGCTCTCGGCTCTCTTGGGCTGGTAGGGTTCTGCAGTGAGCAGAGTCTTCTTCCTTAGCCCTTCCCATCCCCATGCCCGCACATCGGCCCCTCACCAGCCCCATACCACTCTCCTTTCAAGCAGAGTGGTTTCGCCGCCTTAAAAATCCTCTGTGCTCTACCTATTCATCCTTCCCTCTCTCTTAACCCCTGGCAACCACTGAAAGGATCTCTTTACTGTCTCCATAGTTTTGCCTTTTCCAGAATCTCATAAAGTTGGAATCATACAGTATTTAGACTTTTCAGATTGGCTTCTTTCACTTAGCAATAAAGTTCTTCCATGTCTTTTCATGGCCTGATAGATAATTCTTCAATTTGACTTTACAGCAATAACAAAATTTATCATCTTAAGTACTTTAAAGTGTACAGTTGTGTGGTTATATATTCATAATGCTTGCAACCATCACCAACACCCATCCCCAGAATTCTTTTCGTCTTGTAAAACTGAAACCTTATACTCATTAAACACTAACTTCCCATTCTCCCCTCTCCCCAGCCCCTGGCACCCACCATTCTGCTTTCTGTCTCTATGAATTTAACTACCCTGGGTATCTCATGTAAGTAGCATCATACAGTATTGCCCTTTTGTGACTAGCTTATTCACTTAGCAACATGTCCATCCGTGCTATAGAATATTGCAGAATTTCCTTCCTTTGAAGGATGAATAATATTACATATATATATATATAATATTGTGTATATATACAGGAGTTTTATAGTTTTAGGTCTTACACTTACTTCTTAGGTCCATTTTGAGTTAATTTTTGTATATGGTGTTAGGTAAGGGTTCAACTTCATTCTTTTGCATGAGGATATCCAGTTTTCCCAGCACCATTTGCTGAAAAGACAGCCCTTTCCTCATTGAATGGTCTTGGGACCCTTGTCAAAAATCATTTGACTATATTTGCAGGAGTTTATTTCTGGGCCCTCTATTCTGTTCCACTGGCATGTGTGTCTGTCTTTATGCCAGTATCACACTGTTTTGGTTACTATAGTTTTGCAGTAAGTTTTGAAATCAGGAAGTGTGAGTCCTTCAGCTTTGCTCCATTTCAAGATTGCTTTACCAGTTGGGGTCCCTTCAGATTTCACTGGATTTTAGGATAGGTTTTTCTATGTCTGCAAAAAAAATGTCACTGGGAAACTGACAGGGATTGAATTGAAACTATAGATTGCTTTGGGTAGTATTGACATTTTAACAATATTAAGTCTTGCAGTTGATGAACATGGGATATGTTTCCATTTATTTGTATCTTCTTTAATGTATTTCACCAATTTTTTTTTTTTTTTTTTTTTTTTTTTTTTTTAGTTTTCATTGTACAATCTTTCACCTCCTCGGTAAAGTTTATTCCTAAGTATTTTATTCTTTTTGATGCTATTGTAAATTGAACTGTTTCCATAAATTCCTTTCCAGATTGTTCATTGTTACTGTATAGAAAAGCAACTGATTTTTGTGCGTTGACTTTGTATCCTGATCCGTGGCTGAATTCATGTATTAGTGCTAACGTTTTTTTGTAGACTCTTTAGGGTTCTTTATATATAAGCTCTTATTAGGTTTCTTTACATGTAAGGTCTTATCATTTGGGAACAGAGATAATTTTTTTTCTTTCCAACTTGGATTAATTTTATTGTATTTTTCTTGCCTAATTGCCCTGGCTAGGACTTTCAGTACTACGTTGAATAGAAGTGATGAAAGCGTGTGTGAATCCTTGACTTGATCAGGAACAAGGAAAAGCTTTCAGTCTTTCATTTTTTGAGTATGATGTTCACTGTGGGTTTTTTAAATATATCATTTTTATTATGTTGAGTTGGTTTCTTTCTGTTCCTAGTTTGTTGGGTATTTTCTTATCATAGAAAGGTGTTGAACTTTGTCAAGCGCTTTTTCTGCATTAAGATGACCGTGTGTTTTTCCCACCTACATTCTGTTTATTTAGGGATTGATGGATTTTTGAATGTTGAACCATCCTTGCATTTCAGGAATATGTCCCACTTGGTTGAAGTGTATAATCCTTTTAATGTTCTGCTGAATTCAGTTTGCTAGTATCTTGCTGAGGATTATTGCATCAGTATTCAGTAAGAAGGCATACTATATTTTACATTAATGTAGCATAGCCACTCCTGGTTTCCTTTGATTAATGGTTGAATAATACACCTTTCCCTATCCTTTCACTTTTAACTGGCCTTTATTGTTATGTTCAAATTGAGTTTCTTATAGACAGCATATAGTTGGGTCATGTCTTCTAATCCACTCTGCCAAGTTCTGTCTTTTTGTTGTTGTACTTAGATTATCTACATTTAACACAACTATAAATATGTTAGAGCTTAAGTATGTCATTTTATTTTATTGTTTGTTATTTCTGTTTTTCTCTCTCTTCTTTTCCATGCATTCCTGTGAGTTACTGGAACATTTTTAGAATTTTTAGTTTTGATTTCTGTAGTGTTTTTGAGTGTATCTTTGTCGGGGGAGGGTATAGCTCAGTGGTAGAGCACATGCCTAGCATGCACAAGGTCCTGGGTTCAATCCCCAGTACCTCCATAAGTGAATAAATAAATGAACTTAATTACCCTCACCCCCCCCCCCCCCAAAATAACACTGGTCTTGAGTGTATGTCTTTGTGCATGCTTGTTAGTGGTCCCTCTGGGCTATACATTATATGCATATAACTTATCACTGTGTATTGGTATTGTAATCTTACCAATTCAAGTGACGTTTAGAAAATTTACTTCCCTTTAGCCCCTTCTACCTCCCGTTTATAAATACAGTTGTCTCAAATATATTCGCTACATACATCCAGAACAACATCAGACAGTGTTACAACTTTTGCACCAGTCATCAAAGATAATTTAAGAAATTCAAGAAGAGTAGGAAAGTTAATTGTATTTACCCATATTTTTACTCCCTGTTTTCTTTCTTCCTGATCTTCCAAATCTCTTCCATATATATATTTTTTTATTTTATATGTAGAGAATTTTATTAGCCATTCTTTTAAAGTAGATCTGCTAGTGACCCAGTTGTCCCAGTTTTCTTTCATCTGAGAATAATTTTTCCCTTCATTCCTGAAAAGTATTTCCTCCGGTGTAACAGGTCTTTCCTTTCAATATGGGAAAATACTTTTTCCATTTCCTTTTGGCTTCTATGGTTTCTGATGAGAAATTATTGTCATTTGAATTGTTTTTTCTGTGTAGATCAGGTATCATTTTTCTCTGCCTGATCTCAAGTGTTCTTCTTTTTCCTAATTTTCAGAACTTTAATTATATTTCTTGGTGTGGACTTTGAGTTTATTCTGTTTGATGTTTGCTCAGCATCTTGAATTTGCAGGTTTACATCTCTTGCAAAATTGCAAAGTTTTCAGTCACTGCTTATTTAAGTAGTTTTCAGCCCTTCTGTTTTTCTCCTTTTCTTCTAAGACTCTGGTGATTCCAATGCTAGATCTTTTGTAATAGTCCCATAGGTCCCTGAGGCTGTTCATATTTTTTTCACACTATTTTCTATATGCTTTTTACAGATTGGATTTCTATTGTTCTATCTTCGGGTTCACTTATCTTTTTCTCTGCCCCCTCCATTCTACTATTGAGTTTATCTTCTGGGCTCTTTATTTGGATTACTGTACTGTTCAGTTCTAAAATTTCTATTTAATCATTCTTTACATCTTTATTCCTTGGCTGAGACATTTAATTTCTTTGCTGAACCATTCTAGTTATTTGTAAATGTGTTTGTAATTCTCTGAAGCATTTAATCATAGCTGCTTTGAAACCTTTGTCAGATGATTCCAATATCTTTGTCATCTCAGTGTTGGTTTCTACTGTTTTTTTTCACCCAGTTTGAGATCTTCCCGAGTTCTTGGTTATGACAAATTATTTTTTATGGAAATGACATTTTCCTTTCATTTTATAAGACTCTGATTCTTCTTTAAGTTTTAGCTGCTGTGGTATAATAAAAATATATATTTTTGGTCTTCATCGCAGTTTCCTGGCACAGAGCTCCCAAACTCGTGGAATTTTCTTCGTGATAGGAATGTCTTTTGTTAATCTTAAAGAACTCCTTTAGTTCACACCTGAGTTTATGCTAATGAGGTGACTTAGTATGGGACCCCTAGGTGACCTCAGGATAAGGATGGTCACAAGCAGACCAAGTGATTAGAGAGCTGGAACTTTCAGCCTTACCCCTGACCTCCAGGGAGGGGAAGGGTGCTGGAGATTAAGCACTATGAAAACTCTTGAACGGCAAGATTTAGAGAGCTTCCTGGGTTGCTGAACACGTCAACTTGCTGGGAGGGTGGTGAGCCTAGAGAACATAAAATCTCCATCCCCATACCCCATACCTTGCTCCACGTGTCTCTTCCACCTGGATATTTCTGAGTTGTAGCTTTTATAATAAACCAGTAAACATAAGTAAAGTGTTTCCTAAGTTCTGCGCGCCATTCTAGCAAGTTATCAAACTGGGGGAGGGGGTTGTGAGAATCCCTCATTTATAGTGGGTTGATCAGAAGTACAGGTGGCTTAGGACTTGCAACTGGCATCTGAAGTGGAGGCAGTCTTGTGGGGCTGAGTCTGAGTCCTTAACCTGCGTAATCTGACTCCAACTCCTGGTAGTTAGTGTCAAAATTGAATTGAACTGTTGGACACCCAGCAGGTGTCAGAGAATTGTTTGTTGGTAATGGAAAACACTCCAGACTGGCTATCTCCACCACCACTCTGGCAGGGGAAGTGTTGATTCCACCTTGGCACTGCCAGGTAGAGGCAGAAGTTCAAATATCCCAATTAGCCTCCACTGGTTTGGGGACGTGGAGGTCCTTGTTACTGCAGAGCATAGGTGGGAGTTCCAGCTGCCCTCTGGTATCTTCTGATGCCCAGGAATTGAGCAGCAGTGTTGAAAGTCCAGCTGCCTACTTGGCCTTCTCAGACATCACCCCAGCGGAGGTGGGTTTGGCTCACCCCATTACCACTTGGAGAAAGCCACAGTCTAGAACATCCAAGTGTTCTATCCTACCACGCTGCCCCTGTCCTAATCCCATGGCTAGAGAGAGCAGGCATTTTTTGTCTGTGTCCATTGGTGTTTCTGAGTTGCTGGCTTATTTTGCCCCAAGTCTGAAATATATGAAGAAAAAGAGAAAACCCAGGGAGCTCACCATGGTGTTGTTTCTAGGGTCATGACTTCTCTGTCTGAGCCACCTTCTTGTATACACCTTTCAAGGCTGCTGTGAGCTGAATTTGTCCCTCCAAATGCATACTTTCAAATTCTAACTGCCAGACCCTCAGAATGTGACTATGTTTTAAGATGGGACCTTCAGACAGACCTCTATATATTCATTCTATATATTCATTTTACTCAATCAACAAAGGTATATACTTGTATATGTAAATTTGTTGATCGCATTTAAAATATTGACTAATATATGTTCAATTACATGTATCTATATTTATCTACCTATATCACTCTCTATATATCTATATCTACATAGCAATATAATTGTTACCGAGTCCAAAGTCATTCTGCTCACCACAGGACAGGCCAATAAATCGGGAGACGAGGTGTTGGGGCAAGGAATAGAGACTTTATTTAGAAAGCCAGAAAACAGAGAAGACAGCAGACTAATGTCCTGGAGAATCATCTTCCCCAAGTCAGAATTCAGGCTCCTTTTATACTAAAGCCTGTTTCCTAGGCTTAGTCTCACTAGCTCTGCACCTTTTGTAAAAGAATGTTGCCTTTAGCCTGAAATAGACAGGAGAGCCTATTCTCTGACCTTTAAGGATATGAACACTTTTGCACTCAAGTTGCAGAATAGAAAATAACGTTTGTTTTATAAGCAGTTTTACAGGGGTATCATGACCTGACCCACGTGGGCAGAACAAACGATTCCAAGCACAAAGAATTCCTGCACCAAGAAGTTTGCAACAATCAAACACCAAGAAGTTTGCAACAATCAAACCCTCCCCTTTTTAGTAGAAAAGGAGCTTGAATTCTGACTTTGGGAAGATGGGTCTCCAGGACGTTAGTCTGCCACCTTCTCGGTCTGCTGGCTTTCCGAATAGAATAAAGTCGCTACTCTTTGCCCCAACACCTCATCTCTCGATTTACTGGCCTGTTGTTAGGACTCGGTAACAGGCTCACAGGTGGCTCTGTGCCACCTCCCTCAGGAGCGCATAGGGTGCCAGAAGGGAGGTGGGAGGATGCAGGGAACCGCAAGGGGTGGGTGACTAGAAGCACACAGACCTCGGGGCTCAGAGGGGTGTGGGGTCCCGCAGGCAGGACATGGAGGAGAAGGGTGCAGCGCAGATATGAAGGCCATGGACGGCCTGCGGGTCATGGAGAGGCAGAGGGAGCAGGGGACGTGTAGGGGTGTGGGGCTGGAAAAGGGAGCGTGGAGGGATGTGGGATGCACACGGAGGAGTGCTGGGCGCGAGTGGCGCAGGGGAAGGGGAACTGCGGGCAGGAAGGGCACGCGGCTGTGTCGGGGAGCGCAGGAGCTGGGAGTCCCGGGGGGCGTGCGTGGGGAGCACGCGCGGGGCAGTCGCACAGAGCTTGGATGGGACTGGGCGGTCCTAGGCCCTCGCAGCTCCAGGGGCCCGGGTGCAGCTGGCGCAGATACTACCTGGGGCGCCCTCAGAAGCGCTGGCGGGGCGTAGTCTCAGGGCAGATACTGGGGGCACCGCTGCAGCAGGGCAGGGTGGCAGGCGTGGCCGGAGATCAGGGTTGCAGGGCGGGGAGCCTCGCCCTGCAGGTCGCCAGCCAGGTTCCGCTCTGGGAAGGATTCCAACGTCTGCCAGGGGTGATGGGATGTGCGGTGCTCCTTGCTCCACCAGAAGTTAATGACAATCACTGAACTGCACCTTTACGAGTCAAGTTGGAGGTACGACCTCAGTAAACTTACTTAAGACAGCTCTGTTCCAGGTGAGGTAGCCCATCTCTCCTGTTGTCTCGGTGAGAAATGGGATGTTACCACACAGGCTTGCTGCTGATGCGATGGTGGTGACGGAGGAATAGTAGAATGGCCGCACTTAGGCTAACTAACTCTTGGCTTTATGCTTGCTGCTTGCTTTTGGAACGGTCAGCAAGCCTGACCGACCAGACACTTCTCCCAGCCCCAGGCCCATCGTTAAAGCTGAAGTTACTGATTTTGCTGTTTCTCATTTTATTGTAGCAATTCAAATGTACAATCATGTTTGGCTTCTGAGTCGTTCTCCAGGAAGAAGGTCATGGAACCGGAGTCCTGCAAGATAGGCTGATTTGTCAAAAAGAGAAACATGCCGCAGGTGTTTGTGAGATGAAAAGACTGGAAAAGTTACAACTACCAGTCTCTACAGAACTGTTGCCTGAGGACGTTCTGACGCCAAGAAACCTTGTGACAAGAGAAATGATTTTGTTGATCATTGTTTTTGCTTGAGCTATGACTATATAATCACCCCACCCCATCCCCAAGGTGGGTTCACAGTTTTGAAGGCACCAGCCTGCTGTGAGTCCCCTTTGCCCAGCAAAGCAACAAAGCTGCCTCTTTCCTTCTAAGCCCCAAGAACTTGTCTCTGGATTATTCAGCTCGTCAGGGACAGGGGCCCATCTTTCAGCAACAGAGAAACAAGTGAAAGATTCTTTGTTTTTCTACCCAATCTTGTGGATACGTCACATGACCAGGAATGGTACAGATGGGGACGCAAAGGGAGCTGGCAGAGACTGACCACCCTCATAGCCCCAGGAGGGTTGTTTTCAGTTTTCAAATTTTTTTTACAATCCTTACGGATGCCTTAAGTATGTAGTGGCCACTCCCTTCTCCTTCTGAGTTCTTCCTCATGCCATCCTGAATATTTATTTTAGCACTGATCAACCCAGAATGCTCCTTTTTATCTTCACTTGCTTCTTTCCTGTCTCCCCATTGGTCTGCTGAGTCACCTGCAGGAAGCTGCTCTGGGCATCTTAAAACTGGGTAGGCAGTTCTTAAGGTCGTTTTGCAAGCCCTGGGAATGGCTGACCACATCCTGCACTGCCCTGGCATACCCTACATCCCTCCAGAATGCTCATCAACTATCCAAGTCCAAGTTCACCAACTGACAGTGCATGAGCGCTCTGTGCCTGGAACACTGGGTGGGACCCCTGGGGATGCAGGGGTCAGCAGGTGTAACATCCACAAAGCCGAGTTCAGGCTGTTTGTCAACAGGTGTCACTGAAGCTCACTTCTTCCCTCGACTGGCAGAGGGTAGCAGAATGTCACCCCAAAATGTCTCATTTGCCATAAAGATCATTTTGAGCTGGAGGCCGTTGAGAAGCAGCAGATACAAGCTCCCTGCCCTTCCTCTTCTAAAAACAGGACACACACGTACAGAGGTAGCCCTGTCTTCTCTCCACAGGAAAGGTCGGAGACAACTCTAGGCCTATCCGTTTGATGGCACAGGAGGGGTCTACACGGAACAAACCTTACTCACTAGCCTTCGGTACCATTAGTTCATCTGCACATTTTGCTGCCCTTGGTAGCCTGCCTAAAACTGCTTTCCCAGTCCTGTCACTTCTCCACAGACTTTGCCCTTTGTCCTTTGTTGAAGCTGCAACGAAAGCCATAAATCTGAACTGCTGCTCTGAGTCACTCATCTTCCTGGGGTTTCTCCCATGTGTTCCTGAGTTAAAGATGTCAGCAAACTTGTTCATCTTGTTTATCTTTTATTACAGGTCTCAGCCAAGAACTCAGAAGGGTTGAGGGAAAATGATTTCCCCTCCCCCACGCTCGTGTCCAGCTGTCCTAAAGCCTCGGCCAGAAGCATCCTGGTGTCCTGGGAGCAGCTGTGCGCTCATTGTACGAGGCTGTCCCGCCAGGGGCCATGGTGGAAGACCTAACTCTTAAGGCCCCAATCTTGGTCGAGGCAGGAACCAGCCAGCAGGCTCAGATTCTTAAGAAGTGAAGCAGCGGGCCGGTCCCCTGGGAAACCATATAGGAATACTTCCCCAGCCAGAAAAATGACCAGACCCCTGGCTCCACTGCGAGTGAGAAAAACTTCTCCCTGTGCACATATTTGAAGAAACTGCTGTTAAAAATATTCAAAAGTGGTATATATATAGTAACAATAACCAAAAAAAAAAAAAAAAAAAAAGTCCAAGAATGGGAGAATGAATAAATAAATAATCAAGTAAGTGAAAAAGTACTGGCTACTGAACACGGTGGAACATGGGAAATGTTTATCAGGTTATCTGGAAGAAAAAAAAAAAAGGAACAAATTCCCACAGTATTTGCACGAAATGAACACACGTGTTGAGCAAAGAACGCGGAGACCACATCTGGGAGCTGCCGTGCAGCTGTGAGCGGCAGGTGCATCCCTGACTGTGCCAGTGAGCAGCTTGCTTCCGTATCCCCTCTCCCAGGGGCGACCCTCTGGAGGGCTGCCCCACACCCCCCCACCTTAAAGGTAAAGGGCCTACAGACAACTGTTAGTTTCTTTACTGTGAGAGTAGTCCTTACCATTAATAAAATCTAGCTTCTCTGCACCACACCTTCTTAAGAAGGCTGAAGAAGCTGCCGAAACTTAAAGCAAAATGAAATCCTGGATTCTGTAAGCCAGGGCTCTCTGTGGCCTCACCCCTTGCCCCAGGCAGGGGTGAGACTCTGGGTTCTGAGCTCAGGGACAGCCCCACGGGCCACTGAAGAGGCATTTGTGCGGGCCACGCCAGCTGGCTGTTCTCAGCCCCGCTCAGATGGAAACCACGAGGTTGCGTCATTTCTGAACCTTGCACTCACTTCCAGGCCCCCAGACCTCCCAGATCTGAACTTCTGCACTAGGGGCCAGGGAGGGAGCATTTTCCAGAAGCCCCAAATGGGCCACGCTCAGGGGGATTTGAGGGCGCCTGTGTGTTCTAGTTAATCAACCCCCTTTATTCAGTGACTTGCTCCCAGTTCCCTTCCTCTGGCCTTTCCCATATCACCTGTCTCCTGAGGACTCTGCTGCACCCCAATTAATGGGAGTCAACCGCATCCAGTTTTGCAGGACCAGACCCCAAGACAGGCTGGTAGGCTTGGAGCCACCTCTTGGCCAGCAGCCTCACAGGACAGCAGCTTTCCCGAGGTGCGGCCCCAGGGTTTTGGGGGCTCAAGTTGCAGCCAAAGTTCTGCAGGCCCTGGTGTCTCACCCTAGACTGAGGCTGGGCAGGGCAGGCTGGGGAGGCTCCTGGAACCAGAGCTACCGGGGCCCCAGGCTCAGGGCTCTGCCAAGGGCTGTGGGTGACACATTGGCAAATGGGGTCTGGTCTCGGCACCTGCTGACCTTGGAGGGTCCCACCCCACACAGTCTTGCACACGGCTTCCTGGGAGCGGCAGCGACAGAGTTCAGTTCTGCGGCACATATCCGAGTGGCACTATGCGTGCTCGCCATAGCTCAGAGGACAAGTACCCTTCTCTCGGGTTTTCCAAGTGGCTTGAGGACTCAGAAGGCAGGACAAGGGGATTGTTGAGAGGCCTGCTCACTGGGGAGCCAGCATGTCTCCAGGCCCACCTTTCAGCCTGCAGATGGTCATAGGGGTCGGGCTGCTGGACAGAGGTGAGAAGAGGGCCCGCAGCGTTCCCGAGAAAGGCGTCTCAGGGAAGGTATACAAGAGCGACCCATCGCTGGCGCTGTAGAAGGATAGATGTCCGGCCTCATAGTCCAGAAAGATGCCCACACGCCGAGGCGGGTCTCGGAGGGGGGCGAACGCCCGCTCGGAGGAGTTGTAGTAGCTCCCCAGGAACACGAGGAGCCAGAACCCGTTCCCCGCAAACAGCTCGCCCTTCTCCTTGCGGTTGGCGTCCTCCCTGCAGACGCCCAGGGCCCAGCTGGCCCGCTCCCCGACCTCCACCTCCCAGTAGTGGCGGCCCGACGTCAGGGGCTCCCGGCCCAGCACGCAAGGCCCAGGGTCGAACCGCTCGGGGCTGTCGGGCAGGGCCTGCCGCAGGTCCCCACGCCGCACGCTCCTCCTGTCCTCCGACAGGATCAGCTCGGGGTTGGCGGTGTCAGGATCCAGGGTGATGTCCCCTGCAGACAGAGCCGTGGTCACTCCTTGGAGCTGTCTGCCCCAGATCCACATACCCTTGCAGTGTGTGCCTGATCACAAGCTGACCACGCCCCTGCCCATCACAAAGACAACCTAACCACGTTTGGTAGCATCTTGAAATGTTCTAGAAAGCAATCCACACTTCTCTGTGATTCATCCTCCATTAGAGGACAAAAGGAAACCCTGAGTGCTTTCCGTGTCCCATTCTCTTAGCCCCCAGAGAGAAGTGTGTGCATTCCAGGCCAGCTTTCATCCCAGGCTCCCTGTGCCTGGGGTCAGCACGGGTCCTCTGGCACCTGACTGACCCCAGGAGGGTAGTGTCACTCTGCTTTTCTTAAATGCATCAGTGAACAGTTTGGGGCCTGGCCTTCCTCTGGCTGCTCTCTCCTGTCCGATGGCCCCAACACTTCCTGGTTTCTCATCCATGAACTTGGAACCTGCGTGCCATTTCTACCATGGACCCCAGCCCACCAGCAGGAGCTTGGAACTGGTACTCCCTCTGTGCTGGAGACAGTGGGTGGGATACCCCTGGCCTCTGCACACCACACCGTGCTCACCTCGAAACCTCCGCAAGGCCTCCACCAGCCCCGGGACCCTGCACACCGTCCGCATTTCCATGGGCACCACCTCAGGAGGCTGTAGCTTCACATCCTGGACCCTGGAGGGGCAGCAACAGGTGTCACCCCTGCAGTGGGCCTGCCTTGAGCCCTGCCCACCGTCCCTGGGGAGACGCCGAAGCTCCTACCTGCGCAGGGTGTCCCTAATGTCCTGTGGGAGAGACAGACACGGAGTCAGTGCCCATCCCCCAGTCCTGGGCCTCCCCTCACCCCAGCCCGGCCCCACACCAGTGTGTCCCCAAACCTGGCTTTGCTCCCCCCATCGCTCTGCTGCATGGACGAGCACACACACATTTGTGCGGTCAGAAACTGCCCTGGAGCTGTCATGAGTATGGCTCAGACATGGGGACACTGGACAGAAGCTCCGAGCACCACCTGCCCTGCAGACCTGGCCCCATTCCCTCCACACACCTGGAGGGCACAGGGTACCTGGCTGCCAGCTCACTTACCTACATTGCCCTAAGCGCCCCTGGGTGCCAGGACAGGCAGGGTGGGGTCCCAGACTTCAGGAGTTGGTGGCTGCGTCCACCTTAGCCAGGATCCACACCTACATCGGCCCAGCACTTCCTGCCTCCCAGGCTCTGGGCACCCAGTTGTCCGGTGCCCATGGCCTCACCTGCTTCCATCTGCCCACCTGTCCTGCCCAGCCCGTGCCTGCTGCCCACCTTCAGGTCCCCACTCACGGACCCCCTTCCTGGTGAGGCCTCTCTGCCTGGATGCACCTCTCTCGTGATGATACACAAGAGTATCTCACTCAAGTGTCATGGGATGACTGTGTCCCCCTAAACCCACATATTGGAGCCTTAACTCCCATGGCCTCAGCATGGGGCTATATTTGGAAATAGGGTCTTTAAAGAGGTTACCCTAGACCTGAAAATGCGGCCACGAGGATGGTAGCCTTATAAAAAGACGTCAGGACACAGAAACACACAGAGGAGAGACTGTGGGAGGACACAGGGAGGTCATCTATACCCCAAGCAGAGAGACCTCAGGAGAAACCAACCCTGCCAATACTCTGATCTCAGACTTCCAGCCTCGGGGACCGTGAGACTACAAATAAACGCCCATTGTTCGAGCCTCGCAGTCTCTGGTATTTGTCACACAGCCCGAGGTGACTCTCAGGATTTGGAACATTGGCTCCTCGCAGCAAGGGGTCAGGTCTTTTGTCATTTTAGAGCAGCACCCAGTGCATAGCAGGGACCTGGCCCACACTGCCAACCCAGTGAACCCTCCATGTGGTCATGCTAACTGCACTGCACCAGCTCCCAGACTAGACCCTGGGACGCAGGGGCAGATAAAGACACGCTGCCCAACGAGGGCTCCTCACACACACAGTGGTTGATTCTCTCTGAGGGGAACAGAACAAACTAGGCCTCAAAGGAAAAGGGAGACTTAGTGGGTGTCTGAAACCTGAGGAGAGCTCATTGGGAGATAAGGGAACACGGCACAGGCCTGGGAGAGGCACAGGCAAAGGGCCTGGGGCACCAGGAGCCTGGTGTGGGCTGGATGCAAAGCAGGTAGCTCTTTTATCTGACTGCTGGCACTGGGAAGTGGGTAAGGTGGTCCTGGTTGTCACAAGGCCTGGCCAGCTCAGAAACAGCTTGTGCGTGGTGACACAGGAGAGAAGGAGAGGGACAGAACAAGGCCCTCCCTGCCTGGTGGGGACCTGGTGGGGAGGGACCAGGGGGCAGGGGTCTCGAGGAGAGGGGCTTGACCTCTGTGCAGATCACCTGGCCACTCCAGGCAGTGGGGACTCGCACACATGTGCCTTTAGGAAAATGCTCTGGAGCCATGAAGGACTAGGGCAGGCCTGGAGGGCAGGCAGGATCCCAGACTGCCACAACTAGCACTGTGAGGATGGGCTCCTCAACTCTCCCAGACTCTAGGGGATGCAGGCAAAACACCCAGTTCTAGGTGCTCGGAACTAGGCGCTGAGCCTGGGTGCTCCCTGCAGCAGGCCTCCTGACCGAAACTGTGGGCCGAGGGTACAAGGCCACCCGCCCACCCTTACTCACCCCAGTACACATGGCGCTGCCCAGGGCTGCTCTCCCGCATCCTCCACGCAGCAGACCCCATCCTCACCCAGCACAGGCCAGGGGAGCTCTGGGGCTGATCGTGGTGGGTGAAGAATGGTGGGTATGCTTCCTGCAGCCAGCCAGCAGCCAGCCAGGGGGAACGGAGAGGTTGACAAGAGACCAGGGGCCAGCAGATACGAGCAGGGTGGTGGGGGAGCAGCGAGGAGAGTGGGGGGCAGGTGGAGAACGGGTAAGGGGCAGCTGGGGGGCAGTGAGGAGCACTGGGACCAGGGAGAGAAAGGTGGGGGCGGATGGGAGCAGTAGGGGATAGTAGGGACAGGTAGCAGGGGAGGTGGGGACAAGTAGGGGGCCAGTGGTGAGCAGTGAGGGACAGGTGCAGGGCCAACGGCATATTAAGGGGCAGGCACAGGGCAGTGGAGGACAGGTAGCCTCTCAGTGGTATGAACTGCAGCCAGGCAGCCAAGACCACTCACCCACCGGGACATCTCAGCTGAGACCCCACAGCAAATTTCATGTAAATCTGCGGTTCTCATCTCACTTCCTGGGCTGACCCTTCCTCCTTCTAGAATCTCTGCTTCCTACAGCTTCTCCGGCACCATTCACTCACCCCTGAGGGCAGCCCCCATCACCTCCTAGCTGCCTGCCCACCCATCCCCCCACCTTACGGACCACAGCCCACTTCTGCTGACTTCCCTCAACCACCACCCCCCCGCCCCGCCACGTACTTGCCTAGGATTCTTCCGGCTTCCCAGGCTTAAAGAAAAAAATCCCTTTGCTGATGGCTCAGCAAAGGCCAAAGGCCTAAGTTCAAGCCCCAGGATAGCAACTGGGAGCCTCTTTCTGGTCCTTGAAAGTCCACTCGGCTACTAGGCTCCCAGGAGGGTCCCCTCCGGCAGCAAGTCCCCTGGCTGCACACGCAGGATCCTAGCTTCTGGCTGTGGGCACAAACTGCTGGGGCCAGGGGCCGAGCAGTTTCTCAGGAATCCTATGGGACACCTGCTGGCTTTTCCTCTCAGCCCAGCGGGCCCAGTGGTGACCCACTGGCCCCACATCCTGGAATGCCACCCATGCTGTGGTCCGGCCAGTCCCCAGGAGGGCTCCCCCAACAGGTGCTAACAGCAGTTATCCGTTCGGTTCAGTATTGGGGTTCACCCACCACGTTTTCAGAGGCAGACTAGCTGGTGAGGACAGGGGGGTCCAGGCGAGCACCAAAGTCAGTCGGCCTGCTCTTTTCAATGCTTTCTCTGCTCTCGCTCTCCATCCCCCTGCCTGGCCTTCCCCGAAGCCCCTGACCTGCCCACCCCCAGGGGTGGGTGCCAGCTCACCTGCAGCAGCCCGAGCGCTGGTAGCTGGCAGCGCCCCTCCAGCTCGCTGATGAGCTCGGCCAGCTGGGTGCTCTGCTGCCCGAGCTGGGCCGCGCTCTCCCGCAGGGGGGGCAGCACCTCCAGCTCCTCCTCCTCCAGCCTCTGCAGCAGCCGCTGCTCCTCCTCCACAAGCAGCCGGCGCAGTCTCTCAAACTCCGCCAGCACGTTCTGCCGCTGGCTCTCCACCATCTTCTGTGGGGGCCGGGGTGGGACAGCTGAGGGCCTGGGACCTGGAGCCACCCTGACCCCCAAACCCACCACCTGGGGCCCCTACACCATCCCTCCCTAACCCCTAAGTCAACCACTCAGGGCCCCTCATACCCTTCCCTCCCTGACCCCCAAACCACTACATCCAGGGCCCCTCAACCCCCAGATCCGCCACGTGGGGTCCTCTAACACTTAGCACCTCCCCAATCCATGACCTTACCACCCAAGGTTCCCCCTACACCCATCCCTCCCCAACCCCTAAACCCATCCCAGGTGGGTTATACACGGTGTCTGGAGCAGGGGGGTCACCTTATGAGAAACATGAGGCTGAGTGTAAACAGTGGTGTCCTGCAGTGGTGGCCCTCATGTCCCCTGCCCCTACATTGGGCACCTGGCCACCTGCCTGCCACAACGAGTAGGTCTCCTCCGCCTGGGCCTGAAACAGCAATGCATCCTCCATTTGCTTCCGTAGATGCTCCAGGGATTTCTCCAGCTTGCCCTGCAGAGAGGTGAGGCCAGAGTGACCCCTGCCAGGCCAAGCCTCTGGGCTAGCCCTTATCCCTGGCTCCCACCTACCCAGCCCCAGCTAAGCCAGAACTCAGCCAGCAGGGACCGTGGTCATGGAAAACTGGGTCTGGACATGAATTGGTGGAGAGATGGAGCAAACTCGAATTTGCCAGGAGAAGGCCCTCTAACCAGCATGGACCCCCTGCCACTGCCCCTTGCCTGAATTTCCTTCCTCCTGTCATTCCCACCCCTCCCTGGTCTCCGGGCAACTTTCCCATACCCAACTTCCCACTGCATCACCACCTTCTTTCTTCTAAGCCCCTTGACTTCTCTGTGCCTGTACTGGGCTTACTGGGTTTCAGCTAGCCGGACCAAACTGCAGGATGGGCACATGTTTATCCGGCAACCTGGTCCTAGTTTCAGGCCTCAGCCTGTTAACTTCAACCCATACTTTGTATCTTGACAACACACTTGGCATCTGGGAAAGCCAAGAGGCCTGGGATACACGAGGGCCTGAAGGACCATAACATGAGTGACCACAGCAGTGCTCGTGGGCACTCCACTGTCCTCTCCATGCACGTTCGAGACGCACCAGGGCCCTGGGAGGCTGTGCTCTCTACAGCCAGCACTCCCAGGCTGTGCAAATACCAGCCACAGCCCACTGATGGCAGGTGAGAGCAGTCTGTGGGGGTGACCCCAGCATTAAGACAAACTAAGCACTAGTCCAGTGAAGGGACTGGGACATGCCACCCCAAAATATGCCACTTTGGCAGCAAGATTATTTAGCGCTAAAGGTGACTGAGAACCAGCAGAGCTCTCTGGTCTCCTCCTTTCACCTAAAGGCAGGGCATAAACTTTCCAAGAGGTTGCCTACTCTCTGTACCAGGAAGGGGAGAACACTTATCACCCAGAGCCAAGCTGTAGACACTGAGATGAGTCTACCTAAACAAATCTTATCCAAATAGCACTCATCTTCCATTAGTTCCCCCTGACATACTTCCTAGTTCCTTTCCCACAATGTATTGGCCCTAGAAGCCCCAATCCCTTTTCCTTTGTCTAGTCGCTTCTCCACAATTTATCCTCTTTTGTTAAAATGGAATATAAGGGGGGAGGGTATGGCTCGGTGGTAGAGTGCATGCTTAGCACGCACAAGGTCCTGGGTTCAATCCCCAATACCTCCATCAAAGATAAATAAATTTAAAAACCTAACTACTCCTCCCCCAAAATAAAAAATCTAAAATATATCATATATTTATAAAAATATAAATGTATTTATATATATATAAATGGAATACCAGCCTGAGTCTAAACACTTCTTTTGAGTTTTTCACTTTTCTGTGCCATGTACAATTTAAAAAACTGATCAAAAGTATGTCTTTTCAACTGTTAATCTCTTCTGTCAGTTTAATTTGCAAGCCTCAGTCACAGAACATAACCTGGTAGAGACAAACTATGATAGACAGGGTTAAGTGCTGCCCCATGAGACTCTATCAGGTCAGCTGGGAGAGGCCTCTAGAGAGCTGCTGGTTATTCTCTGCTCTTTTGGTCACTTTCTACACCCAGATCGGGGTACCCAGTGACAGGAGAGACATTTGCTAGACCGACACAAGGAGTGGCTGTTCCTGTATGCAACATGTCATACCTCAAAGTGAGCAAAAACCAGAGGAACTGTGTTAGGTCATGCACACTGACGTGGATTGCGGTAGGGGTTTATCCTTGTGTACCAGAAGCTTGTTCTATGATAGAGACAGAGTACTGATTCTAACACTGACTAAACTGTGCACTTCGAGTGCCTCAGCAGATAGACACTACTGGACATAAAGCAAAATGCAAACCACAGTCAAAAAGTTTGAAAGACACCTTCCACATACTCAGTACTTTGGGTTCCAGGAGCAAAATCCACCAGCAGGCCAGTGAGGAATGTAGTGGGCCGCCCATAAGGTGGGCCAGGTGAGTGTTTACCCTGACGCTCTCAGAAAAGGGGGGAGTGTTGGTTATCTATTTGGATTTTAAGGAAATACATTTTCAGAACAGAGAAATAAGGCATCTCAGCCTGGGTCAAAGCAGGGCTGAGGCCTGGCTTGTCAGCTGGCACAGTATCCCACTGGGAAAGTCTGGTGGGCCCTGGTGTCTGCCTCCCAGGACAATGGCTCTGTCCCTTCATCGATCCCAGTCTGGGGCTCTGCAGCGGCTTCCTGGCTGCCTTCCGCTGTCTCTTCTCACCAGGATTCCAGCACTCGTGTCCGCGGCACCGCCCTGCCCTGCCCACAACCCTCTGAGAGCTGAGTCCTCATCCGTGCCCTTCCATCTGCGACCAGCCACCTCTGAGGTTCTCTTCTCTCTTTCTCCTGCTCCTGGCTCCATCCCTGCCAATGGTCAGTCAAACCTGCCCAGTCCCCGCCCCAGACAGCCCTTCCACCTACGCGGTGGGGACCTAGACCTCAGAGAACACGCCCCCTCCTACCAGATCCTCAGGCCAGCACCTCACTGGTGGGCGGTGCCCCAGCCCCAATAGGGTGCCAATTTCAGACAGGGTGCACGCCGCCACACCCCCCGCCCCCAGATCTGGACCAGGGTGGGGCCTGAGCCCACGCCCTGGGCTCCCCCAACTTCAGGCCAGGCCACATGCCGCACAACCCGCGCGCGACAGGAACCCCTGCCAGGCCGTGCGGCGCGCCGGACCTGCCCGCACCTTGAGATCGTCGGCCGCGTCCTGCAGCGGGCGCACGCGGTGAGCCCAGTGCTCCCCCGAGCGCTCGCAGGCCGCGCACAGCAGGCGCAGCTCGTCGCCGCAGAAAGCCACCAGCGGCTCGCGGTGCGCGGCACACACGCCCTGCGGGACCGGCGACGGCGGATGCAGGCGCCGCGCCATCTCGGCCATCTTGGCGAGCGGGCGGTTGGGCCGCAGGTTCCTCTGCGGGGACAACTCGCGGCACTCGGGACAAGCGTACGGGCCCTCGGGCTGGCCCCAGCAGCGCCGGATGCACTCGCGGCAGAAATTGTGGCCGCAGTCGGTCATCACCGGGTCCGTGAAGTAGTCGAGGCAGATGGCGCAGGTGGCCTCCTCTTGGAGGTTGGTGGACAGGTCGGGGGCGGCCATGGCACCGGTGCAACGGAGGAAGGCAGCGTTCTGCGCCGGGTCGGGCGGTGGCCGGCCGCCGCCGGGACTTGGGGGAGCGCGCGGGGACGCGAGGCGCAGGGCACCGGGGGACTCGGGGGACTTCGGGTCGCGAGGGCTCCGGGGTCTGAGGCTGTGGGGCTCCGGGGATGCGGAGCGCACTGGCTCCGGACTGAGGTGGCTCGGGGAACCTAGGGCCTACGGCTTCCGTACGCGGGCAGGAAGAGGTACCGGGGCGGAAGCAGGAAGCGGCTGGGGTTTTTCCCCCTTTGGAACAACCCGCTTTAGCTGCGGATTGGCCGCGGCCTATCACGCGGCCCGCAGGCCGGACTGAATTGGAGGCTGTTCACCGGCTGACCTTGCGTCGCCGCCGCCACCTGCGCGCGCAGGCGCGCGCTGCTGGTTCGGACCTGCGCTGGGGTCGCACTGCCCGGTGTCTCCTTCGGGGCTTGAGAAAGATGGAGTGTAGAGGCAGGGGGCAGTGGGATGCCCTGCACAGTTTTCGGGCTCTCAGCCGCAGGGTAGAGGCCACGAGGACAAGGGAGGACGAGGCTGAGGCGGGGAGCCGCAAGTCGTACCCCGTGCGCGCGCGCGCCCCACCCTTCGGCCGGAACCATCCGAACTTACGGGGTGAGGGGCCTTGGGCCTTACTGGGGTAGGGGTACACTAACCGAAATTCTGGGGTGCTTGGCAGCTGTTAACTGATCTGAATGCGTTAATGCGTCTGAAACTGCGCGGGTGGGAGGGTGGGCGGTGGAGAGCGGGGTGAAAGGAAAGGAAGGACCCTCTTTGATCCTTATTCTTTGAATTCTGCCCCTGCAACTTTGGTGGGGGTAGAAGGGATGGGGTGGGCAGCCCTGAGGCTTTTAGAAGTTGAGCTTGAAGTTTCTTCACTTTTTCATTTTCCCTCTGTGAAGGACCCAAATATGGGATTTGCAGACTACAAAGACACCCGAGGGTTTGGCTCTACCTATAAAAACCTGAACCATGGTTCTATTTTTAGGTTTTTGAGAAACCCCTGTCGTTTTCCTTGGTGGCTGCGCCGATTTACATTCCCACCAACAGTGTTCAGAGGTTCCCTTTTCTCCACATCCTTGAGACGTTTGTTATTTGTGTTCTTTTTGATGATGGCCATGCTGACAGGTGGGAGACGGTGTCTCACTGTGATTTTGATTTGCATTTCCCTGATACCAGTGATGTTGGGCAGCTTTTCCTGCTCCTGTTGGTCACCTGCATTTCCTGTTTTAGAAAAATGTCTATTCAGTTCTGCCCTTTTTTAAATGGGTTGTTTGTTCTTTTGCTTTTTAACTGAAATATAGTTGATTTTAAATGCATTAGTTTCTGGTGTACAGCGTGGGTGGACTTGGAGGGCACGATCCTAAGAGAAGTAAGTCAAAGACAAACACTGTAAGAGATCACTTACACGTGGAATCTAAAAAAAAATACAACAATCTAGTGAATATAACAGAAAAGGAAAACTCACAGATGTGGAGAAGGAGCCACTGGTTACCAGTGGGGAGAGGGAGGGGCGAGGGGCAAGATGGAGGTGGAGGATTAAGCGGTACAAACTGTCAGGTTTAAGTAAGCTACAAGGATGTATTGTACAACATGGGGAATATAGCCAATATTTTATAATAACTACAAATGGAACATAACTTTTAAAAATTGTGAACACTATATTGTATACTTGTCACATACCGTATTATACATCAACTATACTTCAATTTAAAAAATATATTATAAAATAAATATTAAAAAAAAAAAAAACCTGAACCACAGAAGAGCCAATGAATGGTTACATCCGTAAGTGGGAAGTGGGGGACATGGCTAAAGGAAAACTGCAACATGCTGTACCTGGTACATATCTGTGTATTTCGACACTGATTCACTGTGAAACCCGCGGGCTTCTTAAAATGTTCTCTATGAAACATCTGTAAATATAGTCTCTTAATGTTTAGCTGCTTTAATCATGATTGTTATTTCCACGTTGTGAAACTACCCTGCACAGCCAGTGGCTCTCAAATGCTCCAGTATGAGCTGGGCAGGTGGCTCTTGCTGAGCTGGACCACCTCACCTCCTGGAGAAACCAGGGCTCCCCAGGCTCCCCCTGCCTGTCCCCCTATCCCTTCACCCACAGGGTCACTGTAGAGATGACCATCTGGCCCGATTTGGGGGCCCCAAGGCAGAAGAAGGGCTGCAGGGGGCCAGGGAAGGCAGGCTGGGAGTAGGTATGCAGGTGGGACCCATCATTCACATTGTAGAAGGACACCTCTCCGGCCTCGAAGTCCAGGAAGACGCCCATGTGGCTGGGGGGCTCAGTCAGCGTGATGGGGGTCACAGAAGACGTAGCAGGTGCATACCTCTCTCCCTTGCATAGCTGTACCACCCAGAACCCATTTTCCGGGGACTTAGGGACCCTGCCCCTCCGGCTGACGTTGTCCCTGCACACGCCTAGGGCCCACAGCGCATCACCAGTGAGGTTCATGCCCACCTCCCAGTAGTGCCTCCCCGAGGAGAAGGTCTCTTGGCCCACTGCACAAGGGTAGGCCAGGAACCTGTCTTGGCCATGGGGTGCGCCATCCAGCGGGGTGCTCAGGTAGCGCCTCTGGCTGATCTCGTACAAGAGGAGGTAGGGGTAGGCTGTGGTTGGGTCTGGCACCACATCTTCTGGAGACAGGCCCAGGGCAGAGGGGAGAGGGGGGCTTTTCAGGGTCAGGGCGGAGAGGGCAAGGACTCAGGGGGCCAAATAGTCCCCTGTTCACCCTAACCCCCACCCAGGCCTCTGGCTGAGTTCAGCTGTGAACGAGGAGCTACTGTACGATCCAGTATCCCATCTATGGATATTGGTGATGCCAAGGAGGTGGGGTTGGGGGACCATTTGGGCATTGGGCAGTGCGGTTGAGTTCCTCCCATCCCCATCCCCCTCCACTGGTGACTCTTGCCTTGAGTGGCTAGGAGCAGGGTGGGGCATTACCCAGAACACCTGGGCCCTGGCTTACCTTGGAAACGCTTGAGCACCTCTATCTGCCCGGGGACCCTGCAGACTGTCCTCAGCATGGTGAGGGTAGCCTCTGGGTACTGCACACTCAGGCTGTCCTTCCTCCGATGGATACAGGTCTCACTGTCCCCTCTGACCCTACCTGCAGTCCTCCCTGCACCCATCACCGCCTCCACCGCAGGTGGCCACGTACCTGCTGAGAACGTGGTTCATATCCTTCAAAACACATAGAGGGGGAGGAAGAGAGATTGGCGAGGCCTCCCCCGGGACCTGGGGTGTTCCCGAGCCAGTAGAGCTAGAAGGGGTTTGTGATGTTTCCCCACGGCCATGTTTCCAGAGCGTAACCCTGTCTTTGGGCTGTTGACACAGTCATCATGCATCTGACTCGCCCAGGCCTCCTGCTTTTCCACGTCACAGTGAGTGAGGACACAGGGAAGTGGTCCTGCTCATGACAGGTCCTGAAGGCACGGGAGCCCAAGCAGTGCTTTCGGCCTTGAGTGGGTCAGGAGTCAGTTTTGTGGCTTGCAAACAGATTGATTTTTGATAGACGACAAAGTTGGGGCGAGTGTATAGTCTGTCGTCTATTCCAGGACTCTTACTGGGAACAGAACCCCCAGGATGCTAGGGCAACAGGCATAAAACTGGGTCTGACCCAGGCATCCTGGGATGTACAGAGACCCTGTGTGTGGCATTTGCTTTGTAAACAGACTTCTGTGAATGCGTGTGCAATGATCTGCAGTGTGAAGTGTATTTTTTGCTGTCAATTCCATCACTCTGCACGCTTGATTAGTGTTGCCCACTTTTCAGCCCCACAACTGCCCCCTCCGGGGCCTTGGTGTGCAGGCCCATCCCTGGCAGGCCAGCTGCACCTTCTCTCCACTTCCATAGCTGGCGGATGTGATCACATGACTTGCTTCCACCTGTGAAGTCACGGGTGCCTATCTGGGCCAGTGTGACTGTGCCTGCATCACTGTGTGGAAGACAGCTGCCCTCAGGCCACATCCCTAGGCGATGAAGGGAAGGAACACAGGTCACTAGGACAGGCACCTGTCATGGGCTGAATTGATTCCCCTTCCCCACCAGATTCTTACGTTGTGAAACTCTAACCCTCAGTGCCTCAGAATGTGACTCTATTTGGAGATAGGGTCTTAAAGATGTGATTAAGATAAAATTAGGTCATTAGGGTGGGCCCTCATTCAGTTTGACTGGTGTCTTTATAAGAAGAGATAGGGCACAGACGTACAGAGGGATAACCATGTGAGGACACAGGGAGAAGATAGCTGTCTGCAAGCCAAGGAAACAAGCCTTTGGAGAAACCAGCTCTGCCCACAACTGGATCTCAAGACTTCTAACCTCCAGGAGTGTGAGAAATAAATGTCTTGTTATTGAAACCATCTGCTCTGTGGCATTTGTTATCAGCCTGACCTGACTGAGACAGAGCCTTCCCTGTTGGCCTGTGTCTTTTTCGCCACAGGTCAGGCCCCCGAGTAAACCTGAGCCAGAGTTCACGCTCCCATCTCCCACCCGAACCCCAGCCAGGTGAACAGGTGTGCCCACCCCACCTGCAGCATCTGGAACGGGGTGCGTTCATTCCTGTCCTCCAGCTGCAGCAGCAGCATCTCCAAGGAGTGACCCTGCTGCGCGAGCGAGGCCATGCTCTTCTGCAGCTTTGCCACTGTCTCCTCCTCCTCCTCCTTCAAGGCTTGGAGGAGGCGCTGCTTCGCCTCCATCAGGAAGAGGCCCGTCTTCTCAAATTCGACCACGATGCGCTCCCTCCGCTCCTTCACCTTCTCCTGCAGTGGTGGTGGCAGATCCTGGAGGTGAGGTGCTGCCTGGAGCACCCCACCACCCTGAGTGCCTGCTTTCAGACCTCGCCCACCAACTGAACCCACCAGCTTGGAAGGGCTGCTCTGGGGATACTGGCACATCTCCCCTGGGCCCCAGTGACCCACAGAAAACCAGACCTGGCAGGTGTGGGAGCCAGAAGCCACCCAGAGGCCCCCTGCCCCGCCACTGTAGCATAATTTTACTCTGAGCCCCAAATGGCAACATCCAAGCATCCATGTGCCCTCGTTCCCTACTTCTCTGAAATGGCTCAGTCCTGATTTTTGTGGGAATTCTATGACCTGGGAAATCGTTGCCTTTCTGGGGTCCCATATTCTCATCCGTGCAGGACAATGATTCCCACCTCAAGGAGTTCCGCAGGCTCAGGAGGTCCTGCGGGTGCTCCGGGGCCTGGCTTGGCCTCCCGACCCTGCTCGGCTGCTGTGGGAGGTCCCCAGCACCTGCCTGCCACTCGGCCAAGGTCTGTTCCTCCTTTGCCTGCAACTTCCTCGTCTTCACCATCTCCTCTTGCAAGCACTCCATGTCTTCCTCCAGCTTCAACTGTGGGTCAGGATTTGGGGTCAGTGGGTCCCCTGCATGCCCCACATCTAGATGATGCCCTCTGAAGCATCCCATCCATCCTAACAGGGTGCAGGGGTTGGAAATATGCCACCCCAAAATATGCCCCTTGGGCATGAGGATTATTTTGAACTGGAGACAACTGAGAATCAACAGATAAAGAAAGATGCCTTTTCGGGATTCCCATAAACCTGGACCAAAAGCAGAAACTTCTGAGAAATGAGGACTGCTGTGAAACACCTCACAGGGGAGGTGTTAATCCCCACGAAGAAGACGGAAAGCTGGCACCAAGATAGACCCGCACTAATAACCCTGATTTTCCTTTAGTTTCCCCCAAATGTTTACATTCCACTATGTCCTGAATGTTTCAGTCCCCCTGCCCCCAGTTCATATGTTAAAGCCTTTAAACCCCCAATGTGATGGCAGAGGTGGGGCCCCCACAAATGGGGTTAATTAGTGCCCTTATAGAAGAGACCCCAGGGAGCTCCCTCACCCCTTCATGTGAGGCACAGTGAGAAGCTGGCTGGCTGTGAACCAGGAAGGGGCTCTCACCTGACTGTGCTGGTACCCTGATCTCAGACTTCCAGCCGCCAACTGTGAGCAGTAAGTTTCTCTTTATAAGCCACCCAGTCTGATACTCTGTTACAGCAGCCCAAGTGGACTGAGACACGGGCTCCTGGCCATAAAGCCTCAGGTGGATGGAGGAAAAAGGCTCCCCTCCCCGTGCCTAACAGGGTTGCCTGGCCTGCCCACAAAATTGGCCGCACGGAAACCAGGGAATGTGGATGGGCTCGGGTGGGGGGCTTTCTCAGCCTGGACTCCTGCAAAACCATAGATTATGTGATGGCCTGGCCACCAGCCTGCTTGGTTGTGGAGTGTGGGGACACTTCCACTGCATACAGGGCTGTTTGTTACGGCAGCTATCCTTCTGCCTAATACACTCCTTGACACATGCACATACTTGGGACTACTTGCCCCCAGCCCGGGCCCACCTTGTACTCCTGCACAGCCTCCTCAATAGGGACCACCCTGTGGGGCCGGTGTTCCTGGGACTCCCTGCAGATGACACAGATGGGTCTCTGGTCGTCCTCACAAAAGAGTTTGAGCAGCTCCTGGTGCACCTGGCACAGGTCCCTGCTCCGCAGGCTGGGCTGCTGGCGCGCCATCTCAGCCACCTTGGTCAGGAGACGGTTGGGCCGCAGGTTCCTCTGGGGGGACAGCTCGCGGCATTCAGGGCAGGGGAAGGAGCCCTTCTGCTTCCTCCTCCTTTTCTGGGCTTTGGTCTTCTCCCAGGTCAGCTGGATGCACTCCCGGCAGAAGTTGTGACCACAGTTAGTCATCACAGGATCTGTGAAGTAGTCGAGGCAGATGGAGCATGTGGCCTCCTCCTGCAGTTTTCTGGCAAGTTCCATGGCATCCATGGCTCCTGGGGAAGGAACAGAGTGTCCCACCACACCATCTGCCTGGAGTTGTGGGCTCTCTCTCTCTCAGCATCCTTTTGCAGATGGAGTCTGAACACAAGGTTGTTAGGGCATCCTGACTTATCTCCAATAAGAGGCACAAATGCCTCCCTGGAAGCTGACAGAGACCCTCTCCTTAACCAAACCCCAGTCAGGTTCCCCTGAGCTGGCAGCCTGTCTTTGGCTGGCCCCGCCCAGTTTTAGCGAGAACTTCAGTATTGCCATTGTGATATCTGACCTAATTCATAACCCGCCACCTTTAATGAATATATGTCCTTCACCCTCCTTGAACAAGAATGCCATTAAGCCAGTTTAGCAAGAAGCCCTCTCCTGTCACCTCTTAGTGATTTTCTGTCACTGACCACCTTCACCCTGCTCCTTGGCTGCATCCAGAGATGACACCCATGTCTCTCCACTCTGGCAACAGTCTTGAATAAAGTCTTGTTTACCTTTTAAGCAAGCACCATAGTAAGTTTCTCTTTAACAGAACACGGCAGAACAGAGGGAAAGGGGAGTTTAAGAGGAAAGTCTCTCTTAGGGAACAGGGTTGACAAAGGTTCTCTCCTTGACCGAACTCAGGCTTCCTGAACTTTCCAGCCAGGCCTCCGGCTTCCATGTTTGTCTCCGCATTGTCCAAGTTTAGTAACAGTCCTGTTAAGTGAGTTTAACCAGACCCCCCCACCCCCGGCTACTATGATATTTTCTCTTAGTAATTTCCCATCACTGACCCCCACCCTACTCCTTGGCTGTAAATCCTGACCCGTGGTGAATTCAGAATTGAGTTTTCAACGGGGTTCTATACAGAGCCCCAAGTTCTATGCTGACCTCTTTCCCCCTATTTCAATAATCCTAAGTCAAATCTCTTTACCCTCTAACTACCATCCAGCTCTGGTTTTCCTTGACACAGTGCAGTGCAGAAAAGACAAAGGAGGGCCATTGCATGCACACGTGCACACCGACAGGCACACAAACACACACTGCACACAAACACATGTACACATGCATGTTGCCCATGTGCATACATGCAACAAAGGCACATGCAGAGGCACCTACACACGTGCACACACAGTTGAACACACAAACACACGTACACACACACTTTGGGGCTGGAATATCCATGCCCTTTTGGTAGAGATTCAAGTCTTCCCCTATGCACTTCACAGGGTGGTTGCTAGCGCTGAGTTAGAGACTGGATTTGAACATCATTTCTGAATTACAAGCACTGTCCAGGTTCCCTTTTCTGCAGTCACCTGAAGCCATGGTGGCTGGATTCCGCAGACCTCCGAGTCCCTGACGTGGGTTCACTCTGTCTAGTGCCCCCTCTGTGAAGAGCCTTTAGGGTCAGTCTCTCCCCTGCTCTCAGCTGCCCTTCCGCCCAACTGCTGCCCATCCAACAGAAGTGGGTGAGAGGGGGCAGCCTGGTGGGCTGGGGATCTGGTGGGCCCAGGTTCTGGAAGAAGCCATCCATGGGCTCTGGGTCAGTGCCGGTGAACAGGCACTTGGTCCTGGAATGTTCTCTGTAAATGCAGGGCTAAAACAGTTGCCCATCTGGTTCCAATATATAGCCAACTTCAAGGCTGGAACCCGCAGTCTACAAGGGCAGGGGGTGCACGAGGTCCCAAGCTGAGCCTCAGCGCCCACGGGGTGCCCACTTGACCGCCCCCTCAAGGGGTTGGTACTCACTGGGGAAATGGGTGCCCGCTGCGCCTTGCCAGGCGACCCCAGCCACGTCTGCAAACGCCTCCCAGGAAAGCCTGCGTTTGCGCGATTGAGACCATCCGGGAGCTGGGGCTACCGGGCTTTGTGGCGTCAACAGGAGCAAGGGCCCCCCTTTCTCCGGCCGGGGCAGGGGGCGGGGCCGGTTATCGGGGTAGGGGGCGGGGCGGTTTTGTTGATGTGAGGTTGTCAGCAGCCTGGAAATGGAGCCTCTAGACGGGCAAGGGGCGGGCTCAGAGCTGGCCAGAGGTCGGGGGGAGGGAAGCGTCCTGGGTGGGGCTGGGATGGAGCAGGGGTTGACGGTGACCAAGCAGGGAGGAGGAGGTAAGGGGCATAGGCAAGTGGGGAGGCAGGGGTTGGACCCCGTGTTGGGGAGAGGACGTGAGAACAAAAGAGGCAGCAGGGGTCGGGCAGCACTTTAAGGGAGATGAAGGGGGTTGCTGGTCCGCAGGGGGCCCAAGGGCTCCCGCGAGGCCCCCCCTCCCCGCCCCCTGCCCATGGCAGCACTGAGTCCAGGGTCGGGGGCTGCGTCCGGATCCTGGATTAGGAGGGGGCAGGCTGGGTTTGGAGAGGCACGGAGCTGGATCATCCCCTGGGATCGGGGTGGGGGCAGTCTTGCCAGCTCTAGAGGTGGTTTTGGTGGCACTGCTGCCCCTAGCCCTGATCTATCCATAGCCAGTGGCTGCGTCCACCTCAGTCCTAGTCCTTGGGGAGCGGACAGGTGAGGAAACTGAGGCTCAGACCACCTGAGGAGGGCAAGGAAACAGAAGCCGTCATCTCCAGGAGGTGCTGGTGTAGGCAGCCTGGCTGCAAGTGTAGACAGCTGGCCTTCTCCCGCCTCCTCTCACCCCCTCCCCCTCACTGTGAGGTGGCTGAAGTGTACTTCTTGGGTGGTGTCTCTAGTAAAGTTTCTAGGACAGAGTCAGGTGGTTCATCCCTATGTGTGACTGGGCAGTGAGTGGGTATGGGAACCAGACAGCTTGCTGAATGACGGAACACTGGTTGCTCATTGGAATCCCCTGAAAGTCCCTAAGACCTCTCTTCTTGTAAGGTGACTATGGGCTGACGGTTTTGTGAGTGAAAAATCTTGCTGGCCGTATCACCAAACAAAGGATGCTGTGGCCATCAAGTCATCAGCCATTGCAGCCACACCCAACCGTGCCCCCTGAGGGGGGACTCAGGATGGGCAAGAACAGGATGCTGGCCCTAGAGAGCTAAGGTGCATATCAAAGGAATGGTTTCAATGAGCCCAGACCTTTGCACCTTCCCATACATAGAAAAGTGCTACATTCATTAACTTGAGATGTCTGATTTTCTTCAGTTAACAGTAATCTTTTGATGTTCTGACTACCTGGTCTTTGTTGCAAAAACTTCTGCATATCCTGGCTTCTCCTTTATCTCTTCAGAGCATTTCCCTCAGAGCTGTCTGAGAGGCTGCTTCCGGGGCTTGAAGTCCTAGAGGGTCCACTGAATAAAACATAATTATCAACCTTTAGGTTGTGATTTTTTTTTTCAATCAACAGCTTCTTTTAATTTAGAAAATAGAACCACAGAATTTTTTAAATATTAATAAAAAATTTCAAGAAAACACAGAGAACAGTGCAATGGACCGCATATATAAATTGCCCAGATCAGCATTTCACAGGATTTGCTTTAGCTGTCCTGTTGTTTTGTCTTGGCTGGAGAATCTGTCTTGAAGTGTCAACTTAAAAAAGATCTTCATCATGGAAAAAGAGGTTTCAGATGTGCCCTGCTGGAAGCTGGAGGTCTGGGGAACCAGAGCAGCTGACTGACTAGAATTGGGGTGTCCTGGATTGTCACTAGAGATAACAGCCTAATGTCCTGCAAGCCTGACTTGCAGTGGGCTGGCTTCCTGGGCTGGTTCAAGTACATGGTATGTTGGTTTCCTGGAGAGTTTACTATAGACTGAGCATATGCCCCTAAAATTCAACTGTTGAAACCTAACCCTTGGGAGGTGGTATTGCCCGTGGATGTGACAGGTGTTCCAGGTTCTTGTCCCATCCCAGAAAGAATTCAGAGACAAGACATAGTGCTTAAAAAAAGTAAACTGAGAATTTATTAAGGTATGGCTAGTACACTCTCAAGGGGAGAGCGGGCGGGCTCAGGTGAGCGGCTGCCCTGAGTTTCTTTGACAAGTTAGTTACATAGGGTGTAAAAATCAAAGGGCAGAATATTCACTGGGGAGCCAAGGGTCTGGAGTCGTAGTTCCTGATCATCATCCCAACTCCACCTTCCCAAAAGGAGGAGGGGTTTTTGTCTTTATTTAGTCTGGATCGGAAGTGTCACAGTGTCAGTGCATGATGGGTACTTCTGATCTGCAAGGCTAATTTTGTTACTGAAATGACAGGCCAGCCAAGAAATAAGCACCACTCGGAGGGTTGGAGTACTCAGATTGATTATGCCGGTGGGCTCAGAGGGGCTTCTGCTCCGAAGCTCTCAGCCCCTCTGAAACATGTGCATGAGGTTTTATAGGGTTAATTACAAGCTTAGGCTATTCGGCCAATAGGCATGGAACAGCTTTAGCAGCATCATTACCACAAAAGCAGAGGCAGGGAGGCAGCAAACTGACATTTCAGGGCCAGATATGTGTCTCTGAAAATTTAGCTGGCTAGCAAACAAAACAAAACAAAACAAAACAAAACAAAACAAAACACACACACACAAAAAAAAAACCTGAGCAGGAAATCAGCAAACTGACATTTATTAACTTAGATTTACCAGTTAGCCCAGCAGAACTCAGATCAGTAATCCGACACTTGTTACACTTAGATTTACCAGCAGGGCCAGCCCGCTTTTCCTTCACAAGTTTATTGAAATGAGGGCATAATGACAAAAAGATTACACTTGGACACTGGAAATTCCTGCCTTTTCTCACTTTTGTTTGTTGGTCTCCAGGACACTCATCACCCAAAAATTTGTGACCACTTCTCAACCCAAAGGTTCCTGCTTTCTTTCTCTGCCCAGGGTGCTTACATGATGTATGATTTCCTGTATTTGGCCCCGTGTCCCTCCTTTCTGCCCAATTCCTGCCATCTGGTCTGTGTCCCCCTTTCTCTGCTCATATCTAGCTATCTGCCTGCTCTCACAGTGGGACCTTTGGGAGGTGATTATGTCAGAAGGGTGGAGTCCTCATGAATGGGATTAATGCCCTTAGAAAAGAGACTCCCCTTTGCCCCTTCTGCTAGGTGAGGACAGAGCAAGAAGATGCCTGCCTATAAACCAGGAAGCAGGCCCTCACCAGACACCAAGTCTGCTGGCCCCTTGATCTTGGACTTCCATCCTCCAGCACTGTGAGAAATCAAGGTCTCCTGTTTTATAAGTCACCCAGTCTATGGTATTTCGTTATGACGGTCCTAGCAGATTGAGACAAGACTCCTGCAAGCTGTGGGTCAGAGTTCTATTTTTATATATAGCCTGGCCATTGTGTGTGTGTTCCGTCTCCCACTGGAATGAAGCTGCTGTTAGATCAGACCTTGTCTGACCCTGGGAAATTCCAACTTCTCACCCTGGCGGTGTCCGGAGGAACATTTTAAGGTAAATTTATCTTAAGGTAAACTTGTAAACAGTAGATACATAAGTTCTAGAGCATAGTGATTAGGGTCAACAATTCTGTATTATAAACTTAAAGCTGCTAAAAGACTAAGTCTTAATTGTTCCTTCCACAAACAAGAAGTGTATGATGCATTAGAGGTGTTAGCTAATGCTCCGGTGGTAATCGTATTGCAATATATAAATATATCTAATCAACATGCTGTATACCTTACATTTATGCATTGTTATATGTCAATTGTATCTCAGTAGATATAATTTTTTAAAAAGGTTCTATGAAGTCTCTTTGGAGTAAAAAGGAAGTGGCAGGTCATGACAGTGGGCAGCAAGTAACTCGGGAGAAGGAGAACCTCAAATTTTGGCCCCAAACTTGGTTTGGAGGAGGGCTTCATGGTGTAAATCATGCCTGTTATTCTGTGACCTCGAGGTGCAAGCTCTGTGCAGGTGCAATGCAGAAGTGGTCCATAAGAGCTCAGGGAGCCCTGCTAGCTGGGTAACCACTGGTGACAGTAAGGGGAACTTCAATTTTTATTTTAAATAACTTCATAGTGTTGTCTGTTAGACATAAAACAGGGAAAGAAGGAACATCTGGAAAAGTAGACATTGGCCTTTTGTTTAAAAATGAACCTGGAAGACTGAACCAAGAAGAAATAGAAAATCTGAACAGACCAAATGCCAGTACTGAAATTGAGTCGGTAATTTAAAAACTCGCAACAAACAAAAGTCCAGGACCAGATGGCTCCATGTGTGAATTCTACCAAACATTTAGAGAAGACTTAACACCTATCTTTCTGAAATGATTCCAAAAATTGCAGAGGAAGGAACACTTCTGAACTCATTCTATGAGGCCACCATCACCCCGATACCAACACCAGACAAAGCTATCACAAAAAAGGAAAATTATAGGCTAGTATGACTGATGAACATGGATGCAAAAATCCTCAATAAAATACTAGCAAACAAAGTCCAACAATAGATTAAAAGGATCATACACCATGATCAAGTGGGATTTATCTAAGGGGTGCAAGGATTTTTCAACATCCACAAATCAATCAGTGTGATACACCACATTAACAAACTGAAGAATAAAAATCATATGATCATCTCAATAGGCATAGAAAAAGCTGTTGATAAAATTCAACATCATTTATGATAAAAAAAACTTTCCAGGAAGTGGGTACAGAGGGAACATACCTCAACATAATAAAGGCCATATGTGACAAACCCACAGCTAACATTATACTAAATGGTAAAAAACTGAAAACATTCCCTTTAAGATCAGAAAAAGACATGGATCCCCACTCTCACCACTTGTATTCAACAGTTTTGGAAGTCCTAGCCACGGCAATCAGAGAAGAAAAAGTAAAAGGAATCCAAGTTGGAGAGGAAGAAGTAAAGCTGTCACTGTTTGCAGATACATAAAAAATTCTAAAGATGCCACGAGAAAACTAGTAGAACTCATCAATGAATTCGGTATAGTTGCAGGATAGAAAATTAATATACAGAAGTCTGTTGCATTTCTATACACTAACAACGAAATGTCAGAAAGAGAAATTAAGGAAACAATCCCCTTTACCATTGCCAAAAAGAATAAAATACCTAGAAATGAACCTACCCAAGGAGGCAAAAGAACTTTCCTCTGAAAACTACAAGACACTGATGAAATTGAAGACAATGCAAACAGATGGAAAGATATACTGTGTTCTTAGATTGGAGGAATCAATATTGTTAAGATGAGCATACTTCCCAAGGCAATATATAGATTCAATGCAATTCTTATCAAATTACCAATTGCATTTTTCACAGAAATGGAACAAAAAAATTAAAATATGTATAGAAACACAAAAAATCCCAAATAGCCAAAACAATCCCAAGAAAGAAGAATGAAGCAGGAGGAATCTCAGACTCCCTGACTTCAGACTATACTACAAAGCTACAGTAATCAAAACAGCATGGCACTGGCACAAAAATAGACACATAGATCAATGGAACAGGGTCGAAAGCCCAGAAATAAACCCACACATTTATAATCAACTAATCTACAACAAAGGAGGCAAGAATATACAATGAGGAAAAGACAATGTCTCACCTCACATCAGTCAGCATGGACATTATCAAAATGTCTACAAACAATAAGTGCCAGAGACTGTGTGGAGAAAAGGGAACCTTCCTACACCATCTGTGGGAATGAGAATTGGTGTAGCCACTATGGAAAGCAGTATGGAGGTTCCTCAAGAAACTAAATGTAGAGTTACTATACGATCCAGCAGTCCCACTCCTGGGCATACATCTAGAAAAGATAAAAACTCTAATTCAAAAAAAGTATGCACCCAAATGTTCACAGCAGCACTATTTACAATAGCCAAGACATGGAAGCAACCTAAATGTCCATTGACAGATGAATGGATGAAGAGGATGTGGCGTGTGTGTGTGTGTGTGTGTGTGTGTGTGTGTGTGTGTGTGTGAGTTATATGTATGAATATATTATATATATAATAGAATATTACTCAGCCATAAAAAAGGATGAAATAATGTCATCTGCAGCAACATGAATGGACCTAGAGATTATCTTACTAAGTGAAGTAAGTCAGACAGAGAAAGACAAATATCATATGATATCATTTATATGTGGAATTTAAAAAAAAATGATACAAAGGAACTTATTTACAAAACAGAAATAGACTCACTGACATAGAAAACAAATTTGTGGTTACCAAAGCAGAAAGGGGTTGGAGGAGGGATAAATTAGGAATCTGAGAGTAACAGATACACCCTACTATGTATAAACTAGATACACAACAAAGACACTGTAGAGCACAGGGAACTATATTAAATATCTTGTAATAAACTATAGTGGAAAGGAATATGGAAAAAAATATATATATATAATCAGTTTCATTTAGCTATAGATTTCAGTAATTTCAAGTGATACTTACCTTGTAACAGTAGAAATAAGACGTCTTGTAGAATTTACATTGCTGATGTTGCTTAAATTCTTTATTTTCAGAAAGGCAAACATGGAAATGGTATAAAATCTAAGAATTCTGAAAGATTTATAGTGAAATTTGAGTCTCCCTGAATTGGGAGTTTCCTCAGCCTTTAATTCCCTTTTGAGATTCAATTTCTTCTCTACACTTCAAGAGGTGTGTATTCAATCATATAATTATTATTTTCATGGAAATGATGACATTGTGCATGCCATTCTACGACTTGCCTTTTGTTAAACCTAACAATTTATCAGAACATGTCAGAGATCCCTGATTCTTCTCAATGACTTCATAATTTTCCCTTTTGAAGCTGTTGTTTCCAATTAGTTTATTATGAAGGTGATATATTTCTCAGATCAATTAGCTGGGGCATCCAAATAGAGCATAAAAAATGAATGTCTGGGACTGATGCAGCATTTTTACAAATACTTCTTGAATACCCCACATCACACTGGTATGGGGGCAACAGGCAGAGACCTGCTATAAAAGGGAAAACATAAATTAAAAATAAGAGGCTTAAATTCACTCTGTTGAAATTAAGGGGACACTTCCCCTCTTCTTCCTTTCATAATTTCTTCCTCTGTCCTTTTCAAATGTATGTAAATCTGTTAAGTGGCTAAACTTGCCAGTCTTACATCCCAGGAATGTTTCCCCAAGAACCAAGAGGCCACCTCTGAAATGTAATTATAGGGGAGGAAAAAACTTTTCCTCTACCCTGTTAGATTCTGTATTGGGGACCTGCAAATTAACATGACAAAAGACAGATTAACTTGAAAAGGCATACAAATTTTATTAATGTTAATATTTTTACATGCTTGGGAGACTCACAGAAAAGAAGTGAAAATCCAGGAAGTGGTTAAACTCAGAAACTTATACACCGTTTTATCAAAAGGTGTTAAATTTTGGAAAGATGAGTAGATGTATGGTAGATAAATGTTTACTAAGGTTTGTGTGTGCATTCATCTTGGTGCTAACTTTCCATCTTCTTCATGACTATAAAACTCCTCCAGAGAGGGGCTTTCTGGCAGTCCTAATTTCACAAAAGTCTCTGCTTTTAGTTAGATAAGGGAAGCTCCAAGAAGGCTTCTTTCTGCATCCGTTGAGCCTCAATTGCCTCAGCTCAAAATAATCCATATGCCAAAGTGACATATTTTGGGGTGGCAAATTCTGATTCTCTTCATAATCGTCAATGAAGATCATGTCCCATCTCCCAAGTTGCTGGGGGGACATGAGTCTAATTTCAGCTATCACCTGGCTCCAAATTGCAAAATGCACCAAATTACAAAAAGTATTGAATGAGTTGCATTCACTCAGCTCTGTAAAAGAGTGAGGTTGCTTTCTGTCTTTGCAATCTCTTAGCAGGTTGCCTGTGAAGCACATCACGTTCTGGTTTTGGTCTTCCTAAATATTAAAACTGTTTTCTTTCTCTTCTCACTTCCATTTTGTTTTTAACTATATTTCTCCAACAGGTGGAGGTGTGCATGTAGTCAGAGCGGACTCCTGGCATCACCACTGTCCTTCCTTTCATGGGTCCCTCCCGGCACTGGCCGCCTGGGCTCGTTGTAATAAAGTTAGAATGCATTTTAAGTCCTTTATCTTCTATAGTTGTGAATCAATCAGTAGAGTAAACAAATTCAGTCACAGTATGTCACAGAACTGTGTTATATTTCTTAGGACTCTTAGTTGCAAATGACAAACCACAATTCAAACTGTCTTTAAAAAGATGGCACGTTTTTTAAAGGATATCAGGGAACAATGAGTTCATAGTCCCTAGCACCAGCCTTCTCTGTCCTTTCTCTCCCACCTCTGCTGTTTCAGTGCCTGCTGTTTTATTCTGGTTTTTCCCTTATGACAATAAATGCTGTGGCCAACATCTCCAGAGTCTCATGCTTTTCAGCTTTATCTACCTAAGCAAGAGTAAAGAATTTCTCTTTTGCCCCCAAATCCAAAATCCCACCACTGGGTGGGAGGGAGAGAACTAACCAAGACTAATATTAATTTTACTGTATTAGTCAGCTCAGGCTGTGTAACAAATACCACAGAAAGGGCAGGTCAAAAAACAGGCATTTATTGTCTCCCTGTCCTGGAGGCTGGAGGCTGGAGGTCTGAGAGCAAAATATCAGCAACCCTGGTTTCTCCTGAGGCCTCTCTCCTTGGCGTGTAGATGGTGGTTGCTATGATAAAAACACACATCTCTGTGTTTCCTTTACTCTCAATTCTCTAGTTCACTTCTGATCACTAAATGTGTGTGTGTGTGTGTGTGTGTGTGTGTGTGTGTGTTTTTCCCCACGCCACCAAGCAATCCTCGACACCAGCTAGCATCCTACAATTCAACTCAATTCTGCTGCTATCCACCTGGAGATACTGTCATGCCACAGATTAAGGGCTTAGTCCTACAAAACTTCTCCCATTTCAGACAGCAATTGAAAGTCCAAGTTGTCACCTGTGCTTCTGACCAATCGACTGTTACCCGGCCCTGTCCAGATTCCTGGACAGCAAAACCAAAGAAATGAATATCGCCTCCATAAGACTCTTAGGCAAGCAAAGCTTTTTATTAAAAGAGATAGCCTGCGTTCAAGGAAGAAGGCGGAAAAAACGTGCCAGCCCTCTGAACAGAAGCTCTCTGAGTAGAAGAGGTCAGTTGTCTTTAAACAAAAGAAGTGAAGGTTTTTCTTATGATCAATGTTGATTTCCAGAAATCAAACATCTTTGTACAGCAATAAGTGGCTCCATGATGGCTACCAGGAAGAGAGAGTGTGTCTGTGAGGGGAAAGGGCTTCATGAGAATTTTCGCAAAAAAAAGTACCAGAACAGATAATGTTAAAATTTATAGTTGAGCTTCTTGTCTTGTGGCAACTAGGTATACTTGTTAGTAAAACAAAGATAAATTTCCTCTTTTACTCTTGTGAGCCTGGTTTTTGTCTCTGGGACTCAGCCCCCCAGGGCTTTGTTCTTCGGCTTCTAAGATCTGTTTTGCTCAAGGACGTTCCCAGGCACTTTTCCAAAATGGCTGTACTCTTGTTTTTCCTGTCTCATGGCTATAGATCAGAAATTCCCATGACCCCTCTTTGGGTTCAATTAATTTGTTAGAGTTGCTCACAGAATGCAGGAAACCCATTTATTCACTGGATTACTGGTTCATTGTAGATGTTAAAGGCGATGAATCAACAGCCAGATAAGAGAGAGACACAGAGTGAGGTGTCAGAATGCAGGATCTTCTGTTCCCATGGACTTGTTTGCGGTGTACCACCCTCCTCGCACCTGTGTGAGTTCTTGTTAACCAATCTGGAACCTCTCCAGTTGTACTATAGAGATTCTCTTGGAAGCTTCATTACACAGGCATGATTGATTAAATTATTGGCTATTGGTGGTTGAACTCAACCTCATCATTCTCTGCTTCCTGAAGGTCAAAGGTGGGAATGAAAATTTCAAACCTCTCATTGCAAGGTTGGTTTCTCTGACAGTCATTTCCAAAAATCACCTCATCGACATAAACTCTGTTGTGATCAAAGGGGCTTGTTATGAATAACAAAAGGCATCATTATCTCTCTAATCACTTAGGAAATTCCAAAGGCTTTAGGATCTTTGGGACGAATGGGGAGGAAAACATTTCTTAGTGTAAATCACAATATTACAGCTGTCTACCTTTGTTCTCACATGGCTTTCTATGTGTCATAATCTCTTTTTAGAAGAATGCCAATCATATGAGGTTAGGGTCCACCTCCTTCGTGACCTCATTTTAACTTGTTGACCTGAAACAAACTGGTAAGTATTTCTCCAGCAAAGATGGGTTTAGTCCAGATAAGCAGAGAATTCCAGTTCTGGCCCTGCACTCACGGAGAATCATGTGCAAGTCTTACACAAGGCAAGGGGAAAAGAGAATGCTTTTATAGAGAGGAAAAGGAAATTGGAAGGGCTATATTTTTAAAAGTCCATGTCTTTTCATTGGTTGAGTCCTTGTCGGGAAATATTAGCAGATAGAAGACTCCCCCTTTAGGATGGGGAGCCCACAAAAGGTGAGTCCTTGCCTGCCGGCTGGAAAGAATTCACAACAGTCAGAAGGACAGAGGGAAAAACTGCTTTATTTACTCAAGGAAATGGAAAAAAAAGGATACTCCAGTGGGGGAGCCGTAAGTCAATCCAGGTGGCTTAACTGAGAGAAGTCCTGCCCTTTGGGTCTTTCGGTTGAGTCCTCTTATAAGTTCTTTGAGGCTTCTTGTCTTCTTCTCATTGGCTGTCCTTTCCCGATCATTCAGCTCATTCTTCTCTGTGGTGGAGCAGGCAGTTTGCAGTAACAATATTAAGCAGGTGGGACCTTCAAACAACGTGGTCCAACAAGATTAAGCAGGCAGGACTTTCTGTTCCCTTAGGATAACTTTTTGTATCACTCAAGCAAAAGTATCGCCTCAGGCAGAGGTTAAATTTAACCTTTTAAAGGATTCTCTAGACAGAGTGTCTGAGTTCCCTGTCTCCTTCGGAAAGGAGTCTTTCTTTTTCCACTTAGGCTTTGCTATCATCTCAGGGCATGAGAGCTCCCCTTCTCGTCTCCCAGCTCTATTTAACTGAGGTTTCTGTTTGTCTTTTTCATTACTACTTTTTTTATCAATATCTTGCCCTAAAAGCATCAGTGATTAAAAATCAGGTTTTCTAGTTTCAGTGACTTTTTGTCTCAGGAACGAACTTTCGTGCGTGTAGTGCCTCACACTGGGAAGAAAGTGCACAGATCTATTAAGGTCATATTTGAATATGAAGGAGGGGTAGGAGGGAGAACTCTCAGAAACTTTTTATCTAAAGTCCCTATGTTCCCAAGATCATCGACATTGGAAATAATCTATAGTATGTCACCACCAAAGCCTTAGTGACAAACTTCCAACAGGCCTGATCTGGGCATCTTGGGAAATCTTCCATTTCAGATGCCATCTGCTTCATTCCAGGAAATCTTGTTTCAGATCACCAGGTGATGTGCAGATCCAGTCAGGGTCTGGTGCTTTCTTTAGGTGTGTCATGTGAATTCAAGTCTATTCCTTGCGAGAGGAAGACTTCATAAAGCACAGAAAAAGCACAAAGTGCAGACTTGAATTTAAGAGGAGTCTAATGTTAAAAGTTAGAACTGACTTCAGAACCAGTACATAGCTGTCCCTGGACACTCTTGGCTTTTTAGATGGCCCTTCAAGGACTTGTCACCCATTAACTTATATACGCTATGAAGTTTAACAGACTATTTTCAACCTTTCAACTTTCAATCTTTAAAAGTTTTGTGTACACTACTTCAATTGATGAAGATTTTGAATCTTAAACTCTCCTGGGTAAAAACCCACCCTTGCATACTAACATTGAGCTATCACCAAAGCACATTGCACAGTAACTTGCTTCTACATACAGGCTTCCTTCACACAGCCGTAAGCACCTTGAAAACACAGGCTGAGCCAGGACAGTAGGGGATGGAGTTTATCTGCTTTGTATGGCCAGTGCCTGGAAGTGCATGGCCTTTATGAACTTAATAAAACCTTAAAAACTTCCAACCAGCACCAATGGAGGATCAAACAGTCCTTCCTTACACTCTTTCCCTCAAAGCCATGCTCAGGTTATCTCTACACAACTCTACCAGGAGTACTGGTTAACCACCCTGGCTGTAGCGTTCCACAGCAACTTACGCTTCTTTTAAGAGCTGGAAAACCTGTTGACAAGTGCACCCACATTGTCCAGCTATTCTAAAAACTACCTTGCAAAGCAGGATACCCTCCCTCAAGGACTATACTAGGGACTAATCAATGATTTCCTTAAGTTAAATCCTTTTAAGGGGACGGTGTTAGCATGCAACCACATAGCTCCCTGGTTAGCTTAAGACAGAAGGAGCTAACTACAATCAAGTTGTGCACAGCACCCTTGGAGAGCAGGCAGTGGCTCTGAAAAGAGCCTTTGGGGTGAGCACAGAAGCTGCGTGCACAGCGCTTAAGCACGCTCGCCACGGATACGCCTTGCCAACCGCATGTCTTTAGGCATGATAGTTACACGCTTGGCGTGGATGGCACACAAATTGGTGTCTTCAAAAAGACCCACCAGATAGGCCTCACACGCTTCCTGCAGCGCCATCACAGCTGAGGTCTGAAGACGCAGATCCGCTATGAAGTCCTGGGTAATCTCCCGCACCAGCCGCTGGAACGGCAGCTTGCGGATGAGCAGCTGCGTGGACTTCTGGAAGCGGCGGATCTCGCGCAGCGTTACAGTGCCGGGCCGAAACCGGTGAGGCCTTTTCATGCCACAGGTAGCAGGTGCGCTCTTACGAGCCACCTTAGCGTCCAACCGCTTGCGTGGTGCCTTGCCGCCTGTAGACTTGCGCGCCGTCTGCTTCGTGCGAACCATGGCTCCGCCACCGCCCAGAGTATCACCGCTGTCACCTTCCCACCGCCGTCAAGCTCCACCGCCGTCAAGCTCCACCGCCGTCAATCGCCGAAGTGGCCCACTGTGCCCGCTTTTATAGAGGCTGCCGCCTTCCTATTGGCCAGTTGTCAGGTGGCCTGATGGCAGGCTGAGCTCTGATTGGTCCGTGGGGCATTCCGCTCAGCTGCCTGCCCTTTATCTTCACTTTACTGGCCTTGGCCTCACAGTCTGGTGTCTTGGAACTCACAGACCTGCTCACAGACTTATGTGTCGAAGCTGCCTTGCTGTGGGCGTCATCATAGGTGTTGCATTGCCATGGATGTTGTATCTTTGTGCCCAGCTCCCTTGTTTTTCCTCAGCAGTCTCCTTTTCCTCCCCCATGGGGGGGGGAGGGGCAGAAAGTTCCAGAAGCCTGCACTCCGCATTTGGCCCATAAGTAGTGACGTTTGAATTTTCCTCACTAATGGTTGAAGGAATTCTCTCATCCCTTGTGCCCTGGAAAGAACATTTCCCCCCATATGACTAAGATGAGACTCGTAATGTCCCCTTGTTGACCCATGATGGACCAAGCACAGACCCTGCAAATACCCATCCTTGCCTCATGCGTGATTACCTGAACTGTTTGTCCCGACTGATGGAGCTGAACAAGTTGCTCATTTGCTCAACTTTGATTCAGTGTCTATCCTTCCCCTCGACCCTGATCGTTGGCCCTTCCTGGGAACTGGCCAGCCTCAGGGTCAAGCCTCCCCTGACCCACTGTCCCATTGGCCGCCCTGTTATCTCACTTCCCCACACCCAGTTCTTTCTAGTCTTTTCCACTTCTCCCTATAAGAGAGAATCCCCCTTTGCCTAACCCTGCGAGATACTTGCAGATCTTAAAGCCACAGCTGAAGGGTGGCAGAATGTGCCATCCCAAAACATGCCATTTCAGTGCAAGGGTTATTTTGCGTTAAAGGCACTTGAAAAACAGCAGATGTAAGCTCATTCTTTTTCTTCCTGAAAACAGGAGTTAAAACTCCCACATGAAAGATGCCTGCCCTATACCAGGATAAGAAACAGTCTTATCATCCAGGACAGGGAATTAAGATCAAAGCGGATTCTGCACAAATTGACCTTGCTGAAATAATTCTTATCTTCCTGTAGCTCCCCCATATATTTTATTTATTTTTTCACAATTGCCTCTCTTTGTTCCACCTAACATAAAAGCATTCAGGTTTTGCCATTTCTGTGAGTCTTCATTTATTATCAAAATATGTATACATTTGTCATGCAGTTATAAATACGCAAGTTTATCAGTGCATTAAATAGCACGTTCTACTTGGGGAAGACTTGTAAGTACTGTCATTTCAAAGTGGTTATGAGTATTAAGGATTTTTAGAGATCTCTGTCATGGCTGTACTGTGATATGATTCCATGTCTTACCTACGTAGTAAACTAATTATGCTTCTCTTTAAACTTTAAAAAAAATGATTGCCCTAGAGTTTGAAATACATATTTATAACCAGTGTAAGTCCACTTTCAAATCACACTATTTTGCTTCACAAGTAGTGCAGGTAACTTATAAACAGGAATAACAGAGTATTACCATTTCTTCCCTCCCATGCCTTATAACATTGCTGTCATTATCATCCAATATATGGTTGCTGTTACTATTTTAAAAGTTATCAGATCATCTAAGAATAGAGAAATAAAGGATTTTGTTTTACTCTCACTTATTCCCTCCCTAATACTCTTATTTTCTTTATGTAGATCAGCATGTCTGACCTTCATCATTTCCCTTCTCTTTGAAGAACTCCTTTTAACATTTCTTGCAAAGCAGGTCTACTGGTGAAATTCCATCCATTGTTGTTTGTCTGAGAAAGTCTTTATTTCTCCTTCACTTTTGAAGAATAGCTTTGCTGGATACAGAATTTTAGGTTGGTGGGGTTTTTTATATCAGCATTTTACATATTTCATGCCACACTTTCTTGCTTGCATGATTTCTGAGAAGTCCAATGTAACTCTTACCCTTATTTCTCGATAGGTAAGGTGTTCCCCCTCTCCTGGTTCTTTCAAGGTTTTTTTTTCATCTTTGATTTTCTGTAGTTGAATATGATGTGCCTAGGTATGGATTTTTTTTTTTTTTTTTTTGCTATTTATCCTGCTTAGTGTTCCCTGAGCTTCCTGGATCTGTGGTTTAGTCTCCATCATTAATTTTGGGAAAATTCTCAGGCATTATTTAAAGATCTCTTCTATTCTCTCTTCTCTTCTCCTTCTGCTATTCTAATTGCATGTATGCTACACCTTTTGTAATTATCCCACGGTCTTTGGATAGTCTGTTTTCTATTTATTATTATTATTATTCCTTTTTCATTTTGGATTTCAGTTTGGGAAGGTTTCTATTAACATTTCTTCAAGTTCACTGATTCTTTCCTACACCATAGACTGATGAGCCCATCAAAGGCGGTCTTCATTTCTGTTACAATGTTTTCAATTTCTAGCATTTCCTTTTGATTCTTTCTTAGCATTTTCATCTTTCTGCTTACACTGCTCATGGGTTCCTGCATACTGTCCATAATTAGTCATCAGAGCTCTTTACATCTTAATCACAGTTTTAGATTTCTGGTCTGATAGATAATTCTAACACTCGTGTTATACCTGAGCCTGGTTCTATGCTTGTTTATCAATCTGGACTGTCTTTTTTGCCTTCTGGAATATCTGGTATTTTTAGTTGAAAGCTTGACATGATGTGCTGATTAACTATAGTTAATTGGCTTTGAATGTGAGGATATATGTTATTCTGGATTGCAGTTCAGCTGTGTTTACTGTTTATTGTAGCTCTCAGCACCAGAACCTTCAAATTCTCCTGAGGTCTTTATTTTCGTCTGTCCTGTTGTCATGGAAAACACTCTAGGTGTATTTCACAGTGGTTGCCTTTCTCCTCCCTTGGCCAGAACCAGGAGGAGATCTTTCTCCAATTTTTACAAAGAAAAATTGGTGAGATCCCTGAAAGGTAAAACCAATGACAGTGTGTGATCTTGTGATTTATTACAAAAAGTATAAATTTGGTCTATTTTTCCTGTTTCTGGCAAAGAGCTCCTAAAACACTTAGTATTTCCCATGGTAAGAGCACTAAAGGTGTCTTTTGATATCTTAATGAAGTGATTTTGGGAAGCCCCGAAGGATGGGGCTTCAGCCATGTGATTGCCAGGGGAACCAACCATGTGATTACAGAGTCCCGTTCCCCACCTCCTCCAGGGAAGGGTTGGGGGTTGAATCAGTTGCCAGTGGCCAATGATTTAATCACTCATGCCTAGTAATGGAGCCTCCATAAAACCCCAAAAGGACAGGGTTCCAAGAGCTTCCAGGTTGGTGAACACATGGAGATTTGGGGAGGGTGATGCACCAGGAGGGTGCACGTGCCTTGCCCTATGCATGTCTTCTATCTGGCTGTTCCCGAGTTCTATTCTTTCGTAATAAACTGGTAATCTGGTAAGTAAAATGTTCCCCTGAGCTCTGTCAGCTGCTTTAGCCATTCATTAAACCTGAGAAGGGGGTCATGGAAACCTCTGATCTATAGCCAGTGAGTCAGAAGCACAGGTGACATCCTGAAATTGTGATTGGTGTCCCAGGAGGGAGAAGCCTTGTAGGACTGCGCCCTTAACCTGGGGGAACTGATGCTCTGCCTAGGTAGGTAGTGTCAGAATTGAGTTACTTGCTTGGTAGTAGGGAAGAAGCCATGCCTCAGAATTGGAATTGGAATCCTAGTATGGGGCCTCCTAAGCCTGAGGGCCTTAGCGGCTATTTGCTCTCAGGGCAGGTAACATTTGGCCTCCAGCATTCATCATAATGACCAAAGGGCTTCTTCCTGTTTATGGCTCCAGCTGCCTCTGCCCCAGGTAAAGAGATCAAAGCTATGACTTTCTGCATATTCCTGTTTCTCCTGATTTGGGGGAGGCCCTGAGACCTCAGTTCTCTGATGGGTCCAAAGAAGTCATTAACTTTCAGTTTGTTTAGCCTTTCTTGCAATAACGGGAGGGATGACTCCAAGTTTTTTATGTGTGCAGCTGAAAGCTGAAACCTCTATAAGGAGACACAGAAATATCTGTGATTTTTCTGGGGGACAAACTCACAGATATGGTCAACATCAACCACCGTGTGGCTTGGCCCTAGTTTATCAGGGAGGGAATTGCTATCCCATGGTTAGGCATTAGTGAACATATACACACAGCTTTCCCTAAAGGTCGAAGTTTGTGCGTCCCACTCCAGGCAATGACTCTGTGCAACAGAGGACACTTTCTCCTCTTTGTCAACTTCCACCTTAAGGAAGACAACTGACGCCTGACATTTGTACAAGGCTGAAGATGGTCAGGATGTATCGTGAAGCAGGGGATGGATTGGGGGTCACAGCTCCTAGCTTTGCTCATTGCAGGCCTCCGATCCTAGGAAAACTCAGAGAATACACAGACACCTCAGAAAATAAAGAAAAGCAGAAAGCATCTTGTGATGATTAATTTGTGTGTCACCTTGACTACACTACGGGGTGCCCAGACTAAACATTATTTTGGGTGTGCCTGTGGGGTGTTTCTGGATGAGGTGCACTTGAATAGATGGAACTCAGAAAAGCAAATGGCCCTCCCCAAAGTGGATGGGTATCCTCCAATCCCTCGAGGTCCTGAATAGAACAAAAGGTCCAAAAAGGAAGATTCCCCCCCTTTGATTGACGGGCCAACTGGGACACCCATCTTCTCCTGCCCTTGGTCCTCCTGGTTCTCAGGCCTTCAGATCTGGACTGGATTATGCCATCTGCTCTCCTAGGCCCCCAGCTTTTAGACAGCAGACCCTGGGATTTCTCAGCCTTTGTAATCACATGAGCCAATTCTTTATAATCAATCTCTTCCTACCAGTTCTGTTTCTCTGGACAACTCTGACAAAGACACACCTTTTCAGAAGGAAAGAAAGAAAAGAAAAGGAAAAAAGCAAAAGCCTCAAACACAGGGGCTGTGGTGTTTGAGAACATGTTAAATGAAATGAAGGCAGCTGTCTTAGTGAGAGTATGGGAGGTGTTAATTGGAGAGAAATTTCAGGGCCGAGTGGTGAAGGAACCTTTTTGACAAGTTGGGGGCATTGAATTGGATCCTGTAGATTACTGGCATTCAAATTTGGAGGTGGGGGAGGTATGTTATTAAATCTTTTTAAAGAGAGACGAATTCTTTTATGAATGACATCTCCTTTTGAGCACACTCCTGCCTGGTGTCACTTCCAGAAAGGTGCAGACAGCACGCAGCTGCTGCCGCCCACTGAGCTGGCCAAGTACGCCATGTCTGAGGGCACCGAGGACGCCAGGTCCAGGCAAGCATTGGAACCAATGGCCCTCTGCTATCAAGAGAAAAACTGCGGTACCCATCAAACTTCATTCCAGTTTCTAGCAGGAAATGTAACAACATAGCATGTTGATTCAGAAAACAAGTTTAATATTGAGTTGTTTGTCTAGGGCAGTGGCTCTCCAATGCTAACATTCATCCAAACACCTGAAAAGCTTTGCAAAGCAGGTGGCTGGCCTCATCCTGTGCCTGATTCAGCTGGTCTTGGGTGGACCCAAGAGTTTGTGTCCCTAACAAGTTTGCAAGTGACACTGATGATGCTGACCCATACCATACCATACCTTGGATACACTGCTAGGGTTTCCAGGTATTAAATACTTTCAAATGCTTTGAAGTATATACCATTTGCCCCCCCAAAAACCCCCAAAACTTTGAAAAATCAAAAAAAAATCTCTTTTTCTACATTCTCCAATATTTTAGAATAAAGACCTCCTTGTCAGTCAGGTAATCACCATCATACGTCATGCTGGGCCTCTGGGAGCTACTTGTTTTATCAAGAAATCATGAATTGATTATTTTTTTTACTATTTATTAAAAAGATAGCTATCAAATTTAGTAAATATTTAAGGCAAGAACTATCCAATATTAGCAAAAATGATTTTAGTTATATTAAAAAGCAAAATTCAACTGAGTAAATTTGAAGATCTAATTGGCATATAGACTCATGCATCAGGCGGCATTCCATCTTGGCATGTAGAAACTCCAAGGGGCTGTACGAAATGGAAGTCTTTTAAAAGCAGAAGGAAGTGGGACAAGGAAATTATTCTAGCAAAGAGCTGATCATTTCGGGCAAGGTCACCTTCCTCTGGAGGAAGCGGGTGGTCTATCAGGCAGATGACCCCACTAGCGCTGACTGGGTAATTCTACATAGATTGTTGAAAGGTCACATTTTTGGGAGAGGCTGAAACTGCATTTAGGTTAGGGAGTCAATTTTGATATGTTGTCATGGGATCTAAGACAATTGGGGCCTGCTATTTCTTTTTTTAACAGTAATGATCATGAACTTATTTCATCTATCAACATCATGAGTCATATTTATAGATATCCCCATGTTGAAAAGTCTCTGCTTTCCTGTGAGTAGCCCAGCTTCATTGTGGTGACAAGAGTTCCTGGCAGAGGCGCCATCTGAAGGGCCTCTGGAAGTATCTGTGTTCTGATTGGTTGGCATCCCTGTTTTATCCAATTAGAAAGCTGAACTGCTGATACTTATTTAAATGTTCTCTGTAGTCCAATCAGATGTTCAATGTACCATCCACCTTTTCAAGGACCTGTGTTGTCTCCACTGGAAGTACATTTCTGCACTTAGGGAGGCTTAGCAGTGAGATGTGACTGATGTGCAGAAGAAGGAACACACAGGACCCAGTGACTTTGCATCCCAAGATGCTCAGATCTCTTCCAGGTTTACCAGCTGCAAAGGGGCTCTTATTTCTAAAGCAAATTCCAAGAGCCTCTCTATTAATCCAAACTCTCCCAGCTTTCTTTAAAACAGACTTCATATTAGTTTTCTTTTGCTGCTGTAACAAATTACCTCCAATGTAGTGACTTAAAACCCATTTATTGCGAGCTTGTTTGGAGATTCCAGCAGGGGAGCGCAGCTACTTGTATACCCTTGACCGAGAACTATCACGGATGGTCGTCCTCTTCCACCGAGCGCGCAAATCTTCCCAAGGGATGCACACAGAGTGGTGAGGGAGGAAGAGGACACCCGCCTAGCCAGACAGATAAGACGAATCAACCGTGGCGATCAATGAGGTGACATATGTCACAGCCAGCTCGCCCTCACATCTTTAAAACCCATTTATTATTCTGAGGTTCTGCAGGTTAGAAGTCAGGCATAGCTGGATCCTCTGTTGAGTCTCACCAGCTCAGTTCAAGGTGTCTGCATGTTTCCCTTTGGGGGATAATTGCGCCCTCAGCCTCACTCAGAATGTTGGCAGTTCATTGTGACTGTAGGATGGGTTTTTTTTTTTTTTTTTTCCCAGCTTTGAGTGCTGGGGTGTATTTTCCCCTAAAACCTGCCCGCACTCCTCCTCATGCTCTTCAGGTGATCCCTTCCAACAAGGGCAGGCCACGTCCTCTCCAACTTCCAATCTTTCTGACTTCCTTCCTATATCTTTCTTTACTCCAGCTGGAGAAAGTTCTCTGCCTTTAAGGGCTCTTGCAGTTAAACTGAAAAGCCCAGAATAATCTTTTATCTTAAGGTCTATAACTTTAATGACAGCTGCAAAGTCCCATTGGCTATGTGACAGAACTTACTGACAGGTTCTGGGAACTAGGAAGTGGAGATCTTGGGAAGGCAGAAGCTGCAGTCTGCTACCCCAGACTTCAAATTTCCCCTTAGGACCTATTTAGTTGCCCATTATTCAAACCACTGAGGAAATGTAGTCAAAAATGAAGCTCATTCCTTTACAAGTGGTAGGGTTCACATTCTCATCAGGGACATTCACAGATGGCTTAACAAAAGAGGGTATAACAAAGCTGGAAGTTTCTTTTGGAAAAAAAAATCACATGTTGAAACTGGGGTATGCCAGAGAACCCTAATGCAGAAGCAGAGGATACTATTATTTCTCTGAGTTTTTTGAGGGTAGGGGATTTTTGCCTGTTTGCATGAATGAATATGGCCATCACTGGAGACCTGTGGGAAGCTGGAGTGAGCAAATAGTATGGTGATATATGGATACAAAATGTGTTCAACTCATCTCTCAGTGCAAAGAAATGAGGACAATAACAAAATCATACCCTCCTTTGTGGGAAAAAAGGAACCCTCCTACACTCTTGGTGAGAATGTAATTGGTGCAGCCACTCTGAAGGACAGCATGGAGGTTCCTTAGAAAACTAAAAATAGAATTACCATGACCTAGCGATCCCACTCCTGGGCATATATCCATAGAAAACTGTAATTCAAAAAGACACATGCACCCCAATGTTCATAGCAGCACTATTTACAATAGCCAAGACATGGAAACAACCTAAATGTCCATTAACAGATGAATAGATAAAGAAGATATGATATACATATACAATGGAATATTACTCAGCCATAAAAAAGAATAAAATAATGCCATTTGCTGCAATATGGATGAACCTAGAGATTATTATCTCAAACGAAATAAGTACAATAGAGAAAGACAACTATCAAATGATGTAGCTTATATGTAGAATCTTAAAAAAAATACACATTTTATTTACCAGAAACCAGAAATAGACTCACAGACATAGAAAACAAACTGTGGTTACCAGGGGAGGGAAGGGGGGGTAACAGATTAGAAGTTTGGGATTTTATATACATTACTGTATATAAAACAGATAAACAACAAGGACTTACTGTATAACAGGGAACTATATTCAATTTCTTGTAATGAACTACAATGGAAAAGCAACTGAAAAAGAAATATATATATATATATATATATATATATATAAAACTAAATCATTTTGCTGTACACCTGAAACTAACATTGTAAATTGACTACACGTCAATAAAAATAAGAATAAAAAAACCCCCAAAATTACATCCTCCTAGAATGTATGCTAAACATATATATAAACCGTAACTTTGGTTATGACCATCTGATCAGGGTCAGGCCAAAAAAGTGACCTCAAAGTCTTTGTGGGTGAGAATCAAGGAGAACCAAAATAATGTATTAAATAACTGAGTTTTCTTTTTTTAAAAAAAGGGAAATTTGAAATATATACAAAAATAGACAAAATGGTAAAACGAACTAAACTTCAGCAATCAGCCTCAGACCAATTTTGACTCATTTATACCTCTACCCTTCTCTCACTCAGATTATTTTGAAAAAAAAAAAAAAAAAAAAACCTAAACTGTTGTATCATTTCACGTGTAAATATTTCTCTCAGTTCTTAGACCATCCCAGCTGACTGAAAGAATTTGGTTTAATATTTCAGGGATATAATCAATCACACTCATCAACAAATGACAACAAATGTCTTCCAGGTGTTTGTCACCAACAAAACTTCTCAAGAGTACCCTGCCCAGAGCTTATAAGCAATAGTAAAGCAATTTTATGAAACTGTTACCAGGAGCAGAGTGTTTATCCAGAGTCTTGGGATATTAATTTACTAGGGCCAGCAAAACAAAGTACCAGAGATTGGGTGGTTTAAACAATAAAAATTTATGGCCCCACAGTTCTGGAGACCAGAAGCCTGAGATCAAGGTGTGGGCAGGCCTGGTTTCTCCTGAGGCCTCTCTCCTTGGCATACAGACTCCATCTCCTCCCTGTGTCCTCCCATGGCCGCCTCTCTGTAAGGATCTGTGTTCTAATTTCCCCTTTTGAGTAAGGATATCAGTCATACTGGACTAGCCCACCTTGATGACCTCAGACTTCCTGGAGCCTGGACTGCAACACCAACTCTTCCCTGGTCTCCAGCCTGCCCTGCAGATTTCAGACTTGCCAGCCTCACAGTCGTGTAAGTCAATTCCTTCTAATAAATCTCTCTTTATATATGTCATTGGTTCTGTTTCTCTGGAGAATCCTGACTGATCACACCTGGAATCAGCCTTCTCTACTGTTTCACCCCTAGCTGTAAATGAGCCAAGTTCTTTTCTAAGCCTATCATTTTTTTTTTACTATTATTGGTAATACCTTATTGAATGCAGCTGCCAATTTCCACGTGTAGTAGCACAATCTATATGAAAACAGGCAATAATTATGCATTTGTCAAAGCTCATAGAATGTACAACATCCAGAGTGAACCCTAATGTAAACTATGGACTTTGGTTGATAATAATGCGTTCATGTTGGTTCATTGATTGTACCAAATGAGGGATGCCACTGATGAGGGATGCTGAGGGTAGGGGAGTATATATGTGCGGGTGGGGAGGGCTATGTGCGGACTCTGTATTTTCTGCTCAATTCTGCTGTGAACCTGAAACTGCTATTAAAAAGTCTATTAAAAACAAACAAACAAAAGAGCAGGCAGTGGTCTCACTCCACAAGGACGAGGGCTGGTTTCTGGCCTCTGTGACGTTTCCTACCATATGACGTAGGGACCACTTTCCCTGCTCAGCATTTCTTCTATAATAATGCCGCGTAAACACAGCCTTGGTGACTTTCAGCAGCAAGCAAGCCCCAGGGCTGCTGGGCACCGTGGCTGCTGGCTCCAGGTTACAGCTCCCATTCATTTTCTCTCTGAGCTGAGCAAGTCTCAGGGCGCAGGAGAGATGTGCAAAGCTAGAGGTAACTTTACTGCACCAGAAGCTCTTGTTCTGGAAATGGGCACTGTCCCTTCTACCCACCTACCATCAGCCAGTGAGAGCCCCCGGTGTGTTAGCTTCCCAAGGCTAACAAATCACTACAAATGGGGGTCTTCCCACAGGAATTTATCCTCCCAGTTTTGAAGGCCAGAAGTCTGAGATCAAGATTTTGACAGAGCCTCACCTCCTCCAGAAACTTGAGGGGTGGATCCTTCCTGCCTCTTCCAGCTCCTGGTGGCTCCAGGTGTCCCTTGGGCTCGTGGCTGCATCATTTATGTCTCTGCCTCCAACGTCACCTTCTCCCCTGGGTGTGGCAAAGCTCCCTCGGCCTCTCTCCTATAAAGAGACACTTAGGGCCCACATGGAGAATCCAGGATAAGCTCTTGCTTTCAAGGCCCTTTATTTACTCACATCTTTCCATGCAAGATAATATTTACAGACTCTGGGATGAGAAAGAAAGTATTTCATTGAGTGGCCACTTTTTGAACCACATGCGGCCCCAAATAAGTTCATGGGGCAGAGGAATTTACCCCTGGGAGTGAGGAGAGGGGCGTATGATTGGGAAATATTCATTAAACTCAAATTAGCACAATCAGATTTAGTTCAGGGCAAATCTGCCTATTATGACTGGAAACTAAAAGAAGGAAACAGTACATTGGTGACTTTTCTTAAACATGTGTTGCTAAATGGAGTAATTTGGATGGAAAAAAAATATGCATGTAACCCAGCTGGCTATGCCAAAGACAACGGCCATATAAGACTTATGCGGAAGAAAGGAATGTTCTTATCCTCAGTGGTGACACCAAAACCCACAGTTTTCCCCAGCATCAGTTCATGTTGGGTAAAACCACATAAATAGCAGAAAAACTGCCAAAGTTGCAGTGGTTTTCATGAAATAACACTAACATATTATTTCCCTTGAATTTTTTTTTGTTATTCACATGTGGAACCACTAGGCAGAGTCAAACCGGTGTTTTTAGAAGTATTTCTCCTTTGTTTCCACAATGTCCGCAGTGAGACAATCGAAGTCCTGGTAATTGTGCAGGACCACCAGTGATGACAACAGCTCTGAAGATCAAGCTGTCCCCACAGGATGGACACCTACCCACCACTGAAATAGAGAACAGTGAATAAGAGAAATAAGATGGCTGAGTCCCAGCTCTCCACGCAGACAAAACAGAAGCATTTGGTCCCCTTCCCCTGCAGCCTCCATGAGGTGTGCATCCAGCTCTTCAATTCTGTCTGTAATACTCATTTTCATAAAAAGCAAAGCAAATTATCCAAGGCTTGAGTGCAAACAAAACCAAAAACAAAATAGTTTTCTTAAGTCAAAAAAAAAATCCAATGTGTGTTTGCCAGAGTCACCAAACAGTTCTCCAGTTCTCAGGGGACACCGAGTGTCCCACAAATTAAACTCAATTCTGACATCACCTACCTGGTGATAGTGTCAGACCCCACAGGTTAGGGCTCAGTCCTACAAGACTGAAAATGAAAAAAAAAAAAATTTATCAATAGTCAATCTAAGAAAGAAATAGAGAATTTTATTTGAACCAGTCTGAGGATTATAACCTGGGGAGAGTCCCTCAGGAAGCCCCGAGGCCCATTCCACCTGTTAGAGATCAAAGCACAATTATGTAAGTTTTTGAGACAAAGTGTTACACCTCAAAGGGCTGTACGTCAAAGTAATATACTGACAGTTTATATGGTTCAACCAGGTGAGCAGTGGTTCCTCCTGACTCCTTATAGGATTAAGGAAGGAATGTTATCTCCTAAGGGACTACCATGCTGGCACTAGGAGGAAACTGGTCTTTTTTGTTTCTTTTGGGGTTTTGTTTTTCTTTTGGAGAGTAGGCATTCCTGTGTCTTCTCAGGGGATCTAGTTAGTGTATAATGCAGATGCACAATGCACACTAAAGGGGAGACAATCCTAGCTCAAACAGCAGAGAAGTTTTTGAGTTAAACTTCTCTTGTCCTGCCTTAACATAATTTTGTTTCATCACTACCCTCACTTCAAAAGCCAATTGCAAGGCCAGGATGTCACCTGTGCTTCTGACTGACTGATCAGAGGTTCCAATGGTTAGAGCAGGCAGACAGCTAGGTATGAGCAGAGAAAAGGGGACACAAGCCAAATGGCAGGAATTGGGCAGAAAGGAAGGGCATGGGGCCAAATACAGGAAACCCTACACTATGTAAGCACCAGGGGTCCCTGGGCAGAGAAAGAAAAGCAGGAACATTTGGGCTGATAAGTGGTCACACCTTAAAGGGTGATGGGCAGCCTGGAGGCTAACAAAGACATGTGGGAAAAGGCAGGACTCTCCAGTGTCCAAATGTAATCTTTTGCTCATTATGCCTTCATCACAATAAAATTAGCCTTGCAGATCAGAAGAACCCATCATGCACTGCTGCCATGACACTTGCGACCTGAACTAAATAGGGACAAAAATCCCTCCTCCCTTCAGGAAGGTGGAGTTGGGATGAAAATCAGGGAATATGACCCCAAGGAATATTCTGCCCATTCATTTTTATACTCTATGTAACCAACTTGCCAAAGAAATTTAGGGCAGCTGCTGACCTGAGTCTGCCCGCTCGCTCCTTGACAATATACTATCCACCCCTTAATAAACCTTCATTTTACTTTCTTAACCTCCGTGTCTTGTCTCTAAATTCTTTCTGGGATGAGACAAGAACCTGGACACTGGCTATATCTACCGGCAACACAATGACCCTCTCCTTGGGTTTGATTAATTTGCTAGAGTGGCTCGCAGAACTCAGAGAAACACTTGACTTACTAGATCACTGGTTTATTATTAAAGGATGTAACTCAGGAACAGCCAGATGGAAGAGATACACAGGGCAAGGCATGTAGGAAAAGGCACAGAGATTCCCATGCCCTCCCTGGGCATGCCACTCTCCAAACTTTCACGTATTCACCAACCTGGAAGATCTCAGAACTCATCCTTTTTTGTGGAGGCTCCATTCCTAGGCATGATTGATTAATTCATTGGCCATTGGCAACTGAGTCAACATCCAGCCTTTCTCCCCTCCTTGGAGGCTGGGGAGGGGGCTGAAGATTCCAACCTTCTCATCGCTTGCTTGGTTCTACTGGCAACCAGCCCCCATTATCAATACTTTCCAAAAAGTCACCTTATTAACATAACTAAAGACATCTTTATGGCTCCCATCACAGGAAATTCTAACCATTTTAGGAGTTCCTGTGCCAGGAACAGGTATAAAGACCAAATAAATAAGTTCTTACTATAAGTCACAATATTACACAACACAAAACAAAGCCCAAATCAAAATTCTGTGATGGAACCAAAATAACTTCTTGTCAGAAAGCAAACATGCTTTCAACAATGTCAGGGGCTAAGCTTAAAGAACAACATAGCCAATTTATTTTAAAGGGCCTCCCCGGGGCCACAGTTGAGAATTTGAGAATCACACAACAATAATAATGGTTAATTAGAATATGTTTAATTTATAAAAGAACAGAAGTTCACATATGCAGTTACAACCTTAGGACAATTAAAAGATGTAAATAATACTGTTGAATTTGTATAGATTTTGATAAATAAAGCCACTGACATATATACAAGTATTTGGTCTTAAGCATATGTCTGTAACATTTACATGTCGGCCTGTGTGTACATCTTTAAGAGGGGAATAAAGACCGACAAAAATGTGAGACAGCCCAGAACAGAGATCGCTTGGGCGCCAAGAGGAGGGGAGGCGGATGCACTTGGGATAGCAGGACGGGAGAGCGGCCTTTGCTGGCGGTACTTCCTGGGGGAACTTGGGGTGCTCCAACCGGGCGCGCACAGAACAACGTTGCCAAGTAAACTGCCACCAGACAAGGGAGAAAGGGCTTCCTTTTCAGGAAGAACACGCCGCCGTAGCCTTGATATTTCGGGACTGAGCAACCCCGTGAGAAATCGGTTACATCAGAGAGCGGCCGAGATTCTGAGCCCAGGGAAGGAGGAGGGGGGGGGCGGGGGGGGGAGGGGTCGCTGGGCGCAGGACAGCTGCCGCAGCAGGAGGCCAAGGGGGCGGATGCACGACCAACGCGGTCAGGCCGACAGCCTTTGAACTGAGCGACTAGGAAAAGCTCCCAAATGCAAACAAGGCAATAAAGGCTTCGGTGTTTCAAGCTTCGAGACCCCAGCACGGCGCGCAGGAATCAGATGCTGCAAATCCACCCCCCTCCCCACCTCGCGCGCCACATTGCGCCTGCGACCGTCCCCAGCACCCTCCGCTGCCTGCGCAGCGGTACCTCCACCACTCCCACCCCTACTCTTGCACTCCTGCATGCCCGCCCACTGTGACCCGCACACTAGCATGCCTGGGCCCACTATCCCCTTCTCGGTACCCCCGTACCCCTGCATTCCCCGCGTCTATATAATTCCGCCCCCTGTACCCACGCATCTCTGCACCCCCATGCTCCTGTATGCCGCACTCATTTGTCTCTGCACCTCTGCACTCCTGCGTCCATGCTCTCCTGTGGCCCCACCGCCGCTCCCCCCAGCCCCGCCTCCCCACGGAGTCAGCCGACCCTCCCTGTCACGCGCTGCCTCCCAGCGCCCTCAGCGTCCCACCACCTAGAACCCAAAGGCCGAGCCCCGCTGCTGTGGCGCCGCAGGAGGGGCTTCTGCAGTCACCCGGTGTGTGCGCCACCCAGCCCGGCTTGTCCCCGTCACGCCCAAGGATCCCCAGCTTAGGCGCCGCATCCGTGGGGAGCCGGCCGGAAACGGCGACCCGAGCTCCCAAGTGACATCAAGCCCACGTCCCTTTTTACCTTTCAATAAAAACGGCTCTCTCCCGGGATGGTCTCTAAAGAGGCCGCGCCTTCAAAGTCCCTGCAGGAGAGTGGCCCTCATCCTTGGTGTCTAATTTCCTCCCAACTAACCCGGGAGTCGGCTCAATGGCAGTTGTGGAAAAGGATCCAGTGCGGCAGCGGGTGGCGCCCAGCGAGGGACCGACGCGCCCCAACTCTTTGGCTGTGTGTCTTTTGGAGCTCAATTTCATTCTTTCTCTGCCTCCTCCCCCGCCTTCATCCATCACTTGGCACCTACTGTGTGCACACACCCCTTTATCCATCACTTAGCACCTACTGTGTGCACACACACCCCTTCATCCATCACTTAGCACCTACTGTGTGCCTGGCAGAGCTCTGAGCACGTGGGAGGAAACTACCTTCCTGGAGCTTACGTCTCGTTGGGAGAGGCGATGCTCAGTAAAGATGAGAGCGCGTCTAGAGGTTTACACGCTGAGCAGAAATAGCGCACCACTGGCTTGGGGCATTGTTGCCCAAGGCCGGGGAGACTTGAGTGGAGACTTGAGAGGACGTCGGAGTGGGGAGCCTGCTGCTCTGGGGACGGTGGGACGCCTGGGTTTGGAGGGACGGAGACTAGCAGAGGGTGGCGGGAGCTGGCGCAGGGAAGGAGGCGTCCTCGGAGGTAAATGGCTTCTACTGAGCGCTGCAAGATTGGGGCTTTCACGTTGAGGGCACCACGCAGCCCTTGCAGGGCCTGCCAGAATAATTGCCTTCAAGGGCTTTGCGATCCCTGTAGCTAAGGCTTCTCAGGCCACACGTGTGATGTTTAAAGGTGGAATTTTACAGATAGGAAGGTGGTGAGTGTATCACACGCAGCGTTCATTAGTCATCAGGCTCGAGGAGCTAGGTGCCCAACACAGTATGGACACTGGCTGGGCTGCGCCATTCCAAGTGTGCAGGTGTCCTTGGGAGTCAGGCCACCCACGGTTTCTCCTGTCCTGTGGGAGCTTGGCTTGAGTGTCACTACCAATATGCAGCGGTAAGGGGAAGAAACGGAGCTGTTCCATGGAAAGTACTGTGGCCAGCTCACCTGCTTGGGGTAGCCTTCCATGTCCCTAAGACGCTAGAGACAAACATACCCTCCAAGTTCACTACCGATCATGGTGCAGAAGGGCTCACAGGCTACATTAGAAAGTTCAAACTATGTAGTTAATATATTAAATTGATCTAAAACTGGTAGCAAGAAATAAGGGGGAAGAGATGGGGTGAGCTGACAAACTTAGGGCACACGTGGTCATGTGTGTCCTGTGGCTCTCTGCCGCCTGGCCTCCCTGCTGATGGTAAGATTGTGAGGAACAGGGCCCAGGTGATGCCAGGGCTCCTGGACCAGTGTGTACAGGTGCAGCCACACAGGGACAGCCAGCAGAGGCTGATTAAGATCTATGAAAACTGCCTCAGGGGTTCTGATGCTTTGTACCTATTGTATACTTAGTGAATATTTAAAGCTTCTTGTATACTTAACGATCACAAATATTTAGCGCTCAGAGGCCTCACATTTACTTAGCCTGTGTCTCAGCCCTCCCATCCCATTGATCAATTTCAGGAGAATTGGCATCTCTGCTTCATTGAGTCTTCCATGAACACGGTATGTTTCTCCATTTATTTAGATCATCTTTGATTTCTTTCATCACCATTTTTAATGATCAGCAGCATGCCCTGTACCCAGATTTATACCTGGGTTTCATTTTCTTTAGAGTAATTTTACACAGCATTGTGCCTCTAATTTCAGTTTTCACATGCTCATTGTCTGTATATAGAAATGCAATTGATTTTTGTGTTGATCTTGTATCCTGAAGCTGAACTCAGTGATCAGCTTTAGAGAGTCCTTGGGATGTTCTGTGTAGACAATCATGTCATTTGCAATTAGTTGTCTTTTTTCTGTTCTAATCTGTATGCCTCTTCCTTCCTTCCCCTCTCTCCCTCTCCCTCCTCTCTTTCTTTTCTTTTTCTTTCTTTTCTCTTTTTCTTCCTTCCTTCCTCCCTCCTTCCCTCCGTCTCTCCTCTCTCTTCTTTCCTTCCCCCCACCCCTTTTGTTCTTTCTCTCCTGCTTTCTGTTTCTTTCTGGCTTTATTGCACCAGCTAGAACTTCCAACACTACACTGAATGAGTGGTTAGGCAGACATCCTTTCCTTATTCCGATCTTAGAGGGAAAGCATTCAGTCTTTCAACCATTAATGATACTGTTATCTGTCAAATGCTTTTTCTATGCTTTTTCTGCATCAGTGGAGATGATCACATGATTTTTCTCCTCCTATTCCTTCTTTTGTTTCCCCTGCCTGTCGATATGGTGGATTCCATTGAGTGGCTTTTGGTAGATTTTAGCCTCAAGGAAAGAAACTGAAGTTTTGAGCCTCCCACTTATGTTGTAGTTTGGGTAGTGGGAGATTAATTAGTATGGAGGCCACTGAAGTAGTTCAGGTGAGGAATGATGGTTCCTGTAGCTGCAGTTGACAAATTAGCACAAGCTGGGGGATGGGGTGTGCTGTAACAACAGAAGTGTTTTTTCCTCCCAGTTCTGGAGGCCAAAGGTCCAAGGTCCAGGTGTCAGCAGGGCTGTGCTCCCTCTGGAAGAGGCAGGAAGGGGAGGGTCCTTCCCGCTTCTTCTAGCTCCTGGTGCCCCAGGTATCCCTCAGCTTGGGGCCACTTAACCCCAACCTCTGCCTCTGTTGTCACATGGCTATCTCCCTGTGTCTCCGTGTTTTTTCTTCTGCTTCTTATAAGAACAGTTGTCATGGAAATTAGAGCCCACCCCAATCCAGGAGACCCCATCTCAAGATCCTAAGTTACACCTGCAAAGACCTTTTCCAAGTAAGGTAAGGTCATGGTCATAGGTTCTAGTTCTGAGGATGTGGACATACATTTTTTTCACATTTTTGGGTGGGGGAAGTACCCTTCAACGCACTACAGGTGGAATCCAGGACTAGGAAGGTAGCAGCTGATATGGAGAGAAAGATCTGCCTCCCTGACGTTTACCAACTTGCTTCTTCATGTGGGTAACCATGGAAACGAATGAATCAAAGGTAGCCTTTATCTGTCTATTAATTTTACTTGAGTCACCAGAGGATGGTGGGACCATCTACCAACTGGAGAATAATGGGGAAGGTGGGAGTCTGTGTGTGTGGGGGGGTGTCAGGAGCAGAATGCAGTCCAACCACCACGAGTGGGTGGAAATCTCAAGCCGGAGTGTGGGAGCCTCTGGGAAGACATCTGCCATTGATGGTGTGTGCACCTCACTGAAGCCTGACCTAGATGAGATGGTGAGCAAAGAGGAAACCCCTGGGTGAACCATGGAACCTGTAGTCGTGGGCAATGTGGCCACTGCCGCTCCTGGCCTGGAGAGTGGAGGCTGTTGGTCCACACATGGGGTCCAGCAGGCCTTGTGATTTGCTCTGATCATCAGACTGGGGCATGAGTGATAGTGTCCAGGCCTCAGGGGTTCTGAGCACTTTTGTCTTCTTGGGACTGCGTAAGGTAGCTTGAATTAGCCATGAAGACAGACTGAGAAGAACCAAAGTGCCCAGACATGCGAGAGAGGCTGCCAGACCAGCGCCTTCCCAGGGACCTCCCCCCAACACTGACCCATGACTTGTCCACCAGCTGGCTCCCCAGAGGGCCCCAAATGTCTATGAGCCAGCCTCTGGCATGTCCACTAACCATCAGCTTTCTTGGGGAGCCCAACTCAAACTGCTGATCCACAGACCCACTAGAACTTTGGGGCTGCTGCCATCCTGCAGGAGAGAACTGAATGTGACCCCCAAAGGGCTGCGTGTGGCTAGCAGTGAGCTGAGGACAGGGCAGAGGGAGACAGAAGTGGCCTGGAGGCTCAAGGGCAGTGCTCAGAGAGGGGGCTGCCAGGTCCTAAGTTGACAGAGGAGGGAAGCCCCAGGACCTGATGCTCCCAGAGACCTGTGTAGGAGGCAGTAGGACCCAGCTAACCAGGAGAGAGGGAGGGGAGTGGGCAGAGAAAAGGACATGGTTTTAGAGCTTTTACTGGGCATGCACTGGAGAAAAGGAAAGCCTTCGTGAGACTGTGAGCAATGCATGGAAACAGGACCCTGGTACAGGTCGGGGGAGCATTAGGCAGATTCTGATGACCAGGACTGGGGCACCCATGTAACAGGGTGACATATGGGGAGAACAGCTCAGCTCAGCCCAGATCCGATAGAACTGGGAGCCATGTGACCTGGTCCTCCAAAAGATGGGTCACCTAACGTTCGAATCCAGAGTCTGAGGGAGCACAGAAACTCAAGCAGGGTTTGTGTGTGTGTGAGGGGTCCATTTTCTTGTTCACTTAGATGATTCTCGAATACGTTGGTGAGTGTGTGGAAACTGATGCAGCAGATTGGAGTGACCAGATGTGCAGCAGGGGCCGAGAACAGGCCACCCACCCAGGAGAGGGGTGAGGAGGGCTGTGGGACTAAGCTGAGAGTTCCGGAAACTGGCGACACTACCTGCAGTGGGCATGGAGGCTTCTGAGGCTGCCCAGGGTGCATTCTTCCTCTGGGACCTCCCACCTCCTTCCCCATCTTTCTCAATAAAGTACCCACTGAGGCAGGCAGAGGGAGAGGCTGTGGCCACCCAAAGGGACTCCAGACCCCTCTTCGCACATGGTCTCCAAGGGATGTTACTGTGCAGCCAGGCCAGCCCCTGTCCACCCCATCCTCCACGTACTGGATAAAACTGTGGAGACACCCAGTCTCCTCCTCTTCTTTTTGGTGCATATCCATGTATTAGGGTCACATTTCTTTTTAAATAAAGATGAAATTCACATGAACATAAAACCATCCTAAGGTGAACAATTCAATGACATTTAGTGCATTCACCATCATCTCTTTCTAACTTTGAAATGTTTTCATCTCGCCAATAGGAAACTGTCACTCCGCATTCCTCCCTCTACCCCAGGCCACTAATCTGCTTTCTGTCTCTATGGATCTGCCTGTTCTGGATGTTTCATATAAATGGGATCATACAATACATGACCGTTTGTGTTTGGCTTCTTCAGTCAGCACAACATTTTCCAGGTTCATCCATGGTGTGGATGTCAGTACTTCATTCCTTTTATGGCTGAAAAGTATTCCACTATATAGATAGACGAATAGATAAACAAAAATGTGGTCTGTTATGGACATTTGGGCTGTGTCCCACCTTTGGGATGTTATGAATAATGCTGTTGTGAACGTGATGTGGGTGCATGGGTATCTGAGTCCTCGCATATACCTGGGGGTGGAACTGATGGGCCATGAGGACTTCCTTCTTTAAGCATGAGTTTGACAAGCTTTCTCTTGCAGAGAGCAGGCAGCTCTGAATATTTTCTCAAGTTTTTAAACCTGATAAGCCCGACAGATGATCAAACTTTAAACTAGAGCTGCCCAACAGAACTTTCTGTAATAATGGAGACGTTCTATATCTGTTCTGTTCAACGTGGTGGCCATCGGCTACGAGTGTCTTGAGTGACTGAGAAACTGCATCTTTGTATTTAACTTCAATTAATTGCAAGTTAAATAGGTCCTGCAGCGTATAAGCTCATTAGAGATGACAAATGAAGGGCTGCCTCTTGGAGCACCTCCCACCTCATGCCTCGGCTTGTAACACACCCGTTGAAGAATTAAGTCTGGAGCTCCGTGGTGATCCTTGGAACACTCAAGCCTCCTGCTCCTGAAAAACCTTTTTTCTTGAATACCACTTAAGGGGTTGAAGATACACAGTGAATAGCAACACTTAAGTCAAATCTAAGCTAGAATTAATGTGTCCCGCTTGGCAATGTGGGTCTCCTACCTTCACTGCAGGGGAGTCAGGTGTTCCCATCCACACTGATAGAGCAGTTCCTATCAATTTTTGGTGTGAACAGTCTCATAGTGCTAGGATATTTTCTGAAGACTAGCAGATCATGATTAGCTCCAGATAGTGTCCAGTAGCCCTGGTTTGAGCACACCTAACTTTAGTCAGATAAATGTTTATTATATATGTATAATAATCCTGAATCATCTTACCAGCCTGTGTTTATGGCTATAATAAAACAAATTAATGAAACCAGTAAGGATAATGATAGCAGACATAACCAAAATTCACTGAGTGCTTATATTGTGCTATGGATTTTTTTAAAAAAGGGATTATCATGAACTCATTTAATCCCTTCACTCCATGAAGTAGGTACTATTAACATTCTCATTTCTCAGTTGAGTTTGCAGAAGAATCTCTGGGCCACTCCAACCCCCATTCATAATAGAACGTGGAATTCATGAACAGTCATCTTCTGAAATATCCACGTATGTATTACTTAATCTGGTCCTAACAGTGGTCATTTTAAATTTACTAAATTCACAAAAGTAGTTTTCCTTGTCAACAAATTCACAAATTACCCTAATTTTAGCTATCAACTTAAGGGGATCTCTGATTAATGTTTGACCAACCCAAACTTAACCATTTAAATTGCTTTAAATAATTATTCTATTTACAAGGAAATTTCCTCTAAGTTTACACGTACTTTCAAAGTATAATACTTTCATACTTTTCAAATCGGGAAAATGCCTCTAGCAAAACAAACCCTTCCCAAGACCTGAGAATTTCCAATCCAATAAATTAGACAATTCCAGTGGATCGCAGGCGCTCTAAAAACATTTCAATTTCAAATCATGCATTCATACATTTTAAAATGGAAGCCATGTTTACGTATCAGAACCTCAAACGGCAAATTCTCACTTAAGATTACATACTTGTAATACCAGATGAATCTACCAGACTTCCTGGGATAAAAACTGCTCGTACTTGGCATCTAAATGTCACCAAGTGACACTTTGCAGAGCCCGAAGTAGTTTGCCATGGGCAATAATATACACACCTCCAATGGGTGGGATTGAAACCCCAGAAGCCTATGGGAGAAATTCAACAACAAGGATTGCCTGTCGGGCAACATTCCCCACAGCTAACGAACACGCAGCCCACTGTGTCCCTCTGCGCACCCCAATCATGTCTCGGGTTCGGTTTCCCGTGTGCCCTGCCTTGCACAGGAACGCACTCAGGAGGACGCAGACCTCCACCAGTACGGCTCTTTTCTCGAGGCTGTGGGTGGCTCTGAAAAGAGCCTTTGGTGTCACGGGGCCCCCCCCCCGGGGGGCGCACGGCCGTTTCCGGCCCGCCTCCGCGGCCTCACTTGCCCTTGGCCTTGTGGTGGCTCTCCGTCTTCTTGGGCAGTAGTACCGCCTGGATGTTGGGCAGGACACCGCCCTGCGCGATGGTCACGCGACCCAGCAGCTTGTTGAGCTCCTCGTCGTTCCGGATAGCCAACTGTAGGTGGCGCGGGATGATGCGCGTTTTCTTGTTGTCGCGGGCGGCGTTGCCCGCCAGCTCCAGGATTTCAGCTGTCAGGTACTCCAGCACGGCTGCCAAATACACAGGCGCGCCGGCACCCACACGTTCAGAATAATTACCTTTGCGAAGCAACCGGTGCACTCGGCCCACGGGAAATTGCAGGCCAGCGCGCGACGAGCGAGATTTTGCTTTGGCGCGCGCCTTACCGCCCTGCTTGCCGCGACCAGACATCTTCTGCGTGAAGAGGGAAGAAAATCGGAAAACAAGACCCCGATAAACGAAGCTTCGATACTCTGTGAGCCCTTATATATGGTCTGGAGGTAGGCGAGCCGGTGCCACCCGATTGGGTAGCTATAGCGGCCAATCAGAAAAGGACACTGCCACTCCCTAATTTGCATGTGCCTTTTCTAGTGATGACGTTATGAGACGTCTCATCCTATCAGAAACTAGGAGCTCTTGATCCTTTATTTGAATACAGTACGTATAAGTTGAGTCGCTGGGAAGACAGGATATTTCGGTTTGGAGAGATCCGCCATCATGCCAGATCCGTCCAAATCGGCTCCTGCACCCAAGAAGGGTTCTAAGAAGGCTGTCACCAAGGCGCAGAAGAAGGACGGCAAGAAGCGTAAGCGTAGCCGTAAGGAGAGCTATTCCATCTACGTGTATAAGGTGCTGAAGCAGGTGCATCCCGACACCGGCATCTCTTCCAAGGCCATGGGTATCATGAACTCCTTCGTCAACGACATCTTCGAGCGCATCGCCAGCGAGGCTTCCCGCTTGGCGCACTATAACAAGCGCTCTACCATCACGTCCCGGGAGGTGCAGACAGCCGTGCGCCTGCTGTTGCCTGGCGAGCTAGCCAAACACGCCGTGTCCGAAGGTACCAAGGCCGTCACCAAATACACCAGCTCCAAGTGAGGCACGCCGCAGCGCCCGGGAACCCAAAGGCTCTTTTCAGAGCCACCCACAAGATCGAGAAAGGGTTTCGAACACGTGAACGATTGTTAACTGCAAACGTATCGCATCTCTGTTCTTGGTTCCTCGGTTACTGGGAAGCCGCCCACATTTCCCCTTCCCCCTAGACGTGTGCGCGCATGTGTATGTGAAAAGAATGCGAGAATGTGCACCTGCTTGTTAGACCAGGTATGGGGACGCGGAGACCTGAATAATGAGGATAGCTGAATAATGTGGGAGGTGATCAACGGACCGGTATCCACCCTCCCCTCCGCCCATGGCTATTAACGCTTCGCTAAGTAGAGTGGGAACCTTGAGCTCAAATGCCCTTTGATGTCCGGGCAGCGCCATTTCCGAGACTTGGGTGCACGGTCTCCAGGTCCGTTCCTGTGTGCGAGTGGCGTTTGCCTGTCGGGGAATGAGGAGAGGAGGGAGGTCGGGGGGGGTCATCTACCCGGAGGGACCTCGTGCCGGTCCCACACCCCCGTGTTTCTGATGGGTGAGCCCGAAGGTGTACGAAAGGGCGCGGCTTGGTGAGGCCCGGAGTGTTGTCGCGCAGCTCTGGCGGTGGTTTCCTGGCGTTGCATCCCTGCCTAGACCAGCCATCTTTATCCCAAAGCAATGAACATTTACAGGAAGATGTTTGTGTGGCTGGATCCTGCAATAGCAGGATGTTTTATACCGAAAGGGAAGTAGAAGCGTGGTGGAACTCAGCCCTCCGTGCGTAGGAACCTAATGTAATAAGCCGACCCCCGCTGCAGGTAGTTAACCCTTGCGGGGGAGGGGGAGCAATTTAAGAGGAAAATAACCCTTTTCTCAATAAATGTGGCTTACTCCTACTTCAGCCCCATTGTTATTTTTTGTGACGCAGGATTTCCCCTTTTTCTTGAATTCATAGCATTTATTTGGAAAGTGTCAGGGAGAGCGCTTTGTCCTGAAGAGTCTTAACTCTGGAGAGGACATTGCCTACCTTTTTTCTTAGTTTTTCTTTTTTGTAAGGAGATTGCTAATAATCTCCTCCTTGAGCCGTTTTGAGAGTTATATGTATTGAAAGTCGTGTCATTGTCTCAGGCAAGGAATAGACGTTCAGTTAAACGACAACACTCATGTTTTTGTAAATCGTCTCCAAAGGAAGCCAGTTGCATGCCTGGGCGGGCTGGGCTGCCAGGACCGGGGAGGAAACGTTGCCGCTAAGTGTCCTCAGCCACAGCGGCCAGAACCAGCACCCGCTCCCCCCCGCCCCCGCCCCCATTCCTTTTTCTACATGGGACCACTCTAAAAGAATTTCTAAAACCCCATACATTTTAAAGCTGGCACCAAAAATATTTTTATTGTTAGTTCGAATCGTCGTAAGGATGCAGATCCCAACATAGGACGTTTTACAAAACAAAATTGATCTCATCAATCTTTTAAATATATCTATTGAAATAGTAATTCGATACCATAATTAATCCATAAATACAGGATTAAATTTTTTGTTAACACTGAGCTACTTTAGACCATTTCTTTTTCACCCTGAACTCATATTTCCATTCCACTTCTGCCTCAGAATTTCATCCTGATGCAAAAATATATATATATTATATATATATATATTTCAGTGTTTTATCTACCTTCTTTCTGTATAAAAATGTAAATGTAAGTTTAAAAACACTTGTAAGGAACCAAAGTTAGTGTTTAAAAATCATCTGGATAGTACACAATTGTTTAAAACATAAATAAGTTTTTATAGGTAATTTTCAAACAAAAAATAAACCTTTAGTGAAACCTGTCTCATTTAATGAGATGAACAGTTGTCTCTCCCTCTTTCCCCCTTGTTACCTTTCTGCCCCAGTTAGTTCATGCATCCATGGGCATACGGAGTGTTGTCATGGTTACAGTGATAGCACTGTGCAGCATCATTTCTTTTCCTTTGATCTCTTTAATAGATACGAGCTCTGAGACAGTATTTACAAAAATTAATACATAGAAATGGAAATTTTGTCATAGCAGTTTTACTCAATTTTTTGCCTTTCTAGTAAAAATAAAAAAATTAAATGATCTATCATCAAAAGTCCACACCTTATCTAAAAAAAAAAAGACAAATGAACTTATATATAAAACAGAAACAGACTCACAGACATAGAATACAGACTTGTGGTTGCCAGGGGGTAGGGAGGTGAGAAGGGATAAACTGGGAGTTCAAAATTTGCAGATACTGACAGGTACATATAAAATAGATAAACAAGTTTATACTGTATAGCACTACAAGATATTCAATATCTTGTAGTAGCTCATGGTAAGAAAGAATGTGAAAATGAATATATGTATATTCATATATGACTAAAGTATTGTGCTGTACACCAGAAATTGACACAACATTGTAAACTGATTATAACTCAAAAAAAAAAAAAAAATCCACACCTTGAATCTCAATAGCTATCTGATTCATGTGAGATTTATTTGTTTACTTTTAGAGGAGGTGCTGGGGATTAGAACCCAGGACCTTGTGCATGCTAAGCACGCACTCTACCACTGAGCTATACCCTGCCCCTAATTCATGTTAAACACTACAAAATCTAGTCTTCCACTTTGAAGTAGGGGCCTGCTGACAGAGTCCAAACCCTCAGCTACCTACCAAAGTGGATTGGGAGTCAGTATTTTAATGAACACTTGTAGTCATCTGAAACCAGTCTCACAGATCCACATGAATTTTTTAAGCGCTTAAAACATATGTGTAATGAATGAAAATTGTCTCCAGCAGAGAATGTGATAGATTGGGCTAGGAGTAGGCAACAGCGCTGTTTAATACTAAAAATAAACTCAAGAAGCCAAATGAACATTTTATTCTACTCTGCAAATACAATTCTATAAAAAATAAAGTTTTCTGCGAATAATGCAAGACATTAATTTCTCAGTACTTTTTGACTCCTCTAGCACATGGAATTAGCTTGAAGAGAAAAAAAAAAAAAGTCTTTTTGCTGAACAGTCCACTGGAGGCTGTACAGGCAGCCCCAGGTGCAGAGTGGACCCCTTTTGGCCCTCTCCTAGGAGGGGAATCTGCTAAGGAAGAGGCAAGGTGATAGAGAGTCTCTGCTATTGAGATTTTATGATTAAGAAAATTGAGGGAAGTTGTATACAGAAAGTATGTCTATAATATTGTTACAACAGAGAAAGATATACATTATGTTGCATTAAGTAGAAAGTTTAGGGCAGTTAACCAAATATTTGAGAATACATAGAGGTGCAGAGAACTAAGACTCAACACATTGGAATCATTCTATAGATTTGAAATAACCAAGGTAAATGCCTAAATTAAGAATCTGGAAGGAGTGGAGGGATTTTGCAGGAATACAATCTGAAATGCCTTTAGGAGTCTCCTTTCTCATCTCAGAAATTTCAAGTCAAATTTGCTAATTATTGTAAAAAAAAATATTTTGGAGGGAGGGGACTGTCCTTTTTATAAGAAATTACAAATGCAAGACAATTTACTGTGGAAGAATTTGAATATTGACTAGTGAGTGGCAGTCACTGGAAATGATGTGTGTGAGTCCCCGAGGGAGGTGTCAAATGGCCATTGGCCACTTGAGGAAACACAGCCATGAATCCAAATCTCACAGAGCATTTTGGCTCTTGAAGACTGGGTTGTTTTCACAAGGTGTTCTTTGTGGTTTGGGAGTCACCAGCACTGTGGGATATTTTTTTAGAGTAAGAACACCATGGGCCCAGTCAGGCCTCGCATGCCCTAGTTGTTTCTTAATGTGTCATACAAGCAACATTATACTTATTCTGCATTGGTTTGCTGGTTTTTTTTAAATAAAAGTGCTACATTTGTTTTACTGAAAAGCTTCTTAAAGGAGCATAAAGGAGAAGTTACAGCTGCATCACAGAAATACAAAGGATCATAAGAGATTACTATGAACAATTAACACCAATAAAATGGACAAACTAAAAGAAATGGACAAATTCCTAGAAATGTACAATCTTCCAAGACTGAATCAGAAAGACATAGAAAATCAGGAATGAAATTAAATCAGTAATAAAAAAACACCCTCCAACAAACAGAAGCCCAGGACCAGAAGGCTTCACAGGTGAATTCTACCAAATATTTAGAGAAGAGTTAACACTACTCTTCTCAAACTACTCCAAAAAATTGCAGAGGAAGAAATGCTTCTGAACTTATTCTATGAGGCATCCATTACCCTGACACTAAAACCAGACAGAGATATCACAACAAAGGAAAATTACAGGCCAATATAACACAGATTTGATCATAGATGCAAAAATTCTCAACAAAATATTAACAAATTGAATTCAACAATACATTGAAAGGATCATACACCATGATCAAGTGAGATTTATCCCAGAAATGGCATATCTGCAAATCATTCAATGTGATGCACCATATTAACATATTGAAGAATAAAAATCATGTGATCATCTCAAACACAGAAAAGGCTTTAACAAATTCAGTAAAGTTGCAGGGTACAAAATTAATATACAGAAATCTGTTGCATTTCTATACCCTAACAAGGAAAATAAAATAAGAAAACAATCCCATTCACAACTGCATCAAAAAGAATAAAATATCTGGGAATAAATCTAACTAAGGAGGTAAAAGATCTGTACTCAGAAAACTATCAGACACTGGTAAAAGAAATTGAAGATGACACAAACAAATGGAAAGATATATGTGCTCATGGATGGGAAGAATTCATAATGTTACCATGATCAGACTATCCACGGTAATCTATGGATTCAGTGCAATTCCTATCAAAATATCAATGACATTTTTCAAAGAACTAGAAAAAAATAATTCTAAAATTAGTACAGAAACTCAAAAGACCGAGAATGTGCAAAGCCATATTGAGAGAAAAGAGCAAAGCTGGAGGTATCACACTCTGGACTTCAGATTATAATACAAAGCTACAGTAATCAAAACAGCATGGTACTGGTACAAAAAAAAGACACATAGATCAATGCAACTGAATGACTAGAGAGCCCAGAAATGAATCTATGTTTATATGGGCAATTAATCCACAACAAAGGAGGCAAGAATATACATTGAGGAAAAGACAGTCTCTTCACTAAATAGTGTTGAGAAAACTGCACAGCTACATGCAAAATAATCAGACAGGATTGCTTCCTCACACCTTATACAAAAGTAAACTCAAAATGGATTAAAAACTTAAAGGTAAGACCTGAAACCATAAGATTTCTATAAGAAAACATAGGTAGCATACTCTTTGACATTAGTCTTAGCAATATTTTTTGGAATATGTCTCTTCAGGCAAGGGCAAGAAAAGCAAAAATAAACAAATGGGACTACATCAAACTAGAAAACGTTTGCACAGAGAAGGAAACTATCAACAAAATGAAAAGCATGGCTCCTAAATGGGAGAAGATGTTTACAAATGATATATCTGCAAGGGGTTAATATCCAAAGTATACAAAGAACTCATACAACTCAACGTTAAGGAAAAAAAAAAAAAAAAAACCTAAACAACCCAAATAAAAAATGGGCAAAAAACCTGAATAGATATTTTCCCAAAGAGGATGTACAGATGTCCAACAGGTACATGAAAAGATGATCAATATCACCAGTCAGGGATATGCAAGTCAAAATCATAATGAGATATCCATCTCACACTTCTCATAATTGCTGTTATCACAAAGAAAACAAATAATAAGTTTTGGTGAGGATGTGGAGATAAGGGAACTCTCCTACACTGTTGGTGGGAATGTAAATTGGTGTAGCCACTATGGAAAAAAGTATGGAGGGTCCTCAAATTTAAAATAGAACTACCATGCGATTCAGAAATTCCACTCCTGGGTATTTATCCAAAGAAAATGAAAACAGTAATTTGAAAACATCCATATGTTCATTGTAGCATTATTTACAATGGCCAAGATATGGAAGCAACCTAAATGTCCATCAACAGATGAATGGATAAAGAAGTGGGGTGTGTGTATGTGTAGATATACACATATATATATAATGGAATATTATTCAGCCATAAAAAAGAAATCTTGCATTTTGTGACAATATGGATGGACCTAGAGGGTCATTCATTATTCTAAATGAAATAAAGTGTGATTAGTAGTGCAGTATGATCAGTAATAAGATTAAAGTAGTGAAATAAAGTGAAATCTGTATAATATCACTTATATGTGGAATCTAAAAAATAAACCAAATGAACAAACATAACCAAAGAGAAACAGTCATAGATACAGAGAACAAACAGGTGGTTGCCAGAGAGGAGGAGGGTTGGAGGAAGTAGAGAAATAGGTGAGGGACATTAAGAGGTACAACATTTTAGTTACACAATAAGTGAGTCACAGATATGAAAAGTACAGTATGGGGAATATAGTCAAAAATTATGTAATATTTTTGTATGCTGAGAGATGACAGCTAGATTATGATGATGACTTTCAAATGTATAGACATAATGAATCACCATGCTGTATACTAGGAATTAAAATAGTATTGCAGGCCAATCAGACTTCAGATAACAAGCAAACAAACTCATAGGAAGAGAGACCAGTGTTATGGCTACCAGAGTCGGGGATAAGGAGGGAATGGGGAATTGGATGAAGGTATTCAAAAGGCACAAACTTCCAGTTATAAGATAAACAAGTACTAGGGATGCAATTTACAACATGATGACGATAACACTGCTGTGCTTTATAAGTGAAAGGTATTGAGTAAATTCTAAGAGTTCTCATCATAGACTTTTTTTCTGTATCTTTAATGTATGGTAATCATTTCATGAAATATATGTCAAGTCATTATGTTGTACACCTGTATACAGTGCGTATGTCAATTATATCTCAATAAACTGGGGAGGAAAAATCTAGGCTTATGTTTTAAAAGTACACATTTTTTTTGGATGAAAGAATACTAATCTCCTAGTTGGACGGGCTTTAACTGAGTATGAGGGTCTTGACTGGTACCTGTGCTCCCGTTTTGATACTACAAACAGGAACAGCCTAGTGTTCGTAATAAGAGCTGCTCAAACTCAATGCTGCTTAAACGTTTTGGGCAAGAAGCTCATGATGCTTTGCTGTGGCGAAGGAAGAATAGCCTCCAAAGTCACCTCCTGGGCTGTGTTGCAACACCCAGATCTGATCAAGTGTCATGACCAGCACATCCCGGCCTGAGCTACGATAAGGTATGGGAGAGGGCGTTGGCATTAAGCCTTCCTGGAGGTGACTTGCGCCTCTCACCCGCAGGGCGTTTGCCACGCGCAGACGGGTGTCCCAGACAGGGTTCACGCCCGCAAGCATCAGGGTTGCGCCCTCTCAGGCTTCCGGCTGGGGCGGTCTAACTGAGCAGGTCTTTTTGTTGACTAGGCTATTAAGAAAAGCAGTTTAGCTTTATTTCAGGATTTATTCTCCCACCCGCACACTCTAGCTTCTCCATAACCCTCACTGAACAGCCACGCGAGGTGGCATGCTTCTTTATGAGCACAGACGTGGCTCTGAAAAGAGCCTTTGGGTTTGGGGCACAGCGGCCTCGCTTGAAGCTGGTGTACTTGATGATGATACTCGTACCTGCGGGCACGGCAAACTACTTGCAGGGCAACAGCAGTCGCGCAGCCATCTGCATCGCCTGGGAGGTGATGGCAGAGCACTTGCAGTACTGTGCCAGGCGGAAGGCCTCGCTGGCGCGTGAGCTGGAAAGTGCCCTTGAACGACTTCATGATACTTACGACTTTGTAATAGATGCTGGTGTCCGGGTGACCCTGCTTAAACATCTTATACTTGTAGATGGATTAGCTCTCCTCGTGGCCTCTCTCATGCTTTCTGCCGTCCTAAGCCTCGGTGACAGCCTTCTTGGACCGCTCTTGGGCTGAGCCTCTGGAGTAGAAGTGGGGCTGACCGGAAGGCGGGAACCAGTATTTAGCATCGCAATATTCAAATAAAGGCTCCAAATCCCTAGAATCGGATTGGACGGCCGGCGCCTGTACCGCAAAGAATTTATGTAAATAGCAGATGAGGGCTCTTCTTTCCTATTGGACGATCGCCCAACCAATCCAAAGGCGCGTGTGCCAAGACCCTGGAGTCAGGTTGAGCATTTTCATTCAAACCCTTTGTTGTAAAGGGGCGGGGGCGGGGGCGGGGGCGGGGTGGGGTGGCAGGGAGGTGGGAAATGGTCTTTGTCTATGTCTGGACCGGGGCAAAAAAATGAATAAGGTAATAAAAACTTGTTTTAATCCCGCATATTCATCTTTTCTGGATAGGAGACAAACACAAGAGGACATTCCTTCCTTAGCTAAAGAGCTAGGATGGGAAACGTGTTTATTCAGCACAGGGGAATGGCAACTTCGAACTGCCTTAATAACTTATTTTCTATCATTTTTCCCTCACCAAAGGCCAAGGAGATAATTCCTTTCAGAATTCAAGAGGAGATGCATATGGTTCTTAGGAAGTATAGAAAATCCTACTGAAACTATATTTAGGTACTTACATTGGAAGCAACGGGGCAGATTTTTAACTGGAGGGAGGAAATGAAAGGCTTTCAAAGGAAACGCTATTCCCTCATAGTGGTGTTGTTATTAATCCTGGCTAAACATACCACTTTGAAGTGACAGCTATACACAAAGTGTTTGATATATATGACCTCGAGTAATCTCCTAGTAACTCCAAGGGTTAGATACTCTTATTGGTCTCTAATTGCCCATCAGAACACAGGTTATGGAACCGTTAGAGGATAACCTGACGTATATTAACATTTTTAAGAGTTTGAGCAAAAATCTATTCGAGTCGGGCAGCGTCCAATCTAGCTGAATAGAAAGGAGCTCCAAGGGACTGTACAAAATGGAAGACTTTTAGAGTCAGAAGGAGCAGGAGGAAGACATACTAGGCAGAAAAGAAGGTTGGTTACTCCAAGGTTACCTCCCTTTAGGGGATAGCAGAGAAGTATCAGGCAGATTACCTAACTAGTGCTGATCGGGTGATTGCTGATTAACTGATTTAAGATTCTATTTCTAAGAGAGCTGAAACTGTAACTAAGTTCAGTCTTGGTTTGGTGATGTGGGGCTTAGCATAAGAGACTCCATTTGGGGCCTGTTGTCTTGTTTTTAACTGAGTTCACCGTCCCCAAATTGAATCCCTATTAAATTAATTTCTATACACACAAGGTCAAGTTCCCCTATTACAAGAACTTCCAAGATAGAAACAGAAGGACTTATAAATTTGCATTTCTCACTTGTTTCAGCACAGCAATACCTGGGGAGTCCATTAGAAATGCAGACTCTTGGGCCTCACTCCAAATGTATTGAGACCGAATCTGCATTTTTAAACAGATTCCTAGGCACATCACGCTTTTCGAAGCTCTGATCTGGTGGCCATTTACCTGGCAACTTTAATCATCCAGAGCATTATCGAAATAGTCCAGGAAACTTAATGGCACCCAGTAAAGACGAAGTGGCTCACTGCATTCGGAGCAGTTAGCAAGATGCTTTTAAGTTACACAAGCACAGGTTAGAAGAAGCTCAAACAGGATATTTTCTGCCCTAAAAGTTTTGGGAATGAAAAAAGTGGAGGAGGAGAGATGTTGGGGTGTGTGAGGGGGAGGGGCGGCGGGCTGCGACTCCTCAGATAGCCTGTGCTTGGACCCCTACCTAGGACTAATAATTTACCTTCTCTGCCCCTCTACTTCCTCATCTGTAAAGTGAGGATATCAGTGCCTCCCTAATGACATTGATGCGAGTGAATATGTGTCAGGCAGATGGTATGGTGTGGGTATATATATATATAGTGCTCAAGTCCTGTTGGCTCCATTTCATCCTTTCCTTCTCAGAACAGACCTAGCCACAGCCAGAGCTGCCTCAGCTGAGCTCCCTCTGTGCCGTGGGGAGCTCCGTCACATAAACATGGAGCAGGAGACTCTTTCTTGCCCACTAGGACACAGACAAAGCTGTAACCTCCAGGGAAAGGAATGTGTCTTTCACTACGAAAACCTCCAGGATGAAACATAGAGCTTGGCACATAGCAGAGGTCCAACCAGTGTTTGTTGAATGAATAAGCCTGTGAGCCAAGACAGCGCCCTCTACTTGCAAGTCTGTCTTCTGAGGTCCATCGGGCCATCTTGAGACTGTGGGTCCCCTGAGCTGCTTTGGACATGCTCAGCATTAACCATTTTCTCTGTTTCCTTAAAATATATGTAGTTGATTTAACACACATTTCCAGAGAGCTCATTACGAGCTAGGTAACCACTTAATAAATATTTAATTCAATTTAGTGCTCATAACTTCCCTTCCACATATGCACTATTATTAACTCCTTTTTGCAGATGGTAGCAAAAGGCAGAGAAAAAAAAACCGCGTGAGACAGCTCACATGGTAGAGTGTTGGCCCTGGAAGTCAGGCCAATGGTGCCAAGCTCTGCACTAACCACAACCTAGACTTTTTTTTAGTTTTTGGATATTAAATTTCATTTTGAAGAGGGAATAATACTTATGATGTGATGTGCAGAAAAAAATATTATCAAAATCAAAATGCATTGCTCTGTGTTTAAATTTAAGTTTCCAGGGGGGAAAAAAAAACAAATATTTTAAATTTTCTACTGCAGGAGAATGCTGAAGTTAGTGCAGATGAAATTTCACTCAATTCCACAATCTCCAATTCAGTTTTTAAAAAATAATCTTTGAATACAAAGCACTTTGATAAAATAGATGAATGCTTGCTCCTGGATCATTTATTCAAACTGTTTTTGTAACCATCATTATTTTTTTATGCCAGAGACTAAATGACCACTGTATACACATGACTGGTCTCACCACCCACTCTGCACTCTGAAATAATCAATATACCAAATGCAGCATATTTTGGGGGTGGTATGTCCCAAACTCCTTCAGTAGCAAAAGAATTTTCCAACACATCTGGCATTGAAAATCTGTGACTGAGGCCCTTGAGGTCTGGGTAGGATATGATTTGATTATGTTACAGGACCAGTGACATGATTTCCAGGGCCCAGAGCCAAATGAAAATGTGGGTGCCTTGCCAAAAAACGATTAAGAATTTCAAGATGGTTGCAGCAAAGCACAGAGTACTTCTCAGGGCTGCCCTTGGACCATGAAGCTGTCCCTGGGTGGCCCTCGGCCTGCAGGCTGTGCAGAAGGAGGGGTTCCCAGTTGTTTGTACTGTCCACAGTTTCCTCCCCTTGCCCAGTTCCTGCCAGCCCCTGGTGCTCCCATCAGGTCCTGGTGAGGTTTCTTGGCTTCCTTGTGGCATGAGAAAGCTTGGGAAAAAACGGAGTAGAATGGAAGTGAACATTTCTAGGAAGGGGCTTGGGTAAGGACTTTTCCATGTAGGAGCTAAGATTTGGGAACTGCTCTGCCCCCACATACAGGCTGGTCAATGCCAGGAAATCAAAACCAGAATCTCATGGGCTGAATGTTTGTGTCCCCCTCAAATTCATATGTTGAAAACTCTAATCCCCAATGTGACAGTATTTAGAAAGAACCCACCGTTCTCCCACTGTTCTTTGAAAGGTAATTAAGGCATGAGAGTGGAGCCCCTGTGAATGGGATTAGTGTGCTTATAAAAGAGACAGGAAAGAGCTTTCTTCCCCTCTTCCTCCTTCTCTTCTTCTTTTCCTCCTCCTCCTCCTCCTCCTCCTCACCCCTCTCCTCTCCTCCTTGTCTTACTACCCACCCCCTCTTCTTTCTCTGTTCCAGGACAAGATACAGAGAGAAGGCTGCCATCTGCAATCTAGACGAGGGCACTCACCAGAATCTACCCATGCTGGCACCCTGATCTCAAACTTCCTAGCCTCCAGAACTATGAGAAATAAATGTCTGTCATTTAAGCTCCCCAGTCTGTCATAGCAGTCTGAATGGACAAGGACAGTCCTTGGGATCAAGAGTAACATTTTGTATTGGCTGATGGGACACTGTAGGGCAAGTTTGAGGGTTTCCAGATAGAAGGAAAGAAAGAAAGAAGGAAAGAAAGAAGAAAGAAAGAAAGAAAGAAAGAAAGAAAGAGAAAGAAAGAAAGAAGGAAGGAAGGAAGAAAGAAAGAGAGGAAGGAAGGGAGAGGGAGGGAGGGAGGAAGGAAGGAAGAGAAAGAGAAAGAAAGAAAAGAAAAGATAAAAGAAGAAAGGAAAGAGAGGGAAGGAGTATGGGTTGGGGGTGAAGAGAAAGGCAAAGAAAGAACAGAAAAATAAAGAAAAACACAGAAACAGTGTCTCCAGCTTAGCCACCACGGACAGACCATGCTTAGGAATAATAGCCTGGATGGGTAATTTTTAAAGGGGTTTGGATGACTAAAAAAACAAAAACAAATACCTTTTCTCCCCCTTACTGTCATTTCTAGAGCAGAGAGCCTAGATTCCATAAATACATTGAATAAATGGTTGCATGCATGAAATGAGCTCATTTTATCATCCTGGATCTTTGTGCAGCAGGGATGAAGCCATTCTTTCCTCCTGGGAATGTGCAGTAAGCTCTCTTCTCACTCAGCCAAGAAGCCAAATCCCTTTAAAATACTCACAGACAAGCATTTCATATAACTGAAACATTGCAATGGCAAACACATAGATTTTGCTTTTCTGTTTCTTTTTTTTCCCCCTTCCGTCAATAGAATGTTGGTTCCCTCCATATCGGAATTGCTAAAGCAACACTTGTTACCCACACAGCCTGCTGGGAGGGAGGCAGGGATCTGCTTGGAGGCAGATACAGAAAAGACGCCACAAGGGCTCACTGGAGGAGATGTTTAATTCTTTGGGGTTGAGCGCTGCAGGAAGGTGGGTAGTTGAAATTACAGGGCGTGCTGTGCAGCTCTGCGGAGAAAAGATAAACCTCAGAATGCTGCAGGATTGTGAAGGGAAAGACGGCTTAGGCAGCCTTTGTCCTTCAACACAGCTTCCAGCGGACACATTGCAGATAAAAGCCATCCTCCCGCCACCAGCGAGAGATGCCCCTGGTGGCAAGAGGCTGGGGATCCCAGTCTCCAATACCGCCCTCCGCTGCGCTGACATCCGAGGTCCTGCCCACGCGAGATAGGCAGATGACTGGGTCGCTTCCCGGGGTCGTCTTTTCCAAATGCCCGTGTTGGCCAAAGCTACTTCTGTGCCCATTTTGTTTCAGCAAATTAGAAAAGAGTAGGGCTGCAATCTAATCCCAGAGCCAGGTGTGAGTGAAGGACAGGAGACCACAGCTGCCTAAGTGAGACAGGACTGCGAAACGGAATCTGAGAAGCAGGGCGTACAGTGATGGACACACAACTTGTGAAATGTGCGTTCCCATCTCAGCGCCCACGCAGACACACAGACGCACAGAGGCAGGGCACATCGGCTCCTGAGCTGGACAGTCACTGCCAGACTGTGAGGGCGCAGAAGGCTTCAGAGGCCAGGCTGACAAAACCCCCAACAGATCAACAAGAAAAAAACAGTTTTTATTAATGTATGTGCTGCACATCACATGGGAGAAATCTCAGTGATGAGTAACTCCCGTAAGTACTCATCAGAATAAAACTTAACTTTTACACTGTGTGTTTTTCTTCAAGTCAATACCGGATTAAAAAAAAAAAAAAAAAACCCACAAAACCAAAAAGCAATTCCTAGGAAGATTTTGCACTTACATGGAATAATAGAGTCACTTCTAAATAACTAAAAATTACATAGCTTTTTTTTTAAACCATTAAAAAAAAATTTTTAACACTACCACCAGATTGCTCCTCCCCAAAACTTTTGTCTTTTCTAAAGAAATGCTAACAAATTTCCTGGTACCAGGCCAGGAGATTAGCAGCTCTGCATCTTATCAGATGTCTTCACTCTGAATCAATGAATTTCCCTGCCTCCGCATTCCTCCGCGCCTGGGATTGCGCCAGGAACAGCGGATTTGAGGCCCGGGCCCCAGGAAGGACGCAGGCTGCTCATGCGGGTGGCCCACACAGAACGGGTGCCCCCGCACGCCACGCCGGACATGTGCACGCGGGGAGGCCCACGCGACCCCAGGCGTGCAGAACGACTCCACTCCCGAAGGTGCAGGCGAGAGGGCGCGCACAGCTGGTTTGCCAGCCCCGTCCCCACCCCCAACCCCGCGTGGGCGTTGCGCCACAAGGAGGTGCTTGTAACTCAGGTCCTGGCAGCTTACAAAAAATAAAAGGCTTTTAAAATAGACATTTCAAATAAATCTGTTTCCCTCTCGCACACGAGTCGTTTATGGGAGGAGTGACAATCCCTGTAAGATTTCAGCGTGCGAAGACGTGGGTCGGCCGGCTGGCACACCACGGCTAGCTGGGCCGGGCTGGGGCTCGTCCAGCGCTGCCAGGAGCCAGGCGGAGGGGAGCGCTCCGCTGCCAGGACACGGGAAGGTGGAGTACACCGCAGCCAGGACCCTGCGCGGTGGAGCGTACCTCTGCCAGGACCTTGCGCCGGGCGCCCCGCCATCCCGGTCGCCATTCTTGTCCTCTGTCCCTGCTCTGCGTTCCCGTCCGCGCGTTCCCATCCCCGCCTCTCCGCGGTGTCTCCGGCCTCGCCCGCCCGCCCAGCCACCCGTGCGCCCCTTGTCCGCGCCCTCCTCGAGGGCCCCGCCGCCGCCGCCGCCCTGGCGCTTCCCGGGGGCCCCGCGGAGGCCGCCTGCGCCCTGTGCCAGCGTGCTCCCCGCGAGCCGGTGCGCGCCGACTGCGGCCATCGCTTCTGCCGGGCGTGCGTGGTGCGCTTCTGGGCCGAGGAGGACGGGCCCTTCCCGTGTCCCGAGTGCGCCGACGACTGCTGGCAGCGCGCCGTGGAACCCGGCCGCCCGCCGCTCAGCCGCCGCCTGCTGGCGCTTGAGGAGGCGGCCGCGGCGCCCGCTCGCGACGGCCCGGCCTCGGAGGCGGCGCTGCAGCTGCTGTGCCGCGCGGACGGGGGCCCGCTCTGCGCCGCTTGCCGCATGGCCGCGGGGCCCGAGCCGCCCGAGTGGGAGCCCCGCTGGAGGAAGGCGCTGCGCGGCAAGGTGCGCGCGGGCGGCGCCCCGTTAGCTGCCCTTCCCCCGGGGGGTGTCCTGTCCCCCTCCCCATTTTCCGAAGGGCGCCCTGAGCCTCTTTCCATCTTCTGGACGGTTCTCCGTCCCCGTCCCTCCCCCCATACCCTGCTTGGTGTCCTGTCCCCTTTCCATCCTCTGTATGGTGCCCACTGCCCTTTTTCCCAACCCTGGATGGTGCCCTGTTCCCCCATCCCCTATTCCCGGATGTTGCCCTCTCCCCACTCCCCCACCCCCGGAAGGCTTTGCCCTTGGGGGTGGGGCTGCCACAGGGTGACGTCGTGCAGGGAGCATGGCAGTGACGCACAGGGGGCTAGATATGCGGGCGGGGCCCACAACAGGACTCCGTCTGCAAGTGGCCGGTAGGATAGGGCTGTACGAAACTGGGACCTCAGAACTGGGACCTGGGACTGCGGCGTGGGCATCGGGCATCATGGGGGGGGATGGGGAAAAAGGACACTGTCCAGGAATGGGGGCCTGTGTCAGGGGTCGGGTGCTGGGGTCCCCTTGGTGGGCAGTGGGTTGTGATGTCCAGGAGCTGTGTTGGGGTTATAGCATGTATCCAGGGGACTGGAGTTGGACCCTCCTCCTCCTGAAGGGCCCAACCCACCCAGTCAGCTGGGCAGTTCCTGGATATGGTCATTCTCACCCCAAAAGGGCCATCCTCCGTCCCTGTGCTGGGGACAGTAACACAAGAGACCCCAGGGGACGGCCTTGTGTACAGTTACCCGCTTAGATTCTTAGCATGAGTACTTCTATCAGACTTCCTCCTGGAGAGAACTTAGTGGATCACTCAGATCCAATCTGGAGCCTGCAAGGTTCTAAGGTGTCTAGTGGGCCAAGACCACGGGCTGAGGCCTTCTGGACAGTTAGACGGTCAGGGGACTCTGATGGTGTAATGTCCCCCTGGTTGGCCCCAGACCTTCAAACGTGGCCGCACACCCTGTAACAAGCGTGTTTTTCCAGGAGAACAAGGGGTCTGTGGAGATCATGAGGAAAGATCTGAACGATGCTCGGGACCTGCATGGCCAGGCTGAGTCTGCCGCTGCTGTGTGGAAGGCAAGTGGGGTGGGAGTGGAGTCCACCTGAATGAGGGAACATGGATATGTACCCTGACCCTGTCTGGCAGGGTCTTGGGACTCAGCTGAGGCGTTGTACAGCAAACCCTTCTCTCCTCCTTGAGATGGACACTGGTGGGTTGGAGGGTCTCAGGGTGTAGCCCGAGGACACGGGTGTTCCTCCCTGCTGTCCACCTGCCCTTTAGGGACACGTGATGGACCGGAGGAAGAAGGCTCTGACTGACTACAAGAAGCTTCGGGCCTTCTTTGCTGAGGAAGAGGGGCGCTTCCTGCAGGAGGCAGAGAAAGAGGAAGGGTCCCCTGAGGATGAGGACGAGGACCCGGCAGAGAGGTTCAGGTCCCTGCTGCAGGCTGTGTCAGAGCTGGAGAGGAGGCATCGCAACCTGGGCCTCAGCATGCTGCTCCAGGTGGGCCCCCTGTCCTGTGCCAGAGGAGGGAGGGCAGATGGGGCGCGGATTCCAGAATTGGCAGAGTGGTTATTTACCAACAGGGGAGCCTTAAGCCAGCTGCCTGGTTTGTTTGGTGCTGAATTTCAGGAATGAGTAATCCAGGAGACTCTCCAGTGGCCATGAGGTCAGGAGAGGCAGGGGCCCTGAGGAGAGTCGCGGTTGCCATGCCCTCCTTAGACTCTCTGCCCAAAGGCCTTGCCTAAACCTGGAGATTCAGGGCTCTTTGCACCTCCATGTCTGATTCCGGAGCAGGCAACCTCCATCTTTCCTTCCTCTGGGCTGAGAGGTGTCATTTACCTCTGCCAATACTGGCTAATCAGCTCCAAGTTGGGGGTGATTGTAGGTGATGAGGCTTTGGCCTTGGGGAGATGTGTGGGTCTGGTGGAGCTGGGGTCCCTAGTCACCTGGGTTCCAGGATAGAAGCTCCCTGTCTCCCTCTCTCCTTCTCTCTCTCCCCATGCAGTGATGTGCTGTCTGCCCAGGCACCAGGCAGAGGAAGCTTGCTTCACCCCTGGCCTGAAGCAGCTCCTCCATCCGCCTTCCTTCTGGACCCCCTTGTCATCTTTCAAGACACCCCCTCGCCCTGAGTGTCTTCACTTAGGTGTAGATGTGGCCTGTGAACTGTAGATGCCCGCCTAGGGTTGTTCAAGACAGTGCTCCTGAGAAGAGTGTTTGTGTTCCCTTCTCCTCTGGGTGTTCATGTTTTGAGGATGTAAACATTTCACTGTAGAGGTCTGTACTGAGGGTAAGTTAACCCGAGTATGTCCTGCCTCCATAAAGCTCTTTTCACTGCCCCAAGTCTTGTCGGATTTGCTGGGGTCTCCGTGGGCCGTGGTCGTCGTCATCTCCAGGCAGTCTAGGTTGTCCAGACCAGGTACCTGCCCTGTTTAAGTGCAGCCGGTGACAGAGCTGCTCTACCGGACATGCACACCTGAGCCCTCAGACCCCCCCACCCCACCCATGCACTGGGCCTGCCAGTTAAGGTTACATTTCAGATGAGCGTCACGGAAAGGAATGTCCAGGGTGCCTGGGTCGGGTGGGCTGGCTGGTCAGAACCTGTCGCCTCTGCTTACGGTCCTCAGGCTCTGTGTGTCTGCTCCTAGTGTGTCTCCTTGTCCTGCTCTCATTTCTCCTTCTGTCCCTTGGTTGCCGGCAGTCTCCCAGGAATCGGCCTTACCATCACTGTCCTTCCCTGTCTGCCTGGTTGTCCCTCACTGACCCGAGATTTCCCCCTGGGGCAGGAGGAGCCGTGCCAGGCTCAGGCCATCCCCAGGCCGCTCCGTGGTGTTTCATCTCCTGCTACCTCTGGCTTCCCCTCATATTTCTTCTGCTAGGCAGATTTAACAAACCCCCTGATTTAGTAGTAGTGTCATTGTGCAGGCCAGTCCAGGTGACAAAAACGCAGCACAAAGTGACAAGGTCACAGGGTTCAAGAATTGATGCAGACAGACATTTAGGATGGTGGCTAGGGCTGTGAGTCATTCCGGAAAGTACAGCTTTGTGACCAATGGCCCGTTTCTGGATGAAGCCTCTCAGACTTGGGAGTCACTGGCCCTTGGCACTGCTGGCCTCTTATGTTTCTGTGAGCTTGGGGGTGGCCTGTCTGCCTGGTAGCCAGCGCTCACAGAGCCCAGGAAAGAGGACCTGCTCCAGTCAGTTTGCTTGCCATCCCTCCTCCCATCTAGCTCCTCCCCATAGTCCGGCTGGTCGCAGAGGAGGCACTGTGCACTGCCCCATGTCGGGGGCTTCTGTGGGTGGGCTCAGATCAGGGGTTAGCCCTAGGAGTGCCTCTGGCCCCCTCCCTGGCTCCCGTTCCAGAAGCAGTGGGGACATGGGAGGGAGCTGCCTGGCCTGTGTCCAGTAGGCCGGGAATGTCCCCAGCACGGGTGACCTTTGATTCCAGCGAGCTTTGGCGTCCCACTTAGCAGCTCTGAATGTCCAGTGGTGAAAACTCCACACTGGCCTGCCCTCACTCAGGTCAGCTCCCACCTTTTGCTCCCCACTGACCAGTCACAGTGGCCTTTCCAACCTTGGGCCTCTGTTCTCCGTGGAAAAGCGTTCCTCTACCAGATGTCTGTCTGCATGGCTGCTCTCAGTCTCCTTCAAATCTGTGCTGAAATATTTCCAGAAACGTCATGCAGTGAAGGATCTTTACGAGCTCCTGCCCTCAACCTGGATGAGCAGTGTCTGAGTGAATGTGTGCCTTCCCCACAGCCCAGGTTCTTTTGGCTGTCCATGTCTGAGGTCCGCACAGAGGGACGAGTGAAGGGAAACCTAGGCTGGGCTTTTTGTGGGCAGACAACAAGCAGTTCTGTCTGCCAGAAGGCAGGGAGCACGTTTTAAAGAAATCGATTTATTTATTCAATACTGAGATACATTTCCAATTCTTATTATTAGAGATTAGTGAGAAAAGTCATGAATAGTTGGGACCTGTGGCCTGTTTTCTTTCTTTTTTTTTTTTTAACGAAAGCACATATTTTGCTTGTGTTGTTTGTATTTGACGGGGAGGTAATTGGGTTTCTTCATGAATTTCCTCTTGGAGCAGGTACTGGGGATTGAACCCGGGACCTCTTGCGTGCTGAGCATGTGCTCTACCACTTGAGCTATACCCTCCCCGCTTGCTTTCTTGTTTTCAACAGTAGGTTATTTGTAGTTAAGTTTTGGGGGATTCAGTAGTTACATGTGAAATTTCAAGCATACAGAGGGTTAATGCACCTTAACCCCTTGTCTTTTTTAATTATTTTATTTTTAAAAATTTTTCTATCGAAGTGTAGTCAGTTTACAACATCTTATCAATTTCTGGTGTACAGCATAATGTTTTAGCCACTGTAGCCTGTTTTCAGTGTCAGGATCCTTTGTCCAAGGGGAGTAGGGACAAATGCTGAGGGTTGTGTTCACACTCCTAGTTGAGAAATTCATTGCATTTTGATGACAACAAAATACGGAAGAAGATACTTGCATTCGTTGATGGTCTGAGACTTGCACATGGAAATGCCAGTGAGGTACTGCGCCAGCTGAGGCCTAGGTGATGTCAAGCTTGAGTCAAGACGCCCTGAGCGGGTATGGGCTAGCACTGCTCTTTGGGAGACCAGCCTGAGAGGGTCAAACTAAGTAAACTTAAGAGAGTCAGGCCAGCTGGGAGGTTAGAGGGAATTAATGCCCAAGACCTGCCTCCTCAGGCTGGAAACTTTGCTAGAAAAGCTGCCAGAGCTCACTGAAGGCTCTGGTGCTCACGGTGAAGGTTTATCACTGGGAGAGGAGACAGGTTATCATAAGCCAAGGGGAGAGGCACATCAGGAAAAGTCCTGATTCTGTTGTCCTCTCCCCGTGGAGTCAGGGCAGCGTCGCTTTCCCGCATCTGTGTGTGACCAATCCAGTGAAGCATGCAGAGCTCGGTGGTGGTGGTGGGGTTCCCTGAGTCTCGGTGTCCACAGCCTCCGTCTGTGTGGTCCGTTGCATTTGCGTGCTGACTCCCCACATGGCTGGCCTTAGCCTGCAGCCCCTCAGGAGGTGGAGCTGTAGGACCCAAAGCCCCTGCCCCACCCCAAAAGGTCAGACCACCCAGTGTGGCCCATGGCCCCAGGCACACAGACAGGCAGGGCACCCTGAGGGCTCAGAGGTCACCTCCCGGTAGTCACCTAGACAGTACACCATGTGCTGCCCTACAGTGTGGCAATTCCAGCCCTGGTTTGCTGTGCTAAAGAGATGCCAGCGTGGTTTGATGAGGTGGAGGGCACAGGACCGTTAATGAATCTTGTTGGAGGAGATCCCACATCCCTGTGACTGCGGAAGCAGGCAGGTGGCTACGGGGGATGCCAGCGTGGGGAGCTGTGCAGTGGACCTGGTTCTGCCACAGGGCGTGCGCGTGGTGGGGCCCTGACGTGACTTGCATGCCCAAGAGGTACGGAGAACTCCAGGGGAGCGAGTCTGCTGGCAATGTCCTTGGTGCAGGTGCCGCTTTGTCCCCGGGTGTGACCTGCCAGGGAGGGCAGGCCTCAGGGCTATTGCCAGTCCCGAGGATGGGGCTGAGCTCTGCGCAGACCTGCGGACTGCTGCCCATCCTCTCGCTGTGGTTGGCAGGATTTCCCCTAGCTCTGCCCTGCCATGGGGGGAGCGGGCTCATGAACACAAGAACCACCCAGTGGTTGACGAGAACACTGCCATTGCCTTTTTGCCACCATCTGACAAGCTGGGGTCCATCTGGGCCTGGGAATGGTTTCCTCAGGTGAGATGATTGGGCTTATAAAAAAAATGCTTCTTCTGCTCAACTAAGTGCCCCATGACCGGAGTCAATTCAGACAGAGCAGTAGAAGGTGTTTACAGTGTCCAGACCTGTGTGGCTCGTACCGAGACTTGCAAAGAGCTCCTGCAAATCATGAAGAGCCAAAAGTGACTGGAGTGAAAATAACATGGCAGAGGTGTGGACAAGCAAGTGCGTAAGAGGAGCCAGAGGGCTCAGAAACCCAGGAGAAGATGCTCAAACTCCTTAGTTTTGGGAGCAGAGAAATCACATGCCCTGCAAGAGCAATGACTCACACTGTTGGGTTGATGGAGATGGGAAAGCTGCCACCCTCTGTCCCCTGCACCACTGCTGCCGGATGTCATCAGATTTAGGGCGTGACCCTGGGCCCAGTGACCCCACTTCCAGGTGTTCCTTCTTTAGTCCTCCCCAGGCCCCCAGAGGGATGCACACTCGGGCATCTGCTGCACTGTAATCTTGGGCATTGGGCAAGGAGAGTGCCAATGCCCCTCACTGGGGGAGGTGGAAGGGATGGAGGCTGCAGAGTATGCTGAAGCCCCGGGGAGATAACAGAGGAGCTGGACACATGGAGTCACAGTAGCGCTTAGAGCACTGAGCTGTGGCAGCATGCTGCAGAGAAGACGGTGAAGTGTAAAACAGCACTGTTTACCTAAACTTAATGTACGCCCTGGAACACTTCATTGTTGGAAGAGTATTTCAAACTGGATAAATGAAACCCATTAGGGTATAGTTGCCTATGGAGTGGGGACTAGCAACAAACAAAAGGAAAAGAACCAAGGTGACACACAGGACCATGGGGTGGAAAATGGGAAGGGGAGACACTGGTCGTTCTTGGACCACCCTAGCTTAGGACTTCACATCAGGGAAGAAAGTTAGGTTCCAGGGTACTTTAAGTCACTTTGGGATTTCTGTAGTAGCTCTTTATCAGATCTGGGTGTCTGTGTGTGTGCAAGGAGCCTTAGAAGTTTTGGGATATTAAAGTGGTATGCAGCCTGGAAGAAGTTGGGGGCCCCTGCAATAAATGAACAAAGAATACTTTCCTTATTTTAATGCGTGAGCACACTGGTTCGACCTTAGGGACTCACTGGATCTCTCTGACCATGCTACATCATTCAGATTTCAGGCGACTATCTTCCTGACTCTTATCTTGAAACTAGGAGGCTGTGCCCTCCCACTTTGGAGTGTCTTCATTCCTTTTTACTTTCTCCGTGGAGTCCCAGCAATGGTAACTTTGAAGCCCTCTGGGTATCGGTGCTCCATCCTCCCTCCCTCAGGTGTCGGAGGGGTGGTGGCAACTGTTCTCACTTCGGGTCCAAAGGTAGCCTCAGGGCACACCTAGTGTTTTTCTCAAGGGAAGACTGGTGCCTGGGAGGGGATGGAAAGCCACAAACTAGGTAACAACTGAAGTTACTCAGAAAGTGAGGTCCCCACGGGTTCATGCTGGGCAGCGGGAAGCAGTAAGGTACCCCCTCTCCTCCCCCAAGTCCAGTGGTACAAAGTTGAAGTGCTTCATTTCTTAATGGAATCTTAACTCAATTTGGAGACGTAATTTAAATAAGACAAAGATCCTGAATTTTTTAGGGATGTGTTCATGAGCCACTTCTACTTGACAAATCTTTCAAGTATTTATAGAGCTATTTAGAAATGAAGAAATGTCAGTTAAACACTGTCATCAGTACAAATAATGATCGAGTAAGTCAACTGGTCAGAATTAAACTTTCACAGGACACGGCAGTAATTATGGATGAAAGGAGTCTGCCACAAAGGCAACCGGGAGACGTTGCTCATGTTTTGCGAAAAACAAGAGGAGGCACACAGAATTATGAAGCAGACATCCCACTTTGGGGTATATATACAAAAGAATTGAAAGCAAGATCTCAAAGAGATAACTGTACAACCATGTTCCTAGCAGCATTATTTGTAATAGCGGAAAGGTGGAAGCAGAGGAATTAAGTGGTGTATACATGCCAAAAAAAAAAAAAAAAAAAGTAGGCAGATGTGAAAAGAAGTCAGCAGAAAACCGGAACACATTGGTCACAGATACAAGAACTCCTCACGTCTCTTTTTGTCTGGAGTATATGACTGTCGTAAAATTTCTCAATGCCGCATCTTCGATCAGCCACGGAATTCGTTTAGGGACAGAGAACGATGTCTCTTCCTCTGCACGAGCAACCTCTGCTGGTTGACTTTGTTGCAGACTCCTTCGTTAATTGTAAAGATTTTATTCTCACGGTGAGGCTCCCGGTGACCACTCCCTCCACTTCCCAAGACCAGGCTGGTCTGCGGGGGCTTCCCCGACACCTCGGACTCGGGGTTAGGCTGCGTTCAGAGCTGACCGCGCCTCTGCGGAGAGCTGGCCACCGGCGCGTCCTGCCACCTCCTGGGGTCTGGCGCCCATCAGTAAGGCGACACTCTTGGGCAAGTCTTGGGCTCGGTGTTTCGCGGCTTCTGGAGGGCCCCCCTCGGCCACAGCCTGGCAGGGACATCTTTGCTCTCTGTCTATCCGCTTGGGACCAGCAACATCGGAGAGAACCCGAGCCTGAACGGGGACTTGAGGAGTGTGGCCGAGCTAAAACGTCCATTCCCCTGCCTTCCAGCCGGCAGAGGCAACTGGGCAGCCCTCGGATTCCCAAGGACGCGACCATCGGTAAGGACGCGCACACCAGACCGCTGAGCACGGCGCTGCACTCCGCAGCCTGGGTCCCGGACCGTATGCAAATGAAGCGGCTTTCCAGGTCTCGTCTGATTGGAGAGCCTGCAAAGCTCGTAGCAAAGCAGCCAATTGGGCTACGAGGCTGCAGAGCGCCCTTATCCCATTGGCGGCTGCAACATGCAACAGGGCGCCCCCCCACCTAGTATAAAGTCCACCGGTCGGCGCTGGACTCGAAGTCCGGGTGCCAAAGCAGTGTGGTGAGTCACGCGCCATCTGCTGTTGGCCTTCCGCAGCGATGAGGAGCTCAACAAGCTGGTAGGCCATGTGGCCACCGCGAAATGATAGTGTCCTGTTCAATATCCAGCCCGTGCTGCTGCTACGCCACAGGGCCTTGCAACACCGAAGGCTTTTTTCAGGGCCACCCCCTTGGCCAGGAGAAGGGCTGTGATATATCACTTCCTCATTCCTCTGTCTTTATCCTTACTTGTCTCTGTGCAGATGAAGACCCAGAGCCAAGATTGGTGTAAGAGCTGGCAATGGCCCTAGCCTTCATGCAGAAAAGGTGATGTATCATTGCTGGCCACAGCAGGCGACCTGGGCCATGGCAGGGACTCTGCAAGAATGTTGTATGGGATCGGAGACACATATGGGCATGTTGTAGCAGTGTTATGGAACAGGTTTCCTGGGGCGGCGCCAAAGGATACTTTCTGTGGCCTGGACCCGTCTAATCTGTAGCAGGCCCTGAGCCTCAGAGCAGAAGTCATCCCTGTGGCATTTAGTCTACTATTCATTGTTTATAGATTGTTTTTTTAATCACAGCAATTTAATTGTCTCACTCAATATTGGTCACTCAATATTTCTTAATTAAAAAGAGTAAGAAGAAAAATAGGACAGACATGAGAGCCATCAGATTGAATCAGAGATGTAGAGAAAAGAGAACCCTCATACACAGTTGCTTGGAGTGTAAATGGTGTAGCCGCTATGGAAAACAGTTTGGAGGTTCCTTAAAAAACTAAAAATAGAACTACCATATAACCCAGCAATTCTACTTCTAGGTACATATATGGAAAAAATAAAAACACTAATTTGAAAAAATACATGCACCCCAGTGTTTATAACAACATTTGCAATAGCCAAGACATGGAAGCAACCCAACTGCAAAACAAAAAGACAACCTATGGAATGGGAGAAAATATTTGCAGATGATGTGACTGACAAAGTCTTAATTTCCAGAATATATAAACAGCTCATACAATTTAATAACCAAAAAAGCAAACAACCCAATCCAAAAATGAGAAGACCTAAACAAGCAAGTCTCCAATGAAGACATACAAATGGCCAATAGGCATATGAAAAAATGCTCAATATCACTAATTATCAGAGAAATGTGAATCAAAACTACAATGAGGTATCACCTCTCACCAGTCAGAATGATTATCATTAAAAAGTCTATAAGTGATGAAAGCTGGAGAGAGTGTGGAGAAAAGGGAACCCTCTTACACTGTTGGTGGGAATGTAGTTTGGTGCAGCCATTGTGGAAAACAGTGTGGAGATTCCTCAAAAAACTAAAAATAGACTTACTATATGATCCAGCAATCTCACTCTTGGGCATATATCTGGAGGGAACTCTAATTCAAAAAGATACATGCACCCCAGTTCATAGCATCACTATATACAATAGCCAAGACATGGAAACAACCTAAGTGTCCATCGACAGATGACTGGATAAAGAAGCTGCGGTATATTAATACAATTTATACTACTCAGTCATAAAAATTAATAAAATAATGTCATTTGCTGCAACATGGATGGACCTGGAGATCGTCATTCTAAATGAAGCAGAGAAAGAGAAAGAAAAATACCATATGATATCACTCATAGGTGGAATCTAAAAAAGAGAAAGAAATAGGACTCTAATGAACTCATTCACAAAACAGAAACAGACTCGCAGACGTAGTAAACAATCTTATGGTTACCAGGGGAAAGAGGGTGGGAAGAGATAAATTTGGGAGTTTGAGATTTGAAAATGTTAATCACTGTATATAAAAATGAATTAAAAAAACAAATTTCTTCTGTATAGCACAGGGAACTACATCCAATATCTTTAATAACCTTTAATGATAAAGAATATGAAAATGAATATAGGTATATATGTGCATGACTGGTACATTATGTTGTACACCAGAAATTGACACATTGTAACTGACTATACTTCAATAAAAAAATTAAAGTAACAGGAGCAACAAATAGAAAACAATGATAGATGTGACAGATATTAATCCAGTATATTAACAATCACTTTAAGCATTAATGGTCTAGATTCTGGTTCCAGATTGCAATGTAGCAAGATCCTAAATTCACCTCCTCTCACAAGACATAGCAAATCTACATCTGTCTATTGAACAATTTCCTCTGAAAAAAGCTAAAAACTAGTGGAATGACTTCTTCACATCAGACATACGAGAGGAAAGCCTACACTGAATCAGGTGGGAAAGTCTGAGACAGTCTTGCCATGCACCCCACCCCCAGTGCAGTAACCCACAATGTGAAGACCTAAACTCAAAACTCAGAGCTAGTCTGAAGGGTTCATCTTTCACCCCAACTTTTAAGACAGGCATCTGAGGGATGAGTCCCAGAAAAACATCTGACCTTGAAGGCCAATGGGGCTCACGCCCACAAGACTTGCTGGGCTGTGGTGAACTGAAAAATGGCTCTTAAAGGACTTATGACAGACTCCTCCATCCCAGGGCCCAGAGTAAAAGCAGTTCTTTGAAAAGTGCTCATAGTTCGAATGAAAGACTCATTTGCTGATTTTAAAATGTTAGCCATCTGGTTAGCGCTAGATCCCAGGGCAGCTGGCTGAGGAACCCAAGGTATCTTGCAGCTGGTGTTCTGCAAGTGTATTGGCTGTCCTTACAAGGCAGGCCAGGGGCCTTAGTGGTCCTGGGGTTTATGTATGCCTGTTTGTGTTTGGGGTCAAGGCTTAGGGGATGCTGGGGCTGGTGCCTGCCCACAGGTAAGCGAAGCTGAATCCTGGGGCTAGTTCTGGCTTTCTGATGGGCAGAGCTGGGTCTTGGGTTCTCTGGCTGCAGGGCCCTGGGGATCCCAGAGCTGGTGTTGATCTACTGATGGTTGGTCCATGGTGTACTGAAGCTGGTGTTCACCCATGGTTGGTGTGACCAGATCCCACGCAGCTGACTGAGGCACCCAAATTGATTCAGAGCTGGTGTCAGCCTTCCAGTGAATCAGATGTGTCCTGCCGTGGCAGGCTGCCTGGCTGTGGTGGTCCTGGGGCTGCTGTCCATCCACTGGTGGGTGTGGCCAAGGCCCAGGGTGTCTTAGGACTGGTGCCTGCTCACTGGTGTGTGAGGCTGGTCCCAGAGCTAGTGCTGGCCATTGGGTGCATGAGATTGAGACCCAGAAGATTCCAGGGTTAGAGCTGGCTCACTTGTCGGCATCACTGGGTCTCTGGATCTCTGACTGTAGGGTCCAGGTTGTCTCAGAGTTGGTGTGTCAGGCCACTGGTGGGCAGGGTTGGGGCCCAGGGACTCCTGGAGCTGGTGCTTGCCCACGGTGGATGAGGCTGGTCCTAAGGCTAAAGCCAGCTCTCTGGTTAGTGAAGCTGGGGCCCGTTTGTTCCTGGGGCTAGTGTTTGCCTATTTGTTGATGGAACTGGGTCCAAAATCCTCTAGCAGGGCACTCAGAGACCAGGGGCTAGTGCCTGTACACTGTTGTGTATGGTTAGGTGGACAGGGCTGTGTCCTGGGTGGTCGTGGGATCAGGTGGTCTTAAGGCAACCTGCCTGCTGGTGGGTGGGGCTATGTCCCTGCTCTGCTAATTGCCTGGCCTGAGGTGTCCGAGTGCTGGTGCTGAAACTCTGGTGGGTGGGGCTGGGTTTCAGTGATACGATAGATGAAGGATTCCAAAATGGCCCTTGCCAGCACCAGCGTCCATATGGTAGGATGAGCTCCCCAAAATGGCGGCCTCTTGTCCCCCGACTATTGAATTCTGATGCTCTAAGCCAGGTGTGAGTGGAGCTTCTGCCCTTCTGCTGGACCACAGGTGGCCATGGCCTGGGGTTGACTAATGACCTCTTAACCTAGACCTTTGCCTTGCTGCCTGCAAGGGGCTTGGTTCTCACCACTCACTCTATTGACCTCTGTTTTCAGAAGTGTGTTTAAGTCATTCAATGCTAACTAAGAATCATTGTCTTCACCTCTGTAAGTGTTTGTTCAGGAAAGAAAAACACATTCTCAGCAGTTAAAGGTTCTCCACCATCCAGCCAGAGCAAAACACTATCTCCATAGCCCTGGCCTGTAGGATGTGCATGTTCCGTTGCATTTCCAGATCCTCTCATGTGGTAATTGTTTTAGGATAACAGAGAGCATCTCTGAAAATTTTCCTTTGTTTTTCCCTTCATAATTTTCTAAAATAAAGCATTTATTAGTGTCTGGATATAAGAATGTAAAATGAGTCTGTATCAATGTAAATAAATAAGATAATCAACTGCAAAAAGTTTAAAAGAAGAAGAAAAAGAAACACTTCTTAACTGGCTACTACCACAGGGCTCGATGCAGAGTGATCAGAAAGGAAATTTTATCTTGCAGTCTTTCCCTGAAAGAGGTGTATTTGCACGCTTTTAAAGCTCCAGCCGGAGGGTCTGGATTCCAATTACTAGGAGTCTAGGTGCTGACTGAGCTCCTCCTCTCTGGGGCATCAATGGGCCTTGGCACAGCCTCGGTTACTGGGAGCCACTGAGAATAAAGAAATCTGCTTGGACAATCACAAAGGTCTGAGAAACAACCAAGAATGAGAGCAAGGTTAAAATGATAAGATTCATCTCATACATGAAGCCACTCCTTTAAGACTGGAAGAGGTGGTTATTTCTCCTAATGCACAGAAATCAACACAGAGAGTCAAGGAAAATGAAGAAACAGAGGAATATATTCTAAACCAAAGAATAAGATAGAACTTCAGAGAAAGAACTTAATAAAATGGAGGTAAGTGATTTAGTTGGTAAAGAGTTCAAAATAATGGTCATAGAGATTCTCACTGAGGCCAGCAGAACACTGCATGAAGAAAGAGAGAATTTCGACAAAGACGTAAAAAATAATGAGAAAGTACCCAATAGAAGTCACAGAGAGGACAAATACAATAATAGAACTGAAAAACACAGCAGAGGGGTTCCACAGCAGAATAGTTAAAGTGGAAGAAAGGATCCGTGAACTTGAAAACCAGGCAGAGGAGCTCATCCAATCAGAGCAGAAGAAAGGAAAAAAATGAAAAGTAGCGAAGACAGCTTAAAGAACTTATAGCACAATATCCTGTGGACAAAGTTTTGCATTTTAGTGCTTTCAGAAGGAGAAGAGATAAAGGGACAGAGAACTTATTTGAAAAAAAAAATAATAATAATGGCATAAAACTTCCCTAACCTGGGGAAGGAAACACATCCAGATCCAGGAATCCCAGAGAGTTTTCTAAATAAGATGAAGGGCTGAAAGTTTCTCCAAGATCAGGAACAATACAAGGATGCCCATCCTTGCCATTTTTATTCAACATAATATTGGAAATCCTACTCAGAGCAATTAGGTAAGAAGACGATACAGCAGGCAACCAAATCAGCAAGGGAAAAGTCAAACTGTCACTATTTGCAAAAGACATAATACTATATAGGGAAAACTCTAAAGACACTACCAAAAAACTATTAAACTAATCAACTAATTCAGTAATGTTGCAAGTTACGAAATCAAGTGCTTAGAACAGATAGGTGGTTACCAGAGGCAGCAGCTGAGGGATGGGCAAAATGGGTGAAGTGGTCAAGAGAAACACACTTCCAGTTACCAGACAAGTAAGTCATTGGCATGTAATGGACAGCAGGATGATGAGAGCTAACAGTACTGTAACATATATTTGAAAGTTGCTAAGAGAGTAAATCTTTAAAGTTCTCATCACAAGAAAAAAATCCTATGTGTGGTAATAAATAATAACTAGGCATATTGTGGTGATCATTTCATAGTATGTACATATAAGAAATCATTACCTTATACACCTGGAACTAACATACTGTTACATGTTAATTATACCTCAATTTAAAATGCTTAAAAAGAAAATAAAAAAAGAAAATTCTTGGCACGTTACTGTGTCCTGGTAGAGATGGGACGCGTGACTGTGGGGCGCCAAGTGACATTGTATCTGGAACTGCCCATTAGAACTGGGTTCTGTCAGACCCACCAAGTCAAACAGGTCTAGCCGCAGTTGGAAGATGGAAATGGTGATCGGGGATCAGGCCACACAGGACCAGAGGGTCCAGCCCGCAGGCACAGGTTGCCCAGGGAAAGGAGGAGAATGAAGCTGTTTTCCTTCCCGCACTCCATCAATTCCACTGGCTTAATACCTAATCTTGAGTAAGGAAAGTCATATATGTATATAGCCATAAGAGGCAAGAAAATTTGTTGAAGTTCTTCAATTGAGACGATTTTTATAGCTAAAATGAACGGGGAGTTTTTACTGTCTAAGGGCGAGCAAACCATCCGTGGAGACTTCCTGAGGTTTCATTCCGGGGCAGCAGAGAAATGTGGGAGAGAGAAGAGGGGTAAGAGTTGCATCATGTAGTTTTCTGACTGAATACACCAAACCCACACGGTTCAGTAGACTAGTGATGTAGGTCTTATCTTCCCTTTTAAGTTAGAGTATGGGATTTGTATATATTTAATTATGGTGTCTGTAATAACTAATTATAGGCGCCAAGTACACAATAAAATGATACTTGCCCTGAAGAGTGTGTGCTTATAACATCTAACAGATACTTAAATAAGTTTTACCTCAACATCTGGTAGTTTGACATACCCCTTTCCTTAATATCTCGCATTACAAAAGGTACCAAACTTATTTAAATGTTAGACTTTGGAATTCACTCAGCCCTGGTTCACTTTAAATAATTTTTATTTATTGGATTTCAAATAATCTTGCTACTTTTAATACTAAGCCAACACAAAGAAGCTGAATTCATTTTGAGATCCACAAATGGATTCTTATTTTATTTATAGAAAATTTCTAATAACCTCAGAGATTTCAGACTAAATTTAATTAAAAGTACAAAATAATTTTATTAATTTTGCTGACTTAGTCATGCCCCAATGAAAAGTAAAGGAATCTCCACTGGATGCTTAGAAAATCACATATTTACATAGACCCGCAATCTTCTGGGCTTTCTGAAAATACACAACACCATTCTGGCATTTAAATTTTGACCCGTAGCTTTGCCCGTGGTCACAAGCATGTCCTTTTCACAGCTGGGAAGTACTGCTCGTCTACTAAGACGCCCCACATCTCCCCATCAGCTTCATAAGAGCGGCCACCACCTCCTTGTTCCTCAGGCTGTAGATGAGGGGGTTCAGCAAGGGGGTGAGGATGTTGCTGAAAACCGAGAGAGCCTGGTCCTGCTCTGGACTATGGGAGGAAGTGAAAGTCATGTAGATGAATATGTTGGGGCCAAAGAAGAGACTCACTGCAGTCAGGTGGGAAGAACAGGTGGCCAGGGCTTTTTTCCTGCCCTTCACAGAGTTCATACGGAGGACAGCGAGGAAGATGAGCGTGTAGGAGGCTGTGATGAGGCTGAAAGGCACGACAAGCAGGACAATGCTTGTAACCACCACCACTAACTGATACGCCGAGGTGTCTTCACAGGAAAGCCTAATGAGGACCGGGACCTCACAGAAGAAGTGGTGGATCTCCCTTGACCCACAGATGGGAAAATGCATGGGGTAGACCGTATGGATAAACGAACCTACAGAGCCTCCAATCCAACATGCAGCAACCACGTGCAGACAGACCCTGGGGCTCACGATGGTGGGATAACGCAGTGGGCTGCAGACAGCCACGTAGCGGTCATAAGCCATGAGAGTTAAGATGAGACATTCTGACATTCCCAACATCAGGAAGAAGAAACTCTGGGTTCCACAGCCAACCCATGATATGGTCTTTCTCCCAGTGAAGAAGTTAGAGGCCATCTTGGGGACGATGGTAGACGTTAATGTCAAGTCAATGAGGGAGAGTTGACTGAGGAGAATGTACATGGGCGTGTGGAGCCGAGAGTCTCCCCAAATCAAGACAATCAGAAGTACGTTTCCCAGGAAAACAAGGATGTAGATGAAGATGATCATGGAGTTGAGGAGAATGGCGTGCTGAAACCCAGGAAAGAGCCCCACAAGGATGAAATCAGTTGCTGATGACCCATTCCTACCCAGCATGCCTCTGAAAGAAACATGACAGGGCTGGGAGGAGGCAAATCAGGTGGGTTAGAGCCGCTGACAGTCAGCACAGGTCTCATATCCACATGTGGGTCTAAAGTTTTATACCTTTCCCTCCAAGTTTGGACTCATGTTTGCCATCCACTCATCAGCGGTACTTTGCTACCTATTGTTGAGCAATTACCTAAATGTTTGTTAAATATAGAGTATTGAAAAGAATGATCAACTCTAGTGCCTCTTAGCTTCTGTTGAGTTTATCTTTCTCTTTCTTTCTTCCTTCTCTTTTTTTGCATTTTTCTTTTCTTTCTTCTCCCTCTTTGTTTTTAGTTAAAGAATCTTGTACTAAGGGTGGATCTACTTTCTACAAAGATGAACCTCAGAATGTACATACCGTTTCTGACAGTCATGGACCCTAATTGTGAATTCCTGTATATTTGGGCAAAAGAAGAAAGAAATATCAAATTAATTCACTCAATTTAGTTTTAAAAATTACAAATCAATTATTTAACACAATTTTAATGAAATATACTCTGGGTTTCGTTTTGGCTCAGTGCCTTGACGTCATTACTACCGTAGTAGACATTGGCAGACTGACTTAATTGCCCTGCTTGGAGACCATCAATATTGCCTACTGTTGACCAAATAAAGCTCATATTTTTAGTCTAGAATTTTAGATATTCCATGACTTGGACTCAGGATACCTTTTAAAACTTAAGTTCCATGATTTTAAAACACATAACTCAAACCCTTAGTCGAATGTATACCCTCATAGTTTCTCTACATGACTTGCATATTCACATATCTGCACTCTTGCTTTTATTTCTGCTCAGGTTATCCCTCTCCCCTGCATTGTTGGAGCCTCTTTAAAGAAGATTTAAGGCTTATTCAAATACAACCTCCTGAAAGCTGAGGACTGAGACAATTTCCCTATCCAGTCATCTACAGTCATCACACATGCAATTCACTCGTCATCAGAGCTGAGAGACAGCACAGCTTGGAGTCTAAGGCTAGGCTACCAGAATTCAAGGCTTAGCTGCATCACTTCTTATCTGTGCCTCCCTTTCCTCATCTTTAACATCAGGAAGCTAATCAAGCGACCTCAAGGGGGCAGTCATGAGGCTTAGATGAGTCACTACTCTATACGTTTAGTAGCTTTCCATGTATATATATTTCTCCTCAAATGAATTTTAAGATTTTAAGTGCTAGAATTATATTTTACATATCTAATATCAATCAAATCACCATAATAACTTCAGAAGTGTATGTAGCCAATGAATATTTATTAACCAGAAGGCTGAACAAACTCCATGGCGCTCAGCAGTACACATTTTCAAGCAGAATGTAGGACAAACACCTTCACTGGACTTGCATCGCTGGTGAGAGCTAAAGCCCTTTTCAGCCGGATGACTCTCATGTCATCTTCCTGAAAGCTGGAGTCCCCACGCCTGGATAAAACAATTGCTGTCCTTGCTGAAGTTTCCACATGCATTGCTTTTCCCAGCAGACTGGCATTGATAGAACACAGATTTCAAAAACACCTGGAAACTCTGCTCTGTATTATTGGAACAGGAATTTCATAATATGTATCAATGACATTCTTTGGTTTAAGGTGATGGTTTGTTTCTGGATGCCAGGTTAACTATTGTTCCTTTAGACACAAGTCTGCTACAATACAAAATAGGAAGCTAATTATTAATCTTGTTCTGCTTCTAATGAGCAGGAAGTGTGGATCTTGCTAAACTTATATTCATATTATTTGAGGGAAACTGACAAATCAGTTCTTGAATAACTTTTCCATTCATTTATTTTTCATTCTACACTCACTGAATGCTCACTCTATTTCACACACATTCTACTCGGTGCTGAAGAGAAGACAACAGTGAGTTAGAACACGGTCTATATCTTCAATGAACTGAGTTTAGATATGAAATCATTTATATCAACGAAACACAAATCAGTGAAATAAATGCTAAAGCTAAGGCTCCTATCAGGTGATATGTCAACACAGAAAAGAGAGCTCAAGTCTGAATAAGATACGAGTGGACAATTAGGTAAGGTTTAATTTGAGCTGTGTCTACCTTAGGACACAGCAACTCATGTAAATTCAAAGATTGAGGCAACAGTTTGTTGTGGTTAAGAACATTGACTGATTGCTGGTGAAAGTCACATTGCATAAGTAAGTGAGAAACAAATCGGAATTTATATGCAAATTTCAATTCAATTATTTTGAACTACATTATAACTCTGAATGTATGCAGTTTTCTCATTCCTGAATAACCTCATGGAATTCTTACCTGGATATTTGTAGCCTGCCACATAGCTTGCCTGCCATCTGCTTCACTGAGCTGAGAAATCCAATTATCTGTTAGTATTTTATGGTGAGCTCATCTGTCTGCTAAACATACTTGATCTCTTTTGCTAGAATGAGGATAATCAAAGGACGTTCACAGTAAATGTGAGGCATGGCACACTTAAACGTTCAGTATCATCATAGCCACCCTGTTCCACAATTTCTTCTGGGTCTACACTTCCAACTTTCAATTCTACAAGTCAAAATATTCATCAAGATTATGAGTGTTTAACTTCATAACTTTGAGAATACAACTAGCAAAGATTTTAGTGAATTTGACAGAGTAACAAAGGCAGCATTTTAAAATTTTGGAGCCATACATTAAAGAAAATGCATCCCACATGCGTTGAATTATTTCTACTTACAGTTTTAATTAAGTTTTTGTAAATACTTATTAAATATTAATCAACTGCTTGAAAACAAACTGTGGGTTGGAGTTTTGGAAGTAAAAAACATGACCATAGCACAGCCACACTATAGATAATATCCTTTAAATAGAAAAACCAACGATCATTTATGAATTTTTTTTTTGCTTTTCCCCCACAAAAATAAAGCTATATTTTTCTAGTCAATTTCACACAATGGAATAAGGATTTATTGAGAGTCAACTCTTAACATATTCCCATGATTTCTTTAATATAGAAGATAAATCTAATGAAAAAGAGAGGTGCAATTTTTTATTAACCTAAAAAATTTATTCATCTTTGGAAAAATTTTCCAAATTGTGACTATTATGTCATTTTAGGAACAGATTGTGCCCTTATTTTTAGCATAATTTGAGGTTGTGTCTAGATGAGCAGATAGAAATGAAATAACTCAGTTAGTACACATCTTTTCTAAAGCAACAGGATAAATTCAAGAAATTATTAAGAGATTAACTTTTTTTTTTTACTAAGTTTAGGCATATTCTTTGATATATCACTTTTGAGTCAAAAACTATAGTAATTCTTATTCTCAGATGTTTCACTGAGCATCATATGTGGCACCTGTTCCATATTATGCTGGGTTTAATTAGAGAAGAGTATGACCCATTATTTAACTGATAAGATTCATGCAGGTGGTCAAACAGAAATATAATTCTATGTAGCTTTCCGTTAGACCTGAATCCTGGGAAACCTACAAATGACACTGTCTCACCATGCAGCATTAGACTTTTTCCTTTCCACAAAGTAAAATAAATACAGTTGGCTTGATGTTACTGGAGAGTCATACATTCTGGAAATGAGCCCAGTGACCATGATTCCATAATACTATGTGTGTTAAAGCCTGGTGGGTATATAAGCTAAGATCTAACTTGATAGATTCCTTAGAAATTTTCCATCAAGGGTCTGGAGACTTTTGCAGTGAATGACCTAAGGGAACACAGTCCCCAGACTTTAATTAATGTTGATCTCTGATCATAATAGCAAACCTCAGGAATTAATTAGAAAAAATGAGAATTGTATGAAAAAGGATTTCTCTTTATGGAAACTACTCAGATATTTTCAAACGTTTTCAGATGAAAAACCACAGTGTAAATGACCAAGTGCCATCAGGGACATGCAATCTGCCCTATACTGGACTTCAAAAACAGAAGGATAGTCAATGTGCAATATTTTCACGTTTAACTCCTCCCCCACCAAAAAAATTCCCCCAAATAAGCATGATCCTTTTTTGCAAATATCTTATAAAGACTTTTTTTTATAGCAGCTTGATCATTACATAGCTTCATCTTAACATACTGACACAATATAAATGAAATTAACTTTGCAATCAGACAGACCTAAATTAAAAGGCCATCTTGCCAACATTTTAACTGTAAGTTTTATTCAAATAACTTAAATCTCTGAATTTTTGTGTGTTGTCTCTCAATCTGGGCATAGTAATATCTGTCTCAGTAGATTATGTTTTATATAACGCATTTGAATTACAAAGAAATATGGAGTCTTTTGTAATTCCTCAGCAAGTCAATGTGATGTGCTGGTTCTGGGGTATGTTTCCTTTTGTATACAATTTAGACCAACACATGGGATCTGAAGAACCAATGTTTCCTTTCTCAAAAAGCAATCTGATTGACCATGACTGACTATTTGCCCACAAACACTCATAATCTGTTTGCAAGATAATTACATGAAAACCCAATTGTTTTGAAAATAAAAATATTCAATCAAATTCCTTCAAAAAACAACAAAAAATTGTCGAAGAAAATTTTTAAAAATCAAGCAAATATATTTCAGAAAAAAAGTTGGAGAAATAAAATATCTTACTAGAAAAAGTAACCTTGGTTCTAAACATTTTTAGCTCCTTCATCACTCATGTGAACTAAAAAGACTTGGAAGTAATAGCATAATGTTTTGTTTTATTAATAAATATGCAATAAGAAAGAAATATGTAGTATTCTGGCACTGTCAACTATTTGTAGATATAAATGTGTACATTCACGTGTTTAATTTGTTCAAGCTGTGGGAACAGACATACCATATTCTATTCATTGGATTTTTGAGCAAAATCTCTGCCGTTACATTGTCTTACTTACTTGTATATGTGCTTACACTCTCCTGTTACGATGCAGCTTTTTAAGGAAAGACAACTCTAATTTATCTTTATAACGTCTGGAATTGGAGTCGCAAACTCAGACAAAATCCTGCCTGATGCCTGTTATTTGTATGGCCCACGAGCTAAGACAATTTAATGAAATTCAAATTTCAGTGTCCATAAGTAAGGTTTTAAATACAGCCATTGTTATTAATTTACATATTAGCTACAGCTGTTTACTTTTTTTATTGAAGTATAGTCAGTTTACAATGTTGTGTCAATTTCTGGTTTACAGCACAATGTCATCCATGGATGTACATATATTCATTTTCATATTCTTTTTCACCGTGAGCTACTACAAGATATCGAATACAGTTCCCTGTGCTATACAGTATAAACTTGTTTATCTATTTTATATATACCAGTCAGTATCTGCAAAAATACTTCCTTACCTGCACAGCTGATTAGTTGTGACAGAGACCATATGGTCCACAAAGCCTAAAATATTAAATGTTTGGCCCTTTAAAAAACATTTGCCAATTTCTACTCTTTGTTATCTTGGACTTTGTAAGTTTCAAATAACTGTTCTGTGACTATAAACGGTGAGACAATATTATATTTAACTTTATTCTCCCTTTCAGTGTTAAAGGGTAAGTAAGCTATTTCCCTGGCATGCTGTCACTCAAATGTGGTGCCTTTGATGACAGATATAACCACCATCTTTAGTATTGGTATGTGAGTATTAATCTTGCAAACGTGTTCTTTTTAATCTCCACCAATAAAGAGGGTCAAAACCTATTCAGTTCTCATGTGGGAAGTATACAGTAGTCCGTATTCACAGTCTTGCTGTAGGGCAGCGTGGTAACACACCAGATCACACGGTGCTAGAGGTGAGAGGTGAATATTGTATATTCATCCATAGCAGATAGGCTATATATCAAAATGGAACTCTTACCCACAACCTTCAGCAACCATCCCAGGAGGTCAATTTACTCTAACCAGTCCAAGAGATCAAATCATAACCCCATAGCAAACAGCCCAAACCAGTCCAGACTTGATCAATGATTGTCAGTCTTCTTAGATTTTGTCCTCATTTCCAACTTAAGACCAGTTGAAAGAAGTCAAATCTCATCTCCTGATCAATCACATAGGACACCCTGTTTTCAGTTCGCCTGCTTACAGCTTCCTCAAGTCAACAACCTCCAGTACGGCATGCCTGACATTTTCCTTTTTATCCACTGGAAAGTTCCCACTCCTCTGCCTGCCCTTTATTCTCTGACAAACACAGAAACACAAGTGATGGTGACCGATTCCCTTGCTGTAAAAGCTCTGAATAAATATCCCATGCTTTCTCTCATTTGTGGTATCTTCATTTATTTCCACAGAGGTCAATAGAAATATTGTCAGGACTCGACTGGAGGAGAGTCACAATTCAGAACCCTAGGATTTTAAAGTGGCCCACATCTACTATAGAAGAGAATGTCTTATCATTTGAAACATAACCTGATGTCAGAAACTGAACACCTGTCCATGGGACAAGTGACTTTGCAACGGGAGTGGCCCATCCTGAGCTGTTATTTTCAAGTGGAGCAAATCATGAGGTCGACCAGGTGCAGCAGCAACCTAACGTGCGATGGAAATGATAGATTCAGAAATTGACTTAATCTGATTCCAGTGTCATAAGTAACATCATGAACAGTGGCCCAGTCAGTCTTCAAAGGCATCTACTCTTTTTTTTTTTTTTTGAATCAATGTCTCATCCTAAGCTCAAACCTATCCCTTCATATAAGATCAAAGTATAGAAGAGGTAAAAATGTGAACCTAGTTTACTGATGCATTGCTTCAGTACATGGGTTTAAGCCCAAAAAAGCGTGTTTTTCTGGACTATTATCCCATTCTTAAGAGACCCAGAAAAACAGTAATGTGAGGATATCTTTTCTCAGGGCAGAGGTTTACTTACTTACTCCACACAGAGGGAGAAGTGGACAGAGATAAGGACTCATAAGCAGTGGCTGATGGCTTGGCTAGTTGTTTAGTGGCCTGGAGAAGCATAACTGGGTAACCAGGAACAAAGAAGTCTATGGAAGGGGCAGGAGGCACGGATGGACCCATAAGATAGAAATAAATTGAGCTGAACTTTATTCCTCATATCAGTGCCACAACAGATCACTGATCATTGAATGGACCCTGAACAAAAAGGTAGACAGAATGACATCCCATAGAGGTCAGATAGTCTTTGTCACTGGACAACCTAGTGCTTGTAGAATAGGACGATGACTGGAGTGTTAGGAATACAAAAAGCAGGATATGCATGAGTTCAGTAGCATGGGTACCCTTGAGTCAAAGCCAATCCAATGCTGATTATTTATGCTGTCAACAGTAGAAGTCAACGCTGAATCCTCAGGATGACCAATCAGCCACTTTGTTGCAAATTGATACATCACACTGTACTACCCCAGAGGAGGCAATGATGCTTCTTTTATGGAATCAGCATCTATGGTTATGTGTTTGATTTTTATTTTCTGCAGTATCTCTTCCAGTACCTCTTTAAGAGTTTGCACAGTACTTTGTTGAGAAATACCAAATCTTACATTAACTTTGCCTCAAGCAAAGGTGCCTATTTCATGGTGATGGACGTGTGGCAGTAGGTGCATGACCAACCACATGATCCACTCATCCTACCATATGCGATTTCATCTGGAAGCTGCTGACCTGATAGAACAATGAAATGCCTTTTAAAGCTTCATCTAAGATTCTAGCTGAATGGCAACCAGATGGGGTGTTGTCCTCCAAGATGTGGTACATATACTGAATCAAGGGTTATTCCATGGTGCTCTAACACAACACCTGGAATGTATCAGTGCAGGAGCCAAAGAGGTGATTGCTCCCTCCTGCCATCATTCCATCACTTGTGGAATTTATGCTTCCCATTCCCTCAAACTGAGGTTCTGTTAAGTTGTAGGTCCTAGACTTGGGGTGTGACTTCAGAAGTTACTCCTGGGAGCAACCATTGGCCAAAGGGGACTGGGACTAGTGGGGAAATTCTTCTTTCTACTGATCTTCATTTAGATAATTCTGGGAGGTAATTTCTATGCTTCTTAGGAATCCCAGCAAAATTGTCCTCCAGTGACACACATCGACAGCCTTGATATGAAAACCCTGTATTCCCCCCTGCTTCTCTATGCCGTTCTCCTTACTCTGACACTCTTGCTTCCTGAGGCAATCTCCCAAGTCCCTGTATCAGGCTCTTTTCAGGAGAACTCAAGGGGAGAAATTCTTCAAATCTATTTGCCACCACTCTCTCCCTCTCCTATTAGTGATGATCACATAGGCCTTTATGGCAGACTTTAATCCTCTAAATCCTTTCCAATGCCTAGAATCCCCTGCATTCTATTTATTATCATGACATACATTTTCCGTCTACTTGATTTGGTTGCTCCCTATCTTTCAGATTTCAGCTTAAATAGAACTTCCTCAGAGAAGTCTTCCCTGACTCCCTAATATATATTAAACTTGTAAGTTTGCCCATCCCAATATTAAAATAAAACCCAGATTTATATGCACTTTATGGGACTTTTATTCACAAACATCTAACAGTTCCTGCATATGATATTCACAGAATATATAATATTCAATTTGATAAACATGAGTGGTAAATCTTCAAGAATTAACAATATCTCTGGAAAGAAGTTTGTCTTAGTTCTCATTTCCTTTACTTAACATAGTATTGTAAGTCCAAGCCACAGCAATAAGACAAGAAAAAGAAATAAAAGGTAAACAAATTGGAAAGGAAGAGGTAAATCTGTTACTATTTGCATTTGGCACTCTACGTAAAGAACCTTAAAGTCTCCACACAGAAACTATTAGAACTAATAAATAAATTCAGTAAATTTTCAAGATACAAAATTAATACCCAGAAATCTGTTGAATTCCTTTACCCTGATAATGAAATATCAGAAAGAGAAAGAAGTAACAATCCTGCTTAAAACTGAATCAAAAAATATAAAAAGACACCTTAGAATAAACCTAACCAAGGAGGTGAAATATCATATGCTGAAAACTATAAACCATTGATAAAGGAAATTGAAGATGATTTCAAGACTTGGAAAGATATTTTAGGATCTTGAATTGGAAGAATTAATATAGTTAAAATGGCCGTAATACCCAAACCAATCTACAGAGTTAATGCAATTGCTATCAAAATACCCATGATAGTTTTCACAGAACTAGAACAAATAATCCTAAATTTTATGCAGCACCAAAAAAGGCCCACAAACGCGAAAGCAATCCTGAGGGAACAAGGCTGGAGGATTACCCTTTCCAGACTTCAGACTATACTACAAAGCTACAGTAATCAAAACAGCATGGTATTAGCCAAAACCAAACAAAGACAAAACAGACATATTGATCAATGGACACAAGAGAGTCCAGAAATAAACCCAGGCACCTACATTCAATTGTTCTATGACAAAGGAGGCAAGAATAGACAATGGAGAAAAGACAGTCTCATCAACAAGGTGTGTTGGGAGAGCTGGACAGCTACGTGCAAATCAACGATATTAGAACATTCCCTCACACCATACACAGAAATAAAGTAAAAATATTTTAAAGACCTAAATATAAGACACGACACCATACAACTCCTTGAAGAGTGCATAGGCAAACCTTTCTGTGATATAACTCGTAGCCATATTTTCTTATATCAGTCTCCCAAGGCAAAAGAAAGAACATTAAAAATGAACAAATAGGATGTAATCAAACTTAAAAGCTTTTGCACAATAAAATGAAAAGACAACTTACAGAATAAGAGAAAATATTTGCAAATGACACAACAGACAAGTGGTTAAAAATCAAAATATACAAAAAGCTCATATAAATTCATATTAAAAAACTCGATCAGAATTGAATAGAAGACATAAATAGACATTTTCCCAAAGAAGACATACAGATGGTCATTAGGCTCATGAAAACATGCTGGACGTTGCTAATTATTAATGAAATGCAAATTAAAGCTACACAGGTCCAAGGGGCTATCATCAAAAAGTCTACAAATAATAAATGCTGGAGAAGGTGTAGAGGAAAGGGAACCCTCCTACACTGTTGGCAGGTATGTAAATTAGTGCAGCCAGTATGGAGAGCACTGCAGAGGTTCCTTAAAAAACTACAAATAGAGCTACTTTTTGATCCAGCAATACTACTCCTGGGTATATAATCTGGAGAAAACAGAAAGTTTAATTTGAAAAGATGCATGCACATCCATGTTCATAGCAGCACCATTTACAATAGCCAAGATACGCAAGTTAATCAAGGTGCCCATCAACAAATGATTGATTTAATAAAAAGTAAACATGTACAGTAGAATATTACTTAGCCATTAAAAATGAAATATCACTGGAGTTTGACACAACATTGTAAAATGATTATAAATCAATATAAGATGTTAAAAAACCGAAATATTACCACTTGCAGCAACATAGATAGACCTAGAGAATATTATACTTAGTGAAGTAAGTCAGGCCAATAAAAACAAATACTATAGCATATCATTCATCTGTGGAATCTAAAAATAATAGAAACGAATCTATATACAAAATATAAACAGACAAATGGACATAGAAAACAATCTTATGGTTACCAAAGTGGGGAAGGAGTGAGTGAGGGACAAACTCGGATTACGGGATTAAGAGATACAAACTACTATACATAAAACATATAAGCAACAAGCATTTACTGCATAGCACAAGGAACTATACTCACCACCTTTTAATAAGCTATCATGGAAAATAGTCTGAAAAATAACTGAATCCCTTTGCTGTACACCTAAACTAACTCAATATTGTAAATCAAGTACACTTCAATAAAAAAGCATGAAATCACTTACATGTGGAATCTAAAACAATGATACAAATGAACTTATTTACAAAACAGAAATAGACACACAGACATAGAAAACAAACTTATGGTTACCAAAGGGAAAGTGAGAGGAGGGAAAATTAGAAGTTTGGGATTACCAGAGACACACTATTATGTATAATATAGATAAACAACAGCAATGTACTCCATAGCACAGGGAACTATATTCAATATTTTGTAATAACCTATAATAGAAAAGAATATTTGAAAGGTATGTGTGTGTGTATATATATGGGTTAAAATCTTTAATGTGAACTTGAAACCATAAATCTCCTAGAAGAAAACACAGGCTGTAGCACATTGATATCGGTGACTGGTTTTGGGATTTAACAACCAAAGCAAAAGCAACCAAAGCAAAAATAAATAAGTGGGACTACATTAAACTTTTCAGTTTCTGGACAGCTAAGGAAATGATCATCAAACGAAAATGTAATCTATGAATGGAAGAAAATATTTGTAAGTTATATATCTGATAAGGAGTTAATATCCAAATATATAAAGAACTCACACAATTCAATAGCAATGAAAGAAACAATCTGATTAAGAAATGGGCAGAGGATGTGAATAGATACTTTTCTGGCCAACAGGTACATGAAGATACATAGAGATAGATATAGTTACAAATATAAATATAGATGCCCACATTAATTATGTATGATATGTTAATAATATTGAATACTAATATTGTTATTCCATATATTATTCCATAAATAATAAGGTGAAATACTTTTCAGCCAAAAAAAGAAAAAAAGGAATGAAATCTTGCCACTTGAGACAACATAAATGGGTCTTGAGGGCAATATGCTTAGTGAAATAATTCAGACAGGGGAAGACAAATATCATATGATATCACTCACACGTGGAATCTAAAAACAACAACAACAGATAGCTCCTCATAGAGACTGAGAACAGACTGGTGGTTGTCACAGGTGGGAGTTTTGGGGTAGGCAAAATGGGTGACGGGAGTCAAAAAGCAGAAACTTCTAGTTATAAAATAAATAAGTCACAGAGATGTAATGTACAGCATGGACACTACGGTTGATAATAGTGTATTGTATACTTGAAAGCTGCCAAGAGATTATTTCTTAAAAGCTCTCATTATGAGAAAGTATTCTGTAAACATGTCTGGTGATGAACATTGACTAGAATTACTGTGGTGATCATTTTGCCATATAAACAAATATTGAATAATTACATTATATTATGTTGTATGTATGTCACTTATCCCTCAATAATGAAAAAGAGCTACTGTCCCAAATCCAGGAGACAAAGTCAAATTTTAATCCATTGCTTTGTGAGGCAGAAAAAAATAAATCACCCCTTATCTATTTATCTCTAAAAATACGAACACTGTATTTTACATGAAGTATTTGAAATGTTTTAAAAATAATCCACTGGATCCAAAAAATTCTGTATAATTTTTTTTAAAAAAAACTATGAAATGAAAAATATAGATATATATATATTTTTTTACTGACAGTTATTGGAAGGTCCCCAGCCAAAATCAACCTAATTTCCCAGAAAGGAAGAAAAGTGTCATTTGATCCAATCACATATGCAAAGTGCCTGGCACACAGTGGCCTTTCAATAAAGCTAAGTCAGTGCTATCACCTAAAAAAAAAGTTGAATAGATAAGGAAAATGTAGTATATATGTGGAATACTCTTCAGCCTTAAGAAAGAAGGGAATTCTGACACATGCTTACAACATGGATAAACCGTGAAAGCATTATGCTATGTGAAATGAGTAAGACACAAAAAAGTAAATATTATGATTCCACTTATATGAAAAATACCTGGAATAGGTACATTCACAGAGATAGAAAATAAGTTAGGCGTTACAGTGGACTGGGGAACACAGGAAATTATTGCTTAACAGGTACAGAGTTTCTGTTTGGAGTGATAGAAATTTTTGGAAATAGTGGTGATGGTTGCACAGCAGTGTGAATGTCATTCATGCCAGCGAGTCGGACAATTAAAATTGCTAAAATGCAACTTTTAATATATTTTACCTCAATAACTTTTAAGTTGTATTCAAAATTTATGTAATGAATTGCCTTCATAAATCCATGGAGTTTAAGTCTCCCAAAATTTCTAACATGAGGGATGACCCTTTTTAAGTTGACTTCCAGTTACAAATTCTGCAGCTACCAAGGGAGTTTGGTATGACTCATGGTTGTAATTCCAGAGGAATAAATGGTTCCTCATTATGTCCAGTGAGGAATTCTTAATTATTATCTAGGGGGGAGGTGGCTGTGCCAATTACAGAAATTCAACATAATTAATGTCTAAAGATGAAATTCTCTGAAGGCATCCCCCATGAGTATGCCAAGCCTGCTACACATTCTGTGATTTTAGTCCATGATGCTCTACCAGTCACTGTGGATAACAGTGTGTGCAGAAGCCGTGGGCTGAGAAACACTGAGAGTTGTCAGTGTAGACAAACACTTATAAATCTTTCTTGGAAAATGTTTAATTTCTCCCATTGAGAAGAACCATGATTTTAAAAGGGGTTTCCAGATGATACTGGTTTTCAAAGAGGGAGAGCAAATCCAGAATACAGTCATATTTGCTTGACCTGAATATTGCATTTATAAATCTCTTTTGCTTGTATCAGTTGTATGAAAAATGTTAATCAAGTTCATTATTCCACAGACAAAACGACTTGGAACAAACATCACAGTCACTTAGAAACAATAAATGACAGTGTGTGGATTTACTAATTCAATAAATACTTCTTAAATTCACACTAATGACTTTTTTAAGCTCTTTATTAAGTTCATACTTTATATAGCAACTAATAAGCATTACAAAGACAAGTAAACAAGGGAAAGGGTCAGGGAGTACTGGTAGACTCCCATTAAAATAAGAAGTTCCAAAGAAGCTTAAATCTTGAGGTAAGATTTGAGCAGAACAATGAAAGAGTTAAGAAGATGAGTACTGAGGGTACCTAGAGAATGAGAACACTAGAAAGAACAGAGCAAGTGCAAAGGCCCTGCGGTGGAATTATGCCTAGTGTAGCCGAGTAAATTGAAGAGGCTGATTTGGCTCTAGTAGACTGAGCAAATGGCAGGGTAGTAAAGAACTAAGTCAGAGAGATGATTGAGACTAGATACTTTGGGGCTTAGTTAGTCATTAACAAGCATTACTTTTACTCTGGGTAAGATGGAGTTCCAACGAAGTTTCTGACAGATGGGTGATGTAATATTTATCATGTATTAAATCATCTATTCAATGAAAAATGTGTTGAGAACTTGCTCTCCATTCCTGGCTTATCTAGGACCCTGGAAGTGTAGACTTAACAAACCTAAAACATTCTGTGTCTTCATAGACCTAACATGCTGGTGTAGAAGACAGCAATTAAAGATAGAACTTAAGACAAAAAAATCTGAGGTATATGTATTTTAGATAATGAATGGGCAGTGCTGAGGGGAAATTACCTCAGAAAATTTTAACAACAAAGGAGATAACTTGATTTTTTAAGGTCTACAATTTAATATATGTGTACATTGTAAAATGATTACCAGTCAATTTAACTATTACAGCCATCACCTCACGTAAGTATCTTTTTCTCTGGTGAGGCCACTTAAAGCCTAATTTCTTACCAAATTTCTTATGCTCTATACTATTAACTATAATCATCACACTGTATATTTGATCTCCAGAATTGATGCATCTCATAACTAAAGGGTAAGATTGTTAATCTGTGCAAATAATTCTAGTAAGTAAAGTGAGATGAGGGATAAAAATCTATTATTAGTTTCAATTATATTATTAGTTTCTGTCGAAGGATACTTTGGTTGTTTCCATGTCCTGGCTGTTGTAAATAGTGCTGCTACGAATACTGGGGTGCAGGTGTCTTTTTGAATTAAGGTCCCCTCTGGATACATGCCCAGGAGTGGGATTGCTGGATCATAAGGTAAGTGTATTTTCAGTCTTTTGAGGGATCTCAGTACTGTTTTCCATAAGTGCTTCTGGACACTTTTGTTAAGTGCCATTTGGGTGAGCTTTGGGGCACAGGATCCAATTCACATGTTAAGAGGGTCACTCTGCTACTATATCGAGATCTGATTGTGGAAGAAATGAGCAACAGAAGTAGAGGCACGATTTAGGAGACTTTTTCAATAACAAGATAATAGCAGAGTAGTCGAAGAATGACAAGTAGTCATGTATTAGATGTGTTTTAAAGCACAACCTACAGGTTTGCTGATCGGTTTTATATCAAGTAATAGGGAAAGAGAAAAGTCAAAGTAGACTCCAAAGTTTTTACCCAAACGATCTAAATGATTCAATTCCCATGTAACACCATGGGAAGGCTACACTAGGGCAGGTTTGTGGAGGAGATCCAGAACTCAATTTAGAACATTTTAGCTTTGATATACTTACTATTCATTTAAGTAAATGTAGGGTAGGCCATTGGATATAAGAGTTTGGAGTTCTGGAGGATCGTCCAGACTGCATGAATAAATTTGAGAGTCATATCCTACAGACGAATAATTTTGATGAATGTTTGGAGAGCACCATCATATAGGTGGTATGTTAAAGTATGAACTTTGATGAGATAAAGGAATTTAGGGTAGACAGTGAAGCAAAGTGATCCAAGAACAGATCTCTGGAACACTCCAAAGTTTAGCCACCAAGTTATTAAGGATGAGTGCGGTAGTGTGGCTAAACATCATTTGGACTTCTAGATATTAATGAAAGATGCTTTATGATTACTACCAACGTAGATTCAGTGATCATCTATATGAGCAGTAATCTGGAGAGAACAATGGTTAACAAAATAAAATACCTTCTTAGGTCAGAGAATAAATTCTTAAAGTAATACAATTATATATGTAGAATTATTAAGTCTTACTAGAGAGGAAATTGTGAAATACTGTTTATATATATATATATATATATATATATATATATATATAAATTAGTTTTTATGTCCAGATTTGAGATGGGGTAAGGATTAGTGCAGGTGGCATGAAAAAATATGATCAAGGATAAAATAGTGATATTGAACCATAGGCTAAAATTTCTCCTCTCATGCTCTGACTGGTTTTCAACTCTCTTATTACCAAAAGAATCTTATAAAGCATAAATATAAGAGAAGGAAATGAATCTTTAAAAATATATATATATATATTTATGAAAGTATAGTCAGTTTACAATGCTGTGTCAATTTCTGGTGTACAGCATAATGCTTCAGTCACATAAGAACATACATATACTCATTTTCATATTCTCTTTCACCAGAAGTTACTATAAGATATTGAATATGGTTCCCTGTGCTCTACAGTATAAACCTGTTATTTATTTTTATACATTATTTAGTATATGCAAATATCAAACTCCCAATTTATCCCTTCCCACCACCTTCCCATAAGGTGGGAAAACCATAAGTTTGTTTTCAATGTCTGGGTTTGTTTCTGTTTTGTAAATAAGTTCATTTGTCTTTTTTTTTTCTTTTTTTAGATTCCACTTATAAGTGATTTCATATGGTATTTTTCTTTCTCCTTATGGCTTACTTCACTTAGAATGACATTCTCCAGGTCCATCCATGTTGCTGCAAATGCCATTATTTTATTATTTTTTATAGCTGAGTAGTATTCCATTGTGTAAATATACCACAACTTCTTTATCCAGTCCTCTGTCAGTGGACACTTTGGTTGTTTCCATATCTTGGCTATTGTAAATAGTGCTGCTATGAACACTGGGGTGCATGTATATTTTTGAATTAAGGTCCCCTCTGGATATATGCTCAGGAGTGGGATTCCTGGGTCATAAAGTAAGTGTCTTTTGAGGAATCTCCATACTGTTTTCCACAGTGGCTGCACCAAACTGCATTCCCACCAGCAGTGTAGGAGGGTTCCCTTTTCTCCACAGCCTCTCCAGCATTTATTGTTTGTGGACTTTTGAATGATGGCCATTCTGACTAGTGTGAGGTGATACCTCACTGTAGTTTTGATTTGCAGGAAACCAATCTTTCACAACAGATTTCATTTCTCTTGGACTGTATTTTGATATGAGAGGTAATCAGCTTCTCTATCTACAGCATTCTCCTGCGCTGTACCATTGCTATTTCTGGAAACACCATCTTCATCTCATCAATTCAGCTGGACCACTGACTCCACACCCCACGTGTCTGTTCTTCTGCCAACTATCCATCTTAGACTTAATTCCCGTCTTCACCACCATCTCCAGAATGGTCTGAGAGGAGAAACATCTTCTGGCTTGAGAGGAGAAACAGCTCACAAGTTTCCTGTCGAATCCAGATTCTCTTTTACGTGACTATCACTTTTTCTGAATGTGCCCGCCTGACTCCGATTTTCTTTGTGGGAGATCACAGTCAGATACTTCCATTAAGCTATATTAACTCTTGAAATATTAAAAACTGTAGTCACTGAACCCACAATGGGTTACTCCGGCCTTGGAGACAGGCTGTGTACTGTCAGCACTGTGAAACTAATCTTCACTGGGTGTTATTTTTCATGGGAAACATGGAGTTGTGATGCTGCAGTGTCTGAAGCCCTAAGAAAAATTACAGACATTTCAGATGACATCATGAACTACAAAGAGCCAATGTGAGCTTGCATGCTTAACTCGGTCTAATGAAAACTCACTAGTGATGCCCACAGAGTTAAAATGTACAACGTGTCTTTCTGATTTATCGTGTCATTTTATTTCAGGCACATATTGAGGCAGACAAGAGATTGTTGCAACCCTCTTTCTATTTAGAAAAAGGGAAAATAACTCTTAAAGTCTGTGGCGTGTTCAGGGATCGACACAATTTTCTCATGGGAACCCCACACTCTGCTAACTCATCTACGAAGGTCTTATGTCTTACAGAGATATTTGGTTGAAATAATTTATAATATTGTAATTGTGTTATATAACATAGAAAGTTGTTGGGCTTGCATGATCATTTAAAAAAAAAAACCTATACAGGTCTTCATACTATAATCATTTGTGAGATCTTTCTTTCATCCTTGAATCCATTATTTGAATTCAAACTTTTTCTAAATGCGAGAAGGGGTTATAACAGAGTGAGCTTGCTTTGACCTCATTATGAAAAGTATAAATGGAGGCCTCGTAGTCATTATCACTAAGAAAACAGCAATGCAATGTGCTTTGAATTTGGAGTATTTGGAGAAGAACCCAGTGTTGGCAGTGAGACTGGTTTTAAGCATCAGTGAGCAGTTATGATCACCAAGTGCCTGGTGTGATCAGCCTCCATGAAAGAAGGCTGCTGAATGGAGACTAGAAGCCAGCCTCTCACCTCTCCGCTGAGCAGGTAGCCCAGCCTCGTGAGGCATCACTTGCCTAAAGAGCAAGAATCAATATTGTCAGACATCCCACGAAGCCGGCAGCACCAGCAGTAACCTCCTGTGAAGGTGCTGTGTTTGGACACATTTGCATCCACCCTTGTCTGTATCCTCACACTCCCCTGGTAAGCAGGAGAGGCTTGATGAAATGCAATTCCATGGCGAAGTGGAAAGTCAGGAAAAATAATTTAACTGTAACTTCAGAAAAACACTTAATGGCATTCATTTCAGTGTGCCTTATGATAGGAGTGAGCATTAGGGAGACATTAGAGTCTAGCAAAAATAAATAACAATATTATAAATGTATTAAATTATATTTCAACAAAATGTGTAAATTTTTAGCTCCCATTTCAAAATGGCCCGTGGTATTTTAATAATTGCATGTGAAGAGGCAGATTAGAGAAGTCTAATTTTGTCATACAGTTACATACATATAGATATATGCATATATCTATACACACAAATATACACACAAAAATGATGCAACTGCAATGAGGGCAACGGTGCTAAACTTAGTATTTTTTTTATTGCAGTCAAATATATGTAACATAAAACTTAACCATTTTACCAATTTTAAAGTGTATACATCAGTGTCAGATTTTACATTCCGAGTGTTGTGCAACCATCCCTGCTACCCAGCTCCAGAAGCTTTTAGATTACCTTTCCCTTGGCGTTTTCCAGTATATACAAAATATTGTGTTTTTACATGGTTATAAATAAAAATGAGAAATGTGTTGTAAGTTTTATGGGATACTGCGCATAGGAATAAAGATAAAAAGGTAAATAGCTGTTACATTAAAATGTGCAATAAATACAGTGAATTCTAGGTAAGCTAGTCGCCCGTCCTGGTTTCTTTCTTAAATTTTATTTTATTGAGTTATAGTCAGTTAACAATGTTGTGTCAATTTCCAGCCTAGAGCACAATTTTTCAGTTATACATGAACATACATATATTCATTGCCGCATTCTTTTTCACCATGAGCTACCACAAGATCTTGTATTTCCCTGTGCTACACAGTGTAATCTTGTTTTCTAATTTGAAAGTCTCCCTCTTTCTCATGCATCTCTAGGATGCCAAGATAAAGGTTTTACTTCTGTCCGTGTTCATAAATGCGAGCCAAGTTCCTGCAGGGCCAACTTAGCCACTTCATGTGTAAATGTTCTCCACATTTTTGCATATATTCAACTCATGTCGCTTTGAGAGCCCCACCTGCACAGGCAGAGGTGGAGGCATCAGTCAGGGATCTTCTGGCGATACATTTTAGGCCAGTGACTGTCTCAAAGAAGAGCTACCAGGTACCTCACAGCCAAGCAGGCAGGGAATGCCTGGAACGTGGGGGGCAGATTCATGATTAGTATGACTAATGATACATTTGAGATAGAGGATGCATTTCTGATCACAAGTGAAGGATGCAGCCCACCTATTTACATTTTAAGTTAAAAATACAGACATATAGAGTGGGATTTCAAAATCGTAGAACAGATAAACAAGATTATACTGTAGAGCACAGGGAAATATACACAAGATCTTGTGGTAGCTCACAGAGAAAAAAATGTGACAATGAATATATATATGTTCATGTATAACTGAAAAATTGTGCTCTACACTGGAATTTGACACAACATTGTAAAAATTATAAATTTTATATTGATTTATAAATCAATAAAAAATGTTAAAAAAAAAAAGACAACAGAAAAAAAATACAGACATAAACCTGCATACTTTTTCACATATGTTTATCTATGTATAACGTGATTTTGGCTTTCTCTAGACGGTAGCAAACAAAACAAAAGGAAACAAAAACACCCTACATTTAGTGGCTTAATCTATGTCAACAAAATTTAATTCATGCTCAAGAAACAGCCTAATGTGGGGCTTTGCCTTGCCAGTGAGTTGTCCTCTACATGTTGAGTTAGGTACCCACACACTTTCCCAAATTTTCTTATCCTGAGAGAGTAAAGCTTCCCCTCACACTGCTTTCTGTAGGGCTAAATAAATGACCACATTCAAAGAAGACTGAAGAATGCAGTATGTGTCTTTGTGTCAAACGAAAAAAAGAAGTGGGTTAGTGAAAAAAAATTCAATCTGTTTCAAAGTATAGTAGGAATGAATTTAGAATAATTGTTTGAGTGCCTGAGATGTGTCAGTAATATTTATAATAAATCAAGAATAATAACTAGTTTATAGTAATGGCTTTTAACACTTGCATGTTCTTTGCAGCTTCCATCCTGTAATAAGATGCAACGCATCTGGTACAGTCTAGTTTGCATCACTAGCTTTGAGAACAATTCAATGATACACTGAAATGACGGTTTAATACAGAGGTTCTGAAGCTTATACAAACAAAAATATTTAATACATCATATTATAATTCGTTATTTTTAATGTTATTACTCTTCAGTTAAAACAGTTGAATTGGATTCAGGAAGGGAAGGAGTGAGACAACAGGAATGGACTTTAGTCACCTGGGACGCTTTCCTGACACAAAGCAGTCTGACGTCACGATCTCCCCTGAGCTATGTCGTTGCCTTCATGGGAAACTCTACCCCGATTTTCCTTATCCTGGTGGATTCCCAGCTCTCCAGGTCCACGTACTTCCTTCTCAGCCAGCTGTCCCTCACCGACTTGCTCTTTATCTTCACCGCTGTCCCCAAGTTGTTGGCCACTGCCTTTTTCTCAGGGCATAAGAACACCTCAAACATAGCCTGTGGGACCCAGATCTTTTCCTACCTCATGCTGGGGGAAGCAGAGCGCATTCTTCTGACTCTCAAGGCTTGTGATCCCTACCTGGCCATCTCTCAGCCTCTGAGATACCCAGCCATCATGAACAAGATGATGATTAGTGGGTCCTGGGTTGGGGGTGCCCTATATTCTATCGGCCAGACTGTCACACCATGCATTTACCTGCATGTAGTGACAAGAAGATAGAACATTTCTTCTGTGACTTATGGCCGGTTTGAGGATCTCCTGTGAAGATACCTCTTCATGTAGGTCTGCACCAGTTGTGTCAGACATGGTGCTGCTCTGTACTCACTTCATCATCACCCTTACCTCCTACACCACCGTCTTCCTCACTGTCCTCTGCATGAATTCCCCCAAGGGGAGGAACACAGCACTGGCCACCTGCTCCCCCCACCTGATAGTAGTGAACATTTTTTATAGCCCAGTCATCTTCACCTGCATGACTCCAGGTGGTCCTGGGGCTTGTGTCTACCTGCTTGTGTTGTGGTCAGGGCCCTGGGCATCTCAGAGCTGGTACCCATCCACCGGTAGGTAAAGCTCAGTCCTGTAGCTACTGCTAACCTTCTGGTGGGCAGAGCTGGGTCCCGGAGTCTCGGGCCATGGGGCCCTGGGGGTCCTGGAGCTGAGGTTGGCCTGCTGGTGGCTGGGTTCTGGTTCCTGACACAACCAGCTGCAGAGTGCATGGTGTACTGAAGCTTGTGGCAGCCCACAGGTTGGTGGAACCGGATCCCAAGTCAGCTGGCTGAGGGGCTCAAGGTGATTCAGAGCTGGTGGCGGCCTGCTGGTTGGCTGCTGTGTCCTGTCATGGCAGGCTGCCTGACTGTGGTTGTCCTGGGGCTGGTCTCCATCACTGTGTGTGAGGCTGTCCTAGGGCTAGTGCAGGCCCTCGATAGCAGAGGGCTGAGACTCAGGGGATTCCTGGGTTCGTGCTGGTTCATTGGTGGGCATCACTGGATCCTGGAGTCTCTGGTTGCAGGGCGCAGGGGTCTCATAGTTGGGGGGGGGGGTCATGCCACCGGTGGGCAGGGCTGGGACCGGAGCTCCTGGGGCTGGTGTCTGCTTATCGGTTGGTAGGAATGGGTTGCATGATCTCTGGCTACCCGGCCCTGAGTCCAGGGGCTAGGGTATGTACACGTGTGTGCAGCTGGGCCCTGGGTCCCCTAGTGGACAGGGCTATGTCACAGGGTGGCAGTGGGCTCAGGAATTCTTAAGGCAACCTGCCTGCTGATAGGTGAGGCTGTGTCCCCATCCTGCTAGGTGCCTGACCTGAGGTGTTCCAGTACTGGTCCTCACAGGCTAGTGGGTGAGTCTGGATCCTGGTGCTAATAAGGCAGATGGAGGATTCCAAAATAGCCCTTACCAGCACCAATGTCCACGTGGTAAATTAAGCTCCCCAAAATGACTGCCTCTTGTCCCATGACAGTGACAGTTGAGTTGTGTTGTTCAAAGCCTGGTGTGAGGGGGAGTGCCTGTCCTTCTGCTGGACCACAGGTGGCCATGTCCTGGGGCAGACTAATGGCCTCTTAACCCAGGCTCCTGCCCTGCTGCCTGCCAGGGGCTTGGTTCTCACCACTCACACTGTTGACCTCTGTTTTGAAAAGTGCATTTAAATTATTCGGTGCCATGAATCATTGTCTTTTCCTGTGTAAATGTTCATTCATGAAAGAAAAGCATCCTCAGAAGTTGAAGGTTCTGGACCGTCTACCCAGAGCAAAATACTGCTTCCCCAACCTTCACTTGTAAGATGTGCGGATTCCTCTGTGTTTCCAGATACTCCTGTTGTAGTAAGACAGGATAACGAAGAACATTTCTGAATAGCTTCTTTTTTGTTTCCCTTCATAACTGAATAAAATAAAGCATCTATTACTGTCTGATCAAATAATGTAAAATGATTCCATGTCAAAGTAAATAAGATTATTGACTTCAAAAAGATATTAAAATCTAAAAAAAAAAAAAAAAAAAAAGGAAACAGTCCTTAACTCACTATCGCTCCAGGGCTCAGTGCAGAGTGAGTAGAAAGAATCATCTCCCCTGTCTTCCCCTGCAAGAGGCATATTTGCCTATTTTAAAGCTCCAGCTGAGGGTCTGGATTCTAACCACCGGAAATCTAGGTGCTGACTGAGCTCCTTCTCCCTGGGGCACTGACGGGCCTTGGCACAGCCTCGGTTACTGGGAGCCACTGAGAATAAAGAAATCTGCTTGGACAATCGCAAAGGTCTGAGAAACAACCAAGAATGAGAGCAAGGTTAAAATGATAAGATTCATCTCATACATGAAGCCACTCCTTTAAGACTGGAAGAGGTGGTTATTTCTCCTAATGAACAGGAATGAATACAGAGTCAAGGAAAATAATGAAACAGAGGAATACATTCTAAATTAGAGAACAAGACAAAACTTCAGAAAGGACTTAATAAAATGGAGATAAATGATTTATCTGATAAAGAGTTCGAAATAATGGTCATAGAGATTTTCACTGAGCTCAGGAGAACAACGCGTGAAAAAAGAGACAGAAAATATGAGAAAGTACCCAACAGAAGTCACAGATCTGACAAATGCAGTAATGGAACTGAACACCACAAAGGCGAGCAGACCAGAAGAAGTGAAAGAAAGGACCAGCAGACTTGAAAACCAGGCAGTGGAACTCATCCAATCAGAGCAGAAGAAAGGAAAAAGAATGAAAAGCAGCAAAGAGAGCTTAAGTAACTCATAGGACAATGTCAAGTACATGAACTTTTGCATTTTAGGGCTTTGTATGGCAGAAGTTTTTCCTTACCTGGGGAAGGAAGCTCATATCCAGATCCAAGAATTCCAGAAAGGCTAAATAAGGTGAAAAGTTTACAGTCATTTCTTCTAAGATCAGGAACAGTATGGAGCTTCTCACTCTAGCCACTTTTACTCAACATATTATTGGAAGTCCTAGCGAGAGCAATTCGGCAAGAAAATAATACAAAAGGCAACCAAATAGAGGAATAACTACAACTTTCACTATTGCATATGGCATAATATTATATGTAGAAAGCTCTACAGACATCAACAAAAAGAGAGAGGGTCCAAATCATTAAAATCAGAAATGAATCTAAGTAGAAGTTAAAATGATAGCACAGAAGTACAAAAGATTATTAAGACACTACTACAAACAACTATATGCCAATAAAACAGACAAACTGCAATAAATGAGCAAATTCTTAGAAATGTAAAATCTCCCAAGACTGAACTAGGAAGAATTAGAAAATATGAACAGCCCAATTACCAGTAATGAAATTAAATCAGTTAGAAAACAAATCTGATCAAACAGAAGTTGGACCAGATGGCTTCACAGGTGAAGTCTACCAAATATGTAGAGAAGAGTTAACACCGCCTCTTCTCAAACTATTCCAAAAAGTTACAGAGGAAGGAATGCTTCTGAATTCATTCTATGAGGCCACCATCACCTTGATACCAAAACCAAAGATATCACAGTAAAAGAAAATTATAGGCCAATATCACAGATAAACATAGATGGAAAAATCCTACACAAAATACTAGTGAACCAATTCCAACAACACATTAAAAGGATCATACAACATGATCAAGTGAGATTTACCCTGGGATGCAAGGATTTTTCGGTATCCACAAATCAATCAATATGAAACATTCATTAACAAACTGAACAATAAAAACCATATGATTATCTCAATGGATGGAGAAAAAGCTTTGGACCAATTTCAAAATCCATTTATGATAAAAAAATATCTCCAAGCAGTCAGTTTAGAGGGAACATATTTCAATGTAAGAAAGGACACATATGACAAACCCATAGTTGGCATCATACTCAATGGTGGTAAGTTGAAAGCCTTCCCACTAAAATCTGGAACAAGACAACTATATCCACTCTTACCACTTCTATTCAACATAATACTGGAAGTCCTAGCCATAGCAATCAGACAAGAAAAGAGATAAAAGGGATCCCAACTGAAAGAGAAGAGGTAAAATTATAACTATATGCAGATGACATCATACTATATAAAGAAACCCCTAAAGACTCCACACAAAAACTACTAAAGCGGATGAATGAATTCCGCAAGTTAGCAAGATACAAGGTTAACATACAGAAATCTGCTGCATTTCTTTACACTAACAATGGAATATCAGAAAAGGAAAGTAAAAAAAAAAAATCTCTTTTAAAATTACTTTTAAAAAAACACACCACATGTTCGTGGGGAACCTGGTGCTAAACCATTCATAGACGACCTGCTTCTGGGTTGGGGTTTCGTACATAGCAGGGCAGCTCCATCGCTGTGATCTATTGAAAGTCAGCCCTCGACACAAGTGTTTGTAAAAAACAAAAAAGTAAATTAAATAAAATAAATACATATATGCATAAAAAATAAAATCACTTTAAAAAACAGAATACTTAGGAATAAACCTAACCAAGGAGGTGAAAAACTTATATGTGGACAACTATAAAACACTATTGAGGGAAATTAAGTATGATTTAGAGAAATGGAAAGAATCCATGTTCTTGGATTGGAAGAATTAATACTGTTAAAATAGCCATGCTATCCAAAGCAATCTACGGATTTAATATGATCCCTATAAAATTACCCAGGATATTTTTCACAGAACAAGAAAAATAATCCTAAAATTTATATGGAATCACAAATGACCCAGAATTGCCAAAGCAATACTAAAGAAAAAGAACAAAACTGGAGGCATAACCCTTCCAGACTTCAGACAATACTACAGAGCTACAGGAATCAAAACAGCACTGTATTTGTACAAAAACAGACATATAGATCAATGGAACAGAATAAAGAGCCCAGAAATAAAGCCACAGACTTCTGGCCAAGCAATCTTTGGCAAAGGACACAAGAACATACAGAGGAGTAAAGACAGTGTCTTCAGCAAATGGTGTTGGGAAAACTGGACAGAGGCATGTAAATCAGTGATGTTAGAGCAATCTCTTACCCCATATACAAAATAAATTCTAAATGGCTTAAAGACTTAAACATCAGACAAGACACTATAAACCTCCTAGAAAAGAACATAGGCAAAATGTTCTCTGACGTAAATCTTAGCAATGTTCTCCTAGGGCAGTCTATCAAAGCAATAGAAATAAAAGCAAAAGTAAACAAACGGGACCTAATGAAACTTATAAGCTTTTGCATGGCAATTAAACTTACAAGCTTCTGTTAAGCAAAACAAAAAGATAATCTATAGAAATGGAGAAAATATTTACACAAGATGCAACTGACAGGGGTTTAATTTCCAGAATATATAAACTGCTCCATACAACTTAGTAATAATGAAAAAGAAACAGCCCAATCATAAAATGGGCAGAAGACCTAAACACACATTTATCCAATGAAGACATACAAATGGCCAATAGGCACATGAAAAAATGCTCATTATCACTAACTATCAGAGAAGTGCACATCAAATGTACAATGAGGTATCACCTCACATGAGTCAGAATGGCTACCATTAAAATATCCACAAACGATAAATGTTGGAGAAGGTATAGAGGAAAGGGAACCCTTCTACACTGCTGGTGGAAGTGTAGTTTGATGTAGCCACTATGGAAAACAGTATGAAGATTCCTTAAAAAACTGAAAATAGAATTACTCTATGACCCAGCGATCCCACTCCTGGGCATATATCCAGAGAAAACTCTAATTCAAGAAGATACATGCACCTTTATATTCGTAGCAGTAGTTTTTACAATAGCCAAGACATGGAAACAACTTAAATGTTCATTAACAGATGGCTGGATAAAAGGGGCGTGGTGTATATATATACAGGTGTGTATGTGTGTGTGTGTGTATATACACACACACACACATATATATAATGGAATACTACTCAGCAATAAAAATAATAAAATTATACCATTTGTTACAACGTGGATAGATCTGGAGACTGTCATACTAAGTCATACTGAGCCAGAAAGAGAAAGACAAATACCATAGGATATCACTTACGTGGAATCTAAAAAAAATGCCACAAATGAACTTATTTACAAAATAGGAACAGAGTCACAGGCATAGAAAATGCACTCATGATTACCAGAGGTGGTGAGGGGAGGCATAAATTGGGAATTTGGGATTTGGAGATACTAATTACTCTAGATAAAATAGATAAACAACAAGGTCCTCATGTATAACACAGGGAACTACATTCAGTATCTTGTAACAGCCCATAATGAGACAGAATATGAAAAAGAATATATATATATATGTAACTGAATCACTGTGCTGTACACCAGAAATTAACACAACATTGTAAATTGACTATACGTCAATTGAAAAAATCAGTTGTGTTTCTACACATAATCAGAAAGAGAAATTAAGGAAACAATCCCATTTATAATTATGTCAATGAGAATAAAATACCCAGGAATAAATTTAACTAAGTTGGTGAAAGATCTGTATGCTGAAAACTACAAGACATTAATGATAGAAACTGAAGACACAAATAAATGGAAAGATATTCCATGCTCACGGATTGGAAGAATTAATGTTATTAAAATGTTCAGACTATCCAAAGAAATTCTAAGGATTCCATGCAATCCTTATCAAAATTCCAACGGCATTTTCTAAAGAAATAAACAATGCTAAATTTTGATAGAACTAAAAAAGACCCAAATAGCCAAAGCAACCTCAGAAATAAGAACAAAGCTGGAAGCATCATGCTTCCTGGCTTCAAACTCTATTACAGAAGTATACCAGTCAACATCATGCTATTGGCATTAAAAACAGGCACACAGAGGTTTCTGCACGCTTCCCTTGCAGCAGCATTGGCAGCTGGAATGATGCGGGGCCGGAGTTGCCTCACCTTCGTTCTCCTGAATGTGGCCATCACCAGTGCTGTGATGCAGCATGCACTGCCATGGACAGAATATTGAAAGAAAAAAAAAAAGACACACAGATAAATGGAACAAAATACAGATCCAAGGAACAAATCCATGCGTATATGGTCAGTGAATATACTACATTGGAGCCAAGGCTATTCAGTGGGGAAAGGACACTGTCTTCAATAAATGGTGTTGGGAACACTGTGCAAGCACATGCACGAGAATGAAACTGGACAAATATCTTTCTGTGTGTGGGCATCACATGGTTTTGTTTTGATTTTTTTTGAAGTGGACCAATATCTTAAGACCATTCGGAACACTTAACTCTAAAAGATTAAACACTTGAACATAAAAGGTAAAACCATAAGACTCCTAGAAGAAAACATAGGCAGTTAGTCACCAAAAGCAAAGACAACAAAAGCAAAAATAAAAAAGTGAGACTACTTAAAACCACAAAGTTTCTGCACCACAAAGGAAATCACCAACAATTTGCAAAGCCAGTCTACCAAATGAGAGAGAATATTTGCAAATCTTATATTTGATAAGGGGTAATATCTCAAATATTTTATTAAAAACTCACATGATTCAATAGCAGAAAACAAATAACCTTATTTTGAAATGTGCAGAGGATCTGAATGGACGTTTTCCAGGGAATACATGCAGATAGCCAACAGGTGCACAGAAAGATGCTCAACATCACTAATTATCCAAGATACACAAATCAGACATGTCACCTGACACCTGTTAGGATGGCTGTCATCAAAGATAAGAAATAACAAGTGAAGGTGAGGAACAGGAGAAAAGGGGACCCTTGTGGTCTACTGCAAATGTAAATTGGTGCATCCACTCCGGAAAACAGTACGGCATTTCCTCAAAAAATTAAAAATAGAACTACGCTATGACCCAGCAATTTCATTTCTGGGTATTATCTGACAGAAATAAAAAAACACTAACTCATAAAGATACCTGCACTCCCATTTTCACTGCAGCATTATTTATAATAACTAAGACTTGGAAACTACTTGGATGTCCATTGATAGGTGAATATATATAGTGAAATATTATTCAGCCATAACAAGGAGAAAAGCATGACGTTTGCATCAGCATGGGTGGACTGTGAGGGCATTTTGGTAAGTGAACTAAGTGAGACAGAGAAAGACAAGTACTGTATGGTCTCACTTACGTGTGAAGTCTAAAAAAGAAAAAAGAAAACAAATGTCGAGAACAGATAGGTGGTTATCGGAGGCAGCAGCCGAGGGATGGGCGAAATGGGTCAAGAAGAACACACTTCCAGTTACCTAACAAGTAAATCATGAGCGTGCAATGGACAGCAGGATGATGAGAGTTAACAGTACTGTAATATATATTTAAAAGTTGCTAAGAGAGTAAATCTTAAAAGTTCTCATCCCAAGAAAAAAATTCTATGTGTGGTAATAAGTATTAACTGGACATATTGTGGTGATCATTTCATAATATGTACATATGTGAAGTCATTACCTTGTACACTTGGAACTGGTATACGGTTATATGTCAATTAAATCTAAATTTTAAAATTCGAAAAAATAAAATTAAAGACAAAATTCTTGGCATGTTGCTGGACACATCACCAAGTGATATTGTATCTGGAACCACCCATTAAAATCTGGGTTCTGTCACCCCACCAAGTCAAAAAGGTCCAGCAGGAGTCTCTCACAAGATGGAAATGGTCATTTGGGATCAGGCCAAAGCAGGACCAGAGGGTCCAGCCTGCAGGCACAGGTAGCCGAGGGAAAGGAGGAGAATGAAGGTGTTTTCTTCCCGCACTACATCAATTCCACTGGCTTAATAACTAATTACATCTTGAGTGAGGAGAGTTGTGTAATTACATATAGCTATAAGATGCAAGAAGATTTACTAAAATTATTAAATTGAGACTATTCTTATAACTTAGAATGAGCAGGGTCTTTTCACTGGCTAAGGGGGACAAATCAGCTGTAATGATTTCCTGAGATTTCGTCCAAGGGCAGGAGAGAAATTTGGGGGACAGAACAGGTGTAAGAGGAGTACCTTACATTTTCCTGATGAATCCACCAAACCGCAGATGTTCAGCATACCAGTAGGATAAGGTTTCATTCTTCCCTTTTAAGGTAGCGTATGGGATTTGTATATATTTATAGTTATTATCGTAACTAATTATAGGAGCCAAATACACAATAAAACAAATTTATACTGAAGAGTATGAGCTTATAACACCTAACAAATATTTAAATAAGTTTTACCTCATCATCTGGTAGTTTAACATGCCCCTTTCCTTAACATTACAAAAGGTACCAGTTAATATTAATTTTAGACTTTGGAATTCATCTAACCCTGGTTCATAAAGTAATTTTTATTTATTGCATTTCAAATAATCTTGCTGCTTTTAATACTAAGCCAACTCAAGGAAGCTGAGTTCATTTTGAGATCCAGATGTGGATTCTTATTTTAGTTGCAGAAAATGTCTAATAACTTCAGAGATTTCAGTCTAAATTTAATTAAAAGTACAAAATAATTTTATTAATATTTTCCTAATTTAATAATGCCCCAATGAAAAGTAAAGGAATCTCCACTGGATGCCTAGAAAATCACATATTTACATAGACCCGCAATCTTCTGGGCTTTCTGAAAATACACAACACCATTCTGGCATTTAAATTTTGACCCGTAGCTTTGCCCGTGGTCACAAGCATGTCCTTTTCACAGCTGGGAAGTACTGCTCGTCTACTAAGACGCCCCACATCTCCCCATCAGCTTCATAAGAGCGGCCACCACCTCCTTGTTCCTCAGGCTGTAGATGAGGGGGTTCAGCAAGGGGGTGAGGATGTTGCTGAAAACCGAGAGAGCCTGGTCCTGCTCTGGACTATGGGAGGAAGTGAAAGTCATGTAGATGAATATGTTGGGGCCAAAGAAGAGACTCACCGCAGTCAGGTGGGAAGAACAGGTGGCCAGGGCTTTTTTCCTGCCCTTCACAGAGTTCATACGGAGGACAGCGAGGAAGATGAGCGTGTAGGAGGCTGTGATGAGGCTGAAAGGCACGACAAGCAGGACAATGCTTGTAACCACCACCACTAACTGATACGCCGAGGTGTCTTCACAGGAAAGCCTAATGAGGACCGGGACCTCACAGAAGAAGTGGTGGATCTCCCTTGACCCACAGATGGGAAAATGCATGGGGTAGACCGTATGGATAAACGAACCTACAGAGCCTCCAATCCAACATGCAGCAACCATGTGCAGACAGACCCTGGGGCTCACGATGGTGGGATAACGCAGTGGGCTGCAGACAGCCACGTAGCGGTCATAAGCCATGAGAGTTAAGATGAGACATTCTGACATTCCCAACATCAGGAAGAAGAAACTCTGGGTTCCACAGCCAACCCATGATATGGTCTTTCTCCCAGTGAAGAAGTTAGAGGCCATCTTGGGGACGATGGTAGACGTTAATGTCAAGTCAATGAGGGAGAGTTGACTGAGGAGAATGTACATGGGCGTGTGGAGCCGAGAGTCTCCCCAAATCAAGACAATCAGAAGTACGTTTCCCAGGAAAACAAGGATGTAGATGAAGATGATCATGGAGTTGAGGAGAATGGCGTGCTGAAACCCAGGAAAGAGCCCCACAAGGATGAAATCAGTTGCTGATGACTCATTCCTACCCACCATGACAGGGCTGGGAGACAAATCAAATGGATTAGAACTGTTGACATTCAGCACAGGTCTTATATCCACATTGGACTCTTTAATATTTGCCATCCACTCATTAGAGGTATTTTATACGTATTGTTAAGCAACTACCTAAATGTTTCTTAAATATAGAGTATTGAAAAGAATGATCAACTTTAGTGCCTCCTAGCCTCTGTTGAGTTTATCTTTCTTTCCCTTTCTTCTTTCCTTCCGTCCCTCCTTCTTTGCTTCTTCCTATCCTTCCTTCCTTCCTTCCTTCCCTCCCTCCCTCCCTCCTTCCTTCCTTCCTTCCTTCTTCTCTCTCTTTGTTTTTAGTTAGAGAATCTTATAATAATGATGGGTCTACTTTCTACAAATATGAACCTCAAAATGTACATATTATTTCTGATAGCCAGGGACCCTAATTATTAACACTTGTATATTTGGGCAAAAGAAGAAAGAAATATCAAAATAATTCACTCAATTTAGTGTTTAAAATTACAAATCAATTATTTAGCAAAATTTTAATGAAATATCCTACAGATCTACCTTTTGGCCAAGTGCCATGATGTCATAAATACAGTACTAGAAATTGCCAGACTTACATAATTGCCCTGGCTGGAAGCCACTGATACCCCCCTACTGTTGACCGAAGAAAGCTCACAGTTTTAGTCTAGAATTTTAGATCTTCCATGACTTGGACTCAAGAAACCTTATAAATCTTAATTTGTATTATTTTAAAACACATAACTCAAATTCCAGTCAAATGTGTAATCTCATTATCTCTCCACGTGACTTGCGTATTCACACATTTGCACTTTTGCTTTTATTTCTGCTCAGGGTTATCCCTCTCTCCTGCATTGTTGGAGCCTTTTTAAAGATGTCTTAAGGCTTATTCAAGTACAACCTCCGAAAATGGAAGAATAAGAGAGTTTTCTATCTATGCTCCTACATTCCTAATCACATCACACATAAAATTATGTATCATTGTAGCTGAGAGACAGTGTGGCTTGGAGTCTAAGAGGATTTATCAGGGGCTAGGCTACCTGAATTCAAAGTCTATCTGTATCATTTACTATCTCCGACTCCCTCTCCTCATCTTAAAATAAGGAAGTTAATCAAATGACCCCAAGGGGGCAGTCATGAGGCTCAGATGAGTTACTACTCTATACCTTTATTATAGTTTTCCATGTGTCCATGTTTCTCCTCAAATAACTCTTAAGATTTTAAGTGCTAAGGTCATGTTTTACATGTTTATATCTCAATAAAATCAGCAGAATAGCTTCGGCAGAGTATGTAGCCAGTGAATATTTATTAACCAGGAGGCTGAGCAAACTCCGTGGAGTTCAACAGTCCACATTTTGAAGCAGAATATATGACAGATAACATCACTGGACTTGCATTGCGGGTGAGAGCTAAAGTTATTTCCCTCCATGTCCTGTTATTGAAACAGAGCACCCCTCTCCGGAATAAGACAATTGCTGCACACGTGGAAGTTTTTCCATACTCACTGGTATGAAATAACACAGACTTCAAAATACCTGGAAACCCTGTTCTCCGTTATTGGAGAAGGAAGTTCATTATGTAAAACAATGCCATCCTCTGGTTTAAGGTGATGGTTTATTTCTGAATATGTATATTCAGATTCTTTTTTTAACAAAAATATCAGTTAAGAAAAACTATGATTGTTCCTTTAGACACAAGTCTGCTACAATATAAAATATGAAGCTAATTATTAATCTTGTTCTGTTTCTAATGAGCAGGAAGTGTGGATCTTGCTAAACTTATATTCATATTACTTGAAGGAAACTGACAAATCAGTTCTTGAATAACTTTTGCCATTCATTTATTTTTCATTTTACACTCACTGAATGCTCATTCTACTCGGTGCCAAGAGAAGGCAACAGTGGGTTAGAACATGGGCTATATCTTCAATGAACTGAGTTTAGATATGAAATTATTTGTATCAACTAATCACAAAAGAGTGAAATAAATGCTAAAGCTAAGGCTCCTATCAGGTGATATGTCAACACAAAAGAGAGAGCTGATATCTGAGTAAGATACGAGTGGACAATTAGGTAAGATTTAATTTGAGCTGTGTCTACCTTAGGACACAGCAACTCAAGTAAATTCAAAGATTGAGGCAACAAAGAGTTTGTTGTGGTTAAGAACATTGATTGATTGCTGGTGAAAGTCACATTGCATAAGTAAGTGAGAAACATTGGAATTTATATGCAAATTTCAATTCAATTATTTTGAACTATATTATAACTCTGAAAGTGTGCAGTTTTCACATTCCTGAATAACCTCATGGAATTCTTACCTGGATATTTGTAGTCTGCCACATAGCTTGCCTGCCATCTACTTCACTGAGCTGAGAAATCCAATTGTCTGTTGGTATTTTAAGTCTAACTCATCTGTCTGCAAAAAATACTTGATTTCTTTTGCTAGAATAAGGATAATCAAAGGACGTTCACCATAAGGTGTGTGTGAGGCATGGCACACTCAAAACATTCTAAGTGCCCCAAATCATCCACTATAATTATAATCACCAGTATCATCATTGCCACCCTGTTCCACAATTTGTTCTAGGTCTATTTTCCAACCTTCAATTACACAAGCCATAATATTTATGACTATGAGTGTTTAACTTAGAGAATGCAACTGGCAAAGAGTTTAAAAATGCGGAGGACAAAGTAAAGCATGCAATGTTTAAAATTTTTCAAGCTAAACATTAAAGAAGAAGCATCCACATGTATCTAATATATTTTCCTTAACATTTTCACTTAGTTTTTGTAAATATTTATTAAGTAATAATCAACTGCTTGAAAACAAACTATTAGTTGGGGTTTAGGAGGTAAAAACCTTGGATCATAGCACAGACAACAGACCATATCCTCTGAATAGAAAAATCATCTGTCACTTAATAAAGATTTCTGAATTATTTACCAAATTGTTCCCACAAAAATACACCTGTTTTTTCTAGTCAATTTAATGCAATGGAATAAGTATTTACTGAGTCAATTCTAAACATACTCCCTTGATTTCTTTAATATAGAAGATAAATCTACCAAAAAAGAGAAATGCAATTTTATATTAACTTATAAAATTTTATTTATTGACTTTTGCAAAATTTTTCCAAATTGTGACTATTACATCATTTAGGAACAGAATGTGCCCTTATTGTTAGCATAATTCGAGGTTGTGTCTATGGGGTACATACAAGGCAGACAGAAATGACATCAGAACTCAGTCACCAAATAGCTCTTCTAAAACAACAGGATACAGTCAAGAAATTAACAAGAGATTAACTTGATTACTGACTCTAGGCACATTCTTGGGTATAACAGTTTTGAGTCTAAAAGTATAGTAATTCTTATTCTCAAACGTTTTACTTAACATCATAAGTAACACCTGATCCATATTATGCTGGGTTTGATCAGGCAACAGTATTTATGACCTGTTATTTAACTGATATGATTCTTGCAGATAGTCAAACAGAAATGTAACTCTATGTAGCTTTCCCCTAGACCTGGATCCCGGGAAACTTACAGAATATACGTCTAAGACTGTCAGATTTTTATTTTCCTTTTACAATAACCAAAGTCTGACATTTGTGAGACTTAGCAATAAGTATTAGGTTTCTCTATAAAATTTCCATCGCCAGGCAAAATTCAAGAAACTTAGATTTTCTTTTATTTGTTTGTTCGTTTTTTCCAGTTTGGTATCTACCTTATATTCTGTTTATCTCTGGTCACCTCTGCCTCTTGGAATTGCTGGTAACTTCCAGATTTTCTGTGACTAGGCACACTGTCTCACCATGCAGCATTAGACCTTTTTTTCTGCATAGAAAAATAAAACCAATTGGCTTGATGTTGATGGAGAATCAAACATTTTAGAAATGAGCCCAGTGACCATGATTCTATAATACTATGTATATTAAATACTGGTTGGTATATCCGCTAAGATCTAACTTGTTAGGTTGCTCAGTAATTTTCCATCAAGGGTCTGGAGACCTTTGCAGTGAATGACTTAGGGGAACACAGTCCCCAGACCTTAATTAACCTTGATCTCCAACCGTAATTGCGAACCTTAAAAATTAACTGGTAAAAGTTTAAATTGTATGAAAAAATATTCCTCATCATAGAAAATATTCAGATGTTTTCAAGTGTTTTCAGATGAAACACCACGGAGTAAATGACCAAGTGCCATCAGGGACGTGAGATCTGCCCTATACTAAACTTCAAAAGTAAAAGGAGAGTTTAATATGCAATATCTTCACATTTAATTCACCTTTCCCAAAAAACCTCCCCCAATTTGTGCATGATTCTTTTTTAAAAATATATCTTACAAAAATTTTCTTTTTGTAGCAGCTTGATCATTATATGACTTCGTTCTAACATACTGACACAATATAAATAAAATTAACTTTGCAGTCAGACAGACCTAAATTAAAAGGTCATCTTGCCAACATTTTAACTACAAGTTTTATTCAAGTAACTTAAATCTCTGAGTTTTTGTTATATTGTCTGTCAATGTGGGAATAATAACATTTGTCTTACTAGATTGTGGGGGTTTTTTTTAAACATTTTTTATTGACTTATAATCATTTTACAATGTTGTGTCAAATTCCAGTGTAGAGCACAATTTTTCAATTATACATGCACATATATATATTCATTGTCACATTTTTTTCTCTGTGAGCTACCATAAGATCTAGATTGTGTTTTATATAACGTATTTGGTTAAAAAAAAAATAGAGTCCTTTGTAATGTTCCTCAGCAAGTCGATGTGGTGTATTCTCTTGGTTACTCATTACTTGGTTTGAGGATGTTTCCTTTTGTATACCTTTAGGCTAACACTCATCATCTGAAGAAAGTCTCCTTTTTCTAAAGCAGTACGATTGACCCGGAGTGAATATTTGCCCATAAATACCCAAATACATTTGCAAAATAATTAGCATTAACAGACAGTTGTGTTTTTCTTTTTTTGATATTCAGTTCAATTCTTTAAAAAAAAAAACAACAGAGAATTATCAAAGAAAATTTAAAAATCAGGCAAATATATTACAGAAAAAAGTTGGAAAAATTAAGTATGTTAGTAAAAAACCTTTGTTCTAAATATTTTCAGCTCCTCCTTCACACATGTGACTCTCAAAAGAGTTGGAAATAAAAGCGTAATATTTTGTTTTGTTAATAAAATGCAATAAGAATGCAATATGTAGTATCTTAGCAATGTCAACTATTTGCATATAAATTAATAAGTGTTTAATTTGTACAAGCTGTGGGGACAAACATACCGTACACTACTGATTGAATTTTTGAGCAAAATCTCTGTCTTGTTATATTGCATTATTTACTTGTATACACTCCCCTGTTATAATGCACCTTTTTAAGGACAAAGACAACACCAATTTATCTTTATATCGTCTACATTTGGAGTCAGCAAACTACCAACAAATCTGGCTTGCTGCTTCTATCTGTGTGGCCTATGAGCTAAGAAAATTATATAAAATCCAAACTTCAGTGTCCAGAAGTAAGATTTATTAGAATACATTAACATTAATTTATATATTAGGGACAGCTGCTTCTTTACCTGCAGAGTCGGTTAGTTGTAACATAGACCCTGTGGTCCACAAAAAGCCTCAAATATTAAAAATCTGGCCCTTTAAAAAAAGTTTGCCAATTCTAGTCTTTGTTATCTTGCACTTTATATGTTATAAATAACTGTTCTGTGAATTTGAAAGGTGATACAACATTATATTTAACTTTATTCTCCCTTTCAAGGATAAAAGAATAAGGAGGCTGGTGATATTCCCGGACATGTTGCATCCAAATGTGATACTTTTGATGCGAGAAATAACCACAGTCTTAAGTATTGTTATGTGGCCGTTAATCTTGCAAATGTGTTCTTTTTAACCCTCACCAATAAACAGGATCAAAAACTACTCAGTTGTTATGTGGGAAGTATACAGTAGTCCATACTCACAGTCTTGCTGTAGGGCAGTGTCATAACCCACCAGATCAAATGTTGCTAGAGGTGAGAGATGAATATAAAAATGGGTAACAGCCAGACTATATATTCAAATAGAACTCCTTCAGCAACCAGCCCAGGAAGCCAACCTACACTCCATAGTAACCAGTCCCAGAAATCAAGTGATAACCCAACAGCAATTGGCCCAAGCAGTCAAGACTTGATTAATAGTTATCAGTCTCCTCAGTTTTTGTGCTCATTTCCAGCCTCAGGCCGACTGGAAGAAGTCAAATCTCATCTCCTAATTAATCACATAGGACACCCTGTTTTTAGTTAGCCTGTTTACAGTGTCCTCAAGTCAACACTCTCCGTTACAGCATGCCTGACATTTTGCTTTTTTTGTTTTTGCACCATACAGCTTTTCCAATCCTCTGCCTGCCTTTGATTCTCTGCCAAATACAAGTGACAGTGGCTGATTCCCTTGCTGTAAAAGAGCTGAATAAATATTCTTTGCTTTCTCTCATTTGTGGTATCTTCATTTATTTCCACAGAGGTCAACAGAAATGTTGAGTAAGGACCCTTAGACAAGGACTGGAGGAGAGTCACAATTCAGAACCCTAGGATTTTAAAGAGGTCCATGTCTTCTACAGCAGAGAATATCTTATTGTTTGAAACACAACCTACTGTCAGAAACTGAACACTTGTCCATGGGACAACAAGTGACTTTGCAACAGGAATTGCCCATTCTGAGCTGTTATTTTCAGGTGGATTGAATCATGAGGTCAACCAGATGTAGCAGCAACCTAACAAATGATGGAAATAAGATTCAGAAATTGACTTAATCATATTCTGAGATTATAAGCAATATCCATGAGCGGTAGCCTACTCTGTCTTCAAAGAAATCTACTTTTGTTGAAACAATGCCTCTTCCAAAGCTCAGACATACCCCTTCATATAAGATCAAAGTAAGGAAGAAGCAAAAATGAGAACCTAGTTCACTGATGCATTGGCTCATTACATTGGTTTAGTAAAAAAAGGGGCTTTCACTACACTATGATCCCATTTTTAGTGTGAGAAAAATCTTTCCTCAGGGCAGAGGTTTATTAACTCCATATGGGGGGAGAAATGGACTGAGTTAAGGACATACATGAACTCACAAGCAGTAGTTAGTGGTTTGACTAGTTGTTTAGTGGCCTGAAGAAGCATAATTGGGTAATCAAGAACAAGCAAACCTATGGAAGGGGCATGAAGCACGAATGGACCCATTAAGATTGGAATAAAGAGGGCACAGCTTTATATCTCATATCAGTGTCACCATAGGTCACCCATCATCGAATGGACACTGATCAAAAAGGTGGACAGAATGACTGATCCAGTAGAGGACCTGCTTCCAGAAGGATGGAGCATCCAAAATGCACATTCAGTAAGCAATCAAACAACAAATGGCCCAGTTCAATTCTCATAACTGATATAAGAACTCTGCCCCCAATCAGAGTTATCTTTGGTGTATTATATGGGTAGACTCCTTCTTTTGGGAAAAGATGATAACATGATAGCTGGTGATAAATGATCATCCTGTGAATTTCTCTAAAGCTGGAGGATGACTCTACATTGACCACCTTGGTCTATTATTTCAAGTGTGGAAGAATCATATCAGGGATAAAGGAAAACTTGACCTCAAATTTCAGTTAAAGGATTGATTACTTAAATTCTAGACTACAAATATAATGTCCTTCTTTAATAATTAATCAACTATGAAGCACATTCATTTATTTTTAGGGCTCTACTGATTAATTAGGAAAGCTCACACAAGTTGAAGTGTCTTCACATTAAAGGACTTTGTCTTTCCTGGGAGTTAGAAAGTTAAATTTTAGTCTCTGGCACATTTACATGCCTATTCTATTTTTCACTCTTACTAAAAATATTTGGAACATATTTATTGGAGGTTCACATCAATTAGATCAAGTTATTGTCATTGAAGACCTATTGCTGAATCCAGCAGCCGTCAGTAGTCTTTGTTAGCAGCCAACCTAGTGCTTACATAACAGGACCATGAATGGAGTGATCAGGATGCAAGGAAGCAAGGCATGCACGGTTCATTAGCATGGATACCCTTGAGCCAAAGCCAATCCTATGCTGATTATTTATGCTGTCAACAGTAGAAGCCAATGCTGAATCCTCAGGATGACCAATCAGCCATTTTGTCGCAAATTGATACATGGCTGCACTACCCCAGAGAAGGCAATGATGCTTATGGAATCGGCATCTATGCTTATGTGTTTGATTTTTATTTCTGCAGTACCTCCTCCAGTACCTCTTTAAGAGTTTGCACAGTACTTTACTGAGAAATATCAGATCTTACATTAACTTTTGCCTCAAGCAAAGGTGTCTATTTCATGGTGATGGACGTGTGGCAGTAGGTGCATGACCAACCACATGATCCACTCATCCTACCATATGCGATTTCATCTGGAAGCTGCTGACCTGATAGAACAATGAAATGCCTTTTAAAGCTTCATCTAAGATTCTAGCTGAATGGCAACCAGATGGGGTGTTGTCCTCCAAGATGTGGTACATATACTGAATCAAGGGTTATTCCATGGTGCTCTAACACAACACCTGGAATGTATCAGTGCAGGAGCCAAAGAGGTGATTGCTCCCTCCTGCCATCATTCCATCACTTGTGGAATTTATGCTTCCCATTCTCTCAAACTGAGGTTCTGTTAAATTGTAGGTCCTAGACTTGGGGTGCGACTTCAGAAGTTACTCCTGGGAGCAACCATTGGCCAAAGGGGACTGGGACTAGTGGGGAAATTCTTCTTTCTACTGATCTTCATTTAGATAATTCTGGGAGGTAATTTCTATGCTTCTTAGGAATCCCAACAAAATTGTCCTCCAGTGACACACATCGACAGCCTTGATATGAAAACCCTGTATTCCCCCCTGCTTCTCTATTCCGTTCTCCCTACTCTGACACTCTTGCTTCCTGAGGCAATCTCCCAAGTCCCTGTATCAGGCTCTTTTCAGGAGAACTCAAGGGGAGAGATTCTTCAAATCTATTTGCCACCACTCTCTCCCTCTCCTATTAGTGATGATCACATAGGCCTTTATGGCAGACTTTAATCCTCTAAATCCTTTCCAATGCCTAGAATCCCCTGCATTCTATTTATTATCATGACATACATTTTCTGTCTACTTGATTTGGTTGCTCCCTATCTTTCACATTTCAGCTTAAAAAAAATCTTCCCCAGAGAAGTCTTGCCTGACTCCCTAATATACATTAAACTTGCAAGTCTGCCCATCCCAACATTAAAATAAAACCCAGATTTACATGTGCTTTATGGGACTTTTGTTTGTAATCTTCTAACACAGTTCCTGGCACAAAATATGCCTACAATATATAGTATTTAATTTGATGATTATGAGTGGTAAATCCTTAATAGTAACAACTGCTCAGTAGAGAAATGTATCTTAGTTCTTATTTCCCTTACTTAAAGCTGGCACTTAACGTGGTTAGGATGTGCTAAAAATCACTATTGTAGGGAGCCATAAAATCGATGATGTTTGGATTCTAATTAGAATATTTTTGCAATTATTTCAGCTGATAAGTACATTATGAATACAACAAAGTATTACTGGGATGCTATCAACACAAAACAACTTTTAAAAATTATTTTTATGAGATGATAGCAGAATTGAGAAGTAGCAAACAGTGAGAAAACAGTTTTAAATATATTTTTTCATGGGCAATGAATTAACTGGTTGAGATTCAATCTGGTTGCTGCCTGTATATTTTTCAAAAATATTTTAAAAGCAATTATGTAATTTCCCTCTGATTGTACCTTGCTTTTGCGGAGTTGGTCCCTTTTAGAGCTTCTCCCTTTCAATAACTGAGAGTATATGTGTTATTCTGCTGCTTAACTGTTTTACTGAAACCAGTGACTACATTATTGGCTCCTTGTGCCAAGACATAATACACAATCATTTTGCTAAGTGTCCACCAAAACCACTTGCTTTTCCTCTGGGGACACGGCCAGAGGATATTTCTCAGCCTTCCTTTCTGAGGTGCTGTACAGAAGACCAGATTCGGACTGTGGGTGGACATGATGCTTGCCACTCCCTGGCCCTTAGGACCCTCTCAGACACTCCTGCCCTCTGTTTGCTGGCTGTACATTAATGCCCAGTCTCAGAAACCACATGTTGATGACAGAGCCTCCGTCAGCCTGGATCCCTGAGTGACTGCAAAAAGCAGAACGATATACCCCACCAATCTCTATCGATTTGACTTTCATGAGCAAAATAGAAACCTTTATTGCATTAAGGAACTAACATTTGGGAAGCATCTCTGTTATATCAGCTAGCATTCCCTTTTCCTAATACTCATTCTCTCTGGGTCTTGAGGAATCATTAGAATTTTCTCCTAGCGTATCAAGACACAGTTTCTTTGCTTTGCCTAAGTATTGTCACAAGATCCTGATAGAGTGATGAGCTCCAATCTACTAACAAAGCACCGCACTGCCCTCGTCTCTCTTCTCTCTCCCTCGCCTTCACCCCCAACCTTTTCTCACGGGAAGTAGGGTGGGATGGGAAGCCCATGTCTCCAAAAATATATTATTTATGCCTGTCCTTTACCTGAGGATTATTGGCATGTTCTGCCCAATTTATGCCTTCATCATGCTGTGCTGTGCCAATGTGGGGAGGGAAGTGGGAGCCATCTGCCCAGTAAGAATTCTCTTCAGTTTGTGTTTGGTTCAAAAACTGCCACACGATGCCATATTGCCTGGGATGGTAGCACATTTACAATGAAGAAAGAAACAATCCACCCTTTTTTAAAGTCAAGTTCTAGTATATCTGGAAGCTGTTGAGTCTACAATAGGTACCCCTTAATTCATTTAATAGACATTTATACAATGCATACTACGTACTGTTTATCAAACCTTTTAAGAGACTGGGGCTACAGCAGTGAACAGGACAGGAAAAATCCCTACCCTGATGGGGTCTACTTTTGGTAGGGATAAATATGATGAAGAAATAAACACATCAATGCTGTACCAGATGGTAACAATCAGTAAGAAGAAAAAAATTGGCAGGGAAAAGGGATGTAAAATATTGGAAGAAGATTAAAATTTTAGATACGGCAACCTGGACTTTTGAATAGGTACCCAAAGGAAGTGAAGGGAAAGCATTCTAGTTTAAGGGAAGAGGGGAGGAGGAAGTGGGCTGGTGATATACACTTAACCCATCTTGTGCTCACTGTAGCTGGAGTGGAGCAAAGGAGAGAAAGAGAGTAGGAGGCGAGTTTAGAGGACTAAGTGTGCATTGTATGCTAGCACATCTGTGACAAGTTCTAGTGTAACCATGAGGTCAGAGTGAAACTTTATTAGACTGAACAAAAGTATGAAATAAAGGCAATAGATAATTGTTCCTTAATAATTGTCAAAGTATTGAATGTGCGTTTCACTCAGTCAAAAGATATATCATTAATCTGGAGAAAACAGTTCTTCCTGGAGAAAGTGAACGTCCCTGTCTTCCTCCTTTGTTCTACTCTCAGACCAGGCGGATAGTCAGTCAGAAATTAGAATAAGCAGTCCCAGCTTTCTCTGTCTCTGTGATGCTAGAAAACAGAGTGATAAGAACCTTCATCCACTGTTGTGGGTGGATTATAAGAAAGAATATACATGCTTTCATCTACTTGCTACCAAAGTCTTTTTTCTCCAAATGTTTCTACGTGGTATGCGTTGTATAATGAACCCAATTATTTCGTTTCAAACACAATAAGGTAACTGGAGATTCAATGACCCATGCCTAAAATAATCTGTGTTCCTAAATAGGAATTCTGCGTCGATGAAGAAATATGGAAGCCGGGAGCCTTGACTGCCACGTTGAAACTAATTTTTATGGCAGTGATATTTCTTAAACTACTTGGATAAGAGGTTCTTCCTCAAGACCTTCCTCAGAGCCCGCACCACCTCCTTGTTCCTCACGCTGTATATAAGGGGGTTCAGCATAGAAGTAAGTATAGTATAGAACACAGAAACACCTTGATCCAGTGCTGGGGTGTGGGAGGAGCCAGGGGTCATGTACACCACCATGCCTGGCGCCAGGTAGAGACTCACCACCATCAGGTGAGACGTGCACGTGGCCAGGGCTTTGTTCCTTCCCTCAGGAGAGTTCATCCTGAGAACAGTGAGGAAGATTCGAATGTAGGAGGCCATTATGAGGCTAAAGGGGATGAGGATAAATACGATACTTACCACAAACACTACCATCTCATAATCTGAAGTGTCCTCACAGGATAGCTTCAGGATGGCTGGCATCTCGCAGAAGAAGTGGTTTATCTCCGTCAGACCACAAACCGGGAAGTGCATGGTGTAGATGGTTTGAGTGAGTGAATTCAGAGCACCCCCAGCCCATGAGGCCACAGCCATCAGCACACAAACCTTAGAGGTCATGGTGACTGTGTAGCGCAGCAGGGTTGCAGACAGCCACAAATCGGTCATAGGACGTGAGGGTTAGAAGGATACACTCGGCACCACCTAGACTCAGGCAGAAGAACGTTTGGACACCACAGCCAATGAAAGAGACGCTGTGCTGCCCTGAATAATGGTTGATGACCATCTTAGGAACCGAACTGGAGTTGCGGAGCAAGTCGACGAGGGAGAGCTGGCTAAGAAGTACATAGGAGTGTGGAGGTGGGCATCTACCCAGATCAGGAAGATGAGGACAGAGTTCCCTGTGAGGGCGATAATGTAGACCAGAAGGATGAGGTAGACCAGGAGGCTGGCGTGTCGGAGCTCAGGGAAGAGGCCCGAGAGGATGAAATCTGTGGTGGATGTGTTATTTCTTTTTGTCATATCTCAGCCTCCTCTGTGGCAGCTGATGTGTGGTAGGAGAAGAACACAGGCCATCTGTTAAATCTGATGCCCAGTTACCAGCCTTTATTTTTCAATGAGCTTTTTTCCTATCCATTCTTTTTACATCTTAGCAGATGAAAATGATATTTAAAACACCTTGAGGTGCTTCTGGGTTGGTGAACATGTGGAGATTTGGGGAGAGTGGCAAATTCAAATAGGGCACGGAACGTCCACACCCCTCCTCACATATCATGCCACACACATCTCTTCCATCTGGATGTTCATCTGTATCCTTTATCACATCCTTTTATGATAAACCAGTAATCTGGTTTTAAAAATGAGGTTTACTAATCTTAAACTTATTTTTTTGAAAAATACTAAACGCTTATCATTTCATTCCACTATTTAGAAATTGCTTCATATCTACACAGTTATAGTACTCGGCCAAGAATTAAAAATCCATTATTTGGCATTTCCTGGCATAATGAGGCTCCATATTTTTGTCTCCTTTTGGTTTTTGACTTACCAGTGGGAACATTTCTCCAAATGTCTCAAATAGATCCTCTTCTCCTCTGTCTATATTATCTCCTTTGTCAATCTTTTGTGGCCCCCAAAGGGCAGGACCTGCTGCATATTTTACATGACAAGTGAAAATGGAGTGCCCTTTGTTCAAAATTAATAAAAATTTCAACACAGCAACATCAGAGCATTAAACCACGCATGAGGTCTTGCTAATTACAGAACGTAGTATGGTTGCATGAATGAAAGCTGATTTCATTCACTCCTGATTTCACAGGATCAAGCTCTCAGAACCACATGTTAAACTGGCCTCCTCTAAGCTCATTTCTGTGTTTCCAACCACTTCTTAAACATCTTCACCACATAACCCTGCCAACACTTCTGATTCATCAATGCCCAAACTGAACTCAACATCCATCTCTTACTATTTGACTATTTCTGCCATCACCTTCCCTTTAACACAAACACGCAGGCTTATAACCTTGAGAACACTTTTGATTTCCTTTCCTTCTATATTTCATTACTTACTTGGCCTTGCTGTATTAATGTCTCTCAGACTCTTCCCTCTTTTCCAAACATATTATTTCATTCAATTCTAAGCCTTCAGTGCCCCGTCTTCTGACTGTTCAATCTCATTTTCCTTCAAGCCATAATCATCTTAAGTCATAGCTGTTATTAAGTTACTCTCGAGATCAACTTCTGAGATATTCTCCATAAGTGAGTGAATTAAGCTCAGTGCTGTTTATATTGACATTTAGATGCTCAACAAATTTGTCACTAATTTACGAGGTCAATTTTTTTTTGTACTATAATAAATTGTCCCCTTATAACAACTTAAACCACAATCTCATGAAATGTCACAGCTGTCAATCTCCATGCATTTACTTATAGTTTCCTTTTTGTTTAGGCCAATCCCCCTCCAATACAACCTGTATCAAATCCTTCCCATCATTTAATTTCCTGACTATTTGTCAGCACCTCACTGACGTCATCTCAAAACTCTCTACATCCCCTGCCAAATCAAAAAGCAGTCTCTTCCTCCTCTAAATTTTGGCAGCACACGTTAATCTGTCCCGTCAGTGGTACATAACAGATTTTACCTACCCTTTTAAATATTTGATTCCCCTTGAATTGCAGCAGTTTGTAATAGAAAAGTAACATATATATATTAATCTTTCAATACAATTTAATAGGGTGGATCATAAAATGGATGAGTGTAGTAGAAAGTGTTGGGATGTAGACATTTCAAGATTATTATGTCCCTGCTATTTTGTGAACTTAATTAAAGTCAAAAGCTGTTGCATAGCAAAGGAAATCATTGACAAAATGAAAAAACAACCTACTGAATGAGAGAAAATATTTCCAAATGACATGATCGATAAGGGATTACTATCCAACATATATAAAGAGCTCATACAACTCAACATCAAAAAATGAAAGGTTACTTTGACAAGCTCAGTTCTCAGGAGTTATGTCTGCCTGCTGTCAGAGATCATTCAAATCTAGAGTTAAAATAACTTATGGAAAAAGGAGTTGAGCAAGGATTGGGAGGAGAAAGAGAAGGAGGTGGAAGTGGAGTTAAAAGAAGTAAAAGAAGATGAGGAGGAGGAGGAAAAAGAAGTTAGAAAAAGTCAAGGAGAAAGAAGAGAAAAAAATTGTCAATGAAATAATGCCCAATTTTATTCTTTTGTGGCATTGTCAGCACATACCATAGATGCTAATACTATGAAAACTGGGCCACATTGGATGCTTCTCAGGACCTGGGTCTCTCTACTCAATATTCAGTATCATTTATGTAAATCAATCAACTGGTTAATTAAATGTTCACTTTAACAAATTGTCTTTATGGTTCTTTGTCATAATCAAAATATAGTTTGTGAGAAATGTGTTTCTTCTAATGATAGTGAATTAGATTCAGAGAATCTATTTTCTCAATCACAAAAATGTTAAGTTATAGAATCAGAACGCTCACTGTGACAAAATCTTACTACTTTTTAATGACTTAATTGTACCTTTTAATCAAGAAATCAGAGCTTTCCACGAGGAGAGTTGGAGTTGGTGCTGAGCTAGATAAATACACGCACTCAGATCTTCCAGGTGGGTGAGAGTTATTATTCATCCACTTAATTCCAACTGTCAACCTGCTTCCAAGCTTAGCACTAGAACTGGACCAAATCCTGGAATCCCGCAGCCAGATCCTATTTCCAAAAGCAGTAGATACAACGTTTCCAGTTTGCCTAACTCTTTAGAACTAGAATGTGTTGTTGAAATCACTGCCCATTTATCACCAACAAACAGAAAAGAAGTCCCCTGCTCTTGGGTCGCTACTTTTTCACTGAGGTTAATTCCTGTTGGTCATTTTATACCATAGGAACAGGAAAACAGGCGGGTGAGGCACGTTAGAAATGGAGAATAAGTGAATAATGCAATTGATGAGGAAGAGGAGGAAGGAAGAAGAGGAGAGAAATAACTGGGCTCATACCAAACATTTCTACCCTGAGCATCAGTGGCCTGTGTGTCCTCTCTATAGAATCCTATGATGCTTATCACCCAGCTGCTTCTGGAGGAAAACATGTTTAGAACACTTCCCTGAGCCTCATCCAGAGCTGAGTTCCTCCCCGAATCATCTTAATCCCCACTGGAGGGAAAGCAGAGTAAGGGGTGGGGCTGATGCAGAGAGATTCTTCTCACTATTCCATCGTGTAGAGATGGCTCCTGGAGCCTGGTGCCATGGGAGACCTAACCTAATGGGACCAGAGAATGAGGTGGGACATAGGACATTTACCGGCACTGTGGAAGTCATCCAATCCAACTTCCCACCAAAGAATGCAATCTTTGCAACAACAGACCCAAGAAAGCAAATGGCAAGAATTGGTTTACCAAGCATTAAGCAGTACCTCCTAAAGATGCTGCAAATATTAATTTGAGAAATAGGTTCATAATGTCAGGATTAGTTTCATTTTTTGGTGAAGCAAAACAGAGGCACAGCCAGGTATATAATTTCCCATACAGCTATCAGGGAGCAGAGTCAGGTTTCAGATCAGGTCCATGGGCGGCTCTGCAGACTGGATCTACTGCCTGTCAAATGCCATAGAGCAGCTCAAGAGTGTTTTCCTTCTTATAAACTGCTTTCATGATGGCCCACAATGAGTAGGGACACCTGAGTGCTGAGAACAAGAGGATGGGGAACTGAGGTGCTGGAAAGGTGAAATGTGCTACAGGTCGGTTAGAAATGGCACAGATAGCGATAGTGATGTCAGCTGAGCAGAAAGAGGATGGTGCAAATGGGCAAAGCACTGAAGTGAGACGGAAAAAAATGAGAGGCTGCAGAAATGTTGATAAGGGGCCTTGACAGGTGGCTGAAGGAAGGAATGATTGCGCCTGATAATGTAAGGAAGTATTAGTTTCTTAATATTTCTAAAGAAGCTAACAGTTTTCAAACAGTCCTTTGTAATAAATCATTATTCTCACCTTTTTTCAGTTTTAATTTCTATCTATGCATCTGTCTCCACCACTAGTCCATAAGTTTCCTGAGTGCTGTGACCACATCTCAATTATCTCGATAAACTCCGTATTTAATATTATTCCTGGAACATCAAAGATGCTAGTAAATGACTGAAAAATGAATAAACCACAACTCTATGAAGAAAATAATATTATTATCTCTACCTTTCAGACAAGGCAATTGATGCTGAAAGATTCAGATATTTGCCCAAGTTTTCACAAGTATGCGACACATCCTGAGTCCCTATTTTGTCATGTCATGGTTCTATTTTTCATCTCTATTTCCAGAACATTGAGCAGGTAATGAGAACACCAGAAGTGTGGCCCAAGGTATATTTGTGCTGTCAAGGTGACCTCACATGACTCATTCGTTGCTATGCAGTAAAATATAGCCTGAGAAAAAGATAAACTAGACGGTGTCCATATCTTTTTAGAGCTTTAATTATGAAAACACTCTAACAGACATCAAAAGTGGCAGGAGTCTTTCTTTTTTGTAAAGGTATAGGTACTTAGAGAGGGGCTGAAAATAAAGTACAGGTTGATTGACTATTATTACAGCAGTTCACAAATTTCTGCCTCTGTCCCCAAGCCCCAACTCAGTTGTCTGTGTCTGATGACCGGAATTTCATGCATCACAGGATGCTTATAATGATTTTTAAAAACGCCAAGAAAATGACCAACCTCAGGAGACTGTTGTAGCAAGTTCATAACCTTTTAAGCTATTCAAGTCCTGCCAATCTTTTTTTTTTTTCCTTATAAATGTTGGTTTTCAGAATGTTGTTCACTGGGTGGTGACTATTCTCACAAGGAGACACTTTGTGCCTCTAAGGAATAAAAACATACGCAGCTAATGTGATATTGACAGAGATCAACGCATCTTCACTTCTACTGGTTTGCAGGCTTGGCCCTGGGGCCGGTTTGTGCCTCCAGAATAAACTGAAGGTTAAATACGAGCTGGGTTTCAGGGAGACTGAGTCAGGTGTTGCATAACAGGAAGCCAGCCTCCTTCACGCTGGTGAATTAAGAGCGGCTCAGAGCCTCATTTTAGATGCCCTGTGGGATTTCTGTCTTTTCACTTTAATTAACAGAATCTTCCAATTGCCTGAACTGTCAGAACTTCTCAAAGGAGTATCGAAAGGAAAACAGCCTCCTTTTTCCCCCACAGGACACTGGAAAATATACACAATATCGCCTCTCTTGGGACCCCAAGCCTGTAGTCACCTCCAGGATTCCCTCGGGTTTTGTTCCTTGCTGATAAGCAGAAGACCTAATGAATTCCCTTTTCAGAGCAATGTATGTCCACTTTGAGAAACAAGAAAAATCTCAAATAAACAGTCCAAATATATATTTAAAGAATATAGAAAAAAAGAACAAACAAAACCCCAAATTAGTAGAAGGAAGGAAATAATAAAGATCAGAGCAAAAATAATTGAAATAGAAACCAAACAAAACAAGAGAAAAAAAATCAATTAAACTAAGAGCTGGTTATTTTAAAGGGTAAATAGAATTAATAAACCTTTAGCCAGACAAACCAAGAGAAAAAGAGAGCCCAAATAAATAAAACCAGAGATCAAAAAGGAGAAATTACAGTTGACACCACAGAAATAGAAATGATCAGAAGAGGATACTATGAACAATTATATACCAACACATTAGACAACCTGGAAGACTGAATAAAGATCTTGAAATAGAATCTTCTGAGACTGAATAAAAACCTGAATAGATCAATAATCAGTAACAAATTTGAATCAGTAATCAAAAAATTCCCGAGAAACAAAAGTTCAGGCCCAGATGGCTGCAGAGGTGATTCTACCAAATATTTTAAAAAGAGTTAATACCTGTCTTCAAATTATTCCAAAAAATAGTAAGAGGAAGAAGCACTTTCAAATTAATTTTATGAAGCCAGCATTATCCTGATACCAAAACTAGACTAAGATGAACATCAAAAAAGAAAAAAAAAGAAAGAAATTATAGGCTAATACCCCTGATGAACGTAGATGGAAAAAAATCCTCAAAAAATGTTAGCAAACTAAAATCACCAAAGTACTAAAATGATAACAAGCCATGATCAAATGGGGCATACAAATGGCCAATAGGCACATGAAAAAATGCTCAGTATCATTATCAGAGAAATGCAAATCAAAACTACAATGAGGTATCACCTCACACCAGTCAGAATGGCCATCATTCAAAAGTCCACAAACAATAAATGCTGGAGAGGCTGTGGAGAAAAGGGAACCCTCCTACACTGTTGGTGAGAATGTAGTTTGGTGCAGCCACTGTGGAAAACAGTATGGAGATTCCTCAAAAAACTAAAAGTAGACTTACTATATAATCCAGCAATTCCACTCCTGGCATATATCTGAAGAGAACCTTAATTCAAAAAGATACATGCACCCCAATGTCCATAGCAGCACTACATATAGTAGTCAAGACATGGAAACAACCTAAATGTCCATCAACAGATGGCTGGATAAAGAAGCTGTGATATACTCATACAATGGAATACTACGCAGCTATAAAAAAAGAATAAAATAATTCCATTTGTTGCAATATGGATGGACCTGGAGATTGTTATATTAAGTGAAGTAAGCCAGAAAGAGAAAGACAAATACCATATGACATCACTTATATGTGAAATAAAAATATCACACAAATGAACTTATTTACTAAACAGAATCAGACTCATCAGACTCACAGACACAGAAAACAAACTTATGGGTACCAAAGTGGCAGATGAGGGAGGAACAAATTATAAGTTTGGAATTAGCAGATACAAAATACTATATATAACAGATAAGCAACAGGGTGTTACGGTATGACACAGAGAACTATACTCACTATCCTGTGATAAACCATAATGGGAAAGAATATGAAAAAGAATATGTATATATATGTAAAGCTGAATCACTTTGCTGTACACCAGAAACTTACACAATACTATAAATCAACTATAATTTAATAAAAAATTTTTAAAAGAATAAAGATATTAAACAATCTAATTTTCACCTTGAAGAACTAGAAAAAAAAGAAAAAGCAAAGGTGAGGAAAGTAACAAAATAATAAAGATGAGACAAAAATAACTAAAATACAGACTAGTAATCCTGTATAAAAGATCAAGGATGGCAAAAATTGTGTCTTTTAAAGATAAAAATTGAAAAATCTCTGGTTGAATCGTGCAAAAAAATATAAGAGGACTCAAATAAAAAAGCAGAGATTAAAGAAGAGATATTGCAACTGAAGTAACAGAAATTCAAATGATCAAAACAGACTACTATGAACAATTATATGCCAACATATTGGAAAATCCAGAAAAGAATGGATAAATTCCTACAAAAATACAACCTACCAAGACTGAATCATGAAGAATTAGAAAATACGGACAAATAATGAATAAAAAGATTGAATCAGTAATCAAAACAAAACAAAATAAAGCAAAAAAAGCCCATGAGCAGATGGCTTTATGGGTGAATTCTACAAAATATTTAAAGAATTAATACCAATTCTTAAATTATTTGAAAAGTGAAAGAAGGGAACACTTCCAAACTTATTTTGTGAGGCCAGCATTATCCTGATAGCAAGGCCAAATGAGGACGGTATAAGAAAAAACATCATCAAAAATCATCAAAAACATACCAACAAACAAAATCCAACAGTACATTAAAAGAATCATATGGCATTATAAAGTGGGATTAATTCCTGGGATACCAGGATAGTTCAACACATAAAAATCAATGTTTATTGATTTGCTACACCACACTAACAGAATGAAGGATAAAATCATGATAATCTCAACAGGTACAGAAAAGTCATTTAACAAAATTCAACTGCTTTTCATGGTAAAAAATATTCTAAGTATAGAAGGAATGCAATGCAACAAAATAAAGACCGTAACAACGCAACAGCTAACCTCATACTCAAAAAAAAGCTTAAAGGCTTTTCTCTAAAATCAGGAAAGACATAAGAATTTCGACTCTCACTAATTCTACTCAACATTGTACAGGAAGTCCCATCCAGAGAAATCAGTCATGAAAAATAAATGAAAGGCATTCAAATCAAAAAGGAAAAATAAAATTTTATCTTTTGGTAGATTACATAATCTTTTTATTGAAGTATAGTTTATTTACAATATTGTGTTAGTTTCAGATGTACAGCAAAATGACTCAGTTTTTTTTTTCAGATTGTATGTATATATATATATATATATGTATGTGTATGCCTGAAGACTCCAGCAAAAAGAGTAATAACCAATGAATATAGTACAGTTTCTGAATATAAAGTAATGTACAAAATTTACTTGCATTTCTATATATTAACAATGAGCTTATGTCCATGAATAACTGAAAAATTGTGCTGAACACTGGAATTTGACACAACATTGTAAAATGATTATAAATCAATAAAAAATGTTAAAAAAAAAAAAAACAATGAGCTATCTAAAAAGAAATTATCAAAACAATCTCACTTCCACTGGAAATATATAAGCATGTATGTATGTATGTATGTATGCCTCATCTTTGGGGTGTGTGTAGTATATATATATCTCATCAATGAATTTGGTAAAGCTGTAGGATACAAAATTTATATACAGAAATTAGTTGCAGTTTTATACACTAATAATGAAGTATCAGAAAAAGAAATTACGAAAACAATCCCATTTACCATTCCAACAAAAATAATAAAATACCTAGGTGTAAGCTATCCTAAGGAGTACTTGTCCTCCAGAAACTGTATGACGCTGAGGAAGGAAATTGAAAATGACATGAACAGCTGGAAAGTTATACCATGTTTTTGGACTGAAGAATCAATATTGTTAAAATGACAATACTACCTAATGCAATGTACAGATGCTATGCAATCCACATCAAAATACTAATGGCATTATTCACAGAACTAGAACAGATAATTCTAAAGTTTGTATGGAAACACAAAAGACTCAAGTAGCCAAAACAAACTTGAGAAAGAACAAACCTGGAGAAATCATATTCCCTCCCTTTAGACTATACTACAAAGCTACAGTAATCAAAAGAGTATGGTACTGGTGTGAAACAGACACATATATCAATGGAAGAGAATACAGAGTGTAAAATAAACTCATGTGTTTATGATCAATTAATCTATAACAAAGGAGGGAAGAATATAAAATGGAGAAAATACAGTCACTTCAATGAGTGGTGCTGGGAAAACTGTATAGCTACATATAACAGAATGAAATTAGAACATTCTCTAACACCATATACAAAAATAAAATCAAAATCAGTTAAAGATCTAAATGTAAGACTGTGTACTCTAAAACTCCTAGAAGAAAACATAGGCAGAACACTCTTTGACATAAGTCACAGTAGTATTTTTTTGGCTCTGGCTCCTAAAGTAAAGGAAATAAAAGTAAAAATAAACAAATGGAACTTAATTAGTCAAAAGCTGTTGCATAGCAAAGGAAATCATTGACAAAATGAAAAAACGACCTACTGATTGGGAGAAAATATTTCCAAATGATATGATTGATAAGGGATTAATATCCAACATATATAAAGAGCTCATACAACTCAACATCAAAAAATGAACAACCTGATTTAAAAATGGGCAAACAAATTGAATATACTCTTTATTCCCCAAAGAGGACATACAGATGGCCCATTTCTAATCATCAGGGAAATGCAAATCAAAACCACAAGGAGATATCACCTCACACTTGTCAGAGGGCTATTATCAGAAAGAACATGAGGGGTGGAGGGTGGGAAGGGATAGATGGGATTTCAAAATTGTTGAACAGATAAACAAGATTATACTGTATAGCACAGGGAAATATACACAAGATCTTACAGTAGCTCACAGAGAAAAAAATGTGACAATGAATATACATATGTTCATGTATAACTGAAAAATTGTGCTCTACACTGGAATTTGACACAACATTGTAAAATAATTATAAATCAATAAAAAATGTTTAAAAAAAAAAAGAACATGAATAACAAATGTAGGTGAAAATGTGAAGAAAAGGGAACCCTCTTATGATGTTGGTGGGAATGTAAATTGGTGCAGCCACTGTGGAAAACAGTATGGTGGTTTCTCAAAAAAATTAAAAATAGAACTACCATATGACCCAGCAATTCCATCCTGGGGTATATATCTGAAGAAATCAAAAACACTAACTCAAAAAGATACATCCACCCCAAAGTTTACAGCAGCATTATTTACAATTGCCACGATATGGAAATAACCTAAGTGTCCATCAACAGATGAATTGATAAAGAATCTGTGGTCTATATATACAATGGAATTCTACTTAGCTGTATAAAATAACCAAATTTTGCCATTTGCAGCAACGTGGATGGACTTGGAGGGCATTATGCTAAGTGAAATAAATCAGACAGAGAAAAACAAATACTGTATGATATCACTTATATGTGGAATCTGAAAATACATCAAACTACTAGTGAATCAAACAAAAAATTAGAGGACTCACAGATATAGAGAACAAACTGGTTATTTTCAGTGGCGGGGGGAGGTACAACACAAGGGTTGGGGAGTGGGAGGTACAAATTACTGGGTGTAAGCTCAGGTCAAGGATGTATTGTACAAGATGGAGAATATAGCCAATATTTTGTAATTATTGTAAATAGAAAGTAACCTTTCCAAGTTTTATAAAAACAATAAATAATAAAAATAAAAATTTTAAAAGAATGGATTTAACTTGAACAGAAACAGACATAGACTTCTTATTCTTTCAACACAGATTATTGGTTAACATTTATTTTCATTATGTAAGTAAAAAAATCAGTTATTATAATTAACAACAAACTATTCAAAAATGAAATTAACAATCCCATTTATAATAGCATCAAAAATACATAGGAATAAACTTAACCAAGGAGATGAAAGGCATATACTGAAAACCGTAAAACATTAATGAAAGAATTTAAGGAAGACACAAACAAATGGGACAACATCCCTGTTTATGGATTGGAAATATTTAATATTATGAAAATATCTATACTATCCAAAATGATCTACAGATTCAGTGCAATCTCTAAGATAATCTTAGTGGATTTTTTTTTTTTTACAAAAATAAAAAGAAATCCTAAAATTTATATGGAACCACAAAAGATCCAAAATAGCCATAGCAGTCTTGAGACAGAAGAACAAAGCTGGAAGTATCACATTTCCTGATTTCAAAATATAATGTCCATCAACAGATGACTGGATAAAGATGTTGTAGTATATTTATACAATGGAATACTGTTCAGCCATAAAAACCGACAACATAATGCCATTTGCAGCAACATGGATGTACCTGGAGAATGTCATCCTAAGTGAAGTAAGCCAGAAAGAGAAAGAAAAATACCATATGAGATCGCTCATATGTGGAATCTAAAAAAAAGAAAAGGAAAGGAAAAGACAAATGAACATAAATACAAAACAGAAACAGACTCACAGACATAGAATACAAACTTGTGGTTGCCAGAGGGGAGAGGGGTGGGAAGGGACCAACTGGGAGTTTGAAATTTGTGGATACTGACAGGTATACATAGAATAGATAAACAAGATTATACTGTACAGCACAGGGAAATGTATACAAGATCTTGTGGTAGCTCATGGTGAAAAAGAATGTGACAATGAATATATGTATGTTCATGTATGACTGAAAAATTGTGCTCTATTTTTGGAAATTGACACAACATTGTAAACTGGAAATCAACACAACATTGTAAACTGACTATAACTCAATAAAATAAAATTTAAAAAATAATGTAAATCTCAGTAAATTAAAACAGTATGATACCTGCATTAAAGTACATAGACAAATGGAACAGAATGAAGAGGCCAAAAATAATGCCACACATATATAGACGACTTGTTTTTGACAAAGTTTCCAAAAATAGACAATGGGGAAAGGTTAGTCTTTTCAACAAATGGTCTAGGGAAAAGTGGATGTCCACATGACGAAAAGTGAAATTAGACCCTTATTTTGCACTATACTCGAAAGTCAACTCAAAATGGATTAAAAACTTAAATGTAAGTCCTGAGTTTTAAAAATCCTTAGAAGAAAACATAAGGAGAATCTTCACAACACTGGTCTTGGCAATGATTTGTTGGATATAACACCAAAAGAATAGGCAACCAAGAAGAAAATAGACAAGTAGGACTGCATCAGAAAAAAACTTCTATTCACAGAAAGGAAACAATCAATGAAGTGAAAGGCAACGTACAAAATAGGAGAAAATATTTTCTAATTTTATATATATATATAATGAAATTAATATCCAAAATATATAAGGCATATTAACAATCAATAGCAAAAAAAAAAACCCACCACAAATAACCCAATTTAAAAATGATCAAAGGACTGAATAGACAGTTCTCCAAGAAGATAGACTAACATGTATATGAAAAGATGCTCCACATCACTAATTATCAGGGAAATGCAAATAAAAACCACAATGAGACACCACCACATACTTGTTAAGCTGGCCACTATCCAAAGCAACAAACAACAGAAAATAACAAATCCTGGTGACGATGTGGATAAACTAAAATCCTAGCAGAATGCAGAATGGAGCAACTGCTATACAAAACAGTATGGAAGCTTCTCAAAAAATTAAAAATAGAGCTACTATATGATCAGCAACCCTATTTCTGGGATTATTCAAAAGAATTGACATGAGGGTCTTGAAGAGATATATGCATTCCCATGATTATGGGACCTGGCTTTATTCAGAATAGCCAAGAGTTGGAAACAACCTAAATGTCCATTGGCAGTTGAAAAGATATAGAAAATATGGTACACAGTATATACGATGGAATATTATTCAGCTTTAAGTAAGAAGAAATTCTTCCATATGCGATAGCATGTGTGAACGCGGAGAACATTGTGTTAAGTGAAATAAACCAGTGACAGGAGGATAAATACTATATGATCCCACTTACATGCATTATAAACTATAAATTACAAAACTGTCAAATGTAGAGAAACAGCAGAGTGGTGGTAATCAGTGGCTAGGGAGAAGGGAATACGGGGTGTTGCTCTTCGACATGCTCAAATTTTTAGTTACACAAGATAAATTAGGCGTCTGTTGTACAACATTGTCCCTATAGTTAACAATATTTGCAATTAAAAATTGTGAGAAGATGTTATGTGTTCTTACCACACAATAAAAAAAGACCTTTTCAAGAGGGTCAAAGTTACAGAATGAGAGGAAACATGTATAAACTACATATCTGACAAAGGTCTTTACTTATAACATATAATAGGCTTTCAAAATTCAATAGTAATAATCTAATTCGAAAATGGGGGAAAGACATGAATGGACATTTCACTGAAGAAGATGCACAGATGGCAAATAAGCCCCTGAAAAGCCATGATTAGCCGTTAAGAGAAGTGCAAACCAAAACCATGAGATGTCACTGCACCCCTGTTAGAATGACTAAAAGGAAACGTAGTGACATCACCTGCTGAAAAGGATGTAGGAATATCAGATGTCTCATATATTTTTCTTGGGAATATAAGCAGGCATTCTGGAAATATGATCCAGTAATTGTACTCCTGGGCACATATCCCAGAGAACGAAAACTTATGCATACGCAAAAAGCTACCCATATCCACAACAACCTTGTCCAAACGGCCAAAACTGGAAACAACCTAAATATCCTGCAACAGGTGAATATTTAAGCAAACTATGACACGTTCACACTATAGACAATTACTTAGCAAAAGAAAATAATAAGTAAGTGACTAGTACACTATACATCTTGAGTAGACCTTAAGGGAATTCTACTGAGCGAAATAAAGCTAGTATCAAGGAGTCTGTCACATGATGCATTATTCTATGTATATATCATTCTTGAAATAACAAAACTATAAAGACGGAGAACCGATTAGTGGCTGTCAGGGGTTAAGGAATGGGGAGAAAATGAGATGGCCGTGAGCATCAAAGGGTAGAATGAGGCACCCCTGTGATGGGATCCTTCTGTATCTTGACTGTGCTGGTCGTTACACAAATTTACAAAGGTGAAAAAAATGCATAGATATAAATACACAGAAATGGGTGGATAAAAAACTGCTGAAGTATAAATACGGTACTTGGACTGCATTAATTCCTGATTGTTACTGGGGAAAAGTGTCTGAAGCACAGTGGAATTGCTCTGTATTATTTCTCATAACTGCATGTAAAACTCTCTCTCAAAATTAAAATTAAAAAAGGGTAGTCGAAGACTGTACACACTACTTGTGGCTTTTTGGAGAGAAGAGAGAGTAAAAATCTGATTCGTTTTTTCCAAAATATAAAATCCATGAGTCCATTCTGATATAAACAATGAGTGGAAAATAAAGAGGAAAGAAGGAAGGAAAGGAAAGGGAAGGGAAGGAAAGGAAGGAGGGAGGGAGGGAGGAGAGGAAGGGAGAAAGGAAAAAGGGAGGGAGGAACGAAGGAAGAAAGAAATTGAGGCAGGCTGGGACCTGGGACGCTGAGTTGCAATGCTTGCCGTGGTACCCAGCATCAAAACACAAAGGAAAAATAAGGGACTTAAAAAAAAAAAAAACCAACTGCCACTTCTGAGGTCTCGGGAGCAAAAGCAGGGTACTGGCCATGATCCCTGCATGCAGTACCACCATGGAGGTTGGCAGACTATCTAAGCCACCCCTCTGGCCCCACCTACCCCTGGAGATGCGTCTACCCTCACCCCGTTTAAGGGACCGGTTTGCTCCCCTCCAAGGGTCAAGCAAGTGAACATATTACTTGTTTTTCCTTCCTCCTGCTGCAACACAAGTATCAATAAAGCCTTGTCTGAATTTCTCTCTGATCTCTTAATAATCTTTATCGATTAGAGGCCAAGAATAGTGGTCAGTAACATAATGAAGAAAAAAACAAGCTCCCATGCAGGAGAATTCCAAATAATTTATGTAGACACTTCATCCCTCAAGAAGGTGGAGATTAACTTCCCTCCTACCTTGAATATACATTGTATTTAGTGACTTGCTCCCAAAGAATATGGAATCAAATAGGGCGGGAAGTAGCTTTACAGTAGGGACACCTGGCAAACACCACACGGCCAAGGGACCAAGATTAACTTCACCAGTGATGAGTCATGTAGACATTACGCACTTTCTCTCTGCAGTGTTCTTCCCCAAAACCTATAACCTTAGCCTAATCGTAAGAAAAACATCTGACAAAGAGAAATAGCGGGGTATACTACCAAATCATTCAGTGCTCCTCCCAACTGTCGAGGCCATTACAAGCAGTCTGAATAATGCTCACAGCTTAGAGGAGCCCAAGGAGATATACAGACTAAATACAATGTGATGTCCTGAAAGGGATTCTGAATGAGGAAAAGGACATTAGGGGGAAAAAATGAGTGAAATCTGAATACAGTATAGAATTTAATATTAATATTAGTTGTACTAAAGAATCAACATTTGATTCCATAGCAATTAAGGTGTTCACAATAGGGACAACTGGGCGAGGGATTTATGAGAACTCTCGGTCGTGTCTTTGCGCTTCTCTGTTAATCTAGAACATTTCAAAAATTGAAAGTGTGCTTTAAGATATAATTGGTCTTTTAAAAGTGTCTAGCTTGATGAACTCATTAAATTTTCTTTTGAATCCGAGATCTATTTGGATTCATATTTAGGCGGAAAACGTCACAAAAATGTTAGAGCAGGCAGATAGATATGCGCAGAGAAAGGAGGGGCACAGGGCAAATGCAGGAAACCACACATCATGTGAGCACCAGGGTTCCCCGGGCAGAGAAAGAAAAGCAGGAACCTTTGGGATGATAAGTGATCACACCTTTTGGGGTGATGAGTGGCCTGGAGACAACAAAGAAAGGTGAGAAAAAGCAGGAATTTCCAGTGTCCGAATGTAACCTTTTGCTCATCATGCCCTCATTTCAATAAAATTAGCCTTGCAGATCAGAAGTACCCATCATGCATCGACACCATGACACTTCCGATCCAGACTAAATTAGGACAAAAATCTCTCCTCCCTTTGGGAAGGTGGAGTTGGGATGATAATCAGGGAATACGACACGACCCCAAACCCTTCCCTCCCCAAGGAATATTCTGCCCATTTCATTTTTACACCCTATGTAGCTAACTTGCCAAAGAAACTCAAGGCAGCCACTCACCTGAGCCTGCCCGCTCTCCTCTGAGAGTGTACTATCCATCCTTTAATAAATCCTCACTTTACTTTTTTAACCACTGCGTTTTGTCTCTGAATTCTTTCTGGGACGGGACAAGAACCTGGAACACCGGTTGCATCTACTGGCAACAAAAATGCTGCCAAATAGGGCCTGGCAGCCCAAAGTACTTGGCTGGAGCTCAAATGCAACCGTTCTCAGCAGCAGCAAAGGTGACTGTGTGAGGAAGGAAAAAGGGGTAAAGGTATGGAAAAGGAATAAACCCTGCCCACACACAAGATGTTCCCACATTTCCTTTAATTCTTCAAGGCCCTTACTGAGTGTATCTTTAACAATGTGGCCACTTAAATGTATACTCATTCTAATATCTTTCTTTTATCTCATAACATCTGTTAATCACAGAAGCTTCTTCCCTGGGTAGGAGTTGGGAATGCAATAATTTAGTGCCCAAATCATACTCATGTCCCCTGTGCTGGCTGTACATTTTAAGTTTCCTTCTATATCCCAGCATCACTCACCGTCCATCCCCACAGCTCCTATGTCCAGCAAAACTCATGAATTACTTACTTTTTTGTAAAAGCCATGTTAGTCCATCTGCCTTGACCCCATATATAGTTTCCTATGCTTAAGTTTTCCTCAGTCCTCTTTTCATTCATTCCTACGTGTTAAGTTTCAACTCAGATGTTGTCGGTCCCATGAAACCATTCTTTGATTGTTGACTGAAATAAACGCGCAGCCTAAAAGTTGAGAGTTATGTTTTATTTGGCAGGAGGACTCGAGCCGGGATGATAGCCTCGCAGATGGCTCTGAGGGACTGCTCCGAAGAGGTAGGGGAGGAGCTAGGATATATAGAAGTTTTATAACAAAGGCCAGGTAGTTGGAACAATAAAAGATTACTTGTTATCTAAAGAAAACCAGGCATCTCAAGTTAAAGAATTTAGCACTTTTCTATGTACGGGAGGAAGCGAACATTAGGGCTCATTGAATTCATTCCTTTGACAAGCACCTGGCTATCTAGGGCCAGTGTCCTGCCCTTTCTTATTCTGAGTCCCCTCAGGGTGCACCACTGTGAGTGGCTGCAGAGGCTGGGCTGCAGGCTTGTCTTCACAGGGGGGGTGGTGGCAGCCACTGATGGCTTGATGGCTTCAGCATTCTTCGTTTATTGATGTGGTTTGCAGTATTCCTCGTTCACATGATCATCCCCCAATTTTCCCTCTACATGAATTAGCCCTTCCTTCCATATGTTGCTACAGTGATGTCTACACGATTTTACTGTGGAATTCATCCCCCATATCATAATACCTTGTTCTCCATAATCAGTGTTTTCCCATTTTAGCAGGCTTTAGTGCTTTTATTATTTTTCTCCGTTTTGAATTCCCAGCATGTAGTACAACATTGGTTGATTCTAGTGAAATTCCACTTAATTAGTAGTGTCAAGTTGGTGCCTACTAAGAATAAGATAATCTACCAAAAAAATAGGGAGTCAGAGGACTTTGGCAAAAACCTGGGCTTCCATAGTTTACAATCTCATGGTTTTTTGTTTGTTTGTTTAATTTAATTTTATTTTATTGAGTTACAGTCAGTTTACAATGTTGTGTCAATTTCCAGTGTAGAGCACAATTTTTCAGTTATACATGAACATATGTATATATTCACTGGCAATCTCATTGTTAATTGTAAGAGAGTGGTAAAAAAATCATTTACACTATAATATAAGGCAGCCAAGAAAGAGGGACACCATAATTAATTAAGAAAAAAATATGTCTATATTCATTGTGGAAATAAAGGAAGAATTCACTGAGGAAGCAAGACTTAAATTTGACCTTGAAGAAAAAGGAGAATTTATCTAAGAAGATAAAAAAACAAAGGAGGTAATTCTAGACAGAAGAAATAGGTCTAGAGTGTGGGTCCTAGGAATAGAAAGAAAGGAGAAACCAATAATCTGTCTAATGGGTTGTATGAGATTAATGATTAAAAGTCAAAAAAAATTCTGAGTTGGACCTCAGGGGAAATGATAGTGGTGTTGACCAGGTAAACAAACCAAAAACATTCAGAGTATTTAGCCAGGAGATAGTTTTGAAAACTTCTAATTATACCCTGGGGGGAAGATTCCTCCAGGACACTACACTTGGGCAGCTTAGCTCTTAATGGGAATCTGGTGGGGCTAAGTCACGAAGCAGCAATGCTCGGGCTGACCAGCCACTCGGCACGGAACCTCAGGACATTGGGGAATTAGGGAGATCCAGCCCTGCTTAACTTGCCAGCCTATCAAGACCTATTCAATTATCTGTCTTTTCTACTGAACCTGTTTACTTTTCCATTTTTAACAGTATAATCAGAATCAATGGGCAGAAGGAGCTTTGAATCCTTTACACTTTCTAAGAAATCATAACTGGACACAAATTCAAGGTAAGCGTCTTAACAGAGAAGGAATCTAAGTTTTCCAGATTGTAAAAATCCACTCCTGATGCTAATTCTAGAGTTATTTTTCAACAGTACTTGTGAGGCTCCATCTTGGAGAACAGATAATTTATCCGAGAGTAGGAGTGCTATTTAACCATGTGCCTGGCAAAGTTACGTGCACTTTCTGGCTATCGTTTCTCAGTTGGATGTAATAATGTTAAACCTATTCCCGTATATTCCAACCAGAAGAAATGCTGGAAAGTACTTTGAAGTCAATAAGAGGTCACCAGGCAAAAACAAACAAAGAAACAAACAAACAAACAAACGAATGCCTTTAGATAGAAAAATGATTTTTGTGCAAAATGCATCTAGTTTGGTCCAGGCAGTAAATCCACCGTCCTAAGGCCTGGATTCCAGCCTTGAGCTGATTGTGTATTTAAGTTATTTTCACTGAAAGGAACAAGTTAGATCCAGAGAGAAAAGGTGGAGCTCAGCCAACACAGTTCAGTCCGTCATAAATTTCATGGCTTAAACAGTGACGTACAGGTTAACGCATATAACCACAAACAGTGATAAAATTTAGGTGTAAATTCACTCTACGATGAATAGAATTTGGAGTGAGAGTTTGTAATGATTGAAGCTCACCATGCTGGGGAGCAGCACTTGAGCTAGAATTGAAAGGATGTGCAACACAGCACTTAAATCACAGAGCCCTGCTTATTTCATCTACAGAGCTAGTGAATTTTCAAAGATCTGGCCATTCTGAAATCTTGGTTTCTCACCATCTGATCCCACTGTTGGGCATATATCCAGAAAGAACTCTAATTCAAAAAGACACCTGCACCCCAGTGTTCATGGCAGCACTATTTACAATAGCCAAGACATGAAAACAGCCTAAATGTCCATCAACAGATGACTGGGTAAAGAAGATGTGGTATATGTATACAACGGAATACTATTTAGCCATAAAAATGACAACATAATGCCATTTGCAGCAACATGGATGGCCCTGGAGAATGTCATTCTAAGTGAAGTAAGTCAGAAAGAGAAAGAAAAATACCATATGATATCACTTATATGTGGAATCTTTAAAAAAAAAAGCCAAATGAACTTATATATAAAACAGAAACAGACTCACAGACATAGAATACAGACTTATGTTTGCCAGGGGGAAGGGGGTGGGAAGGGATAAACTAGGAGTTCGAGATTTGCAGATAATGACTGATATATATAAATAGATAAACAAGTTTATACTGTGTAGCACAGGGAAATATATTCAATATCTTATAGTAGTTCATAGCAAAAAGGAATATGAAAATAAATATATGTATGTTCATGTATGACTGAAGCATTGTGCTGCACACCAGAAACTGACACAACATTGTAAACTGACTATACCTCAATTAAAAAAAAAGATACATGCTGACCAATTTTTTCATTAAAATTGTGTTTGTTTGTTTTTTTAATTTTAAACTATCTCCACATCTAAAATCAGGCTAACTTGTCAAGTCAAACACCCAGTGACACGAGGCAGGACCTGATTAGTGAAGAAATCTCTTGGTTTGAAGATGATCAACAAAAGAATGCTCAAATAAAGGTTGTATATATAAACATAGGTGCTTATTCTCTGGCAGTGCCAACCCGCAGAGGTCTGCTGGCTCTTCGCAAGAAATGAAGGCGTTCGGTGGCCAAGCAATGGGAGAACAGACTTAGACCATTTTTGCTACCACAATTCCTGCATTAAAAACTGATCGTTATCTTTGGTGACCAAATCTAAATCAAGTGTCTGGATGGAAGCAATGAGTTGAGATCAAATTGCACGAGATTAAACAAAGAAAACAATGGCTTAGTATTTTAGCTCATTCTTTCTAAGGAAGAGGTACTGTGAGCAAAACACTCTCCTAGATCGTTCTGTAAAAAGCAAAGGAAACTTGGGTCTCGCCGTTCATGTTGACACACATACATCGACACACATGTGAAGACAGGACGAGCCTAGCAGTTCAGAAATTATATCTTCAATACTTTCATTAACAAATGAGTGTCACAGGTTGTCAAGAAGATAATAGAAAAGGATATTGGAATATTTTATTCTACTACTAATCTGTTAGGGTGGTTTTTAAATCGTGATTTAGTAATAAACTGTATCAAGTTTTTGTAAGTAATGTCTATACTTTTTTTATTCAATCTGTTCAAACGCTTATAAACATCTGTTCTTTGTAAACATACTAATGTTAATCTTGCTTTACATTAAATTTAAATGAGTATGAGTTTGTAATACATGGTTAGAGTCAATTTGCTCCTTTATGAGAATTTTGGAAAGCATTTTCATGAGTACTACCTGCTTGCAGTTTGCCCCTTCTTGTGCTTGTTGCAGTCAGGCTTTTGAAATGAGGTCTTACGAGTCTCGCAGGAGATGGGTGTGTGTCCTCTCGTGATAAACTGAACAAGAGTTTGTGTAGATGTTTAAAGGGCTATTCAGGCATCAGGGGAAGGATTATATACAGCCAAGAAAGTCTTAGAAGGAAAAAGTCGGCAAGTCAAAGGAAAAGGAGCCCCAACGTTTTTCCCTGTGCCCATCATGCACATAACTCCTTAACTAATGGTTAACGTAATATAAATTTTGCAAGGGCAGGCACTCTAAAAGGTCATGTAGGAAAAAAAAAAAAAAAACTTTCTCTCTTACTGATACTTAATCTGAATTTACTTCAGACCACGTAAACATAATGAGTTTTTTTCCCTGAGTAGAAAGCAGAGCCCATTAGATTAAAAGTCTAGTAACCATAAATGTATATAACACAAACCACAGTCCTAATGATCTGTTTCTCCTTAAATTATAATACCCAGGGCCAGAAACTTTGGGTAAAGAGGAAGGATTTTCAAATTTTAAAAATTCTTCTATAAATTAAATTAGTAATGTTTTCCGTAGCCAAACAAAGTCTGTAATATCTGACCTGGAAATAAAAACAACTTATTTGCCTCAAAAACATTGCTAAGAATATTACTGAAAAGATAAAAATGGAAATAGTGTCATTTTCTTAAATAGTGAAAAATTGGACAATGTGCAATTGGAGATTGTGAATTATGTCAAATTCAGTGTTGAATTTTATAATTGTAAAATCTATAAATTTCAAAAGTTGTTTTAATATATGAAAATACCTCTCAAACAGTAAAGTGAATGAGATGCATTATAATACGTACACTCTAGTTTCTAAAGTATTTAGAGCACAGAAAAGGGATATCAACAAAAATATTAAGAATTGATGCAAATAATCATGGATGAATATTTTTAAGCCGGCCACTGTTGTCATAAATTGTTTGCAAGCAAACTTTAATGAATTACTTCACTACTGTGACGTTTTTTACAAATCTCTTCCCTTTCTGTTGTCATCACAGAGAGCCATGTGGGTAGGGAATGAGACAGATCCCACAAATTTCACCCTCCTGGGCTTCTTCCCTGAATTTAGATACATCACAGCTGTGGTCTCCATTATTCTCCTGATCTACACAGCTGCCTTCACCAGCAACACTCTTCTGATCGTCCTCATTTGGTTGGATTCTCGGCTCCATACCCCTATGTACTCCCTGCTCAGTCAGCTCTCCTTGATGGATCTGATGTTGACCTCTAGCATTATCCCCAAGATGGCAGTCAATTTCTTCTCTGGATGGCGGAGCATCTCATTCCTGGCTTGTGGGACTCAAATATTTTTCTCCCTGACTGTGGCCATTGCAGAATGCATCCTCATAACTTTCATGTGCTTTGATCGGTATGTGGCCATCTGTAACCCCCTGCGGTACCCTGTCGTCATCAGTCCTAGGGTTTGCTTGCAGATGACTGCCGTGTCTTGGGCTGGAGGTGCACTTACTTCCTTTGGCCACACTGCATTCACCTTACATTTTCACATCTGCAGTCCCAGGGAGATTCCTCACTTCTTCTGTGAAGTCATGGCTGTCCTTAGGATTGTCTGCGAGGACATCTTAGCCTATGAGAAGGCAGTAGTGGTGACGAGCATCCTTGTTCTGCTGTTGCCCTTATCTCTCATCGTGTCCTCCTATGTTCTCATCTTCCTTGCTGTACTCAGAATGAACTCCCCAGAAGGCAGGAACAAGGCCCTGGCCACTTGCTCCTCTCATCTCTGTGTGGTGGGTCTCTACTTTGGTCCAGGCATGTTCATCTACATGAGACCTGGCTCTGCCAAGACTCCAAAGTTGAATCAGGGTCTCTTTCTGTTTGGAACTGTCCTTACCCCTCTCCTGAACCCTCTCGCCTACAGTATCAGAAACAAAGAAGTTCTAAGTGCACTGAAAAAGTTGATGGGGGGTGTCAGCCCTCCAGGTAGACGGCAGAATTTTCACCATCAGTTGTAGATAATTCAAAAATGCACCAGCAAAGGAAAAATTTTCAGTTAAAAAAATAACCCCAGCAAGATCCTAGAAAAGTCAACCAATCTTAACTGAGTTGCTTTTTTTCCTTTTCGACTGCAGGGAAAAAAATATTTAAACTCCTTTCCTGTCTCCATCTTGAAATTTCTGTCTAATTGTCCCATATGATATGCTGATGAAGGACAAGGGACTATGTCCATCAGTCCTCGACACCATACCTACTTGACATTCATGTGCACCATAGTATTTGCCAAGTTTCATGTTGGTTCCATGAGAAAAAGTTCAATGTCTGCACCCATAGAATGCAGAACACCCCCAAGCACACAGCTGGTGCCTCAGAAGTATCCACTGGTTAAATTCATGAGCATGTTGATAGATTGTTGAGAATCAAGTAAATCTGCCACTGTTTGTTGTTGTTGTTGTTGTTGTTGTTGTTCTACGTAACAGGAATTGTTAATTCTTCTAATCCTATAAAAAGCAAAGTCTTCAATCTATGTCAGTGCTTCCAATGAGTCATTCTCTGATCACCTGCTTTAGAATCACTTTCGATTTTCATTAATAGTGCCCATAAAGTGAAGTTCTGTGTCCATCTCCAGTCAACAGAATTAGAATAGGTGATGTGAGGCTCAGGAATCTGACCAGCAGAACTTCCAGTGATTCTCACATGTACCAAAGGATCGGAGCTGCTGATCTATTTGCTGACCTAGTTCATTTTCTAGACTGGCCTCGCAAAATGATTTGTCAGCCTTAAGGTTTCCTAATTTCTTTATTGTTTAGCTGTGGGATGGGTTAAGGTAGCTAGCAAAAAATTGTCATTTTCAAAAAGAGCAGAGAATAAACTTTTTCTTTATGTTTGGAATAGTCCGTAAGTTTAAAGTCTTGAGCACACGCAAGTGAGTAAATAAGTTTAAAAATACACAAAAGACTATGTATGTGATAAAATATGAATGATTTAGAATACTTATGACATCGAATAAAACTAAACAAGATGTGATATGAGTTCCTAAAATGTTGACCTATGTCAAAAATTGATTATATTCAATACAGACAGAGATAAGTTGAGGAACCTACTACACATTTTTTAATGACTGAGTGAAATGACAGGAAAAGAAACTAGTTTTTCAGTGAATAGGAAATGCTCAAAAGGAACCCTGACATCCTAACATCCTCCCTCTCAAATGTCTCAGAAGCCATTCATTGGGAATTTTACTGCAGAGGTACAAAAGCTGAATTTTGGAGAAGTTAAACTTCTTTCTGTCAAATATCAACTATGGCAAAAATATTAAACATGGTCTGTCCAGAATTTCTAGAGGAATGACTTAGGTTTAGGGAATCTGGTTCAAAGAAGGGCCCTGGGAATGTCCTCTGAAGCTGTGTCAATATACCACTTTACTGAAAAGTGAAAATTATCTCGGCCATCTCAGATAAAGGGAGTGGCTCATTTAATGGATACTGACATGAGGCTGTCACCACCCACTCAGCAGTGCCATGACACTCCAGTACTCCAAGGAGTGCCCACAGATAAGACTGTGTTTAGCAGATAACTCTAAAAAGAAGTGGAGAAATAATAATGAAAAACAGTTATAGCTGAAGAGATTCTGTTTAAAAATTCCTGTTCATAAAGCATATTATTTAAGTTTGACAGTTTTCATAAAGGGTTCTATTTTTATATGGAAGCCATGGAAGTGAACGTTCTAACCATGTGACACTCGTAGCAGATAGTTTTCTGGGTGGGCCTTAGGGAAGGCACTCAACTTGTGTTTTGGACCATGTACTTGTGACCCATATTGCTAAAGGAGCATATTTTCATGAGATGACTTAGTCCTTCAAGGGGAAAAGAATTAAATAAAAATAATTAAGTGCATAGTAATTGAGGGGAATTGCAATTCCATCTAAAAAAAAATCACAGTTCTTTTATTTCTTTCCATTCTCTTTTTCATGATTTGGATGTTGCTTCTCCACTTTAACAATTCTCTGTGTATATCTTTTGTTGTAGAGCAACCCAAATCTGTTCTGTAAACAGATAAAATGTTTTTTAAAAACATGTTAATAAATGCAATATGAAAAGAAAATTTTATAACTGAATGCATTATGTTTTAATGGAAACTAGAACACTATGGGGATGGAATGTAGAAAAATTAGGCTTTTCTGAAAGAGAATGCAGGGTAACCACCATTTAAGGAGCCAAGGACAGAGATGCTACATATAGAAGAGGGACACTGAGTTGGGTTGGGCAGGAGACAGGAGGCAACTGAAGACAAATTCCTCTAGTTTTCAAATATTTCTCTGACTCCAGAGACAACTGGATATAAAAATAATTATCTCAACCCAAGAAATTTGTTGAGATATTTTTGAAAATTAGAATGGAATGTTGAAAGCATAATTACCCTTCTACATACAGCCTGCACACCAAAGCCAAAAGTATATAAATTTACATAGAAAAGATCCCCAAAACTAATTCTTCTCACACTCGTCCAAAATATTTAAGAGGAGGGAATACTCCCAAACTCATTCTATGAAGCCACCATCACCGGATAAACGCTTGGGAAAAATGAACGTCAATCTCTAACTCATCACATACACAGATACTAACTCTAAAGGAAACATATACCCAAACATAAAAGGCTAAGCCACACATCTTCTAGAAGAAAACACAAAACATTTACAACTTTGTAGGTAAAGATTACTTAGAAAACAAAAAATCACTCATAAAAGAAAAAAACTCATAAAACAAAAAAATTAAAATTGATTTAAAAATATTATCAAATGAAAATGTCTCTTTGAGACACACAGTTAATTACATGAAGAGACATGACACAAACTGAAAGAAGATATTCACGATATGTAAACAGAGAGATCTAAAGACGTATATCTGTCTTTAGTATTTATACAAATCAATTACAAGAACACAAAAAATTAAAAGTGAGCAAGATATTTTAGCAGGTAGTTTGGACCCTCAGAAGAAGTAAGAATTCTACCTGCAAATTGCTTTACAACTGGAGCTGCGACATCATCTCTTTGCAGGGTCTCCATCCTGTTGGCCTGACATGTACAATTTGGTCTTGCCAGCTTCCACAATGCAGGATCCAATTCCATAAAATCAACCTCTCTGTCTCTCTCTCCATATATACAAAGATATACATGTGTGTGTGTAAACACACATACACATCCTGTTGATTCTGTTTCTCTAGAGAACACTGATCAATACAACAAAATAGAAAATATTAAAATAGTTAAATAAATAAATTTGAAGCACTAACTTACATTGATGAATTCCTAGAAAACTGGAGTCATGAAATAGAGAAAGTCTAAAGAACTGAATTACATAGAAGAAATAGGAAAAAGTAGATACAGAAGGCATTCTACAAAAAAGCACCAGACACAAGGCACAAGAGAATTCTACCAAACATTAAAAAATCAGATTATCCGAATACTATTTGAATTATTCCAGAGTATTTAAATGGAAGTAGAACTTAATGAAATATACAGTATTCATGTTAAAACTTAACAGAGATAGTACAAAGATCCTTTTAGCCAAATTTACACAATCTACCTTACCTGTTACAAATAAAATCACTGAGGTAAAAAAATTGATTAATCTGATCATATGAAAATGAAAAACCTTGTGTGGCCAAAAAGTCTCCAAGCAATGTCAAGTGACAAATGACAAGCTGAAGAAAATGTGTTTGCATTTCTATCACAAAGGACTAATGTTTCTAATATTTAAAATCTTTTTTAAAAAATGAGAATTTAAAACTAATAACCATATAGAAAAATGGCAAAAGATTTGAAAGGACAGTTAAGAGATATGGAAATGCACGTGGCTCTTAAATACTAAAAAATGATCAAAGTGCTTACAGTAGAAATTAAAATAATACTATACTAAAAGCACAATGTCTCACCTACAAAATTGACAAAACTTCTAAAGCTTAACACTATACGTCATTGGTGAGGCTGTGGAAAGCAAGTGCTTTCATATTTTGCTGGTGGGAATGCAAAGTGATACACACCGTATACAAAGGAATTTGTAGTTAGCCAATTACACTCACAGTGCTCTTCAACCCAACAATTTCACTTCTAAAAACCTGTGCTGAAGTTACACTTGCAAAAATTCAAACGCTGTTTATTGAAGCACTGTTTGTTATGACAAGGGAACACCCAAGTAACTTTCCCATTCCCTTTATTCATGCTCTCCTCAAGAATGCAATGTTGGCACCCTGAGGCTAATGCTTCTTCTCAGTTCTTCTTGATCAAACAAAAATATACTATCATGGACCCAGATTTATGGAGTTTTCCACTTGTTATTCGATATGCCATTCTGCAAGTTGTTTTCACTTGACATTGTGTCGTGGACACATCTCTCCCATTACATAGATACGGACCTAGCACATTCCTTTTAACAGATACATAATGTAAAAAATCTGAATGTGTGCCACAGTGTTCAGCTCATTTCCAGGTTTTTGCTTGCACGGATAATGGTAATTACATTTAACATTCTTGAACATGTATTTTATATTGTGGTGCTTTTATTTCTACAGAATAGTTTTAAGGGTAAGTGTGTTCTAACAGATATTTTCAGATTACTTTCTTAAAAGGTTGTAACAATTTGCCCGACCACCAACAGTTTATGAGAAGGTTCATTTTCTTGAACCTCGACTAGCACACGATAGAGATCATGAAATAAGGGTTAAATCTGTGAAGCCTTTATATACACTGTAAAGTGAATTGGCTTAAATGGAGATTTAAGGATCTTAAGGTCATCAATTCAACCATAATACAATAAATTACTCAGATAACTGCCCTTATAAATACATGTATCCCAGACCACAGAATATGGGTTAAAATGGAGATAGGACCTAGAACACCCCACTAAACTTTCTCTTCTTGCCATAATTTCCATTAGCACTTCTCTTCCATCTATTGGTTTCTATAATGGATATTTCCTCACTTTTATACTAAATACAATGTAAACCTAGCATCCATGTAGGTCATTCCAGCCTCTCTCTATCCTTTGCTAAAATGATAAGTCTAGGAATGGGGTGGAGGAGAAGCAGAGCTAAATAAAAATGTTGGATAGATGTGTGGTAGCCTAAGGAAAAGCCAGTGAGATCGTGAGCGGTGGCTATTTTTCTTTGGAAAATAATCGTAAAGTTTCAGACCTGATGCTACAAAGTCATTCTAATTAAAATCTGGGGACAAGATGCTTCCAGGACACTCCCCTGTGAGATCCTCAATTACCAAAGAGTCTGGCTTATGTCAGACACATCCTGCCTCTGACCAGCAACCATAACTTATAGTCACTTCTCACACTGATGATAAGATTTGGGGCAACTTCATGATAAAATGAGCCTCTATCTACCCACACCCGCAACCAATTCTTAGTCTCAGTTCTGACACAGGAAAAGAAGAACCATTGCACTTCTCACCCAGGGAGTGGCACCGAAGACACCCAGGTTTCCCGGTGGCAATGACAAAGGGGAATGACAGAATTCATGAGGTAGCCAACTTCAACTTACTCTGGCATTAGATAGCAGAAGAGTTGTGTGAAGTTTTTCTCTATTTATGAAACAAAGCTAATCGTATTAATACTTTAACAATTAATTTGCATTAATGATGATAATCATGGGCTATTAACTATAATTTTAATTATCCAGTGTGTATTAACTCTGATGGGCCAAGCAGGTGAAACTGTCAAATCATACTGAGAATGTAGAGACAAAGGCATGGCTGTATGAGTGGTTAATAATGCCCGTCCTCATGTTCATTATAAGGGGTTTTATTTAATGGTTTATTTGGACTTGATTTAAATTTTCCATCTCTAGGACAATTTGACCTCATAAGTTATACGATAAAGAAGGTTAAGTGTATTCTGGGTATAAAATCCTGTATTAATGGTAGTGGTCAAGGTCATGGCCCCCAGAGCCTGAAAGAATTGGGTTAAAGGTTCATCCCCACCACCTATCTACTCTGGGACCTTGGGCAAAGAGTTGACATCTTTCTACACTTTGACTTTGACATCTGTAAACTGGATGTGTCGAGAGCACCCATCCCCGAGGGTTGGCATTGGCACTGAACGCAGCGCTGTGTGTGACGACCAGCAATGTGGTATTCAGTAAAGGAACACGCACAGCTGTTATTTTCTCTAATCAATGAAACACACGTTGACTCAGTTGGGTCTGTATAACTTTCTTCTAGTGTTCCCCCAAGTTTTATATTTTAGCTGATTTTGCACAGTGATGTGACAACAGTAAAAATAGAATTAATTTAAAAGTCTATCCAATAAAAATAATATTAAAACATAAATCAAACTCAATGATTATCACATCAGCCAACGTATTTTTTTAAAGTTGACTTATGAAAGCAGACTTACATTAGCATCACCACAGCAGTTAGCCTCTCAAAGATCATACCATCTCATCCAACAGTACTTTTCTGACGGAAAACATTTGGAAGGTCATGCTAAATCCAAAGTCATCATAGCTAGGACTAAGATTTTTTTTTTCTGTCCCTGCCTCATCCAGAGTGAGGAGAGGTGACAGAGAGGCATTCCTGTCATCAGTGAGCGGTTCTTATGTCAGGGAGAGGGACAGAATTGTCTTCATGGCTAACACGTCTGCCTTGGGATTATCAGGACTGATCTGAAGGCTGAGCACAGGCAAAGTTGATGTCTAAGGAGGTAAGAACTGCATCCAGATAGCCACTGCCGGGTGTGGAGTGTCCAATCCCGCTCCATTCTACTGGCTCCCTGGCGGAGAGGCCACGAGAAGTTTAGATGTCTCATGAAGGTCCCCGGACACCATAACAATGTATTGATGTATCAGTGTAGCAGAATTGGCAGGTGGGCCAAAAAGTGCCAGGCCATGTTGGTTGTTCATTCCAGGACAGGTGGTACAAAAGAGATGTGTCCCTTTCTGCCTGGCTTTCTGATCTGACCACCCTCAAGAAGAGGGACAAGCACCTAGAAGAAAGCAGATACAAAGGAGAGATTCAATACGTGGATTGTGGTGATTGAAGAGGTAAATGCACTCTCTGAGAATATTATGTATATTATATGGCATTAAAGCATTCTGGTTCCCTGAAGAATTACTACTCATCTGATCTTAAGACTCAACTGAGACCCTTGTTAATAGCCCAGGCCCTATTCCAGGAAGTTTTGGCTGTGGTACAGAAATCAGTTCTCTCACAGAAGTCTTTGATTCTGATGAAGAGGTAACTTTGGGAGATATCACTCGGTAGGTGGAAGGCAGGCTCTAGAAGCAGGTTGCCAGGGTTACTTGATGGCTCCTTGTCTCTGGAAAATTCCTCAGTCCCTCTAAGCTCCAGTGCTTTTAGTAGAAAAATGAGAATGCAGTTATTAATTTATATAAATTAATTCTTATCTCATGGATTGTTGAGAGAATTTACTTATAAACAATGCAGGTAAAATGATAGCATTTAATGAGTGATCAGTAACTATTACGTTCTTATCATTGTTGCTAAGGTGATGAATTTTACCAAATTTCTCTTGAATGATGTCAATATGCATTCAAGGCAGCAAGTCTAATTGCTTTTAACTAAAATGCTTTAAGTGTCATGCAAAAAGATTCTGTTTCTTTACTATAGACTCCTAAGATGTCTTTGTCTCACTATAAATTGATTATTTAAATATTTGCATTGACCTAGGGCAACAGGCAAACCCAAATCTTAAGTCCTCCTTGAAATGAACTGAGTAAAATTAGAGCCATCAGCAAAAACACTGTGTCCCCTGTGTTCATACATCATATTATGTATTTCTGAGGGGCAGAATGTATTTCTAAGTGTATAGTAATTGGTTAATTAAAAGCCATCTCAAAACAACAACAACAAAAAAACATAGGCTTTTTGTTTGACTCTCAACCTACAGCACACCTATAGGTAAGAGAGGTGAGACCAACCTCACTTCAGGGAAGAAGTAAAGCTATTTGGAGAGCTCATTTTTGGACGGGAAGAAAATATGACACAGTGTGGATTAAAGTGATGAAAGAGGGCAGAGAGTTAAGTGGATAGAAGAAAACTAGTAGAGAAATAGGAAGGCAATGTGGGGAAATTGCAAAGAAAATGGTATCACATTGGATCACTCCTGTTGGCAGGAGGAAAGTGTGGCTACTTGTATTTTAACTTAGTAGACCAAGAAGACCCCAACATTTCCCTGTTACTCTGGCTCTGATGCTTGGGATTCCAGCATTAGAATGAAGGAAAAATTTTTTTTTTACTAAAAATTTAGCCGTCTCACCACCCACACATCAGATTAAAATATTAGAGCAACATATGCAGCCAATCAATTACTGGGAACATCCTTGAACTTGACAGAAAGCCTGAGAATGCTGGGCACCTGATATGGTCCAGGGAAGCCATCAGAAGACGAATAATTCAAATGAAGATATGAATAGTCCTCTTCATAATTTGGCTTTAGACAGGAAAATGACCAACAATGTGCATTGTTCTCATGGTTCTTGTATGTACACCACCATCAATGAACATGGTTCTTGTCCTTCCTCTGTCCTCTGTGACCCCTACAAATCAATCTGGAGAGTGTCAATGGTAAATGTGTCAACCTCTCCCACATGAACAGAGGACAGTAGTTCTAAGACCAGTGCACCATCTAAACGCTCTTTGTCCAAATACTGCATGAACCATTGCTAATATGACTCTATGACAACCTAAGTAAGCTGCCTGCCTATGTAACAGGCTCACAGAGGGCACCGTGAATCGTCACCAGCAATACAGCACATGATCAGGGTGCCTGACGCCTACAGCCAAAGATGATGGACATTCAGGAAACGTGCACTGAACATCTGCAACGTTCCAGAAGTTGCCTAAGGTTTGGCTTCATAAAATCATTCGTAAAGCCATTCGCCTTCTTCTCTTTCTACTATACTTTCTCTCCGGCATGATCACATCAATCCCCGTGGCTTCCTTTCCTTCTGCAATTGTGCATACTACTTCTAACATTTCGCTTACTTTCTCTCACTTTTCTCCAGAAGGCCTGAGCCCTAAACCCAAAGAACTGCCCACAATCCTTCTCTGTTGTTTCTCTGCTTCATTATGCACAGTGTTCCTGACACCTGGGACACCCTCTCTCAAATGGAAAAGTTCTTAGCCATCCTTCAAAACGGAGTTAAAATATCATATTCAGCACAAAGACTTCCCTTATTTCTTTGTAGCTTCTGAACAACTTGACTGATTTAAAACAATCTCATATTTTGTTATAATAATCCATCTGATTCCCTCAAGCGTATGAAGCCAGAGGTGAGGTCTTACTGTCGAATGTTCATAGTCTACACTAGCGTTTGTCCAGCACAGACGTTGGACTCAATAGACCTGTGCAGAGTGAAAGGATGACTGAATGAGTCCGTGAAATAACATGGAAAAAAATGAGGATTAATTTCCAAGTCTGTCAATACATAAATCTGGAATTCACCTACTTTACCACCAATATTAAATAACCCTAGCACCTGACTATATGGTTTTATAAAAATGTATAATCTTAGATGTACCCTGAAATAAAAGGAAAGAATGATGGGAAAGTGAGATTTTTATTGTTTTGGATATAAGTTATAACAAAATACTGGATGTATCTGAAAGACACATCTCATGGGATTCAAGTTTTACTTGATTTACCGTGTAAGGTCACAATTACTGTACAACACTGAGTCAACTTGGCCAAGTCACCTAACCTCAGTGAGTTTCAGTTCCTGGTTGGTATAAAATAAATATTGTACTATACCTGTACTTACCAGTCTGGCCTGATAATAAGAACCACATGGAGAATACAATTTAATAGATCCGGAGAAGGGGACCAGTGTGTTTTCAACAGGCAACTTTAGAACCAAGAATGCTTGATTTGGGGGGGAGGATATAGCCCAAAAGTGGTAGAACATGGTTTCATGGAACCATAAGAATCAAATATTGTATTATTGGATTCTCAGAAGCTATAAAGCAGAAAATATGCAAACAAAATTTATTTTGTCACACAATCATTGATAACCTGCCTCTGCAAAGTACAGGCCTAGGCTGTCTTGAGAGTTCAAAGTATTTAAGAACAACAGCAGAACCCCTCTTCTGAAAAGATTAACAGTCTACAGAGTTAAAGGACAGGACATTTGTCCACAAATAACTGTGGTTTAAGGCAGACTGTGACATGCACTGTGATAGGCTGATGAACAAGAATGAAGAATAGGGGAGCAGTGGATGCCAACTGGGAGGACCACAGAGGGGGGAGCATTTGAGCTGGGACTCTGAAAGTGGCTAATACGATTTATCAATTAAAGTAAAACTGAATTGCCGTTCCTCTATCCACTAATTTTTTTAAAATATGCCTCAGAAGCTTATGGCTTACTCGCAGCTCTTCCCCCTGGATCACACTCATGCACCTGTTATAAATTCTTATACTTAACATCATTTTTCCTCCAGTTTTATTGAGATAACGACTGACGTACAGCCCTTTAAGGTGTACAGCATAGTGATCTGACTTACATACACCAGGAAATGGTGACCACAATAAGTTTAGTGAACACCCATCATCTCATATAGACACAAAATTAAAGAAACAGAAAAAACTTTCCCTTGTAATGAGGACTCTTAGGATTCATTCTCTTAACAGCTTCCATACATAACGTACAGCAGGGTCGATTATGTTATCATTTTGTACCTTACATCCCTAGTACTCATTTATCTTATAACTGGAAGACTGTACCTCTTAGTCAAAAGGACTCCCCTTGGTCCCGTCCCCCACCTCTGATAACCACACATCTGATCCCTTTTTCTATATTTTGTTTGTTTGTTTTCGAAGTATAATTTTTTAAAATTTTTTATTGAGTTATAGTCAGTTTACAATGTTGTGTCAGTTTCCAGTGTAGAGCGCAATTTTTCAGTTGTACATGAACATATGCATATTCATTGCCGCATTCTTCTTCACCATGAGCTACCACAAGATCTTGTATGTATTTCCCTCTGCTGTACAGTATAATCTTGTTTAATCTATTCTACATATGCCTGACAGTATCTACAAATTTTGAAATCTCAGTCTGTCCCTTCCCACCCCCCATCCCCTTGGCAACCACAAGTTTGTATTCTATGTCTATGAGTCTATCTCTGTTTTGTATTTATGTATTTTTTTTAGATTCTGCATATGAGCGATCTCATATGGTATTTTTCTCTCTCTTTCTGGCTTACTTCACTTAGAATGGCATTCTCCAGGAACATCCATGTTGCTGCAAATGGCGTTGTTGTCGTTTTTATGGCTGAATAGTATTCCATTGTATAAATATACTACAGCTTCTTTATTCAGTCATCTGTTGATGGAAATTTAGGCTTTTTCCATGTCTTGGCTATTGTAAATAGTGCTGCTATGAACATTGGGGTGCAGGTGTCATTTTGAAGTAGGGTTCCTTCTGGATATATACTCAGGAGCGGGATTCCTGGGTCATAGGGTAAGTCTATTCCTAGCCTTTTGAGGAATCTCCATACTGTTTTCCACAGTGGCCGCACCAAACTGCATTCTCACGAGCAGAGTAGGAGGGTTCCCTTTTGTCCACAGTCTCTCCAGCATTTGTCATTTGTGGACTTTTGTATGATAGCCATTCTGGCTGGTGTTTTTGAAGTACAATTGATCTACAATACTATGTTAGTTCCTGGTAACACAACGCAGTGATTTGATATTTCTATATATTTCAGAATGATCACCAAGGTAAATTTAGTAGTTACCACCTGTCATCATACAAAGATATCACATAATTATTGACTATACTCCCCACACTTTATATTTCATACCTGTGACTCATTTATTTTGTAATCGAAAAACTGTACCTCATAATCTCCCTCACCTATTTCTTTCCTCCTCCCATCCCTATTCCCTCTGGCAGCCACCTGTTTGTTCTCTGTATCTATGATTCCGTATCTGTTTAGTTATGCTTGTTCATTTGTTTTGTTTTTCAAATTCCACATATAAGTGAAGTCATGCTGTATCTGTCTTTCTCTGTCTGACTTACCATAATACCGTCTAGGTCCAATGCACCTTACAGGCGCAGGTGAACCGACAAGAACTGTAGCAGAATCACTCAGATGGACTACGCCAGTATGCACAGCTCTGTAAGTAACAAGGGACCTGAAGGCACTGGTTCTGCCATTTGTGCAAAGGAAACTACTAATTATGCCTAATATATGCATTTAACACTGCAGGCCAGGCAACGTTCCCAAATCTGTACTCATTAACCTTTTAAATCTGCACATCACCCCTGGGTTGTGGGTATGTTTAGTCCAGTTTTATGAAGCACAGAAGGATGATCCAGGTAGACCAAGGCCATCAGGCAGGTGACTGTGGTCATCTGGCAGAAGGAGCCTCAAACCCTGGTATTGATCTTCTGGAGATTGTGTTTTTAACTGGTCCACAGTATTGTATCTGCATCTAGAGCTTATAAGCCCAACTGAACCTTTGATAAACAGAAGATAGTCTAGCTTTTCAACTAAATCACTGCTTACAGGCTGGATCCTAACACTCTCCCCCATCATGGCCTTGTATCCGCTGCTTGTGCAGCATCAGTTAGTACTGGGGTTACCTTGACGACAGGTCCAGACGTCATGCAGTGTAGAGTGACTTTTGTGCAAGTGGCAAAAATTGGATTTTTGAGGTCCCTCCCTCAACGCTGGTGCCATAGTTAGTCATTCTGCTCTAGTTCTGCTGACTTAAGAGATGCTCGAGTTGGGAATCAAAGTAAGGAGAACTCATGGGCAAACGGGAAAAACCCCCATGCAGGAAGGAAAATATAAACACTGACTATACACAGTTCTGAAAATACTTTTCTTCACTCAGGTTATCAAGACGTCTCCTTCGCATCTTCAGGGGACCCTTCTTTATAGTCCATAAGGCCTCACAAGACCGAATGAAAATGTTGACTGTTCACAATGTAAAATGATCGTAATTCTTCAGCTGAAGTTGTGTATGCAAAGGGCCTCAAGGTGATGATTGAATTAGTTCTTTAAGAAATACACGTGATAAATTTTCATCAGATTCACTGATTTTTTGGTTGTTGTTGATAGAATGTTAAATGTACCTGTGTTCGTATTTGGTTACTTTCAATGATTACAATTTGTAACAGTAGGTAGAGTGTGTAATCCATGAGGTATCATTAATGAAAAGTCTGCACGTTGAGAAGTTACGCATAACACTAAAGAGACCACAACAAGGAGAAAAGTCAGCAGGGATACATTCAGAGGAGTCCTGGTGGGAAAGAAAGGAGACCAGATATACAGTAACACATCATCAGATGGAACAGTGTTCTTACAGCTGTTTCCCGGGCAATAACGTCCCACCATGGAGAGAAACAATGTGACCGTCACCACAGATTTTATTCTCCTGGGGCTCTGGCCTGAGTTCAGCCACCTCGTGATCCTTCTCTGCCTCACCCTTCTGGTCTACTTTATGGCTGTTTTGGGCAATGCTGTTCTCATTCTCCTCATCTGGCTGGATACCCAACTTCACTCTCCCATGTACTTTTTGCTCAGCCACCTCTCCCTCCTTGACTTGGCCTTGATCTCAACTTCTGTCCCCAAAATGGTCACAGACTTCTTCTCAGGGGAAAGGACCATATCACAGATAGGCTGTGGAACCCAGATCTTCTTCAGTTTAACCCTGGGGATTGCTGAGTGCCTCCTGCTAACCCTCATGTCCTATGACACCTATGTTGCCATCTGTAACCCACTGCGTTACTCAGTCATTATGAGCCATTCCACCTGCAAAAGGATGGTCACTGGGTCCTGGGCAGGAGGGGCTATAACTTCTCTGGTTCATACAGCCTATGCCATGCATTTTCCCATTTGTCACCCCCGAGAGATTCCGCACTTTCTGTGTGAGGTCATGGCCCTCTTGAAGCTCACTTGTGAGGATATTTCAGCCTATGTGAAGTCAGTGGTGGTCTCGAGTTTTCTGGTGGTTCTCATCCCTCTGAGTCTCATCCTGGCCTCCTACACCCTCATCTTCCTTGCGGTCCTCCGCATGAACTCCCCCGAGGGCAGGAACAAGGCTCTGGCCACCTGCTCCTCCAACCTCGGTGTGGTCAGCCTCTACTTTGGCCCTGCCATATTGGTCTACATGAGGCCTGGATCCTCTAAGACCCCCAGACTAAATCAGTCTCTCTTATGTTTAATGCCGTCCTCACCCCTATGCTTAACCCACTCATCTATAGCCTGAGAAACAAGGATATTCTAGAAGCTTTGAAGAGTATAGTCACCAGCAGATGCCCTCTGGGAAAGTTGAAAAGACACCTAGGTTGCTATACGTGATTATAATCTTATGTTAGCACATTCCTTTGAATTGCTTTCAGGAGCCTTTAAGACTTGACAAATTCTGTTACAAATTATGTTAGAGACCATTTGTCTCAATCCCATTGTTGTGCAAAATAAAAATAAAATAACCTATCCATGGTCTCAGATGCAATTCTTCTGATACAAAATTCTGAAACCGCACTGCTTTTCTAAATAACATAGAGCATAATTTTTGCTCAGAAATGCCCAAGTTACAAATGCATTCACCAAATGTGAAGAAGGCCTGAGCTGTCCCTTCTGTGGAGCTGTGAGAAAACTCATAATTTCAGAATGGGCTCAGCAAGCAGAGCTTCTGACACAGGACTTTCAACTGTTCAATGGCATTAAAATAGTCTGATCTGACTTGAATTATCAAAGGCAAAGGCAGCTGTTCGGTTGCCAGAAGCTCACCCACCATTACCTCAAGGTCATTATTTTGTTTCAGGAGGAACAAACAGGAAACCTGCCTTCTTTCTCTTGACTCTAAGAATTTTCTTTTTTGTGTGTGTTCACAATAACTCCCTCTGAGTTCATACCCATTGTCTAATGCAAACACAGCACCAAACAAGACTATAGAATTCTGACAATCTAAGAAACTGGGATAAAATAATGGCACCTGTCACCTAGCATTGCTGAGAGGATTCAATGGGTTAAAATGTGTAAATCACTTAGAACAGTGCGAGCAAGGAGCAACTGCTATGTTATATAGATCCAAGCTTCTGATTGTGTTTTATTTATTCATGAAATTTCCGTCTTGAAATCATGCAGTCCAGCTTTGTTATGTACAGATAAGGGCACAGAGCTCCAATAATACTCTGTTTCCAGGTGGCATCGTCCCGTTAGCTCACTTAGCCTAATGTGTAACACACAAGCTGGAAAATCCAGAAGAAACCTTCAAAAGACTGAGCCGGTGCCACAGGGATCTGAGCCTGTTTCTGGGGGCATCTGGGATTTGGAACTTGCAGCTCTAATTCCCAAAGGCCACTGGCACTACCCAATAACCAGACTGAGAGGCATATAGTCCTAAACCAGTGGGAATCCCAAGTTAACAACTATTACTGAGCACACATGTGGGTAAAGGCTTTGTACAGAGGCTCTGCCTATATCCATATGTCCTGCAACATGGAAGACACGCACCTGGGGTCTTTTGTTTCCCTCCTGCCTGTTTCCTGAGAGCAGCAGATTTAATTATCTATTGCGGGGGGAGGAGAAACTGTGTCCCTTTACATTACTTACATATTAGAACAAGGGCGGGGAGAAGAGTTAAATTATTGATGCCAAGGCTACACCACCAGGTTCCTGAGTGATGCAGATAACTTCTATGTGCAGCCAGCATTCAGATCCACCACCAGGAGCCCTGTCATCAGCTATCACTATTTGGAGACCAGTTAAATCTTCCCTTAGTCAGTTTTTGCCACACTTGTCTGGGGGTAGAGATAACCTGAAACCATAATAAATACACATATTCCTGGCCCTTGCCCGGCATTTTAGATCCAGGAGCCCTGGAATTCCTCTGTTTCTTCAGCTCTCAGGTGATGTCTACAGTTGGGCAAGCTGGGGAGACACTGGTCCAGAAAAGACACTACAGGAGTAATCTGGGCTGTTTTCACTCAGTGACACCAGCTGTGGGAGAGGATAGCACGCTAACTCTCAATTGTGAGTTAACATAACTAAGGCTTTTATAGGTTCCATTAGAGATCCTGTCCTCTAAGACGCTGGGTCCTTTGTTGGATTCTGGTGAAGATTCAGGGTGCACGAGTACTCTGGGTGATCCAGCACCTTTTTTAACCCTTGTGGGTCACGGTGTAATGATGAGGCTCAAGGAGAAGTCAAATGAATAATCTTCATGAAGACCAAGCCAGTCATCCTGACGCCGCCAAGCGTACAGCTCCAATGAACAGAGCTACACCACCATGAGGGGACCTTGAGGATTTCAGGTGAGACCAGGCACAGTGAGGATACCAGCTAGGGGTACTTCCTGAAAGGTCACACTCAGCTTAGAACTTTCCGACTTCCTGTTTTGACCTCACTGAGTATTATAGCTACAAACCCACGGAGGAGAGAAATGGTCTCCCTGTACACATTGTCCATGAAAGAGTTAAGTCTTACTATCCTATATCATTTTGCAAAGGGCTTTATAACACTTGAGCCTTTTCTCTGCCCCTCACAGATCTGGAATGTTCCCATTCTTCCACAGAGAGCAAAAGGGTCTCTCCTGAAATTAGAGGAGGCAGAAAGTCCTACATCTAGTGAGAACCAAATTTGCTTGCTCAGATTTACAAATATTTAAAAGAATCAGTGTGCTTCTGTGCTTTTAGATAGCCTGCCTTACATCTGACAGCTATGTACGAAATGTCATTAAATTGTTCTTGGTTTTGTAATGCTAAATGAAAACCATATTCTCCAACTCAACAAGGTATGAAAGAATTTTATGTTTTTCTCCTAACATTAAGCAGTGACAGCAAAGTAACATATTGGAATATAAACACTCAGAGGCCATCGAAAGTACACATAAGCAAAGGAATCACCTAAAATATAAATTCATATGCATGTTTATACATAAAATATACACACATACACACCCCTCCAGAGATGGGATTCTAAATTATTTCAACAAAAAACAGTGATTTACAAAACATATTTATACATACCTTTCTGTCACCTAAACAAAATATCCCGTATTTAATCAATTACATGTCAATCATTCCCACAAACAAATCACATTCCAAATGTCTGGTCCTACTCCGTTCTAGTTTTTGCTTCGTCTTGTCCATGTTCTGCTTTCTGTTCTCAGCAGTTTCTTTTCAGTCTGTCTTGTGCATTTCCCACATGGACCTTGCATTATTCTGGAGAGCTGTTGTTTCTTAGATTCCTTTTCTTCTTTGTTTCTAATAAGAAAATGGTCTAAATGATGCCTTCCTGGCAGGTGCAGGATGACCATGCCTTCTGCCCTCTAGATTTGCTCACAGACATCTTCTGCTGTGCTGCCTTCGGAGAACAACCATCTGTGCCTCCTCCCCACGCCGTTTCCCACCCCGGAACTTCACTTAGCCTTCACCAGACTCCTACTGCAGGTGTTTATGTAACATCAAAACACCTGTTCAGAAATGAAAACTTATTCTTCAGGCTTTCACTTTTGGACGAGAGAAAAAAAAAATCTCACTAACTTTTCCCTTGAAAATGCCTGCTGTTTCAATCTCCTTTTGTAGCTGCAGGGAATTTTGGGGTGTTAATTACAAAGAGCATTTGATTAAAATAAAGCATAAAAATCACTGCAACACCATCACCTTATTTATACCAGGGAGTACAGTTTGAGAGGATGAAACCCTTGAGCAAGATTCAGCAGACTCCAGTATCTGCTTTTATTTGTTTGTTTTGTATATATTTTTTATTGAAGCAGAGTCAGTTTACGATGTTGTATCAATTTCTGGTGTACAGCACGATGCTCCAGTCATATATGAAGATACAAAATTTTCATATGCTTTTTCACTATAAGTTATGACAAGATATTGAATACAGTTCCCTATGCTATACACTATAAGCTTGTGGTTTATCTATTTTATATATATATTACTATCTGCAAATATTGAACTCCCAATTTATCCCTTCCCACCCGCTTTCCTCTTGGTAACCATAAGTTTGTTTTCTATGTCTGTGAGTCTGTTTCTGTTTTGTAAATAAGTTTGCTTGTCTTTTTTTTTTTTTTTTTTAGATTCCACATGTAAGTGATCTCATATGGTATTTTTCTTTCTCTTTCTGGCTTACTTCACTTAAAATGATGACCTCCAGGTCCATTCATGTTGCTCCAAATGGTATTATTTCATTATTTTTTATGGCTAAGTAGTATTCCATTGTATAAATATAGCACAGCTTCTTTATCCAGGCATCTATTGATGGACATTTAGGTTGTTTCCATGTCTTGGCTGTTGTAAATAGTGCTGTGTGAACATTGGGGTGCAGGTATCTTTTTGAATTAAGGTTCCCTCTGGATATGTGCCCAGGAGCAGGATTACTGGGTCATATGGTAAGTCTATTCCTAGTCTTTTAAGGAATCTCCTTACTGCTTTCCATAATGGCTGCACCAAACTGCGTTCCCACCAGCAGTGTAGGAGGATTCCCTTTTCTCCACAGCCTCTCCAGCATTTATTGTTCATGGACTTTTGAATGATGGCCATTCTGACTGGTATGAGGTGATAACCTCATTGTACTTTTGATTTACATTTCTCTGATAATTAGCAATACTGAGCATTTTTTCATGTGCCTATTGGCCATTTGTACATCTTCACTGGAGAACTGCTTGTTTAGGTCTTCCAGTATCTGCTTTTTTGACCAACAGCTCACTTAATTTCTCGGAGTATAAATTCCTCAATCTATAATGTCGGAAGGAAACAGCTGTTGTTTCCATCTCAGGGGTTGTTGTGGGTGATCCAACCAGATAACATTTGTGAACTATCAGCTTCAGTGCAAAAGTAAGTGTTTCAATGACTGGAGCTCACCTGACAACTGCTCTCCCAGGTGGGTCTGTATCAACCACTCCTTAAGCTAAAGCATCTCCTTCCTGACATGCCAACTACACTGTACAGCTAAAAGGAGTGGAAACACTGTCGCCCACTGAATGAGTTGGGACCTACTTTCTTAGGCCAATAAAGTGAATTAGCAACAAAAAACTTTAGCTGGACATATTTCTGAAGTCCCACTTCTTTCCTGGCCTCCCAGGGAAAATCCACCATGCACTATGACTTTGCCGGTTCCCAGAAGTGTCATGTTTGACCTAGATAGCCAGTATTCCAAGGATATTCATGCCTCATCCACATGGGTCACTGAGAAATAACACTGGGACTTCTGTCCCTTATTGACCATTCAATCCAGATCAGAATCCAAAAAGAAAAAGATAAATTTTCCTTGAAGAGTCTGCTCCAGGGAACAGAATTAGGATATGACATGTTAGGCTTAATTTACTCTATCAACTAGCTCATATGGCTGATTTTTTGAAGAAAAGAACAAAATGTGGGTTCAGAATACCAAAATGTTGGTAAAATTAAAAGAAAGAGAAAAATCAAGAAGATTACCGGCTAGAATGTGGAAGTATTTAATCAATTAGCTTTGGTACTCAATTATCTTAGAATCATAGAATATTGAAACAGATGAGATCTTAGGTTCTAGACCAGAGGCTCTTAAACATTTTGCTGAAGAAGAAATGGACAATTACTAATTAGAATAAAGAGTGGCAGGATAAGATTTTTTCTGATGAGAATAACATTTTGCTGTTTTAACAGGATGAATAGTAGAAATGGGTTGCTACAAGTAAAATTCAATATAACCCTAATATGTGGATTAACAAAAAATTGTTTCAGATGTATCTTCCAGTCATACATTAGGCTTGGGCACATGCCTCTTTTACTTTGAGTTATGAGGATCGAGGCTAACCTCACCAGCCAGGTCATATCAAGCCTTAAACTGGATTCTGTTTGTCCAGAGGCTTTCTGGGTGGCAGAAACCTGCCTCTCACTATTAGTACCTTCCCAGAATAAATCTTTCTTACAACAGGTGGTGAGAACAAGGCTTCCTTGAACTCACAGAATAGGTCCCATGGAGTTTCTTGTAAGCCGGCCTGTGTCTTCATGTTTACTCAATAAATGTCTGTAAGTTTGGCAGAATTTAGTCTGAAACTTGCTAAGTTGCTTGCTGTCTTATTTCTTCCCCAGTTTTAGAGGGGCCATGGGGGAAAGAGCTAACATTTTCTCAGTTTAATACATCTTTGGCTACTTCCGTGATCTTTAACACACACACACAAACACACACACACACACACACACACACACACACACACACACACACACACACACACACACGTGGTTGGCTTAGGTAGGGTCATAAGAAGAAATAGTAAAACTCATACCATGGACCTATGAAACTACTTTGGAACGTAGTTTGGGATCTTGGAACAACAAATTATATCAACTCACCAGTATGGCTGTGCTGGTGTTTGTTAAGATAACTCACTGAAGCAGTAAATTATTTTGGCATTGATCATTTTTTTTAAGTTTTCATGCAGAGGAATCCAGCTGGCCTTCAGTTCATTTTGTTGACTCTGAGGAGCAAACTCTATTGGGAGTAATAGGTTCTTAATTTCGAAACAGAAAATGAAAAATGGTTTTAATCACCTGAGCATCCATGAGATGTATGTGTATGTTCATCAGCATGTGTAACAGCTCTTTATCCGATCTGTAAGGCATCAGCTAATCAACTTGACATGTGACACAGAACAACTGTAATCATTCCATTACTGCCTGTGGTTTACAGGGCCAGAGCTCTGGAGCTGTCCAAAGTACCAGTCAATTGTGTTAGTTATGTAGTTAAGAGAAAATATGGAAGCCAGTCTATGTGTGTGTCTGTGTGGCTAACAGAAGAATGTAACAGTATGCCTAGATATCACTGCTTACTAGGGGCCTCGTGTCTTTGTCAGGACCAGCCTTCTCAAACCCAGTCTATGTCACCAGTATCAGAATCATTTGGGCTCCTCTTAGAGATGCAAATTTCAGGATCTCATGCTAGATCCAAGCATCCAAATCTCTGGGAGTGGGTTCTGGAATCTGCATTTTAGCAAGTAGTCCATGTGGTCCTAGTGCACAGTAGTGTCTAAGAGCCACAAGTCAGAGCTCAGAGGGGTTCAAGAAACCAAGTAGTAAGAGTAGAAATAGATGGGGCAGCAACTCTCCCCAGTTGGCTAAGGGACTCTGCCAACCTCAGGGCAGAGGCTCCTGGTGTTCATGGAGGCTCAGTAAAACACTTTTTATCTTTATGAAATGTTCCCAAAGCTGACAGAAGATATCTCTCTCAGATATTTGGGTGTTCTTTTTCTGGTGGATCAGGCTGGCTAGAAATGCAAAAGGCAAGTGGGTGGAAGCTGTAAGACCCTTGACACAATTTCCTTGTTTCTCTCTATACGGATGAAACCAAATTCCATCTAAGTTGACTCTAAATACAATGAGAATGGACAAAAACTTTAAAAGTTGTGTTCTTTCTCATCCTTCTTGGACACATCAAATTTAATCTTTGCTGCTTGTTGAATCTCTGAATACAGTTGATGAGAAGAGACTTAGAAAACCCATTCTACTGAGCAAGCAAATGTTTCTGAGGCCCGTGTATGTGTCAGCATTCAATGGTCCCTGCCCCAAAGGAAATGCAGCATCAAGTTGATTCTAAGGTTTCCCAAAATAGAGTTCTTTACTTCAAAAGATATGTCTAGCCCATGTTATACATGAATCATGAATTATTTTATTAAAGCATCCTTGTGAGATGCAAAATCACATTGACTGAAACCAAGAACATGAAAAAGCATGAATATTAGAATTCTTCATATTATCAAAAGAGGAGGATTAAAGATGAAGTAGAAAAAGTGCATATAGAAAAGTTCAGAATATTGATGGGGAAAAAGTCTAGTAGGTGTCATCTTTATGCTCTGGTTATTAATTCTTCTCCTATGATTTCAACTCCTTTATGAATTGGATAAAATTCTGTTTTCAGTTCCCAGAAAAGGTTTCATGTTATGCTATCAATTGCTAAATTTACCACCCTGGTTTAATTCGTTTGTCTTATATACATGTGTGTTTTGAAAGCCCCCATTATCTTTCAGGTGGAACTGGTAAGGAGAGAACATGGAGACAGGAAATGAGACATTGAGCACAGACTTCATTCTCCTGGGCCTTTTCCCTGGAATGAGACACACTGGGCTCCTTGTTTCCATCGTCCTCCTCGTCTACACCATTGCCATCACAGGAAACACCACCCTGATCTTCCTCATCTGGGCAGATCCCCGCCTTCATACCTCCATGTATTTCCTGCTGAGCCAACTCTCCCTCATTGACCTGGCCTTCATCTCTAGCATAGTCCCCAAAATGGTGACCAATTTCTTCTCAGGGAGGAGAAGGATCTCCCCGACTGGCTGTGGGGCCCAGGTGTTCTTCACCTTGGCTCTGGGGATAGCTGAGTGCCTCCTCTTGACATTCATGGCTTACGACCGCTATGTGGCCATCTGTCACCCTCTCAAATACTCGATCATCATCAGCCGCCAGGTCACCCATCTGATGTCTGTGGGGTCCTGGGTGGGCGGGGCTCTGGCGTCCTTGGTCCATACATCCTACGCTCTGCACTTTCCCCTCTGTGGCCCCCGAGAACTCCACCACTTCTTTTGTGAGGTCAAAGCCATCCTGAAGCTGTCCTGCAAGGACACCTCTGCCTATGAGAAAGGGGTAGTAATGACCAGCACTGCTGTGGTTCTTCTCCCCATAGGCCTCATTCTGACCTCCTACACCCTCATCTTCCTCCAGGTCCTGCAAATGAACTCCCCCGAGGGCAGGAACAAGGCCTTGGCTACCTGCTCCTCCCACCTTACTGTGGTCACCTTTGACTATGGCCCAGCCACGCTGATATACATGAGGCCTGGGTCTTCCCATACCCCGATTTTGAACCAGGCTCTCTTTATGTTTGACACCATCCTCACCCCCATGCTGAACCCTCTCATCTATAGCCTGAGGAACAGGGAAGTGGGGGGCTTGATGAGGAAGGTGCTGGGGAGGTACCTCATCTCAAAGTAGCTTTTCATCTCCTGATGAGTAGACAGTTCAAAGTTCAAGCATCCCTGGGAGGCTGCAGGGTCTGAGGAAACCCAGTGAGACTCTGTGCCCCTGTATCACCTCTACAAATGTCGGACCCCTCAAATCCCTGTCTCCTGATATTGTCAGCTTCAAGTAACTAAATCAGGGAGTTCTCTGAGCACAGAGGAGCACTTCTAAAGAAATCTATATGAGGTCTAAGTCACAACCAGTTCTCTGTGTGACAATAAACTTCCCCCAGTCACCTGATCATCCTTCACTCACCAGGATCGCCCTTCCTTCTTTCAGATTTAGCAAAAGGATATGAGAAAATTGTCATGTTCTTGGGAAGAAGATAAAGAGACTTACCTGAGACCTCACATTCCATTTGTTCTCGTTAGTATCAAACGTTCGGCTGCCCATTAATTCCAATTTTTTGAGCCAATGAAATAAAAGCTCTTTCTAACAAGCATCACTTTTGCACATTCAGTTACACAATAAGCCATGTTTGTTAACCTCCCAAATATGCTGAATATCTTTACCTCCGTTTCCTTTTCTTCCCCTGATCTCTAGCAATAATTGCTTATGACTGCTCCAGCTCTGGCCCTTTGCTTCATTACAGTTCACCCACACCTCAACCAATGTGATTTTTCCTGTGTGCAGACACCCATTCCCTGGGTCAAAGGCTCCCGTGGCCCGTGGGTAAAGCACAGATTCCCCTACGTGGAAGCAACGTCTCGTATGACGTGGCCCAGCGAGTCCACCATCATTTCCACCATCTGCTCGTGCTCCAGCAATGCCCAACAGCTAGAAGCCTCTCCAGATGTCAAGTTCTCTCCCAACTGCTGGGCCTTTGCACAGGCCGTTTCCTCTGCGTGGAAAACCCTTCTCCACCCCACTCCCCAGCCCTCACTCCCTGCCTGGACCACCCGCCCCCTTGAGATCTTAATGCAATACCTCTCACTCTGCACAACCTCTTCTGCTCACTGCAGGCTGAGTCGCTGCTTCTAGCTCTCTCTCCAGGACTAAGGGCCCCTTCTATACATCCCATGCCTTGCAACATGCTCACAATACGTATCTGATTAGTGAATTCATTGGTAAACATGATGTGCAGAACCCGAGATTCCTTCTATCCTTCAAATAAGCCTTTTCCAGGCCACCCTTCTGGGACTGCTGGGTTTCACACCAGTTTCAGAAGTCTCTGAAATGATCCGTTGTAATCTGGCTGTCTTCATCTCCTTTGTGTAGATGAGGAAACCGAATCTAAAGGAGGCTTAGTGACTTACTCTTTGGTGTTGGTCTCATAACTGGCAGAATCAGGGCAGCAAACCAAGCTGTGTACTGGCTGATGGAGAGCTTGGCTTGGCAACAATTGACTCCAACAGAAGAGGAGAGCCTTGCTGCGGGACGTGACGGGATGGATAATTCAACTCCTTTCCGTCTTGACCTTGAGTAAGTTTTCTGGTTGATCTAGTAGCCCTTGACATTTCCTCATCTGTAAAATGTGAGGAATAACATGTCTTGTGAATTTTTGCCGAAAATTAGGAAGCATAACTATGAAGAGTTGTTAATCATAAATGGAAAGTACTGAATTGTTGTAATTTTGCCGCAATGAAACAAGCACTCAATTTGGTGAGACGTCGATCACACCAAATTTTGCTTCATTTTACTTGCTATCATTAATTAATGTATTGCATTAATTGCACGTATAATTAATATATTAGTTATATACACACATATACTCAATTTAAATTTATTCAGCCAAAATAAGTGGATTATTATGTTACATTTATGCATATTATAAATTGGCACAATGTGATAATTAGAATAAACCTGTACCCATTACTAATTACTGCTAATGAGAACTTTTATTTATATAAATATTTATATAAAATGAGAAATTTTATTTTATTATTTTATTTTACACATATAGAATAATCTCGCAACTCCTCCTTATTGTGTCTTCCAAGTATGAGGTTTAATGGGGTGAGTGACTTGGCCCATGTCATAGAAACAGAGCTAGATCTGAGACCTCCCAAGGCTTCTGCTTTAAATTCAGGGCCTTCTCAGCTGAATCATTCGTATAAAATAAGAGGGGTAATGTCTTGATTATTTTTCAACTCACTCTTTTGAACATCGGGATTTTGTAAGTAATTATGATAACACCAAGTGCCAGATCTGAGAACCAGGTGACCACCTGTGAGCTGTGTGAAAGCTTCATCCTGTGCAGAAAGCCTCCTGCAAAATGCATCATCCAGTGCACGCTGCCCCGGTTCCCTGTCATGGGGTGGGAGGGCGGTTCTCTCTGTGTCTTCCTGCCTGGAAATAAAGGGGGTGTTCGTTTCAATGCTGTGACTGGCAAGATACATGGAACAGCTTTCGACTAATCCGCTGACCTTCTTTTATTTCAGTTAACTGGTGATTTCCCCAATTCTAAGCCCAAGCTGCATAGTAAGAAGTCTAGGACAAGGCTCCACCCTTGCGCCTGCAGGGTGGCTGGCCCTGGCTCTCTCCAACAGGGACATCCTCACGTGTCTGGGCTGGCCACAGTCAATGGTAAACCTGAGTACTGGCTCCCGGGCAACCCCGCGGACAGTGGCTGATGTCAGAGACACAAATGGTGATGAATGGCAGCACAGTCCACCTGGATCCGAGCTCTCGCTGGTGCCTCAGAATTCCCAGGGTTCTGAGTTGTTCCTGAAGAGCTGGCCGGTAACACCTGTGAGCGAGGAAGGTACTCACTTCAGGTAATGCACTGAGTGTTAGCAAGAGGCTGGGAGTCTAGTCAGGGGGCTGGGAGTATGGTGAGAAGAGAGGGAGCATGACCGGGGCACTGGAACATGGGGAGGAGGCTGGGGACACCTTCAGGCCCTAGGCGTGTGGCCCAGTGGTGGGGACTATGGTCTCTGAAGAGACACTTCTAGGATTCACTCTAGGCTTCTCCTCTCACAGTTCTTTAGCATTAGACAAATTAGTACATCCTTCTAGACCTGAGTTTCTCTCCTATAAGATGGAGATGTTGAAAACAGTATCTGTCTTGCTGGGTTGTGGTCAGAATTTAATGAGTTTATTTGTAAAGTTCTAAAAAGAGCTTATTTAGGCACACAGGAATGCCTTGCAAGTGACTGTCATGCAAAATAATAATGTTTGCACAGGAAGGGCTATTAATCATTGGCCACCCCCTCATTTAAACACTGAGCTGAGACATATATTTCTCAAGCATTTACCAAGTCTACAGCATGTATAAATTACTTACAATTTCATAAAGCATTCAAGACTTTACAAAGCATTTTGCAGGAACAAGAAGAAATGCAAACCGATGTGCCCAGGAACGGGCACAAACACAGTTAGACCCAGCATGGGGCCAGAGGGACTTGCGGCAAGCTGCTGGAGGTTTCTGATGAGTGGAAAAGAGAACAGAATTTGACCTGAAGCCGCTGTTTATCAGTGTGTTTCGATACATTTAAAACCACCCCACTCAATACTGGTCAGTCAGATTCTCCTCTCCAAATACACACTCCTCCCCCCATGTTAGCTTAGCCATCAAACCTTTAATTTGATTGGACTGTGTATCTTACAATACAAACCACAGTGAAATTGTTTTCTTAACTTCCCTGCACCCAAATCATCCATTACGAGTGACATCGCAGTTAATTCAGGTTAAATCAATGTCAGTCATTCCGTGATACCCTTGACTCCTGAACATTCATTTGAACACGATCATGGACCAGGTGAGATACACTGTTCATATGCATGATTTCATTGAACCTTCCATGTAATCTTTCGCAACAACCCTGTGAGAAAGGTCTACTGTTCTCTCCAACTTGTGAATGAAGAAGCAGAAGTGAGAGAGACAATGGACACCGCCCAGGACACACAGGCTGTAAAAACTGCAGCAGGGTTTAAACCTCACCTTGCTTCTCCACCATCCTGCTAAGCACGCAGCCGAGGGTGGCTTTTTCCCCAGGGGAATTTGGCTCTGCCCCCCTGGCACCTGAGCTAATTACCTGCCAGGGCTGGCCTGAGCCAACACACTCCGCAGGGAGCCCGCAGGGCATCTCCTGTCCACGGCTGCTGTACTTAATCTCCGCTCCTTGGGCTGCAAGAAACACCCTGGATCCACTGTGAGCTGCCAGTGCCAACCTCATCCAGATTATCAGTTACAAGGCTTTACTCTGCACATAGAAGACCTAATGTCTGACTTGATGAGCTGCGGAAGACAAAAAGGGGGAAGTAGAAGCATCCGGAATCCCCAGGAGGTGACGAGGATGGACACACGCATGTTGACAAAGGTAGCGCACAATGGAGAAAGGAGTCATCGTCCAAGGCTTATGTGGAGGGACACACAAGGGTCATAAATAAGTTGCGATGCCCTATTTGGGGAGATATCTTCAAGTTACTTCAGGAGACGCTCCCAGGTGTGTGGTAAAACCCTCCTGGAGAGCTGAGCAGCTGCAGGAGAATTCAGTGAATGGCCAGACCCTGCAGCACATAATATTAGATAATTTCATAGATCATCTGTATTTACATGTACACAGTTTATAATGGCACTAAACTGATCAGCTAGTTGTTAGTTCGTAACTAGTCAATCTAAGCAAAATAAACTATTTGTGTTATAAATGTAGATAAAATCCCTGTTTCCCAGAGATGTGTTTTTTTTTTTTGTTTTTTTTTGTTTTGTTGTTGCTTGGTTTCTAGGCTTTGGAAAGGAGCTCTAACCAAGCCAAGTTTCAAAAAAAAGCATCTTAGATTATTCAGTACAAATCACAATATTTAAAATATTGGCTGCAGACGTACAGATTCAACAGTGAATGCTCAAATTCATGCTTCAGTTTGTAAATTCAACATATACTCACGAAGGCCTATTATGAGCCAGGCCAGAGCTGCCTAGAATCCTGTCTCCAGTCACCCTTCTGTGATATGAACCCAGCTCATTTGTTTCCCTTCACACAATGCTATCGTGTTGGAAAACCATCTTTTGAATCCTTCAGACTTAGAAAGCGGTGCTGATTGCCACATCCAGAGTGGGAAAAGCCATGCTGTCCATTTTGACGTTGCACCGTCTACCTACCCCCAGTCCGGAGGCCAGCTCCACTGGCACTCCTGGCTGAGCTGCAGTAGGACCTTCGTTGTGTATGGAGGATGGAGGCTGAGGAGCTGAAGACAGAGGCCAAGTTGGCTTTTACAAGATCAGTGGGCAGTGCCAGCAGGTACAGTATTCGTTGGGAGAAGAACAAGGAGTAAGCAGCAGGGGCGTGTGATCACGCAGTTTACGTAACAGGAGACTCTGCTAGGCACCCTGGTCTCCGCCCCGTTTCCTTCACTCTCTGCATGCATAGAAGCTTTCCATCCTTTTGTGCATCTTTTTATTCATCTGTTCCATAAACTTTGATTGAGTGTCTGCTACTTGCCAGGCATCTTACTGGCACTGAGGAAACAGTAGGGAACCAATTCTTTGCCCTCAAAGAAGCTACATTGTCATAGGGGAAACAAACAATAGACAAATAAACATGCAAATCATAAGATTGCAGATGGTGACAATGAGTAGGAAGGAATATGAAACAAGGATGAGGAAATAAAGCAAGCCGATGATACACTTTCAATAGAACCGGTCAGGCAGACACACCCAGTGAGTGGCATTCAGGAAAGGGTGGAAGAATGGGGCACGCCTTCCATCACACGCCCTTACTTGTTATTCTGTGTCGCCATCATGTCTCTCCTCTTTCCCGATTTCCTTCTTATTCTTCCTCATCCCACCTTCTCTTCCTGGCATCGTTCTATGCAACTGGGCAGTAATAGGAATCTGAACTATTTTTTGCTCATTGAGTAATTATTATGCTTCCTGTAATTTATTTTAAAAGCAAGACAACTACAATAAATGTTCTTATGTGTATTTTAAGGCATAGCAGTTCAAATATTTTTACACAAAAAAATTACTCATAAAAGTGCTTTGTTTTGTGTTGTTTATTTATTCCTCATTGTTCTCACAAAAATTGGATTTTTCGTCTCCAGAGTCAATGAGCTCTGTGTCAATTAGCCAGATCATTTAAAAAATGATGTCAAAAGAAAAACGATAATATTATTTAGAATTTCTAGGAGGAAAAATCTTGTCAGTTGCTAAAGTCTTTTAAGTCTAATTCAACATTTCGAAATAGTGGTTCACTAATCTGAGACTAGGGAATGTTAATAAATGTGATTGGAAAAACAAGCTCAGTGTCAAACTATATAGAAGGTTCTGGATTCAAAAGCTAAAGAGATTTATTTTCTAATATAAGAGTATTCAGTCTTTAATATGCTAATAAATGCTTCCCAGGGTGACATAGAGTAAACAATGTTTCACCCACCTGTTTTGCAAAATGTCTTGCAGAATGCTGTCCAGAATATTTGTGTCTGACTTAACTCCTACAGTTACGCCCCTCCAATGTGATCAGGGGAAAAAGTGACGACTGAAACTCTCACACTATATCTGTGGAATAGGTAATGGTGGATGAATATAATGCCACATACATTTGGAATCATGTTAATAAAGTATCCAGAATGTAGAGTAAACGATTCTACTCATTCCATGATCATTTCCTAGTGCTAAGATGTATAATTGTGTTGTAAATTAAAAGATGTTAATGAGACACATGTTTAAGACAATACAGAGGGCACAAAAGAATGAGAAACTACTGTTAAGTTTCTATGAATCCATTCCTTCCTGATTTTATATCAAAATAGTTCTTGGCTGTAACTCTTTCTCTTAATTTTTTCTTGCCTCTTCCACAAATGCCAAAAAGAGAGGAACAATGTTGAAATTTTTGATGTCATGATACAATAGATTATGGAAGGATTGGTTCAAATGGGTATATTTATTGCATGGGGTAAAGTTACATGACAGAGAAAGAGGGAAGAAAGCAAGCCCAGTGTTTCTCAAATCAGTCTACATTGGTTGCTGTATCACAGGGGTCGTGAAAGCCTGTTGAAGTCCATTTCAAGGCATTCTAGGATAGCCCCAGTGGTTGGAGCCATGAAATTTTCCACCCATGACTGATACAGCTGCTGGCTTATTGATCTGTGCGTCCCCTAAGGATAAACCTAAAGTTAGGTGGCGAAGTCTATGAGCCATAAATGTGCAGAGATTCCAGATCCCATCAGCGGCTGTGCATTAGAACCCGTGCCTTTGGGCAGGAGGGTATAGCTCAGTGGTAGAGCACGTGCATAGCATGCACAGGGTCCTGGGTTCAACCCCCAGGATCTACACTGAATGAATGAATGAACGAATCAATCAATCAATAAACCTAATTACCTCCCCTCTGCAAAAGGAGAAAAGAAAAAGAAAAGAAACCACTTTGGAAGCAGTCTACATGTTCTCTGTAAGTCACACCACCAAGATATATGAGTTTTTTCATACTGACTGGAAATACTTATGGAATTTTAGCAACAAGGTACCAAACAATGTAGCATAATGTGACCAGAATCGATATTCTTCATTAGCATTGCCTATCCTGCCAGATAGACTGCTAAATAATATTTTAAAATAACAATCGATACCAAACCATTCATCTTTCCCACATTTAAATATATTACAGTACATCTGGATTCACTCCACAAATATTTGATTTTCAGGAACACATTAAAATCCGTCATGTATTATATGGGAAGAGCAGTCTCACTGTCTGTGTTTCTCTTCCATGATCAAACCAGCCAAGTAAGACATGCAGCAGGGAAACGGGTCCTCCATGACGGATTTCATTCTCCTGGGCCTCTTCTCAGACTCCAGGCATCCTGGCCTTCTCGTCACTATCATTCTCTTCATTCTCGGGGTAGCCGTCGCTGGAAACTCAGTCTTGGCCCTACTGATCTGGGGCAATGCCCACCTCCACACCCCCATGTACTTCCTGCTCAGCCAGCTCTCCCTCATGGACCTCACCCTCATCTCCACCACTGTCCCCAAGATGCTCGCTGACTTCTTCTCTGGACATGCATTCATCTCTCACACTGGCTGCGGAGTCCAGATCTTCTTTTACTTGATGCTAGGAGTGGCTGAGTGTGTTCTCTTGACGCTCATGGCGTTTGACCGCTACTTGGCCATCTGCAGCCCCCTCAGATACCCAGTCATCATGACCCCCGGGGTCTGTTTGCAAATGGCCACGGGTTCGTGGGCTGGAGGGGTGCTCGTCTCCCTCATTCACACAGTTTATGCCATGAATTTCTCTACTTGTGACTCCAGGATAATCCACCATTTCTTCTGTGAAGTCATGGCCTTTCTGAAGCTCTCCTGTGAGGACACCTCAGCCTATGAGAAGGTGGTGCTGGCATCCGGCATTGTCTTCCTCCTCATACCTTTTGGTCTCATCCTGACCTCCTACGTCCTCATCTTTCTCACTGTGCTCCACATGAACTCCCCCGAGGGCAGGAACAAAGCCCTGGCCACCTGCTATTCCCACCTCAGTGTGGTGAGCCTCTACTTTGGTCCAGCCATGATCATCTACATGACCCCAGGTTCCTCTCTGCCCCTAGACGTGGGCCAGCATCTCTTTGTGTTTAATGCAGTCATCACCCCCATGCTGAACCCACTCATCTACAGCCTGAGGAACAAGGAGGTGTTGGAGGCTCTGAGGAAGGTTCTATGGAGAAAGCTGATGTTCAAAGGGAAAAGATGATGCCTCTTTTATAATGCTAGTGCTATTAGGAAAAACTCAACTCTGCATTTCAGTGTGTCAACAACATTCAACAAATTACACTGCTTTTCTTTCTGATTTCTAATAATACTGAACCATACTACAATGAGGGCGAGGGAGTGGGGTTCTATTTAACAGTTACCCAACCTGACTGAGCATAACATAAATACCCAATTTCCCTAGACCTCATGAGTCAAATTCTTTCAAAAATTGATACAAGCATGTGTCTTCAACAAGCTGTACATGATTCAAGATACCCTGATGCATGACATGGTCCTCATGTGCCTTTCCAACCACGTGTCCTGCACTGATCATCAACAGTCTGTTCTACAGCCATATTGGTTTATTCAGCTTTGGACTTTTCACATGATTTCATGAGTCATCATTTTTGATCCTCAGCCTGGAAGGACTTCTCCCTCTGTGTTCGTCTATGGAAATGCCTCTCTTCCATAGTCTTGAAACTCTCAGTTTGGTTTACCGGCTCCTTTATTATGGATTTCATAGTTTCCCTTTAGCTCTGACTCAGTCTGTTTTTATTCTGCTGTGTATTACGTTTGATTCACACTTTTACTCACACAAATAGCTTGCAAGTTCCTTAGGATTGACTTACTCATCTTTTTTTTTTTTCACCTTTAACATTTTTTATTGAGTCATAATAATTTTACAATGCTGTGTCAAATTCCAGTATAGAGCACAATTTTTCAGTTATACATGAACATATATATATTCATTGTCACATTTTTTTCTCTGTGAGTTACCATAAGATTTTGTGTATATTTCCCTGTGCTATACAGTGTAATCTTGTTTATCTATTCTACAATTTTGAATGACTCATCTTTGAATGGTCCATAGTTTTCTTGCAATTAATAGTCTCTGAATAAGCATTTGTTGGTCTCCAGTGACTTAAATTGTCTTCATACTGTTTTCAGAATTTTGAGAGCAGAAATTTGATTTTTCTCAAATATACCAATTAGGACACATATTAGGACCTAACTAATTTCCTAGGTTAGTATGAAACCCAAGTGACTCCATTTACTCAGGTTTGGACAGACTGAGCACAATATCTTGGTGTATTTTACTGCTTATAAGATAATATAAAATACACTTGTAAATCTATCTACAGTCCTATGCATTTGGTTAAACATTTAAATGTTCATATCTGATAGGTTTAAGATGTTTATTAAATTGTGTTGGACAATCTTCCAGTGAGGTTAAGTTATTGTTGAGCTAAATGAAAATAGTAAAACATGTAGAGACAGATAAAGGAGTTAACAAATTTTGAAGCAGAATCAGGAAATGAGAAAATCTCATCAGAGAAACAATCTACATAAATGATATTAGAATCCATAGCCCAGGTTACAAGATCTCAGGTATGCATTTGACTTTATCTTTTTGTTAAGAACAGATCAATTATTTTCCCTCAACTTTATTGAGGAATAATGGATAAACAATAAATAACAATAAATATAATTGTACATATTTAAAGTGTACATCATTATTCGATAGATATATACATTGTGAAATGATTACCAAGATCAAGATAATTAACACATCCATCACGTTAGTTAGCTAAGTCTCTGTGTGTGCGTGCATGCGTGTGTGTGTGTGTGTGTGCACGTGTGTTGAGAATGCATAAAATCTAGTCTTAGCAACTTTCAAGTATACAAGCAATTCTACATGTTTCAGCTGGGATTCACCATTCTCCACACTCTACATTATTTACTTCTGTACCTGTGTAGTTACTTTATTCATTTACTTATTTTTATTGAAGCATAGTTGATCTATAATGTGTTAGTTGCTGGTATACAGCATACTGATTCAGTTTTATATACACATTGTTTTTCATATTCTTCTTCAAATAGGTTATTACAAGATATTGAATGTAGTTCCCTGTATATACAGTAGGACCTTGTTTTTTATCTATTTGAAATATAATAGTATCTGATAACCCAAAATTCCTAGTATGTCCCCCCCTTTTTTTCCCCTTGGTAACCATAAATTTGTTTCCTATGTCTGTGAGTCTCTTTATGTTTAATAAGTGTATTTCTATCATTTTTTTAAATTCCACGTGTAAGTGATATCATATTTGTATTTCTATGTCTGACTTACATCACTTAGTATGATAATCTCTAGGTCCATTTATGTTGCTGCAAATGGCAATTGTTCATTCTTTTTTATGGCTGAGTAGTACTCTGGTGTGTGTGTTTGTGTGTGTGTGTGTGTGTGTGTGTGTGTGTGTGTGTGTGTATATACATACCACATCTTTATCCAACCTGTCGATAGACATTCAGGTTGCATCCACTGTCTTGGCTATTATAAATAGTGCTGCTATGCACATTGGGGTGCATGTACCCTTTTGAGTTAGAGTGTTCACTGGATATATGTCCAGGAGTGAGATTATAGGATCATATGCCCTATGGGAAAAAAAATCTCATACTGTTTTCCATAGTGGCTTTACCAAACTACATTCCCATCACCAGTGTTGGAATGTTCCCTTTTCCCCACACCCTCCCCAGTATTTATCATTTGTGGATCTTTTAATGCACCATTCTGACCAATGTGAAGTGGTACCTCATTGCAGCTTTGATTTGGATTTTTCTGATAATAAGCTATATTGAGCATCTTTTTAGGTGCCTATTGACTCTCTGTGTGTCTTCTTTGGAGAAATGTCTATTTAGGTTTCCTGCCCATTTTTAATTAGGTTGTTTGCTTTTCGATACTGTGTTGTATGAGCTGTTGTTGTATTCTAGAAATTAAGTTATTATCAGTTGCATCGTTTGCAAATATTTTCTCCCAGTCTGTATGTTGTCTTTCCATTTTGTTTATGAATTCTGTTGCTGTACAAAAGCCTATATGTTTAATTAAGTCCCATTTGTTTATTTTTGCTTTCATCTCTATTGCCTCGATTGACCTAGGAAAACATTGCTATGATTTGTGTCAGAAAATATCTTGCCTATATTCTCTTCCATGTGTTTTATTTACAGTGTCCTGTCTTTTGTTTAAGTCTTTAAGCCATTTTGAGTTTATTTTTGTATATGGTATGGGGGAGTGTTCCAACTTCACTGACTTACTTGTAGCTGTCCAGCTTTCCCAACACTACTTGCTGAAGAGAGTCTTCACTCCATTGTATATTCTTGCCTCTTTTGTCAAAGATTAATTGACTCTAGTCTGTGGGTTTGTTCCTGGTATCTCTATTCTGTTCCATTGATCCATATGTCTGTTTTTGTGCAAATACCATGCTGTTTTGATTACTGTTGCTTTGTAATATTGTCTGGAGTCTGGGAAGGTCATGCCTCCAGCTTCGTTCTTCTTCCTAAGTATTGCTTTGGCAATTCTGGGTCTTTTGTGACTCCATATAAATTTTAGGATAATTTGTTCTTGTTCTGCAAAAAAAAATTTCCTGGGTAATTTGATGGAGGTCACATTAAACCTGTAGATTGTTTTGGGCAGTATGGCCATCTTAACAGTATTAATTCTTCCAATCCAAGAGCATGGGATATCTTTACATTTTTTTAATATTACCCTTAATTTCCTTAGTCAATGTTTTATAGTTCTCTGTGTATAAATCTTTCACCTCCTTGTTCAGTTTTATTCCTAAGTATTTTATTCTTTTTGATGCTATTTTAAAAGGGATTGTTTTATTACTTTCCCTTTCTGATATTTCATTGTTAATTTAAAGAAATGTAACAGATTTCTTTATGTTAATATTGTATCCTACTACCTTGCTGAATTTGTTTATCAGCTGTAGTATTTATTTATGTGAAGTCTTTAGGGTTTTCTATATATAGTATCACATCATCTGCCTATAGTGACAGTTTTACATCTTCCCTTCTAATTTGGATCCCTTTTATTTCTTTTTCTTGTCTGATTGCTATGGATAGGACTTCCAATGTTATGTTGAATAAAAGCAGTGAGAGTGGTCATCCTTGTCTTGTTCTTTGTCTTGTTCCAGATTTTAGTGGGAACGTTTTCAATGTTTCCCCATTGAGTAATATTTTGGCTCTGGGTTTTTACTATGCTGAGATATGTTCCCTCTAAACCCACTTTGGTTAGAGTTTTTATCACACATGGTGCTGAATTTTATCAAAAGCATTTTCTGCATCTATTGAGATAATCATGTGATGTTTGTCCGTTCTCTTGTTTACGTGGCATATCACATTGATTGATTTGCATATGTTAAATCATCCTTGTGTCTCTGGGATGAGCTCAACTTGATTGGGGTGTATAAGCTTTTTTATTTGTTGTTGGATTCTCTTTGCAGAAATCAGTTGCATTTCTCTACACTAATAACGCAATACCAGAAAAGGAAAGTAAAGAAACAAACCCTTTCAAAATTGCATACAAAAAAATAAAATACTTAGGAACAAATCTGACCAAGGAAGTGAAGAGACTTATACTCAGAGAACTACAAAACATTGACTAAGGAAATTAAAGATGACTTAAAGAAATGGAAAGATATCCCATGTTCTTGGATTGTAAGAATCAATATTGTTAAAATGGCCATACTACCCAAAGAAATCTACAGACTTAATGTGATCTCTATCAAATTACCCAGGACATTTTTCACAGAACTAGAACAAATAATCCTAAAATGTATACGGAATCACAGAAGATCCAGAATTGCCAATGCAATACTGAAGAAAAAGAAAGAAGCTGCAGGAATAACCCTCCCAGACTTCAGACAATACTACAGAGCTACAGTAATCAAAACAGCATGATATTGGTACAAAAACAGATACATGGATCAATGGAACAGAACAGAGAGCCCAGAAATAAACCCACAAACTTTTGGTCAATTAATCCTCGACAACAGAGGCAATAACACTACAATGGAGTAAAGACAGTCTCTTCAGCAAGTGGTGTAGGGAAAACTGGACAGCTGCAGGTAAATCAGTGAAGTTAGAACTCCCTCACTCCATACACAAAAATAAACTCAAAATGGCTTAAAGACTTAAACATAAGACAAGACACAATAAACCTCTTAGACAAAAACACAGGCAAAACATTCTCTGACATAAATCTCAGCAATGTTCTCCTAAGGTAATATACCCAGGCAGTAGAAATAAAAGCAAAAATAAATAAATGGGACCTAATTAAACTCATAAGCTTTTGTACAGCAAAGGAAACCATAAGCAAAACAAAATGACAACCTACGGAATAGGATAAAATATTTGCTAAAGATGAGGCTGATAAGGTCTTAATTTTCAGCATATATAAACAGCTCATACAACTTAATAAGAAAAAAACAAACAACCCAATCCAAAAATGGGCCCGAAGATTTAAATCAGCAGTTCTCCAATGAAGTCATACAAATGGCCAACAAGCACAAGAAAAAATGCTCAATATCACTAATTATCGGAGAAATGCAAATCAGAACTACCATGAGGTATCACCTCACACCAGTCAGAATGGCCATCATTCAAAAGTCCACAAACAATAAGTCCTGGAAACAGTGTGAAGAAAAGGGAACCCTCCTACACTGTTGGTGGGGATGTAGTTTGGTGTAGCCATTATGGAAAACAGTATGGAGATTCCTTAAAAGACTAAAAATACACTTACCATATGATCCAGCAATCCCATGCATGGGCATATATCCTGAGGGAATTCTAATTCAAAAAGATACATGCACCCTACTGTTCATAGCAGGACTATTTACAATAGCCAAGACATGGAAACAAGCTAAGTGTCCATTAACAGGTGACTGGATAAAGATGCTATGATGTATTTATACAATGGAATACTACTCAGCCATAAAAAGTAATAAAATAATGCCATTTGCAGCAACATGGATGGACGTGGAGATTGTCATTCTAGTGAAGTAAGCCAGAAAGAGAAAGAAACATACCATATGCTATCACTCATATGTGGAATCTAAAAAAAACAAACACACAAATGAACTTTTTTACAAAACAGAAACAGACTCACAGACATAGAAAACAAAATTATGGTTACCAGGTGGAAGAGAGTGGGAAGGGACAAATTGGGAGTCTGAGATTTGCAGATACTAATTTATATACAATAGATAAGCAACAAGTTCATACTGTATAGCAAAAGGAACTATATTCAATATCTTGTAGTAACTAATGGTGAAAAGAATATGAAAATAAATATATGTATGTATATGTATGACTGAAGCATTGTGCTGTACACCAGAAATTGACACAACATTGTAAACTGACTATACTTCAATAAAAAATATATATATACAAAAAATAGTCAGAAGTCCTGAATAGACATTTTTCCAAAAAAGATATACAGATGGCCCAGAGATAGACATACAGATGGCACAGGCACACAGACAGACACATGAAAAGTTGCTCGACATCACTAATCATTAGAGAGATGTAAACCGTACCATAATGGGGTATCACCACATGCCCACTAGGATAACCACTATCATGAAAACAGAAAATAACAAATGCTGGTAAGGATGTGGAGAAACTGGAACCCTTGTGCACTGCTGATGGGAATGCATAATGGTGAAACCACTATGTCAAACAGTATGGTGGTTCCTCCAAAACTTAAACACAGAACTACCATAGGATCCAGCAATCCCACTTCTGGGCATTTAACCAAAAGAACTGAAAGCTGAGTCTCAAAGGGACACCCAGGTTCACAGCAGCACCATTCACAAAAGCCAAGAGATAAGAGCAACTCAAATGTCCACCTACAGATAAATGGATCAAGAGGTGGTGCATACCTACAACAGAACATTATTCGGCCTTAAAAGGAAGGAAATCTTGTCACATGTTACAACTTGAGGATGAAACTTGCAGGCATATTACGCTAAGTGAAATAAACCAGTCACAAAAAGACAAATACTGTGCGATTCCACTTAAATGGATATCTAAAGTATTTATAAATTCATAGCAAGAGGAAGAAGAATGGTGGTTACCAGGGGTGGGTGGACAGGAAAATGGAAAGTTGACGTCTAATGGGTATAGCCTCAGTTTTGTTAAATACAGAAGTTCTGGAGATTGCACAACAATGTGAATTAACACCACTGAAATGTGCATTTAAAAGTGGTTAAGGTAGTAGATTTTATTTCATGTGTTTTTTACAATCAAAAACAACAAATAAGATTAAAACAAAGTCTTTTCAGAGGTAATGAGGTAACGTCACAGGAAAAAAGGTATGACTCATCAGAAAACTATAATAATTTTAAACTTTATGCATCTACTAATATAACTTCAAAATACAATAAAAATTAATATAATCATAGAAATTGACAAATGCATCATAATAGTAAGAGATTTCAACACAGTAACTGGTCAAGCAGGTAAAATTACTGAGCCTTGAATAGCAGAACTGACACGTTTGATCTAAACTAGGAAAAGAGAGACAGGGAGTGACCCTAGCAAGATAGTGGAACAGAAAGTCCCCAGTCTGCATCTCCCTACACAAACAATGATTTGGCTGGCAACCACAGACAAAAGTGCCTTTGTGGAAGCTTTGGGATCCAGGTAGGAGGTTACAAAAAACCAGTGAACCCTCAGACCAAGGACAACTGCTTTGAAAAGGCAGACTTGCAGCCTGGTGGCAAGCTCACATGGTTCTGCCAGCAAACTGAAAGCAGCCCCAACCCCCTATGAACTCAGCTCCAGGCTTCCCTGGCCATGGTCCTGCAACCAGTCCCATCTGACAAGGGACTCAGGAGAAGTCACACCATCCATGCCTCTAGTAACAGGCCCACCAGCCTTGGACCAGACTTCAGATCCTGAAGCAACCCAGTAGCCAGGCTCTAGCTCTGCTCTCAGTCCTGCTCACCCAGGGACCCAGTAACACCCATCCCATCTGGGCCCCTGGTAGCAGGTATGTTACCCTCACTGAGACCTGGTTTCAGTGCTGTTCCAGTGTGGTCTCCTCGGAGGCAGTCCTGTCTGCCTGGGGATCCAGCAGGAAGCGCACCTACCTGTAAAAAGCATTAACCATAAATAAAGTAAGTTCTTCCCCGCTTAAACCAAGAACTTCTCTGTTCATCAGAATAAACTCATGAACTGGAGAAGTTACCTACAACAAATATAAAGGGTTAGTGTCTCGGAGATGAGAAGGGTCTAGTGCATATAAAGAAATCCCAGATACAAGTAAGAAAAGCACAAATAAAACAACTGGAAAACGGGCAAAATGATATCAGGAGGCATTTCTCAAAGGAAATAAAAAAGCAGACAGACGCGAAAAGATGCTCAGTCTCATTGCTATTCAGGATATGAAAATTCCACAGTGAGACATCATTCCACATATACTAAGCTGGCAAAAATCTGAAAGGCAGCGATGATCAAGTGCTGAAAAGGACAATGCGTAATTCGAGAGGCCATGTACTGCTGAAAGGGTGTAAACAGCCCGTTAGTATCTACTGAAGTTCAACGTGCACAAACCCACCCAGGCCAGCCAGCAGTCCACCCCAGGTATCGACCCTAGAGCAGGGGTTCTCTGTCTCGGCACTGGCATTTGGAGCCAGACAATTGTTTGGTGTGTGGGAGGGTGGGAGTCGGTGGGAAAGCTGTCCTGAGCATTCATTGCAGGGAGCTGAGCAGCACGCCAGGTCTCCACCCACCAGAGACAGTTGCACATCACCTCACAGGTCCGACAGCCAAAAGCATCTCCGTTTCTTCCCTTCCCACAACTCAGCCTCCTCACCCTGCAGAACTCCTGCACGGTGCACCGAACAGGACAAGGGTGCCCACTGTGGCACGATCTATTTACAGCAGCAAAGACCAGAGACAGCCCAAACAGCTCTCAACAGAAGGGATGCAGCAGACCACCACAGAAAAAGGGAACGAGGAACTTCAGCCACACACAACACTGAGTGAATCTCAAACAAAAGACAGTGAGCCAAAGCTTTCTCAAAATATTAGTAGTAACTATTACTTTGATTCCTCATGCTTTCTTCCCTTATAATTCAAATCCCCAGATTGTTCCTTGTAAAAATATATAATGAATTTCTCTCTTAAAATTTACTTGATACTTCTCTTTATAGGTATAGTTTCATCCTGATATTCCTGAGGTCATAGGACATGGGACAGTACGCAAGTCCTAAAAAGCATTGTAATAAGAATGTTTCTGGATGACTCGTAGATTCTAAGGCTTAAGTTTAGATTACTGGATAATACTCTGTGAACTCTATTTGGCAAAATATGGTCTTTAAAAAGTCTTAATCATACTGAAATCATACTGGAATAAGGTAAAATATAACCTGGAATACATACATATAAGTTTGGAATATAAATAACAGAAAACTGAATTTGGAAATTATTCTTGGAAAATATAATATAGTTTTAAAGGAGTAAAATTAAAAAAAAAAGACACTGAGCCAAAAAAAGAAAAAGAAAGAAAGAAAGAAAGAAAGAAAGAAAGAAAGAAAGAAAGAAAGAAAGAAAGAAGAAGGAAGAAGAAGGAAGAAAGAAAGAAAGAAAGAAAGAAAGAAAGAAAGAAAGAAAGAAAGAAAGAAAGAAAGAAAGGAGAACTTGCTACATGATTTCATTTTATAAGGACCAAAAGTTAAAACTATCTGGAGACATGTACACACGTAAAATTATAAAGAAAAGTAAGGACATGATTAAAAGGTACTTCAGGACGGTAGTTAATGTGAAAAGACACAATTGGGGCGGACACCCATGGGATTTCTAAGGTTTTGGCAAGGCTCGATTTCTTAAACTGAATGGCATACTCAAAGCTGCTTCCATATTTACATGAGGAAACTCAAGAAGTTTAACCCATATTCCACACTCATAATTACAGGTTTTCCCAGAAATGTCTATGGCATAGCCAGTCCACACTGTCCTCACCCTCTGGGTCCCTCTGCTAGCTGGCCCCAGGATTGACGCATAGAGGAAAGAACAGTGGGCTGCAGGCAGGGTTTCCTCACCCTTTATTAGAGAATCATTATTGCAAAGTCCAGCATTTTAAGAAATGAAATGGAAGGCAAGACAAAAATAGAGGCATCACACCTGGCAGCGATGATTCTGCGCAACTGTTTCAGTTATGCGACTGGGTGAGTGTGAGTAACTGTGTGCGGCTGTGTTTGTGAGTGTGTGTGAGAACGTGTAGGGTGTGTGTATGTTTGTGCTGTGCCCATGAGTAGGCTGGGTCGTTTGATGATGTGTGTTACTTATATGGCCCTTTGGTTAGTTGGAGGCAGCCATGGTGTTTGGTGAAGGATCAGACTCGAGGGCCCAGAGGCCGAGATTTGAATTCTGGCCCTGCATCTTAGGAGCTTTGTGACCTTGGGCACATTTCTTGATTTCACTGGGTCTCAATTTCTTTTTTTCTCTTTTTTTTGTGTGTGTGTGTATTTTCTTTTCTTTTTCTTTTCTTTTATTTTATTTTTACTTTTTTATTGAGTGATAGTCATTTTACAATGTTGTGTCAAATTCTAGTGTAGAGCACAATTTTTCAGTTATACACTGAACATATATATATTCATTGTCACATTTTTTTCCCACTATGAGCTACCGCAAGATCTTGTATATTTTTCCCTGTGCTGTACGGTATAATCTTGTTTATCTATTCTGCATTTTAAAATCCCAGTCTGTCCCTCCCCACCCCCCACCCCCTTGGCAACCACAAGATTGTATTCTATGTCTATGAGTCTGTTTCTGTTTTGTATTTAGGTTTTGTTTTGTTTTGTTTTTTAGATTCCTCATATGAGCGATCTCATATGGTATTTTTCTTTCTCTTTCTGGCTTACTTCACTTAGAATGACCTTCTCCAGGAACATCCATGTTGCTGCAGATGGCATTATGTTGTCGGTTTTTATGGCTGAATAGTATTCCATTGTATAAATATATCACATCTTCTTTACTCAGTCATCTGTTGATGGACATTTAGGCTGTTTCCATGTCTTGGCTACTGTAAATAGTGCTGCTATGAACACCGGGATGCAGGTGTCATTTTGGTGTAGGGTTCCTTCTGGATATATGCCCAGGAGCGGGATTCCTGGGTCATACGTTAAGTCTATTCCTAGTCTTTTGAGGAATCTCTGTACTGTTTTCCACAGTGGCTCTCCTTGCTTCCCTCTCCCACTCTTAATGATTTAGATGTCTTCTTTTACAATTTTGTGTTTATTCTATTTGTAATTCATGGCAGTTATCTCCTTTCCAGTTATGAGTTTCTCATTTTTGTAGCATCCTGCTGCTTTTCTATTTAGAGTAGACCTGTCAATATTTCTTTCAGCGTGGGTTTAGTGTTGCTAAGCTGTTTTAGTTTTTGCTTGTCTGTGAATCTTTATCTCTCCTTCTATTCTAAAGGATAGCCTTGCTGGATAGAGTATCCTAGGCTGCATCTTTTTTTCATGCAGGACCTTGAATATATCTTGCCACTCCCTTCCGGCCTGTAGTGTTTGTGTAGAGAAATCAGCTGAGAGCCTTCTGGGGGTTCCCTTGTAACTCACTCTTTGCTTTTTCTGTTGCTACCTTTAGGATCATTTCTTCATCCTTGACTCTGGCCATCTTGATTATGATATGTCTTGGTGTGGGTCTGTTTGGGCTCTTCCTGTTTGGGACCCTCTGAGCCTCCTGTACTTGGATATCTGATTCCTTCTTTAGGTTTGGGAAGTTTTCAGTCATGATTTCTTCAAATACCTTTTCAGTCCCCTTTGTTCTTTCTTCCCCTTCTGGAACCCCTATTATGCATAGATTGGCACACTCTATATTATCCCATAGGTCCCTTATGTTGTTTTCATTCTTCTTTATTTGTTTTTCTCTCAGCTGTTCTGATTGGGTGCTTTCTGTTGTCCTTCTTCTAGGTCACTTATTCGTTCCTCTGCATTATCTACCCTGCTTTGCACAGCCTTTATTTTAGGTCAGCTCTCATCTCAGCCAATGAGTTTACTGATTCTACTTGGTTCTTCTTTATAGCTTCTATTTCATTTTTGAGATATTTTGTATCTCTAAACACTATTTCTTTTAGTTCCTTCAGTACTTTGATCACTCCTTTTTTGAAATCTTTATCTAGTAGGCCATCCATGTCTGTTTCCTTGCTCGTGCTTTCAGGGGATTTCTCTTGATCTTTTAATTGGGAGTGCTTCCTCTGCTTCTTCCTATTGCTCATATCTCTCTGGCACTGTGGCTTAAGGAGTATCAGTTACCTGGTTATCCTGGAGATGGTGTCCTCTTAATGATTTTATCGAGAGGTCTTTGTGTCTTCACCCTGTTTTGCTACCAGATTTTTGGCGTCTTTGTCTTTCGAAGAGGGCGATGTTCTGTCAGAGTTCGTCAGGTGCTCTGGTTGGCTGAGTAGGTCCTCAGATGTGAGTTTTGGCGTATTTGTGGGAGAGGGTGAGCTACAAGCATCCTTCTACTCCGCCATCTTGCTTCGTATCCTCAATTTCTTTATCTAAAAATAATAATAGTACCTACTTCAAGGTTGTCGTAAGGATTGAGTGATAAAATATTAAATGTGAAGCGTTCAGTCCTATGCTTGGCTCAGTAGATGTCAATTATTTTGCTACCTTCATCAGTCTTGCTATTGTTGTTGTTATTATAGTCACAGTCACATGTGTTTGAGAAACACTAAAACTTTGAGAACAGGATTGGCAAAGCCCAAGCCAGTGCATTCTATCAAGTCGGCCACATTCTTCAACCCCTGAAGGAGGGATGGTGGTTTTGCACAGCCCAGGTCCGAGGGATAGAAGTCCCCTTAGGGTATAAGGCCCCCAGCTGGCAGTGAGTGGACAGACTTACCTCCCAAAGAAACAGCTGGCCGCTTGCCCAGGCTGGGACATTATGCTTGTTGTGGCATGTGTTCCCCCACCATCTCCTAACTCAAAACCTGTCTTTGCTAATCAAGGTTAACACCGTCACTAACAAGACAGACTGACATCAGGGACCCCCTGATATAATGCCCTGGAGAGGACACAACACCGCTTCTGTGGCACTCTTGACAAACATGTATGGCCTTCACCTAATAATGAGAAAGCAGCCAACAAACCCAAACTCAGGGCCATTTAACAAGATGTTACCAAGTCCAGACTCGTTCTGCTCGCCACACGACAGGCCAGTAAATCGGGAGATGAGGTGTTGGTGTGAGGAATAGCGACTTTCTTCAGAAAGCCAGCCGACCGAGAGGATGGCAGACTAGTGTCTTGGAGAACCATCTCCCCTAAGTCAGAATGAAGGCTCTTTTTTTATTAAAAAGCAGGAGTGGGTGTGGTTAGCTGCTGCAAACTTCTAGGAATTCTTTGTTCTTGCAGCTGTCCACGTGGGTCAGGGCATGGTGCCCCTGCTAAACCTGTAAGAGAACAAACATCATTTTCTATTCTGCAACTTGTTATCTTTATATAAGTACGAAACTGTTACTACTCTTAAAGGTCAGAGCCTTGAGAATAGGCCCTCCTTACATTTCCGGCTAAAGGCAACGCTATTTCACAAAAGGTGCAGAGCCAGCAAGACTGAGCCTGGAACACAGGGCACAGGGTTAAAGCCAAAGGAGCAGACCTAACACGGAGTCAGATTTGTTCTTTTCTGTTACAAAGATAACCTAGTGGTACTCTTACCATGTGTCAAAGTTAGAAAAGACTCAGGAACCGTCAGAGATGGAAAGAGACTAAGAAGACAAAGGCAATCAAATGCAGTACGAGATCTTGTTTGCACATTATGAAATGTGAGTAAGGACTGTAGTTACTATTCTAGTTTCGACAACCGTGCTCTGCTTCTATAAAATGTCAGCCTTAGAAGCTGGGTTAAAGGTATAATCTTTTTACTATTTTTACAATTTTTCTGTAAGCCTAACGTTTTTTTCTTAATATATAGAAACATGTGTCTATGTATGTATCCATATATACATATGTGTATATGTATGTATGCATATAAACATATATAAATATGATCCAAGTTGAGTGAACTGGCTGCCAGCAAGCCACAAGGTTTTACCCTCCTAAGACTTTCTTTTTTTTTTAATTTTTATTTTTATTGAAGTATAGTCAGTTTACAATGTTGTGTCCATTTGTGGTGTACAACACAATGCTTTAGTCACACATGAACGTACATAGATTTGTTTTCCTATTTTTTTCACTGCAGGTTACTACAAGATATTGAATATAGTTTCCTGTGCTAAACAATATGAACTAGTCATTTTTATCTATTTTATATATATTAGTACCTACAAATCTCAAACTCCCAATTTATCCCTTCCCACCCCCTTCCCCTGCCGGTAACCATAAGTTTGTTTTCTGTGTCTGTGAGTCTGTTTCTGTTTTGTAAATAAGTTCGTTTGCCTTTTTTTTTTTTTTTTTCAGATTCCACATTTAAGTGATATCATATGGTATTTTACCGGTTTGATAATTTTCTTTTGTATTAGCTTGGTTTCTTTTTAGTTTTCGTGACTCTGTTGTATGCTTTTGATTTGTGGTTACCTTGCTTTTCAAGTATGTTAACCCCTTACTGTATCTGTTTGCTTTAGACTGGTAGACCCTCCTGAGACTTTGAGTAGCCTGCTCTTTGAGAAAATATGATGTTTCCACTACAGGTTCTCTGTTGACTACTGTCATTATCACAGAAAAGTAAGCATTCTTTTTTTTTTTTCTTTAAGGTTTCCTATTAACCACTCCAGAGAGAACCCCACGCGGGCACTGGTTGAGGAGACTCATTATGGTAATCCCTGGGCCCCAGCTAATGTTCCCTGTCCCCAAAAGGCGGTGTGGCCTGAGCCACACATGGAAACCAGGTCCCCCATTTCCCCATTTCCCATCCCCACACCTGGGAAGGTGTTTCTTCCTCACTTCAGTTGTGCTGATCTGCTCAGCACCTGAGTCTGTATAATTTAAATCCAAAGAGATCAGACTTTCCGATGGAGCAGAAACAGTCCCTGAAGGAGGCCTGAAAATAATGAATCCCTCAGTACCAAGTCAACAGTCACACTCATTTCTCAGCACAAGACAATAATTAGTCCCAGAGGTTAGAGTTCATTTAGGTGATCATATTAGGATTGATACAGAAAAACACTAACTCTATTAATGGAAGGACACTCAAGTATCAGGCAAATGATTTTGATAATAGTAATTCACACGTGCATATTCCTGACACTCATCTCATTTTCATCTTTATGCCAGTAACTACATTTCTGAAGAAACTCCGTGTATGGCAGCAGCTGAGAGCTCTGTCTTCGTCACTTTGCCAGTTGGGACGTGGGGCAAGTTAGTCCAGACTGGTGGTAATGTCGGCAAAGCCTTTGGGAATTATTGTTTGCACAGAATACCTTAAGACAGATTATTAAAAGGAACACGTTGTACTTTGATGTACACATACAGGACAGGCAGTCTTGCTGGGAAAAGATCAATTTCCAAAATAGGCTAAAAACAGAAGCTTGATAGAGATTGGAAAAGATGAATGTGTGAAAAGCGCTCACCAAGCAAGGACTTTGCACAAGAAAGTTTGTTCTAACAGCAAATTCAATATATAGGCCAGTCTCAAGGTCTGCGTGTATTCATTTAGCAACTAGTATGTATTTGATTGTAGAGCAGAACATTTTAAAATGGGACTCCCTCTGCTTCAGTTTAAACCGAGTCACCAGTCTGAGAGCCATCAGATACCACACCGAGTGTAAGAGATACCTGGATGTAGAATTTAGGAAGGGCTCATTCAAGGAACTGGTCCCTGACTCTTCCCTCTTTTTATCATCTTTACATGTAGAAAGATGGGGGTGGAGCTGGGGATGGGCAGGACTGGCGAGATTATCTTTGTAAAGCACTGCTGCTCTCTGGGAGTCCCGCACACATACCCTAACTGGGGAGGAATGGGGAAGGGCACCTTCATTAGTCTCAGGTCTGATAACAAGAAGAGGGTTTGTTTCTGAACTGAGACTAGGTTTGGGAATTCAGATGATGGTAAATCTGCTGTACAGTGTTCATTTTCTACTGCTGCTATAACAAATAAAGACAAATCTAGTGGCTTAAAACAACACAGTTTTCGGGGTTTTGTTTTTTTTTTTTTTGTCTTATTGTTCTGAAAATCAGAAGTCTGACACAGATCTTGCTAGGCTGAAGGTGCTGGCAGGACTGTGTTCCTTTCAGAGACTCTGGGTGCGATATGTTTGCCTGCTTTTCCACCTTCTAAGAGCTGTCCGCATTCCTTGGCCCATTTCTCTGTCTTCAAAAGACCAATGTTGAGCTGAGTCCTTTTCATGTTGAATCACTCTGAGCTGCTCTTCTGCTTCTGTCTCCCACATTTAAGGACCCTTGTGACTGCACTGGGTCCACCCAGATAATCCAAGATAATCTCTCTATTGTAAAATCCACTGATTAGCAAACTTATTCCATGTATTTCATGTGCCACCTTAATTCTCCTTTACTATGTTTTCTGGGGGTTAGAATGTAGACATCTTTGGGGGCCCCTGTTGTGGCCATCACAGGTGCCTAAGAGTGAGCAGAAGTGGCCTGGACCTGTCCAAATTTTCATCTGTACGTAGGAGCTGACTATCCCTCTGAACACATTTTTAAGGGACTATCAGAGACATGTAAAGTTGGGTTTAACCTTTCCAAAATTGTGATTGATTATGATGGAAGAAAGTTCCACATACTGAGGTTTGAGGAAGTCATTCAGGCTTGTATACATGATTTAACTTTAACTTGATGCTAACTAAAACAGCTGGTCTATGGCCTGTCAAACCTTCATTGTGTATCTGCTCTAACCACTAAAGAAAATATTACATTTAAAAATCAAAATGGAGTGATTGGTTCAGTGGATATGGTATCAGGTAGGTTCCTGCATCACTGAGACCTTGAATTTTCTGAATTGTATCAGACTCAAGGACACCACCAACTGTTCTCAAAATAAGTATCTTCTAGCAGCTGCCACCTGTAACCTTAGGGTCTCAAGTTCCCCCCTTGTAACTATGTAGCCATTTTGGACCCTAAACAATCCTTGCTTAACAAGCAGGCTTACTCCTTGCCAGCTCCGATTCTGATCACTGACAAACTACTTAGGTAAATCTGCAGATCTTTGCCTTCATAAGCCTGCCCTATTTTGCAGTCGGGTGGAACAAAATTCAAATGCTTCTTCAATCTGTATCTCCCAGGCTACGTCCTCAGCTTGGCTCAAATAAAACTCTTTTTTTTTTTTCATTCCTACTACAGACTGTTTATTGGTTATTTCCATCAATGATTATTATACTGCTTCCAAAGCAAAAGAAGCAGAAAGACAATCTCCAGTCTTAAGGAGCTTACACTGAATACAGATGAGGCTTCAGTAACACTCATGAAGACATTAATGAATAATGCATAACACTAAGGCATATGATTACATAATAAATTATGTTGTAGAGACTGGAGGCAACAAATATGAGTTCAAGAAAGCGGATGGATGAAATGTTACAGAAACCTGAATCCCGGCGAGAGACCAAGAAACATTCAGAGGGTTGGAGAACTCAGGTTTATTACGCCGGCGGGCCCAGAGGCGTTCGCACTCCAAGCTCTGGACCCCGTCTGGAGGTTTACACAGGCTTTTATAGGGTTTTAGGTTTCAATTAAGTTCGTGCCATATGCAAATACGGTGTTAGAAATGGGCCGATCAGGAGTGAGATTTTGGGAACCAATGGAATTTTAGGGGTAAGTTTCATTTTCCTGGAAGCAAGCCATCTTACAGAAGCACAAAAGCAGGAAGGCAGTGGCCCTGCCTGGGAGGTCCTGCTGGTTCGTTTGTGGGGTTTGCCCCTTCAGGAACACACCTCCACCATTCAGATTCCTGACGAAGGGACCAAACCTGGATCTGGTCAAGCCTCTGAACCAGTTTGCAGAAAGCCCTGAGGACAGAGAAGCAGGCTAAAACACCACCATGAGTGTGCAAACAGCAACAACCAGAGTAGGAGAAACTACAGGTCTAAGGTCCAGGACCTTTAACAGACAAATGATCAGGGAAAGATGAGATGGAGGGGGAACCTGCAAATTAAAAAGACTTAAGACATTTTGAATTGTAAAATGCAAGAAGGATGATACTAAATCCTAATGCCCGGGGATGCTCTTTGAGTGATAAAGCTATAAAGAAATGCAGATGTGGTTGTTATGAAATTAGTTAGAGGTCACTTTGGTGGGTAAGGCTGGTGTGGCTGAAGAAGGCACGTGGAGGGGCCACTGGATGACTGCTGTTTACCTGGGTGGTGGTTATAGGGGTGGCAACTTGTAAAACGCATTAGGTCAGTTTTTTTATATCTATGTTTCACTTAACAATAAAAGTAATTTCAATACAGTCTCTCTGGATTTCTTCTGGAGTCTGGCACTGCTGTAGCAAACTAATTTTATTTATTTATTTTCCCCAAATGGCCAGTGAACTTGGAGAATTTAATGAGGGCCACAGACCCAAGTGACGATTCATATAATGTATTCACAAAATGCTTATCTGTTCTTAAAACAATTGTTGATGAAGTTGGACATGGAGGACAGGCCTGCACGATTTAGGCTTCACCCTCCCCAAAGCTCACGCACAGGCAGTACCGAGCTTTTGTCTGCCCAGGTGTGGAAAGCTGAGTCTGACACCCACTAAAGGGCCAGGGAAAGGAAAAGCACAGGACCTCTGGGGACCCAACATTCGCTTGACCAGTGAAACCGTGTGTGCTTCGACCATTCCGGCTGCCACAAGCTTGTGAGTCACTGTGGTCCATCTCCTTCCCGCACACACTCCCACCGATGCTGGGAGCCAGAACGACACCCTCCACTGTCTCTACCATTTCTAGCTGGGTGGCGTGGCCTTGCAGGTTACTTAGCGTCTCTAAGCCTTGCCTTCATAACCTGTAAAATTGAGGAAATAGCACGCTGAAGTACAGAACCTGGCTCAGAAGGAATGCCCAGTTACTCTGACTACTCTACCCTGGGGACTCCAAGCCCCACACCCTGGAGCCAAAGCCTTGGGCTCCCAGTTCACTTGCTTCTTGCCCAGCTCTGAGCCAGCTCTGTCCATCCCTGAGCCCAGTCAAAGCCTGTTGTCACTTTCGCCCTCCTCCACCACCCTGGCACCACCCAACCCTGGCAGCAAAGACTGCTGCTGAAGCGTCTGCTCCCACGGGGCCACCAGCACACAGAAGGGGATGGGCTCGCCCATGAGGAGGACTGGAGAGGCAAAAGGTGTTACGGACTGAAAGTTTGTGTCTCCACCAAATTCATAGGTTGAAGCCCTAACTCCCAATGTGATGGCGTTTGGGGGTAGAACGTTTGAGAGGTACTTAGGTTTAGATGAAGTCATGAGGGAGGAGCCCCTTTGATGGGAATAGTGCCCTTAGAAGAAGAAGAAGAAACCAGAGCTGTCCCTTGCTCCACTATGGGAGGCACAGCAAGGAGGTGGTCATCTGAAAGTCAGGGAGAAGGCTCTCATCAGACACCAACTCCCCTGGCACCTTGATCTTGGACTTCCAGCCACCAGAACTGTGTGAAATAAATGTTTGCCATAAAACCAGTTACAGTATTTTGATATAGCAGCCCAGACTAAAACAAGGGAGTTGGCACAAGGTGAACAGGCTGGTAGCCAGGAAGGAAGAGAGCCTCATACAGAGAGGAGTAAAATCTGGGAGTTTGGCTCTCTGTGTTTGATGCAAATTGACAGTCTTGAGGACACCTCAGAACTCATCAGGGCCAGAGCGGACCCCAGACCCTCCCTTCCAAACCCCGCCTCTGCCGTGTTCCTCAGGCCTCAGCAATGCAGATCTCAGAGAACTGTGTCCACCTCTTGATTTTTGCACATCAAAGGAAACCATAAACAGCAGGAAAAGACAACCTATAGACTGGGAAGAAATATTTGCAAACAATGTAACTGACAAGGGTTTAATTTCATACAAAAAGCTGATACAACTCAATTAACAACAACAACAACAAAAAAAAAACGCAATCAAAAAATGGGCAGAACACCTAAACAGACTTCTCCAATGAAGACGTACAGATGACCAATAGGTACATGAAAAGATGCTCAATATCGCTAGTTATCAGAAAAATGAAAAACAAAACTACAATGACGCATCAGCTTACACCAATAGAAATGGCATCATTAAAATGTCTACAAATAATAAATGCTGGAGAGGGTGTGGAGAAAAGGGGACCCTCCTGCACTATTGGTGGGAATGTAATTTGATGCAGCCACTATGGAAAACAGTATGGAGATTCCTTAAAAAACTAAAAATAGAGTTATCATATGATCCAGCAATCCTACTCCTGGGCATATATCTGGAGAAAGCTCTGCTTCAAAAAACACACATGCACCTCAATGTTCATAGCAGCACTCTTTACAATAGACAAGACATGGAAACAACCTAAATGTCCATCGACACATAACTGGATAAAAAAGATGTGGTGAATATATATACAGTGGAATACTACTCAGCCATAAAAAATGAAATATGCCATTTGCAGCAACATGGGTGGACCTAGAGATTATCAAACTAGGTGAAGTAAGTCAGAGAAAGAAAGACAAATGTCCTATGATATCACTTATGTGTGGAATATAAAGATGGCAGAAATGAACTTACAAAACAGAAATAGACTCACAGACATAGAAAACAAATGTATAATGTTACCAAAAGGGAAAAAGAGGGAGGAATAAATTAGGACTTTGAGATTTGCAGGTACTGACTACCACACATAAAATAGATAAAAAATACGGTCCTAATATATAGCACAGGAAACTATATTCAGTATCTTGTAATAACTTATAATGAAAAAGAATATAAAATATATATGTATAACTGAATCACTGTGCACGCCAGAAACTAACACAACATTGTAAATCAACTATATTTCAATTAAAAAAAAAAAGAGTTAGGTTTTCTGGCTACAACAGTTTTTGCTCCTCAATGCCAGGAAAGGCTTCCTGGTTGTGGTGTCTCACGTTGGAGGGAAAGTGCACACATTGGAAACCTATTAAGGTCACATTCAAGTGACAAGGATGGGTAGGAAAGAGAACTCTCAGGCATTTTTAAATCTAAAGTCCATCATATGTTATCAGGATCATAGACTTTGAAGATCATCTGAAGTGTTATGTTATCATCAAAGGTTGGCGACAAATTTCCAACAGGCCGGGTCCAGATATCTCGGGGAAGTTGTCTCATATGATGTCACGTGCTTCAGTTTTAGGAAATCTTTACTTTCAGGTCACCAGATGACGTGGCGGTCCAGTCACGGTTTGAGGCTTTCTTTAGGTGTGTCACCATGAATCCAAGGGTCCGTTCCTTGGAGTCTGGCAGCACAAGGGTCGGACAGCTGTACTTGATGAGGGCCTCTCCCATGAGGTTAGAGAGAGTTCTTTTAGAGGAGTCTTTTCCAATATATGAAATATCTAGGTTATTTTTAACAGAAACAATTAGGTCTTAGCAATATTGAAGTATCTCCCCATTTATCAGTTGTGGATCAAAAGAAGCCGGAGCCAGGTGCGTTGGGTGTCCTGTGACTAACACAAAGGGTGAGAATTTATGGGTTCCAGAAGGAGAGGGTCTGAGATTTCACAGGACCAACAGCAATGCTTTTGGCCAAGGTATTTGGAAGGCCTCTATGAAGAGTGGGGCACACGGCGGTCGTAGAAGATGTGACTGGGAAGGTAAAATTTGAACAAAGGCTGTAGAAGGTGAGGACCACCGGAAAACCTAGGGAAGGCCATTTCGGGCAGAGAGAACAGCTCGTTCAAAGACCTCAGCCTGGAGCCAGATTAGCTTGTTCAGGGAGCTGCAGGAGGCCAACACGCTTGAAGTTGAAGACAGAAAGGGGAGAAGAGTACGACCAGCTTGAAGAGACATAGGGGCAGGGTTTGAAGGGCACGTGCAGGGCTCTGTAGGCCCTTGGCTTTTCCTCCAATCCAAGTGAAGAGGCATGGGGTTAGGGAGGCCAGCAGAGGGGGCCTTGAGCTGACTTATGTTTGAAAAGATCCCTCTGGCAGCCCTGAGGCTTAAAATCAGTGTTGACCCCATCAGGCCAGCTGTCCTGACACACAGGAAGGTGGACAAGCCTGGAGTGGGCCCAGGAAGGAAGCCGACCACTGGAGCAGCAGGCAGGAAGAGGGGGACAGTGACCTCAGGCTCAGCTCAGGCTCGGACAGGCTGCCCTCACTCCTGAGATCTGCAACCAAAGATTTTGCTGAATTACTAATTCAAAGCAGAATCTGAATATTTATCAGTGAATGAATGGCTAACCGAAAATGGGAGTATCTATACAATGGAATATGATTCAGCCTTAAAAATGAAGGAGGTTCTGACATGCTACAACATGGTTGGACCTTCAAGACATTATGCTCAGTGAAATAAGCCAGTCACAAAAGGGCAAATACTGTGTTCTTTCCCTCATATGATGAACCTAGAATAGTAAAATTCACAAAGACAGAAGCCATAAGGTGGTTGGCAGGAGCTAGGGAGAGGAGGGAGAGGGAGTTCATGGGTACTGAGTACCAGATTAGGAAGATGACAAAGTTCTGGAGATGGAGGCTGGTGATGGGTGCACAATAATGTGAAAATACTTAATGCCACGGAACTGCACACATAAAAATGATTAGGATGGTAAATTTTAAATTATGAGTCTGAGGCCACACGAGAGTTTGCTCCAGTCTCACCCGCCATCAGGGCAAGTGGCAGTGTTGAGGCAAAATCTGATGCTCAGGCAGGTCAAAGGTCGTGACCCAGTTAACACTGCTGGCCAGAAGTCAAGCCAAAGTTGACCTTCCAGCTCCAGAGTTTCAGTCCCCTCCCTTGAGGCTTGTGTTCTGTACCTCAGCCATGCAACACCTTGCAGGATCATCCATCCAGCAGCTACAGGAGAGGACAGGCTTTGAGCTCCGGAGTCGCCAGCTTGAACTGGTGGAAACTGAGGAGGACTGAGGATGGGGAGGCCAGAAATCTGGAGACGATGAACAGGACTCTGGGGTTCCTAATCCTCGTGACTTCCTGTAAGTGTCACCGGGAGAATACAGAGAGCCTCTCGGGAGTCAGGGCACCCTCGGCTCTCAGGGAGATGAGAGGTTGAGCAGCCCCTCCCAGCTTTCCCCGCCCTGCTGCATCTCCGTGCGCAGAGCACCTCATAGGACAGCGGCGCAGCCTTGCTTCTGAGGCCCTCAGGGTCAGGAGGGCCACTGCACATGGGGGAGAGATGGTATTTTACCATCAATGGAGCCCAGAAAAATCTCACTGAGCAAGTAGAAAACCCGTGCCAAATATATAAGCTGATTCGTAGGCAATAATAGTTCGCTGGCAGTCTTTACTAAAAGTTCAAAGTGCACGGGGACGCGGATCTTCTCCTGTCAAGGCAAAGTGGGGCTCAGAAACAGCAGACTGGACACGTGGCATGACCAAGGCACACAGCAGGCCCAGGCAGAACCAGGCTCAGAGCCACGAAAGGCAAAGGGCAGGGGCTCCAGCCACTTCCTCCGACCCCCAGCCCATCATGGGGAGGACAACGCTCACCCCAGACATGCAGGTGGGGCAGAAGAGATGGGTTTCCGGTAGGAAGAGAGCAGACTGGACATACACCATACACAAGAAAGGGCAGAGTGGGGTCTGGGCCACAGGCACCAGCCAACTGGTGGACCTTCTACAGCGCCCCCTCATCCCCCCAAGGGGAACCTAAAGGCTTCTGGTCAACCAGACCTTTTCTTCCCTGTGCAGCTCTTGAGAGAAAAGAGACCATGTTTCAAGGTGGAGAAATAAGCCATACATGGGGCCGCCTCAGGTCACCCCAACCCACTCCTGGCAGGATGTGCTGGGAGGGGAGCCCAGGAGCTGGGTGGGAGGAGGAGGGAGGAGTCAGAAACCAAGAACCTGCCCCAACCACCCAGGTTGCCTGGTCCTTCTGGGCCACTGACTGGCATGCTCTGTTGCATCAGAAGGATTTCTCCCTGGATGTCTGCTGAAGGAAGGGAAACAAGAAGCCTGAGCATTCTGGCTCACAGCCCTGAAATCCCACCCTCTCCCTGCCCTCCAGCAGTGCCTGTCAGTGGAGACCTGACAAGCAGGAGGGAGACCAGGAAGCCCAGTGACATGGGGACAGGAGCACAGTGGGCATGTATCCTCGTTTAGGACTCTGAACTCCACCCACCCTCCCAGATGCTGGGCACATGCCCGACCTGTAAGCAAACTCTCAGGTGTGTGGTCCCTCACCCCCTCTCCCGGCACAGCCTTTTAGGATGAACTTGGCAGGCCCTGTAAGTAACCTCTCCTGTAACCAGCCGGCTACCACTGAGGCGAGGGGGAGGGGTGTTCACCTTTCCCCTGGCCGGAGGCCCGGTCACCTTCCATCTGGGCCGGCACCCTTCCCTGGCCATGCCTTCCCTGGGGCTGGCTTGGTGAGCTGGCACAACAGCTGCAATGAGATGGGACAGATCCCCCATATGTGACCAAACAAGGGACCCCGTCCCCCCATCTCCCTACGCCTGTTGTTTGATCTTATCATTAAGTGAGATAGTCCTAGAGTGGCGCTTTTTCCCTGGGAGCTGATGCAGACAGGACGACATGTGTCAGGGGCAGGCTTTGCAAGACCTGTGGATCAGTCGGCCCCCATCGGGGTCTGGGGTGGTTGGGTCTGGAGCTGTACAAAGTTAGAGTGTGTGCCATGTGCCGCAGCCTCCTGCTGGTTCCTTTTCTCCCCTCTTCCTACCCTGCATGCACCACCCCCAATTTAACGGCCTCCATGCAGTTTTTGAGGCTCTGCGTTACGCCTGCAGGGGAGACTGAGGAGGGGCAAGGCCCACACAGCCCACCCACCACGTCTGCTTCACTCTACTTGACACCTGTGCCAAGAGAAGGGCACAAGGGCATGGCTCAGTGACAAGCCCCTTCTGTGTGAGATGCAGAGAGCACAGGCAGGCTGGGCTCTCACTCCCCGAGGCGTGAGTGTAGAGGAGGCAGCGAGCAGGTGCAAAAAAAGGAGGGCAAGGGGCATGGGGTGAAGACTAGTGACAGGCCCCACAGGACTGCAGGCAGGGCACCTACCCAGGGTCTCACCCTCCCTGGTTCTGTGACAGAAGCCTGAATCCCGGCGAGAGACCAAGCAACACTCGGAGGGCTGGAGAACTCAGGTTTATTACACCGGCGGGCCCAGAGGAATTAACACTCCAAGCGCTGAACCCCATCTGTAGGTTTACACAGGCTTTTATAGGGTTTCAGGTTTCGATTAAGTTCGTGCCATATGCAAATGAGGTGTTAGAAATGGAACAATGAGGACTGAGCTTTTGGGAACCAATGGAATTTTAGGGGTAAGTTTCGTTTTCCTAGAAAGCAAGCCATTTTACAGAAGCGCAAAAGCAGGAAGGCAGTGGCCCTGCCTAGGAGGTCCTGCTGGTCCCTTTGTGAGTTTTGCCCCTTCAGTTCAGTGTCTTACTCCTTCCAGCTCCTGGACCCTCACCATCCTGCTCTCATCTCCTCCTGGCCTCTATCAGCCCTACTCTCAGGGAGCAGGCTAAATCCCGGGGGGCAAACGGAACAACTCATCATCAACCCAAGCTTTGAGGGGCCCCTTCCCTGATCACTGTCCTACCCCAGCAGATGGCAAGTAGGAAAGACCCCCCCCAGCACAGCCCCCTCAAGAACAGAGTCCCCCCAGGACAGGCTCCCCCTGGACACTCTCCCCAGCACAAACCTGAGGTCTTGCTAAGCCCTCCTTTGGCCAGTATCTTCATATCCAGGGAGCCTGGGGACCCTCCTCTTTCCTGGCTCTGAGTAAACTGGAGAACGGGGTCCTGATGCTTGATAGGGTCGAGGCTGGGCAGGGAGGAGACCCCAGCAGAGCTCATCCCCCACCAATGCACAGGAGCCCTGGCCCGCATTGTCAGGTTCCAGCTCTGGGAATGTGGGTCCCAAGACACACCTGGCAGGCCCCAGGCCTCACCCTCCTGAAGGGGTTCCCACCTCTCAGGCCTGGGGTTCCGTGGCAGCCCTGCCTTGGCACTGCCCACCCTTGCCTGTTGATCTGCTCGCTGGGCCTCAGAAGTGTCCACGTGTGTGATGGCTGTGTGCAAACCTGAGTTGTCAATGCAGGACCAGAGCTTGAGTCAGATGTTGGTCACATTTCCTTCCAGTCTGTAGCCCCGCAAGAGTTCCTCCCAGAAGCTAGGCAGAGCTGGACTCACCCTCAGCTCAGACACATGCGGGCGAACAGACTCACTCAGAAAGTCCCTGACTCCCTCCAGTGAGCCTTGGCTTCCTCATCAGGAAACAGCTTCCAGGTGCGTGGGTGGGGACTGAGGAAAATAAAATCAGAGGCGGATTAGCAAGAGTGATGTCAAAGCCACACCGTGGGACCTGGCAACATGGGGACACCCCCCCAAAAAACGGAAGGAGGTTCCCCAACAAATTGAAAAATGGGTATTTTTTAAACGTCAGCAAAAATCAGAGTTTTGTTCAACTTTCTTCTATCGCAGTTTGGCAATGTTTTTCTGAGAAATTCACGTGGTGCTCAGGGCTGCTAAGGTCTTAATGGGGTCCTGGAAGTGATGCAGCTGGGCTGCGGGACAGGGAGGTTCTCAGCAGATGTCAGCCTGAGTCCCCATCAGCCTCACACCTGGCTGCTTCCTCCCCCTTTCCCTCTGGCCTCCAGCCCCTGCCCAGATCGCCGCATGCCCTGTGCCCACATCTCCTCTTCCACAGTGCTTTCCTTCACCTGACACACCGTGACGTTACTTTATTTTCTCTCTCCCCCACTGTTGTCTTCCTCCTGCCCCCCACCTTTTTTTAACTTAGGAAATAGCCATTTTCATTTTAGCACATGGGTACTTTTTTGATTTAGAATTTGTTTTTTTTTTTAAATTTGTTTATTGAGTAATTAGTCATTTTACAATGTTGTGTCAAATTCTAGTGTAGAGCACAATTTTTCATGTATACATGAATGTATATATATTCATTGTCACATTTTTTTCCACTATGAGCTACCACAAGATCTTGTATATATTTCCCTGTGCTGTAACAGTGTAATCTTGTTTCTTCTATTCTGCATTTTAAAATCTCAGCTGGTCCCTTTCCACCCCCCGCCCCCTTGGCAACCACAAGATTGTATTCTATGTCTATGAGTCTGTTTCTGTTTTGTATTTAGGTTTTTGGTTTTTTTTTTTTTTTTAGATTCCTCATATGAGCGATCTCATATGGTATTTTTCTTTCTCTTTCTGGCTTACTTCACTTAGAACGACGATCTCCAGATCCATCCATGTTGCTGCAAATGGCATTATTTTATTATTTTTATGGCTGAGTAGTATTCCATTGTATATATACCACAACTTCTTTGTTCATTCATTGGTTGATGGACATTTAGGTTGTTTCCATGTCTTGGCTTTATGGAAAACAGTATGGAGATTCCTCAAGAAACTAAAGACTTACCACGTGATCCAGCAATCCTTGGCGTTTATCTGGAGGGAACTTGAACTCAAAAAGATACATGCAGCTCATTTACATTTATTCATTCACCCAGCAGATAGACACAATGGAGCTGCCAGGTGTGGGCATAACTGGGGTGGACAAGACAGACCTAGAAACTGGCTCTCAGGGCAGGCATCTGGGCTGCTCAGTGGTGTCCCCACTCCAGCGACAGGATGCAACACATCTTTAAGGCAGTGGGTGATTAGCTTAGGATGGTAAAGTGCAGCTTGGGAGGCCCAGGGCTATAGGTCTGGTGTCAACCTAGCTTGGCAAATAATGAATATCTCTGTGGCACCAGGGCCGACACAGACTTCCCCATCTGGTTTATTCTGGGTGAAATCAAGAGCTCTGCTGGGTAATCTGGGCAGTTCCTTCAGCACAAGGATGTTCTGTTGTGCTCCGCTCTGGCTGGAGAGGAGCCCTCTCTGCCATAATGGACCGGCTCTCCAGTGTCAGGTTGCAGATGGGAAAGTATGAGTAACTCTATGCAAATTTCCTCCACTCCAAGCACTTGTGTTTGCTAGAAGGACTAGCCGTGCATCTTCTGGATTCTTTAATGGCTGAGCAAGATGCCTGGAATTCCTTACAAGTTGAAACACTGTTTTCCAGCTCTGTGTTTAAAACATAAACACCACAAGGAGTGAGGAGAAAAAGGGACCAGAGTTATGATTTCAGAATGGGTCAGATTTCGTTTGCTCACCTCAAGGAAGACAGAAGGAATGCGCCCCACTCTAGTTCCTCGAAGGAAAGGTGGATGGCAGAGGGTGGAGGAAGGCTGAATTCTGACGTGTATGTAAATGTAGGAAAAGAAATTATAGAGTCCGACACATGGGTTCTCAGAGGGAGGCTGGAGACACGTAGGAGGCCTTCAGGAAAGGTGAGACGGGACGATAGAGTCCACCTTTAGACAGGCGGACTGCAGGACCGAGTCTGGGCTGGGTACCACCACTAAGCCTGAAGTCTGCAACTCAATGCAGAGGCAGGAGAGAGGCATTGTAGGCAGCCCCAACTCATTTGTCCAGGTATCCTTTCTTTCCTCTGTCCACCCATCCGTTTACTTATTTATTCATCTACCCATCTCTTCATCCATTTGTCTGTCCATGTGTCCATTCCTCTACTCCTGCATTCCACGAATATGTCAAGTGCCCACTGTGAGCCAGGCTCTGTGCAAAAGGGATTGATTCCTGGTCCAAAACGGAGAAGACAGGAGATTGAGCAACTGCCTCATACCTTACTCTGTGCAAGAAGAGAAGGCATCACAGAAAACTGTTGATGGTGATGAGTGGAATGGGGTGGGAGAGTGAGGCAGTGGGGGGATGAACGATTTGGCTCTCTGTGTTTTCCTTTACTGTAACGCCACTGAACCATCGTGGCCATAAACGCAGGGGCAAGGGTGGCCCAAATCAAACATAAATCCCGAGACTGGAATCAAGAGCACATCCACGCACTGGTTGTGTGGATTCGTGTGAAAAATAAAACACTATGCTGCAGACCAGAAATTGGCACAACATCGCACACTGCCTATACTATAATTTTTAAAAAGGGAAAAAAAATTAAAATTTTAAAAATGAATGCATACTTTTTTTCAAGTGTGTGGGGGTGACTCTGACCTGAGAGCCAGAATCAGACCCTCCCTTCTCCCTATTATAGGGGAAGACGCAGAGGGGAAGGTGGTGACAAAGTGTATCAGTCTGCTCAGGCTGCCAGCAAGACACCGCAGACTGGGTGGCTGACGCAATGGGAATTTTTCACAGCTCTGGAGGCTGGAAGTCCAAGATCAAGGTGTCGGCAGGGCTGGTTCCCCCGAGGCCTCTGTCTTTGGCCTCATATGGCTGCCTTCTCTCGTGTCCCCATGCGGCCTTTCCTCTGTGCACACATCCCTGGTGTGTCTCTGTGTGTCAGGATGTCTTCTTATAAGGACACAGATCAGACCGCACAGGGCCCACACTAACAGCCTTATTTCAGCTTCGTCACCTCATGAAAGGCCCTGTCTCCAAATTACAGTCACTTTCTCAGCAACTGGGCGTGAAGATTTCAATACACGACTTGGTGGGGAGAGACAGTTCAGCCTGTAACACAGATAGTGGTGGCAACAATGACAGCAATAAAAAACGACAATCACAAACACGCACCTTTCATAGGGTCCTAGAGGGAAGGGATGACACAGAGGGAATGGAACCCTGTCCCAGGCGGGCGTGGAAATGCAGGCTCACAATGGGGCGGACCCTTTAACCTCAGTGAGCCTCAACCACCTCTGGCAAATGAACTGGCCGTCTCTGTCCCGGGCTCGGGAAGCTGGTACTGTGCCACGCACATCTCAGAAACAGCCGACGTTATTTAATGATGCCTTTACCTGCTCCATCCTCACCCTATCCTTCCACGGCCAGTGAGTTAGGTATTCTCATTGCAACAAACATTCTGTCAACCCCAACAGGGACACGGGGACACCCAACGTGGTAGCCAGGTCCCGCTCACCTGTCCCCCATTGGGCCGGGGCTTGGCCTCCTGGGTGGTAGTCCAGCTGGCCAAGGGCAGACACCGTGAGCAGGGGTCCCGGCTGCATCGAGTGGAGGCTGTGAGGGGGCAGTGCTGCCCATCTGGGGCCCTGGGGGTGGCTCGGCCGCCCAGTGACTAAGGCATGCTCCAGTAAGGGAGGGAGCGTAAGGGAGTGCTGGCATGTTGCGTCACAGGCCGAGCAATATAACCGCTCCTCAGAGCAAGCGCTGAGAGCAGCAGGACTTCTCGGTCCCTAGCTGTTTGCCTGCCATCTCCACAGCCATGTGCCCGGGCTGGCTGGCCCTCACCCTCCTGTCTGTGCTGAGCCTGTGCACCCAGGCCTTCAACAGCCGGCTTGCCAAGTGCCTTGAGGACCCCCAGTATGAAAAGCTGGTGCGGCTGGCCCAAGACGGGCTGGGGCAGACGGCGGAAAGGAAACACGTAGTAGTGATTGGAGCAGGCATGGCCGGGCTCACCGCTGCCAAGACCCTGCAGGACGCCGGCCACCAGGTACATGATGGGGCGTGGGAGAGTCCTGCATGGGGAGCCTTGGGAGAGATGGAAGCGGACAGCCTCAGAGAGCTGGGATGGGGGCGGGGTCTAGGGCTCTTGGTGTAGGGAGAAGGGCCACGAGACCGGGTGGCATGACCAGATAGCAGGCAGACCTGGAAAAGAGGCAGGAGGGCTGTGGGAGCTAGGGGATGTGGCCAGCTGTGCTGAGATCAAGACAGACCTGTCTTTCTAGGTGACTGTCCTGGAGGCCTCAGGACGTGTGGGTGGCAGAATAGAGACCCACAGAGTGCCCGGAGCACAGTGGTATGTGGAACTGGGCGCCATGAGGATACCCACCAGCCACAGGTACGGTCGGGAGAAGTGGGGGTGGGGAGGGGAGGCTGGGGCGTGGGCAGCCATTTCATTGGTACCCTCAGGATTTTAGTCCATGGAGGTGATGAGTAGCCATGGAGAGATTAACGCCATTGAGGGAATTTCTTACTTACATTTCCAGAGAGGATGACACCACACCACACAGGGCCCTGGGGATGCATTGGGATAGTCAAGAGGTAGAAGACAGGAGCAAAGCAAAGTCACAAGCCATGACCTTTACTGGAGTTTCTAAGGGAAAGGCCAGGCAGGACGGAGTAAACAGCTTAAGACTGGCTGGTCTGAGTGATGACAGTGGGCTCTGGGCTGCAGGAGTCATCTCTAGTTGCCTGGTACCTGGCTCTGGCTGAGTTAGGGCAGGGTAAGTATTGACTGGTATGTGGATAGGAGCATGGCCTTGGGTCAGCCCTGTCTGCACGGTGAAAGGAGAGCTCTATAGGAAAGTTGACTTGCAGGAGAGACAAACACTTTGGTGATGGTTTGGCCCTGTGATTAATGAACATCAGACAGAATCTAAGAACACACAGTGAGAACACACAATTAGCAGAGGCCAAGAAAGACAAAAATGCATGGGAGTCCTTTCCTGCAAGTCAGCAGGACTGTATCTGCCCCAACTCATGTTGAGGCTCCAAGCCTGCCCCAGAACCTCTCTCAGTCTCAATGTTGTAATCTACTTACTGGGCATAATGGTACCCACACCCCCTGCCTGCCTAAAAGCCCACATGGAGGATCCCAAAGGATAATTCTGATGGGGAGCACCTTGAAAAGTCAAAAGCGGCCTGCTAGTTTTCCTCATGATGGGAGTAATGAGTGTCCTCCGAGAGTTGTGGTGTCTGGGGGGAGCCCCGGGACCCGAGGACTGGCACGAGGAGCCCTTATGAAGGGCCATCCTGCAGGGGGGCCCTGCCTCACGGAGCACACAGGATGGTGGAGGACACTCCCTGGAGGCTTGAGAAGGATGTGCACAGCCTCCATTGAGGACCCTGCCAGTGTGCTTTTCACGACACCTCCAGGACCTTGAGGCCAGAGGTCTCAGGCAAAGTGTGAGAGATCTCGGCCAAAACAGAGGACCAGCCTGGTGTGGTATGACTATTACAGAAACCTGAATCTCATTGAGAGACCAAGTGACACTCAGAGGATTGGAGAACTCAGGTTTATTACGCCAGCAGGCCCAGAGGAGTTAACACTCTAAGCTCTGGACCCTGTCTGTAGGTTTACACAGGCTTTTATAGGTTTTAAGTTTCGATTAAGTTTGTGCCATAAGCAAATGACAGAGTGTTAAAAATGGACCAATCAGGAGTGGGATTTGGGAAGCAGTGGAATTTCAGGGGTAAGTTTCATTTTCCTGGAAGCAAGCCATCTTACAGAAGCACAAAAGCAGGAAGGCAGTGGCCCTGCCTGGGAGGTCCTGCTGGTCCCTTTGTGGGTTTTGCCCCTTCATGACCACAAGAATGATAGCCTCAAATCCTTCCTTCATGGCCCTGTCACCATTCCTGTAGTGACAGGGAAGACTGTAGTTCTGTCTTCAGATGAAGTGAGTCTGTGGGCAGCAAAGAGCAGAGCACCTGGAGCAGGGAGGGGCTGACAGCTTCCTTGTCCCTGCTGAGCTGTCTCTGATTCACCCCTACAGGCTCTCTCGCGAGCTCATCAGGAAGTTTGGGCTAAAGCTCAATGAGTTCCGTGCCTCCCACAACCAGACTTGGGTGCTAGTCAACGGAGTGCGGCAGCGCATGGGGGACGTGCAGGCCAACCCCAGCCTGCTGGGCTACCCAGTCAGGGCAGAAGAGGAGGGGAAGACAGCAGAACAGCTCTTCGAAGAATCACTGAGGAAGGTGAGCCCAGGCCCCACCCAGCCTCACGCAGCAGCCCCGGGGGACAGGCTCTCCAGCCCTTCACAGTGGCCTCACAGGCCATCAGAAATGTCCCCAACACTGGACGAGGAGGTAGACTCCCACCTCTGTAACTCCCAGGGTGACAGGGGGCAGCTCTGGCCCACTCTTGGGACATTCAGACTTGTGGCACACCGTCCTGGAAGCCAGGGGAGAGCACGTAAAGCCAGCCTGGGAGGCACACACAAGTAGAAGCGAGTGAGGGAGCCCCGGAGCATTGGGGGGCGGTGCTGGACCCCGGATAGGCGAGTGCCCCTGAATGGGGTGCTTAGTTCTCACCAAGTACCCATCCTTCCCCCATGCCAGATGGTGGAGGAGCTGGAAAGCAAGAGCTGCAGCCAGGTGCTGGAGAAATATGACTCCTTCTCCACCAAGGTCAGTCCCGGGACCCCCCTCTTCCTGCTGCCCACAGCCCACTCTGTCAAGCTCCATGGAAACCACACCCACCCCCTTCCCAGCTAGCGGCAGGGGAAGCCTGTGAACCCCTGCCCCGCCCTCCCGGGCAGACGGGCAGAGGGCGCCTGCACACTCACGCTGCTCCACATCCTTCAGGGGCACAGGGAGCCCATCCTCGTCCACTCCCTCGACCTCTTGCACTTTCTCACTCAGCCAAGGCTTTGGCACCGGCTGTTCCTCTGCCTGGGAGGCTCCGCTGGCAGGCATCCACATGGCTTGGCCCTCACTTTCTCCAACTCCTTTGAGTCAAGATGCCTCCCTTTCTAGCCCGGCACCCTCCCCTCTTCCTTCCTTTGCGCTGTTTCCACCACAACACTCATCACCTCCTGTTTCAGTTGTTTAGTTTGTTTATGGTCTGCACACCCTGCTAGAATGTAAAAGCACCTGGAGGTCAAAGGTTGGGGGAGGGAGGAGAAGGAAGGGAGGAAGGGAAAGAGGAAAGGTGGGAAGAGAGATACAGGGTTTGGAGACTAAGGCAAGCTTGGGATGGCTCTCAGCTGTCTCACCGTCCAGGCACCCCACTCACAGAGGGAGGGAGGGAACCTACCGCCCTCTCTGGGCTCACACAGCAGTTCTTACAGTGTATCTCCAAGAACTCTTTGGTCTTGCTTTTCCTAGGATGGTGGGGCCCTGCTGTCTTGCCTCTGGCGTCACCAAGCATGTTTGGTAGAGGCATTTTGCCAAGGTAGAAGCTAGGTCAGCCATGCCCTGCCATCCTGGTGGTCCCTGTCAGGCCTGTCCCTGAGTGCCCAGCTGCCAGTGCTACCTGCACTGGTGACAAGGGTACTGACTTGGCTATGGACATCCTTTGGCCCTGGGCAAGCTGGACAGTTCGCCACCCTAACAGGTAAACCCCTTCTAGCCAGTTCTTTTGTGTGCGCTCTGGCCTTGCCTGGGAAGAGGGAGCAGGGGTGAACACTGGGCACAGTCCTCAGTGGGCTCACCGGAAGCAGAACCTCCAGGTCACTTGCTCATAGGCTGGCCAGGACTACAGCATGACGTTGGGGCATGAGGGCAGGATGAGAAAAAATATTCAGTACTCAGATTCCTCCAGGTGAAGGCCCAGACCTATCAGGCTGGGCCCAACATACTTGCAGGTTGACTAGAAGACTGGGCCTCAGTTTCCCCATCTGTAAAACAGCGATAATAAGCTACTTCTTAGGACCACACAAGTGAAGGACTGAGCAGAATGTGTGTGTGTGTGGGGGGAAGTGGCCTGTCACCAGGACTGAGGAGAGCGCTGTGAGACTGTCAGAGCCCAGTACACCAGGCAGACACGTGGCAGCCCGGGGCCCGGCTGAATGTGCACCTGCCATTCCACTCTGTCCAGTTCTGTTCCTCCCTGTCTCTGGCTGCAAAGCAAGGTTCTCTCACGTTGGCCTCCCGACAATCGAACTCCCCTGCCTTCTCTCACTGCGCAGGAATACCTGATCAAGGTGGGAAACCTGAGCCTCGGGGCCGTGCAGATGATTGGCGACCTGCTGAATGCAGATGCTGGCTACTACCTGGCCTTCTTGGAGACCCTGCGTGACTTTGTCTCCTTCCAGGAGCCCCGGTGGGAAGTGTGGCAGGGAACTGGGGAAACGGGCGTGAGCTAGCCAGTCACTAACCAGGACAGTAGTAGGAAGAAGATTCAATAAATCAGGTGAAAAATCCCAAAAGAAATGGGGACGAGGGGAAAGCAGGGGTTTCCAAATTCCAGTGAGTCTCAGAATATTGTTAAAATCAGATGACTGGACCCGACCTTGAGTTCCTGATTCAGCACATCTGGGCCAGGCACTGAGAACGTGCATTTCTGACACGGTCCACGGGCCACTGCAGCTTTTTCCGTCTTTCTGCCTGGGAGCCCCACTTTGAGAACCTCTGGCTAAGAGGCAGTCCATCAGGAAGCTACAGATCTGCTTTGCTCTGGGCCTCACCTGCTCTCCCATTACACAGATGAGGGTCGTTACCAGGGGCACTCACTGTCTTTCAGCCCAGGACGATGTGTCAGGGGTACTAACTCCAGATCCCAGCCACCAAGCCCCTTGGCTGCTCTCAGGACAGGCTGGGGCTGCAAAGACAAAATAAACTGAGATTTACCCCCTCCCTTCGGGTTCTGTGACAGGACTCCAACTAAAAAAAAAAAAAAAAAAAAAAAAAAAAAGCTACAGACACTCACAAGAGGGCAACAGACCCTGCAAGCCCTCAGTGGCCCAGGGGGCTTGGCTATGTTATTTGAGCATCCGGTCTTTTTTTCCTGAGCAGCATCTTCTCCCTTCCTCCCAGAATTTTTTTCAGGGTGCATCCATTAAAACTCAAGCCAAGGACTGTCTTAAAGGGAGAATGGAAGGAAGAGGAAGGTCTTAAGACAGGCTGATTGGGAAACTTGATGGTGCTGCGTGCCTTGAGGCTGGGATTATGAAAGGGACTGAGAGCTTCTAAGAGCCCTGGTTCTTTGTCAGCTCCACAGTCCTGCCTGGAGGTGACTGAGGAGGCAGGAGGGCTATGACTGACAGCCACGCACGATCACGCACGATCCATGTTTCAAGCCTGGGGCTCTGGCAAGGGCCTGTACCTGCCCAGAGGGGATGCATTTTTCTGATCTGTCAGTCCCCAGTGGCACTTATCTCTAGTTTCCTGGAGTTAGAGCTGCCCTGCCTGGCGTGTCCTCCTTTTGCCAATGGCTGTCTCCCTAGCACACAGGCCAGAGTGGGTCCATTAGAGAGCTCAGCCAAGCGGCCATCCTCTGCATGGCCTCGTCCATCAACCTGCTTCCTTTTTCCCTCCCTTGTCTGCTCACCTTTAGGTTAGATGAAATCACTGGGGGCTTTGACCTGCTCCCCCAGGCCATGCATGCTGCCCTCTTGCCTGGGACGGTCCAGCTCCACTCGCCCGCAGAGCTGGTGGAGTCCTTCGGAGACCAAGTCCACATCACCTACCGAACACCTGACCCCCTGCGACCCAGGGCACGTCTGACTGCTGATTACGTGATTGTGGCCATCACAGCCAAGGCTGTCCGGCTCCTCCGTTTCCAGCCCCCTCTCTCTCGAGGCAAGGAGGATGCGCTGCGATCCATTCACTACAGCAGTGCCACCAAAGTGATCCTGGCCTGCACGCAACGTTTCTGGGAGCGCGAAGGCATCTTTGGGGGCAAGTCCAGCACTGACCGGCCTTCCCGCTTTATCTTCTACCCCAGCCACATCTTCCCCAATGGCACAGGGGTCATCCTGGCCTCCTATACTGTGGACGATGACTCCTCTTTCTTTGATGCCATGGACCTCACCCAGGCAGTCGATGTCGTCCTGGACGACCTGGCTGCAGTCCATGACCTCCCCAAGGAGAAGCTGCGGGCCCTGTGCCCCTACTCCGCCATCAAGCACTGGAGCCAGGACCCCCACTCCATGGGCGGCTTCGCCTTCTTCACTCCCTACCAGTATGTGGACTATGCCCAGGAGCTCTGCAGGCCAGAGAGGCGGGTCCACTTTGCCGGTGAGCACACGGCCCTGCCCCATGGCTGGATTGACACGGCCATCAAATCAGGGCTCAGGGCCGCGCAGAGCATCCAACAGGCTGTGGGCTTGGCTTTGACAAAGGGCCGCAGTGACCCAAAAAAAACTCACTCCAAAATGGAGCGATAGCCAACCTCACGACCCCAGGAATGGGGGCAATTCTGGTCACCACGGTCCACCAGGAAGTCTCCAAATCTGCTCTTTATCTCTACCTTTTCCCAAAGAAGCCAGACCAAGAGGTGTCACATAAGGCCAAGGGACAGAGTCCCTCTAATACTTGGCCACCCATGTCCTTGGATCACTGGCAGTGTCTCAACAACACAGGATACAGTGATTGAACAGTAAAGCATTCATTAAGTTTAAGACCATCACTAAGTGTTTTATTTACATCCTGGGTGGCATCTGGATAATTACTAGAATTGAGGACTGAGAGTTAGGGAGGCCTTTGATTTCTGGGGTCCTTGGCTCTTCTATTATTCCTTTAATCTGAGTTTAGCCCTGCCCCACCTCCTCATCTCCACTCCTCCACCTCCCATGACTGCGAATTTTAAGAGAAGTGGGGGACTTAGGTCTTTAGATGGAGGCAACTCTGTGGCCAGCAACACGCTTGATACTTTTCCATGTTACGAAAGCAACCCCTGATACACATAGTCTAATATGCCTCCATTTTATAGATGAGGAAACCTGATTCTCCAAGAAGTTAAACAACTTGCCTGGGGGCACAGATGCTGATCCAGAGGGATTAAAACCTGAATTATCAAACTCCAAACCTTCTTGCTTCTTCTGTCACTCGGCGGCTCTCTCTTATTCTTTTGTGTATTCCTGAAACGATTAATGATTCACTTTGTAGACATTCAGCGAGGAATGTGTAGAATGTTTGCATGAATAGAAATCCTCAGAATGAACAGCATCAAAGCAGCAGAGGCTGCTCTCCATCTCTTGTCCATCCTTCTGGATGTTCTTTGCCTGACAGCCCCAAGGGGTGAGGAGACAGGCAGGTGGAGTCAATACTGATGAGAACTTTCAGGCAGACAGATGCATGAGGTCCAAAGACATCCATCATTTGGCAGTGACCTGGCCTAAATTATGTCCCTAAGGGACCTCTTGGTGTGTGCAGGGGGGGGGGTTGGTGGCGGGGGAGGGCACGTGAGTAATCACCCAGAGGGCTTCAGGAAGGGGACAGGTGGCCATGGGGTGAAAGGACAGTTTGTCACCATGAGCAAAAATGTGCCTTCAGAGCCAGCTGAGAAAGTGTCATTCTCTTTAGAGTCTGAGGCTGGGACAGAACAAGGTCCCCAAGAATCCACCCCCCAACCGGGACCTTATCCAACTTGCAGGCTAACGAGCCTGCCACAGTTCCATGGCTGCTGGCAGAGACACGAGACTCACGGGTCAGTGACAAAGGACTTTATGACCTGTGGCACAGCAAGCAGCGAGAGCACCCCAAGCCCCCAAGCCCCAGTGGGGGCATCGCAGAGGGACCCAGGTGGACACCACACATGCAGTGGGCCTGCGTTGCAGCTGAGCAGCACTGAGCTCAGAAAACTTACCAGCTGTACAGCAAAGCAGTAAGCAAGCCTACTTTCTGTCTGGGGTGGGTGCAGGGAATGAGACATACTGCATCCCTCAAGGCTACTCACTAAAACACAACTCTAAAAAAGAGCCTGAAGAGCAGTCAGGGCCTTGCATTCCAAGCATATCCAACAGGACTGTGCAGAGAGGCTCACATTCTCACTGGTGATCGCCCCTCCCAATACTGACGGACCAGTATCTTCACCACCTCCATCCACAGTGTGGTTTCTGTCTCCTTCCTCACTTTCAGCCCAGCTCCAGAGGGGCTGGCTCCCCCAGTCTCACCAACCCCCTCTATCTCACTGTGCACATGAAGTTCCCATGGAATTACACAACCACTCTGACAGTGGCCCTGAAATCCAGTGAACAGACCCGAGTCCTGCCCTTGGTGAACTTGGAGACAAACTTAGGGACTGTCTTATTCTGTAAGAGTTGCTGTAACAAAAATAACCATAAACTGGGTGGCTTATAAACAACAGAAATATGTTTACTACAGTTCTGGAGACCAGGAAGTCCAAGATTAAGGGGCTAGCAGATTCTGCAGTTTGGGCCCATCTACTGGGGGCCCAGTTTCTTGCTGTGTCCTCACATGGTGGCAGGGGCAAGGCAGCTACCTAGGGTCTCTTTTATAAGGGCACGAATGACACTCATGAGGGCTCAACCCTCATGATCTAAACATCCATCCTCTGTGGGCAAACCCGCGGCCGGGATGAAGTGTAGGGGGCAGGGGTCTCATGTCCCTACTCTAGCCAGGCCCCCTCCTCCAGGCAGCCTCTCCCCTCCCTCTGCAAAGGGCTAGTGACCTGCCGGCAGCAGGGCATGTAGCGGGAAGCTCTCCTGTCCTCAGCCTGCGGTGGGCTGAGGAATGCCCCCACCTCCACATTCATGTTCATCAGTCCCAGGACCTGGGCGGGACCTTGCACTGACCTGGGTGAGCGAAGCCCTGGAGATGAGCTCACCCTGGTCACCCAGGTGGCCCTAAACACTGTCACAAGGGTCCTCACTGGACAGGACAGACACACAGGGAGGAGGCCACGTGGCCCAGGGACCTGGCACCCAGTTGCTGCAGAGGCAGGAGGGACCCTCCCCGGGGCCTCGGGCAGGAGCGCAGCCGGGCCACACCCGTGAACCAGTGAGTGTGAGCCTGTGTCGGTGTAAACGTGGGAGTGTGTGGATGTGACTGTGTAAACACGTGTGTCAGTGTAATCGTGCAGTGGGCGTGTGTGAACGTGGGAGTGTGAGCGTGTGTGCAGATGGAAACAGGTAGAGAAACAGAGAGACAGGAATTGAGTTTCAGTCTTTCAGGTGACAAAACCCCACGAGGTGTTAGATCTGAAGCCTCGAGACACCACTCTGCAGGAGGTCGCTCAGCTGGGGTCCTGGGTGGCATCAGGGATCTGTGACTCTGGACAGGACAGGCAACGGCACTACCGGACACATGCCTGGACATCACCATTTAACGTCTCAATAGGGTAGCGTGTGCGTCCCAACTAGACCATGAGAAACAGCCCATGACTGTACATAATCATAGGTTTATTATCTTTTCTGTTTGGTTTTACACATTTTAAAACAGCATTCTGAGAACAAACAGGCTTCTCCACATGGCCAGAGGGATGGCGGCATGGAAAAGGCTACGAGGCCTGGCCTGGCTCCGGGTGGACAGTGACTGGCAGGCAGGGACCGGCCCAGGTAGGGCAGGGACAGTAGCCCATGTCTGCACCTGTGAGCCGGTGCCTGACCCCCGCCCCCACCAGCCGCCAGGAGGAAGGAAACCAGTCTGAGTGTGGGCCTGACCAGCCTGTCTGTCTGCCCTGCTGTTCGCCTCAGGACCCTGGGGACTGCCCGTCCAAAGGCCAGGCCGGGGAGTCTATTCTGGGAGCTTGCGCGCAGCTCGTTCTAAGGCTGTCCAGCAGCCCGGTGCCCCCTGAACCCGAGGTCCGCCCTGCTACCCGGCCTGCAGCTGGAACCCAGAGCTGTAGAGACCCCCACTGCCCTTAGGCCCCCTCATTTGCCATAATTTGTCATGGTTAGTGCTATCTGTGGATTTGCTCACAAATTACAGGTTTTCTTCTAGAAGCTGTAGCTTTAGTATTTAGGGTTAGGCCCAGATCCCTCTGCAATAATTTTTGTGTAGGTTGTGAATAAGGAGGAGGTGAGGATTTCTTTTATCCACAGACACTTGTTTCCACGTCATTTTTTGTAAAAAAAAAAAAAAAAAAAAATTATTTTACCTTTGAATTGCTTTAGCATCTCTGTGAACAAATTACTGGACCACACAAGTGATTTCTGGAAACTGTTTGGTTCCAATGATCTCGTCTGTTTTTTACCAACACAGTGCTGACATGACCACTGCACCCTTGTATTTAAACCTGAAGTCAGTGTAATTCCTCCACAGCTAATCTTTAGCAAAATTGTGCCGGCTAGTCTAGGTGTTTTGAAATTCCGAAGACATCTGGGGATTATGTTGTCAGTTTCTTTTTAAAATCCTGCTGAAGTTTACTTTGGGACAGCATCACATTTACAGATAAACTTGGAGAGAGCTGACGTCTTAAGAATGTGTCCTCCCATCCTTAAATACTGCATGCATTTCCATTTATTTAAGTTTTCTTTTATATCCCTCAGTATTATAGTTTTCACTGGAAAGGTCAACACAAATTTGTTAACTTTATCTCTAAGTGTTTCAAGTTTTTGGACACTCTCTGAAGGGTATTTTTAAAATTTTAGTTTCAAGTTATATACAGTCAGTATACGTGTATGAATATATATACACACATACACGTAGGTGTCTGCGTGTGTATCTGCATTTTTATATATATATGTATTTATTGTCCATCTGTCTGTCTGTCTGCCTACCTACCTACCTACCATCTGTCTGTCTGGGGAGGTCCATTCCTCTGAACGGGCTAAATTACGTCCCTCAGTTTGTGGCACAATTTCATCGTCGGTGTCTGCGTGGAGGGGATGTTTCATGTACACGCGTGTGCATTTTCAGTAATGTCATGAACACCTGTCAAGCCACCTCCCATAACAAGAACTCTGCTTACAACAAGCTCCATCTAGTCAAGTGCCCCCCTCCCCAAGCCCTCTTCCCTGCTCATTCAAACCCTGTCACTCGAAATCTACCGCTGTATTTATTGTCTTTCCTTTCTGTTGGGACTTGAAGGGATGTTTCTAGGTTTCTGCTTTAACAGGCAATTCTGCAATAAATAGGGTACAAGCGCCAGCACCACGCCTCCCGGCACAGCGCCCACCCTCCCCAACCCTGGGCAAAGCCCCTTCCTCAACTGTCAAGGTCGACCGGGATTCCCAAGGAGACAAAGTGCATGTGCTCCCCCCGCCCCCGCCATCCGCAGAGAACACGCTACAGTGGTGGACACAATTCCGAACTGCTGGGGGCTGGGCACCCAGGCGCCCTCAGGCCCCAGAGAGTCAGGGCAGTGGGGTGGCCCTTACCTCATCCAAGTCAGCGATGGTTTCATTCAGGGGGCGCAGACACTGCACCCCCACGTTGCTGTCTGTCATCCAGCTGGATGTAGAAGTCATTGAACTTGGGGATGGAGGTGAGCATGACCCCCACCTGCGAGCAGGACTGGCAGTAGAGGACCTGGGAGTCAGAGGTCAAGTCAGCCACCAAGGCCAAAGCAGTAACCAGAGCAGCATTCAGGGCTGGTGCTGGGGACAGGCCCCACCGGGAGCCCCTGCCAGGGCGGCCAGGATGGGCTGGGAACCAGCGCCACACAAGGAGGGGGCTTGGAGCATCCAGGCTGCTGCTAGGGCATCCAGCTCACAGGTGAGAGCAGAGGCCCCTGTTGGGTGGGGGGAGGCACCCAGGAGGTATGCACTGTTCTAGGAAAATGAACCTCTCTCGACACCCCCAGGCCCAGGATAAGAAATGAGCCCCAGAGCTACTTCAGGCCAGAGCTGGTCCAGCTGAGACTTGGTGTTTGTGCCTTTAGGACCTTAAAACCCAGCCTGAGCCTCTTTATTTTTGAGTCAGCTTTTCTAAGCCTGCGCTGTGCTGCTGGGCTGGTTTTGGAGCTTCACCTCCAGGTCATGGCCCCAGATCTCACTGAGCACGGAGGAGGGAATGAACCACCAGCCCTGCAGCCAGGCGGGCAGGGCCAGGCCAGCCACACAAACTCAGCCAAGAGGGGGTGCCACCCAGGACAAGCCGGCCTTGAAACAGCGCTTTCCCCCTTGTGGTTTCCTGAAGCCTGATCTCCTGCCTTGTGGGGCTGGTGACTGTTACGCTCTCTTCCAGGATCAAAGGGGAGGACACAGTAGTTCTGGGCACCTGTCAAGCCCACGTCCCAGAAGCCTCTGATGGCCCAGCCTCTGCCCTCCCCTTGGGGATGGGCAGAGGGGGCCTCCCATCCTTGGTGCAGCTGAGGGCTTGGAAATAGCCACCCTCTGCAATGTTAGGCAGCGGGGGAGGGTCCCTCTGGGTCGGACCTCCAGCTGCAGCCCTGCAGCACCCACCAGACCAGCTCGGCTTGGAGGAGCACCCTGCTGTGTCTCAGGGCCCGGGAAGCAGCTGCCACGTGGTCCGCACGCTCACCGTGTTCCGGGGGCTGGACATGAGGAAGTGCTGGGTGACGTGGGCCGGCAGGAGGTTGAAGAGGACTCTCTTGTTGTCCAGTTTCACCCTCTCCACGTCGTCCCGCTCCTCTCTGCCTGGGGAGGACGGGATCCTCCATTAGCCATTCACCTGCCCATCCAGCTTCCTTCACTCACTGGACAACCCGCCACCTGACAAGATTCTCTCCTGGACAAGACTCTGAACTCTCTTCCAACTGGGCCCTGACTTTGGGGCATCTGTCTTCCTTTCCACATTGTCCAGTTTGAGCAAGAACCCTGCTGAACCAATTTAACCAGACACCCATCCCTGACATCCGATGGGGTTCCTCATCTCCCACCCTCCCCAGGTGATGTCCGATGACCTTGGCCTGTCCTCAGCTTGAACCATTAGATAAGCTTAGAAACCCCTCACCACTGATGTCTCTCTTAGTAACTTTGCATCCACTGCCCCAGCTCTGCCCTTGGCTGTAAACACCCACTTGCCATTGCTTATTTAGGGCTGAGCCTCGTCTCCTCCCCACTGCAAGGCCCCACTGCTGTGGTCCTTACACCTAACACAACGGTCCTGAGTAAAGCCTGCCTCACCATCTTTAACAAGAGTTCTGAATCATTACACCTGTAACATGTTTCTTTCTAATCATCCACACTAACCGCCAAATGTGCCCACGGTCTACACCAGGCTTATTTCCATGCCCCCCCACCAGGCGGAGTGAATAGATCAACGGTAGGGCCCAGACACGAAATTCTGGATAAATCACCACCCTGATCAGCTGGAACTTTCAAAAGACGACGAGGGTTCAGCCCCCATTTCCAGGGTATACTGCAGCCATGTTCTGGGGACTAGATGCTGGAAGCAGCCCTTTCTGGGGCACGTGCCCACTCCCAGGGCACACAGGGCCCCCAGCACCTCCGATGCACCTTCAGAGCATGGCCAGGCTCACTGGGAATGCCGGAAGCCAAGCAGTGGCCCCTCCGTTAGCTCCCGTGTCCTCTGGACTCTCTCCCCCTCCAGCAGGACTCCATCTCTCGGGGCACCAAGACAAGCAGAAAACTGCAGGGGCCTGGGAAGGGCAGGAGTGAAGACCTGGGGCCAAAGGAGCTCAGCCAGGCACCGACTCCTGGAGCAGAGGATGAAAGCCGGCAGACCAGGCGGACGAGGCAGAGCAGATGGCAGGTGCGGCCTGAGTCCCACAGGCCCCTCAGAATCAGGGGTCTCTCTGCCAAGGCCTGGCTTGGGGCTCCCACTGGCCACACACGGGGAGTCAGTCTGTGCAGAATGGGCACTAACTTAACTACAGGCTAAAGAATAAAACAGGCAAGTCCTCAGGGACAGAAAGCAGATTCGTGGTGGCTTAGGGCTGGGGGGCAGCTAGAAATGGGGAATGACTACTCGTGGGCATGAAGTTTTTTGGGGGATGTGAAAAATATACTAAAATTGACCATGGTGATGGCTGCACAACCCCATGCATGTACTGAAAACCACTGAATTGCACACTTTACGTGAGTGGGCGAATTTTCTGGGATCCACTGTGAATTACATTTCAGTAAATTATACAGAAAGGGGTAAGTGAGCTGTTTTCTCCACCTAGCATGTCTGCACATGCAGAGACAGGTGCGCGCACACACACACACACACACACGTGAACACAAATGCACATTTTCTTTCTTCTGTTTACCCAGAGTAAGAAAGTAATTCCTGATGAACCTCAATAGGAAACCTGCCCTGATGTGCAGACAGAAACCCACTTAGAACAGTAAACAGTGTTCAGTATCTTGTAATAATCTTTAATGGGAAAGAATATGAAATGAATATATATATACATATGTGCATGACTGGGACTTGATGCTGTGTATCAGAAATTAATACATTGTAACTGACTATATACTTCAATTTTTTTAATTAAAAAAAAAAAAAAAAGAAACCTGCTTAGCCAGCGCCTGTCTTTTACAGGTTTATTAAGCTAGAGAGTAAACTGTCATGTTCATTGGTGTGGCCACTGCCTTCCGTCCCCACCACAGGTGGTACACTTCTCTGCCCCACCTTGCCCCTCTCCCACGGCGAGAACATCCCAGCAGTGGCTGTCCTGAGGCCCCAGTGGGACCAAGGGACTGTCAGACGTCAGTAATGTAGTGTCTCCAGGGTGTTCAGCTGTGCTAAGCACCTACTGGGTGCCAGGCCCATGGCCAAGCACGTTGGGAAGGGAATTACAATTATTCCTCACTGTAGGGGCTAATGGTATGTGTCAACTCACCAGGGCCACGGGGTGCCCAGAGGGCTGGCGAACATCACAGTGTGCCCATGCAGGTGTGTAAGGAGAAGTTACACTGAGGGAAGAGGCTGCCCTCTCCAATGCGGGTGGGGCCTGAATAGCAGGAAAAGGCAGAGGAAGGTGAATTCGTTCTCTGCCTGAGCTGGGATGTCCAGCTTACCCTGCCCACGGACAGCGGCGCTCTGGTCCTTGGACCTCTGGACTCAAACTGCATCCCGTCATCCCTGTCCTCTCACTGCAGACAGCAGGCGGTGGGACCTCCCTGCCTCCGTAATCTCAGGGGCCGATCCCTATAATAAACTCACTCTTCTCTCTGTATCTAACTGGCAGCTTCTCTGCAGAACCTGACCCACACACACCTACATGGAATTAGGGTCATCGCCCCAGCTGAATACGGACCAGAGAGGAGAGTCACACAGACCCTAAGTAGAGCTGTGGGATTCGGGATGAGGACCACCTAACCTCAGGCGCACAACCAGCCCGCCCCTCTGCATATTCTGCCCCAGGAACATGGATGTCACATTGACCAGCTTCATGCATCTTCCTGAAGAAAGGATGTGGGCAGGCAGCAGTGGAAGAGCCTGGGCCCCCAGCAGCTGGATCTGAGCCTGTCCCACTGCTGGGAGAGTGTGGGGTGACAGTGGGGTGCACCTAGCCAGCTGTGTACCCACAGTCACCGGCTCCTCCCTGTGCCCTCTAGGCTGTACGTGGTCCCTGGTATGAGGATGCTATCACCCACCTCAGACCCGCTGGGGCCCCCCACAAGACAACCATTTTGGCTCTAGCCCTGGGCACATCACGTCCTTGTCTGTTTCCCATCTGTAACCCCACTTCCCAGGGAGGGCTGCCGTGAAGACTAAATGGAATGAAATACCTCAGACACCGAGCTGCTTCTTCACATGTCAAAATGAATAGACTCTCTGGCAGCCCCCATTGTGCTGCAGTGCCCTCCTTGCCATTTTTAGACAAGGAGACCATGGTGAGGCAATCTGTCCTGAGTCAAGAAGTTTGCAAGTTGCACGGATGGAGTTCGAACCCTGGACCAGAGAACCAGAAGGCCTCACTTCCCAGAACCGGGAACACAGATTGGGCGACAAGGGGACATGGAGCAGGTGACCAGTGGACACGGAGTGGGTGATGAGGGGACACCTGGACACACCGCAGCATGTGTGCCCTGGGAGAGGCCTGGAAGTGGCCCTAGGTAGGCCCTGCACACCTGTGTGCTGGCTACAGGGATGTGAGCAGGGGCCCTCTGGCAGGTCATCGCCCGCCTACCAGGGCCCAGGGCCAGCACAGCTCACACATCTGCCCCTCTCCATCTCCCCTCAGGACTCTTGTGTCAGAATTTCCCAGCATGCACTTTTAAAATACCTGGCCCCACTGGCTGACCTCCTGAATCTGGGCTGGGCTATACTAGGTTTGGCATCTTCGGGAGTTTCCCACGACCCTGAAGGCACCTGCCATCACGTCCAGCCGGGGGAGGCTGAGCCCCTCTGCGCCGTCACCCATCTGCCAGAGCGCCTTTGGGGACAGGAGCTCGCTGCTGGTGAGAGAGCTAAACTCTGGACCGCCAGACATGGCCCATCAGCTGTGCCCCCTTCCCTCTTTCCTGCGGTCCTTCTCCCTGTCCCTGGCACCGGCCTCCGTCACCCCGACAGTGCCACTCACATGGCTGCGGCGCCTAGCCAGGAGCCCGCACGCGACACCCCTCCCGAGACCCCCTTGCCAACCCCCAGGAAGCAGCGGGGCTCCTCTTACCTGCGAGGCCGAGACGTAGTCCAGCCGCAGCCTGATGTCCAGCTGCTGGGCATTCAGGGCCAGCGTGCATGAGGACAGCAGGATGGCCGTGATTGGCTGGGAGCTGCCCCCGGAGCCACTGCCACCCCTTGGGGAAGAGAAGGAGGAAAATTGAGGTAAGTGCCAAGAACACAGGACCCGTCCACAGAGGGCCCCTCAGGTGTGACACCCCCAGAGGCGCCAGGGACCGACCTGGGTTGAAAGCCACTTCTCTCGGGGAAGCTCAAGGACCTCTGCTGAGGCTCCCTCTCCCTCCCTAAAGAGGGAAAACCCACAGGTTTTCTAACTTTGCAGTCACTGTCCATTCATCAGCCATGTCTAGGTTTATCTCACCAGTGCCGCAAACCCCCTCCCTGCCTTCCCCACCCCCTGCAGGTGGCTCTCAGGGGCTGGGGGGGGCGCCCTTCCTCCCTGAGGCCAGCCCTGCTGGGGGCAGCAGGTACAAAAGAACAAATCTGACTGCAAATTAGATCTGTTCTTTTTCCTTTAACCCTGTGCTTGTTTTCCAGGCTGTTTTTACCAGCTCTGCCCCTATGTAACACAATGTTGCCTTCTGCCTGAAATTGACAGGAGAGCCTATTCTCAAGGCTCTCATCCTTAAAGAAAGGAACTCTTTTTGCTCTCCTATACACACAACAAGTTGCAGAATAGAAAGTAACATTTGTTTTGTTAGAGGTTTTTACAGGGGCCCCATGACCTGACTCACAGCTGCAAGAACAAAGAATTCCTGCACCAAGAAGTTTGCACCAACCACCCACAACCCCTCTCCTTTTTAGTGTAAAAGGAGCCTGAATTCTCACTCGGAGAAGGTGGCTCTCCAGGACATTAGCCTGCCATCTTCTCAGTCAGCTGGCCTTCCAAATAAAGTCACTGTTCTTTACCCCGACACGACGTCTCCCGATTTCTTGGCCTCTCTCGTACGACTTGCGGAATGAGTGTGGACTTGGAAACACAGGGAAGGAAGGCCAAGTCAGGACTCTCACCCTCCTGAAGGATCCCCTCTGCCTTTGCTCACAATACCACCAAGGGGTTACTGGGACAGTGGATGGAAAAATGAGGCTGCAAAACGTCCATGAGCACTGGGCCTGGGTGGGAGAGCTGGGGGGTGCTTTCCGAAGCACACCCGGCCTCCTTCCGAGTCACATCACACCCCTGTCCCCAGGACCCAGGGAGGCCTGGAGCCCCACACAGCAGACACATCCAAACCTGCCGATGCCCAGTGACCGGTCCAGTGTGCACCCCTCTGGTGCCCTCCTCCCTGCTCATCCTCCCTCTGCCCCACCGGCTCAGCCCTAGTCCCAGCACATCCCCACCCAGGGCCAGCACTGCTGGAGGAACACCCTCGGCAGGCTACCCAGCCTCACGCCCTCAGGTCCGCACACTTGGTTGGTACAGCTCTGCCCCTTTCCAGCCCTCATCTCTGACTCTCCAGCCGCCTACTCTCCCGCCCTCCGCCCCCTGCCCTACAGAGCGCCCTCCTCTGGTAACGGCATCCTGGCCTCCAGGACTGACAGGGATCCCACCCCTTTGCTTCACCAGCTTCTCCTCTTCTTCTAAGAATGTTCAGTGTAGCCTATGGTGTCCCAGGCCCTGCTACTTGTACGTGATGAGTATCAGCTCCAATTCCCAACCCTTTCACAGACGGAGACACGGAGGCCCTGGAGCTGGCAGCCCCTAGTGAGGAGGGAGCCAGCTGGGTGGGCGAAGGTCCCAGGTGGTCCCAGAGCTGCCACACCGGCCTTGATGCCCTGGCTGTGGCCACTTCCACGTCAGAGGAAAGCCCTCTGTTGACTCCCAGGCTTTCTCGGGGATACCCGGCTGCAATGGACCCCAACCAAGCCACGTGCACAGCCGTGCCCTGTCACCCCTCCCTTCCTCGGTATGTGCTGGGTTTCTGCTGGGCAGCTCTGTCCCACCTGCCAGTCCCCATCCTCCCCAGCCAGACCCTGCCATCCATGTCTGGCCCCACAGTCACCTCCTGTCGCCTGGCCCCAGTCTTCTGCACAAGCCCCGTGAACTCAGAGCCCAGCTACCACATCCAGGGCCTGGGGAGGGCAGCGTGTGAGCACACGGCTCGGCCCCTGGACAGGTACACGCCGCCTGCCGTCAGGACCATGCGCTCTGCCCCAGCTGCTTCCTGCCCAGCAGCCGGGAGCGGGACCCACTGCAGCGCTGCGTCAAAACCCCACACAGAAAAATGCTCGGGCCGAGGGAGGGCGAGGAGGGGAGAGTGGACATTCAGAAAGAAAGGGGCTGGCAGAGCCCGGGCCCCCTCCACCGGGAGAACCGTGTGTCCACCAGGCACATGGGTTCCCAGCACTGGGGATGAGTGTGACAGGACTTAGAAACCAGTGTCTATTGGCCATACTTTCATTTGGAAGTAGGCGAGTAGAGCCATCTTACCTGAGTGGGAAACTGCAGCTGACCGAGCCAGAAGCCACCCCGTCTGTGAAATCAAAGAGCTGGACTGTGGCTGTTTACTTAAACAGCATTTTTTCCTCAACTTCAATCAAGAGAGTACCTATAAATAATAAACAATTTAAATAAATAAACCTAGCTCCAATCTTCTCAAGAAGTAGTTGCTTTCAACAACTGTACAAAGATAACACTGAGTCTGTCAGACGTGACGAACGGGGGTCTAGTGGGGAAACGGGACGTTTGAAAAGAAGGTTCAGGACGAGTGGACGGTGTGCAGGACAAGGCCAGAGCTCCTCTCTCCCAGGAGCCCCGGGCAGCATGGGGCCACGAGCTCAACCCTGGCTCCTAAGCCAAGGAAGAGTCCTGGACAGTGTGGAGGCTGCCGTCTATGACATGAACACCCGACGGGGCACAGGACCCTCCTTTCGGGGAGAACAGCGTCATCACCCCTTGTGCTCATTCAGTCAGTCACCATCCACACCCACCCGTCGGGGCACACTCCCAGAACTCCAAACAGCACCCCGCACAGGATGGGGCCTAAGGAGCTTGTGCCCCATGGACGAATCTTTTCACCTGCCAGGAAGGTGAGGGACAACCTGCCTCCACCTGTCCTGCCAAGAGGGCAGGCAGAGGCCACGCACCTACCTGTCCAGGTGATAGGCAGGTGCAAGGCACATACACACATGCACCTGGACCAGGTGACGAGCAGGCACAGGATGGACACACACACACACACACACACACACACACACACACACACACACACACGTACCTGGACCAGGTGACGTGTAGGAACACACACAGGACACCAGGAAGCAGACGTAGAACTCCAGGAGGAGCAAGACGGTCACACCCCTAGGACAGACGACACACGGTCCCTGCAGGCTGGGCCAGGTGAGGTGTGCCCAGAGGATGCCAGGAGCCCCGGCCTTCCTCCCCTGCCCCACCCCGGGTCCCGGGTCCCCAGCCCCAGGGAAGGAACAGTGGTGTCTAGGGAGATGCCCGTGCTGGTCCTCTTCTAGCAGAGGAGCCCCCCCTGTGTCCGCCCTCACTTCCCCGCCACCCCAGGGTCCCTCTAGCCCTGGGAGCACCTGAGAGGCACTCTCCTCATGCAGGAAGGCCGAGCGCTGCACAGACCTGGCTGCCGTGCACTGCCCTCTTGCTGGGCCTCATCTGGAGGGGGCTTTTCTAGAAAAAGCTGGATCCCCAGGGTAGGGCCATTCAGGTGGCCACAGTGTGTGCAGTGTCTGGGGGTGGGGGTGGCTGCCATGTGTTTTGAATTGACTCCACTCGGGAGGTTCATTAAGAAAGTGGTACAATCGTTTCTCAGCCTTTTGGCTGAGATCAAGTGTGAAGACAGTGGGACATCTGGAGAAAATGCAGATTTTTCTGGGGTTTTCTTACTAAAGAACAAAAAATGCCAAACTGCTTTTGAGTCATAATGGTTAAATGTTCTTAAAGTTATTATTGTATGTGTGTTCCTTTCCAGAGCCGACTTTTTCTCATTTTAATGTTTCTGAACATTTGTTGAAAAGCACCGGGAAACCAGGGTGCCCATTTGGTCTGTTTCCTCTCGCAGAGGCTGTCATGACACCAGTGGTGCGTGTGCTGCGGACGCAGAGGTCGCAGAACTGAGTACATTTAAAATTAACAGCTCAGAAGGAGCAGCCCCCATGCCCCGGCTAGCAGGCTCGTGCGGCCACCTCCTCCAGGAAATGGGGAACTGGTGTGAGGCTCAGGCTGCCCCCCGAGGTGGGGGCACCACCGGACTGTGACTTCGGGAACGCTTACGGTCCCTCCTTCTAGATCCTCGCCCACTGCAGAGTCTGGGGGGCCTGGTGTGGGGATCTGACATGCAACTGTGGCTCGACCACCTGCTGGCGGTGAGATCCCAGCTGAGTTACCTCATCGTCAGTATTGGGGCCCTCGTGTCTGTAAGTGGGGTCTCACAGCACCTGAGTGCTGGCACCGTATTGAGGGCTTCTGGGCACGACATGTGAGCAGTGCACGGTGCCCAGCACACAGCAATGGACCTTGTTCTTTGAAAATATTCATAAAATCAGTAAATCCCTAGCAAGCGTGACAAAGAAAAGGAGAGAAAGACACTTACAAGTTCAGGAAAGAAATGTGATTTTACTACCAATACCGCAGACATGAAGAGGATGATAAACACCACGAACAACATCACACATGGAAATCTGACAGCTCAGATCAGTGACCTACCCCTAGAAACACACAAACTATCGCAAATCACCCAACAGGACAGATCATTAGAATACTCTATAATTACTAAAGAAATTTAATTCATAATTTTCAAAATCCATGAAAAAGTAATTTCCAGGCTGAGATGATTTCAGCAGAGAATTCTACCAAACATTTAAAGAAAAATTAACCAATGAAACTAGAACACTCCCTTACACCATACACAAAAATAAACTCAAAATGGATCAAAGACTCAAACATAACACAACATACAATAAACCTCCTGGAAGAAAAAAATCTAGGCAAAGCATTATCTCACATACATCTCAAAAATCTTCTCCTAGGCCAGTCTACCCAAGCAATAGAAATAAAAGCAAGAATAAACAAATGGGACCTTATGAAACTTGCAAGCTTCTGCACAGCAAAGGAAACCATGAACAAAACAAAATGACAACCTACGGGATGGGAGAACACTTTTGCAAAAGATGAAACCAACAAAGGCTTCATCTCCGGAATACATAAGCAGCTCATATGACTTAAGAAAAACACACACAACCCAAACCAAAAATGGGCAGAAGACCTAAACAAGCAATTCTCCAGGGAAAAAATACAGATGATCAATACCCACATGAGAAAATGCTCAATATCACTAATTATCAGAGAAATGCAAAGCAAAACTACTATGAGATTCCTCAAAAGACCAGGAATAGACTTACCATATGACCCAGGAATCTCACTCCTGGGCATATATATCCAGAAGAAACCCTACTTCAAAAAGACACCTGCACCCCAATATTCATAGCAGCACTATTTTCAATAGCCAAGACATGGAAACACCCTAAATGTCCATCAACAGATGACTGGATAAAGAAGTTGTGCTACATTTATACAATGGAATACTATTCAGAAATGAAAAAGAGTAACACCATTTACAGCAACATGGGTGGATCTGGAGATGGTTATACTAAGGGAAGTAAGCCACAAAGAGGAAAAATACACCATATTATCACTTATATGTGGAATCTTTAAAAAAAAAATGACACTAATGAACTTATTTATAAAACAGATTCACAGACATCAAAAACCACCATACGGTTAACAGAGGGGCAAGGGGGTGGGAAGAGATAAATTGGGAGTCTAAGTACTAAAAACTAATACTAATACTACTAGTAAAGATACTAAATAATAAACATAAAATAGGTAAACTGCAAGGTCCTACTGTACAGCTCAGGGAACTGTACTCAGTACCTTGTAGTAACCTGTAAAGGAAGAGAATATGAAAAGAAATACATGTACATGGATGACTGAAACAGTACGCTGTACACCAGAAACTGAAACAGCAGTGTAAATTGACTACACTTCAATTTAATAAAAAGATCAGTGGGTTCCCACAAGATGACCAAGAGGAAAAATGGCTAAAACACATCAAATCCATAATAGCCAACAAATTCATCATCATGATAATAGACAAAACAAAGGTTCTTGGTCACCTTTGTAAGTACCAGGGCACCAGTTCATCATTCTGAAAACTGGGAACTCAAGCAAGCAAGCAAACAAACAACAGCCATCTCTTCTGCCTTTCCTATATCAACTACATTATAGTGACCGTACTTCTTAAGAAAGATTTCTTTAAAGAACACAGTTTCAGCTAATAAATCTGGGAGGGGGTGACAAAATTTTTCACGGGTCTAGAAGGCAACAAGAACAACATTGACAAACAGATAGTGACGACCAGCGACTCTGTGTGCTGGTTCCTATGACACATTGCTGCTCAGGGGCAGCCTGAGCCCGACCACCCTGCAGCCCTCACTCCGACTGTGCAGGAGACGCAGAGGAGAGGGGGAAAGACTGTGGGCTGATGTAGTTTCAGTACAAGTGAATGGCATGACAAGGAACTAAGGAGACGGGAACTGTTCTGGGTTAAAAAACACTTCAGGGGCCTATCACCCAAATGGAAAGTCTATGACCTTTCAGGTACCGAAATTCAAAGGAATTACTGTAAAAAGCCGTCTTTGAGAAAACTGGGAAAATGTGAGCAAGCATTAGCTAGGAGACAATAGTAAGGACTCACTGTTTACTTTGTCAGGCAGTGTTGGAAACTGAAAGGTCACTATGTTAAAAATAAAATCCTTACCTATACAGGATACATACTGACATATTTACATGTAAAATGAGATGATTCCTGGGATTTTCTCTGAAGTGTACTAACTAGAACAAAAGAATTAAAGCAGAAGAAGGAAGGATTTAAGGTTAAAAAAAGTAACTAAAGTTTTTAAATTAGATGTCAGTGAGAATGATTTTTTTTTTTACACAAAAGAGAGGAGTGTACGACTGAGTGCTAGAGTGTGTTTAGCATGCACAAGGCCCTGCGCGTTCAATCCCAGTGTCTCCATTAAATAAAATAAATAAATACACCTAACTACCTCCATCTCCCCTCAAAAGCAAAAATAGGCTGTGAAAGTGTCCAAAAGGGGCATAACCAAGAAGCACAGGACCCTGTGCCACATCACTGCAGACAAGCCCCACTTCATTCTGTGGCCCTGGCCCCCCCTCGCTCATCTGCTGCTCCTCTGTCCTCTCTCCAGTCACAGAGGCCTCCCTGCTGGCTGCAATGCCCTCCCCTGCCAAGTGTCTGATTTTCTTAGTCGCACGCAAACATTTGTTGAATGCAAACCTAAGCATGGCTCCAGCCTGAGGCAAGTACTCACCTGAATAGCGTGTCTCACATACACCCCATAATCTTCATTACTCAAGGACACCAGCTCGTTTTCTGTACGGCTGGCTCTGGGTGACGACAGCACCAGCAGACTACAAAAGACAACACGTTCTTTATAATAGTGACCCAGATAAACCTACTTAAAAAGAAAGAAGTATGTAAAGTCTCTAATATTAAAAAAGAAACTGTGAAATATTACGCTACGTTTTCACTGTAAAATTCTTTGTTTTTAAAAGGTTAATGGCAACAGCACAGGAAGCAGAATTAACCTCAAAACCTTAAAAGTATAGAAAATTTGAGGCATTTCTGAATGAATCCCATGAAACAACTTAGTGAAATCAGAAGTCAATGTGTCATATAAATAATGATTTTTTTAAGGGGGAGGGTATAGCTCAGAGGTAGAGGTGCGTGCTTAGCATCCTCGAGGTCCTGGGTTCAAGCCTCAGCACCTCTATTTAAAAAAAAAACAGATTTTTTAATAACATCTCCTCCCATTGGTACCCAACATCATTCTATGTTGGAACAAGGGTCTGTTTTAAAGCTAAAGGTAATAAAGGCGCAGAAAACCAAGGGAGCACTTAGAAGCCCCCCTCCCAATGTGCCTGGCAGAAGCAGAAGGGCCCCGTGGAGTGGCAGCGGAGGAAACTAGAGCTTGGGACAGATGGCACGAGGGAGGCACTGACCACAGTGTAGGCCGTGTCAAAAGCAGTCTGATTTTAAAATTGTACAGAAGACCTCAGTAGATATTTTTCCCAAGACGTACAAATGACTAACAGATAATTGGCATCACTAATCATCAGGAAAATGCAAATCAAAACCACAATGACATATCACCTCCACCTGTCAGAATGGCTACTATCAAAAAGACAAGAAATAAACTGGGGCTGTGAATTTCACCACTCACGAGAGCAGTACGTCAGAGAGTTTGGGTTAATTTAGTAGGTATCGATTTCCTTGACTGCGCCTTTGAAACTTGTTTCAGCTTCTTCTAGCCATGGCTTTATTGTTATTTTCCTTACTCATTATTTCCTTTTCACTGACATATTGAATTAATGTAAATTAAATGTGTTTATGATGTAACTCCACTGTACATCTTACATTCATATTATATGAGTAGTAAAAGCATGAAAGGATATATGCGACCTATATGTATGTGCTGTATTTGGGCATTTTCTTGAAAACTAATAGCTAGCTTATTTATGATTATTAGTTTAATAAGCTTCTGTCTGGCAGAAAAAATTTAGATTTAAAACTAACAACTAAATCATGGTTTTGGGTTAGGATCTAAGTATACAGGTTTAAAGCTTGCTGCAAACTCTCAGATATATTTTGATAGACGTGTTACTCCATGATGGAAACAAGCAGGAACTAAATAATCAAATGTCATCAACCAAAAATGACTGAAGAATCAAATGTTGGAGATATTTTTAGATGTTTTTGTTACTAGCTATTTTGAGTTCAATGAAAACAAAGAACAACAACAACAAAAAACAAGAAATAGCAAGTGTTGGTGAATATGTGGAGAAAAGGGAACATTTGCGCACTGTTGGTGGGACTATAAACTGGTGCAACCACTATGGAAAACAGTACGGAGTTTCCTTTAAAAAATTAAAGATACGGATTACTAAATGATCCAGCAATCCCACTTGGGGATATAGATTTGAGGAAAATGAAATCAAGATCTTAAGATATCACCACTCCTAGGAATATATATCACTGAGAAGCTCTTGCACATGTGAACATGAACAGGATTGTAAAAGCAAGCAGAGTCATCCCAAATTAGAAAGTATTTAACAGGTAAAATGGAAAAATACGCTGCGGTGGAATCAAACAACAAAAATACTCTACAGTAATGCAGACAAACAAGCTAGAGCTACGGGCAACACTGGTGACTCTTACAGAAGGTTGAACAGAAGAAGTAAGGTATAACAAAGTAAATCTATGATTCCATAGGTCCTATTAATATGCAACTCAAAAGTAAGCAAAACTAAATTGTACTGTTCAGAGAGGTGTAAACATAGGAGGTATGACCATAAGGCAAAGCAAATAAATGATTACCATGAAATTCAAGAGTATGATTGCATACAAACTGAAGTAAGATGTTTTGAACTTGAAAGAACATGCACATTCTTTCTGGGGACCTGCAATTTTCTATTTCATAACCATTGCATTTGCGTTTGCATTATAATACTTTGCTAAATTGTGTATCTATGTTTCATTTACTTCTTTGCACATATACTGTTTCAAAATAAAAAGTTTAAAAATTGTGTATTACTTATCTGTTGTATAGAAATTGATCACAAATTTAACAGTTTAAATGAGCAAATACTTATTATCTCACACATTTCTGAAGGCAAGGCTTTAGGGAGTGTCTTAGGCGGGTGGCTTTGCTTTGGTGTCAAGTCATCGGCCAGGGCTGTGGTCATATGAAGGCTTGACTAGGCTGAAAGATCCACTTCTATGAAAGTTTACACACGTCTGTTGGCTGGAGGCCTCGAGGCTCCTTTCCATGTAAGCCTCTTCATAGGGCTGTCACTTCATCACATACTATTCATTAAAAGGAAGTCATTAAACCCAGTCCATGCTGAAAGACAGAGGAATTTACCTCCATCTCTTCAAAGGAATGGTATGAAAGTATCTGTGTACTTAAAATCACCGTAAGTTTTATAGCAAGTCTACTATAAACAAATTCAATGTATAGCAGCTATATTAGGGAAAGTATCTGCAACATCTATGAAAGCAAAATGATTGAATCTATTATAAATGAGGAAATGAAAATGAAACACAATGAAAAAGACAAGACATTCTCATGAGGCTAAAAGAGGAAAAATACAAACATTGATAGTGAAAATGAAAATCTGAGTTTCCCGTTTTGGGGGGAAGAAATATCACAATGTATTTTAGTGTGAAGACTTCAGCCACTTAACATATGAATGATTTATTCTTAAAGGGGACCACCATGAGTCAAATATGTATGGAGATCTTTACTTCACAATATTTGTAGAAGTAAAAAGCTGAAACCAATTGATTGACCAATAAATACAGAAAAGTTTGAATAAATTATGACACACCTGTGCTGTAGAAACATTTTTAAACATTCTACTGAAAAATACTGTACATACAGAAAAATGCAATATTGCATGTCTAAAGCCCCCCAAAATATCACAATCTGGTCACTCATGAAGTCAGCATTCTGATCAAGAAAGAGAACAATACTGGGACCCCCAAAGCCCTCTGAACTTCCCTCTAGCCTGAACCTCTCACGGTAGCCACCGTCCTGACATCTGAGAGCACAGATTAGTGTTGCTTTGTTTTGTACTTTGCACGCACAAAATCAGATAGTGTGTTATGTGGTATACTACACACAGCTGACCCCTAGAATGCACTGGCTTGGACTGTGGGTCCACTTATATGTGGATATATATTTCAACAGTAAATAGTACAGGACTACATAGTCTGTGGCTGGTTGAATCTACACAAGCAGAGTAACCATGGATACAGAGGGCTGACTGTAAGTTACACACAGGTTAACCCCTGTGTTGTTCAAGGATCAACTGTAGTTTTATTTTCCTTCATGTTGTCTTTGTCAGATTCATCCATATCACATGCAGTTATAGATATCTGATTCTCATTGCTGCATAGTAGTTTAGTGTGTCTCAATTTGTTTACCCACACCACTGTTGACAGATATTCACAGTTTCCAGCTTGGGACTATTATAATTAATGCTATGAATATTCTAGTACATGTCTTTCAATAAACATATGTGCATATTGGTGATAGATATAGACCTAGGAGTAGAATTGCTGGGTCATAGGGTATGCACGGGTTTGGCTTAATTTAAGCACACTCCGCCAACGTTCCAAAGTGGTTGGACCAATTTATGCTCCCATCAAGAGTGTGTGAGATTTGCTATTGCTCCACATTCATGCCAACACTTGCTTTTTCCATCTTTTAGATTTCAACTATCAGGTGTGTATCATGAAGTGGTTCTCATGTTTTAGCCTAGAAGTCAAATTGTTTTTTCTTCACATTTAGGTATGCAATCCATATGGAGTCAGTTTTCACCTATGGTATAAGTTAAGAGTCAAGTCACATTATTTCTTTCATATAGATATTCAACTGACCCAGCACCGTTTGTTGAAAAGGTTAGCCTTTACCATACTGTTTTGATGAGTGTAGCTTTGTAGCATAGTTTGAAGTCAGGGAGCATGATACCTCCAGCTTTGTTCTTCTTTATCAAGACTGGCTATTTAGGTCTTTTGTGTGGGAAAGTATACTGTGTTCATATATTGGAAGAATTAGTATTGTTGAAATGACCATACTATCAAAGGAAATCTGCAGACTCAATGCAACACCTATCAAAATACCAATGGCACTTTTCACAAAATTGCAAATCATTCTAAAATTTGTATGAAAACACAGAAGATACTGAAATAAGGGAAACCTCCTAATTCATTCTATGAGGCCAGCATTACCAAAACCAGATAGTCTTTACAAGAAAACTACAGACCACTATCTCATGAACACAAATGCAACAATCATCAACAAAATACTAGCAAATCAAAACCAACAATATATGAAAAGAATTATACACCAAGACTATGTGAGATTAATCCCAGTTATGCAAGGTTGGTTAACATCTGGATATCCATTAATGCAATCCATTACATCAGTAGCTAAAGAAGAAAAAAAACCACATGATTATATCAATGCATACAGAAAAAAATATTTGACAAAGTTCAACATTCATTCTTGATAAAAAAAACTCTCAGCAAGTTAGGAATAGAAGGGAACTCCCTCAACTTGATAAAGAATAGCTACAGTGAACTGATCTTGATGAATCACAAAGGTACGACAATGGAGAAAAAGATAATCTCTTCAACAAATGGCAGTGGAACAACCAGACATCCACATATTAAACCTAAGAGTCTAGAGACAGACCTTATACCTTTCAAAAAAAAAAGTAACTTAAAATGGATGATAGACCTTAATGTAAAATGCAAAATTATAAAATTCCTAGGAGGTAACATAGAAAAAATTCTAGATGGTGCTCAGTATGGTGATGACTTTTTAGATGTAACACCAAAGGCACGGTCCATGAAAGAAAGAATTCGTAAGATACACTCATAACAACAACAACAAAGTTCTTCTCTGTGAAAGACACTGGCAAGAGAATGAGAAAACAAGCCACAAACTGAGAGAAAATATTTGCAAAAGATATATTCAATAAAGGACTGTTATTCACAATATACAAAGAACTCTTATAATTAAATAACAACCTGATTTAAAAATGGGCAATAGACCGGAACAGATACCTCACTGAAGAGGATAAACATGAGGAATTAGCATATGAAAAAATGCTCAGCATTATATACCGTTAGAAAGTTGTAAACTGAAACAACAGTAAGATACCACTACATACCTATCAGAATGGCCAGACATCTGTAACACTGAGAACACCAAATGCTGACAAGGATGTGGAGCAACAAGAACTCTCATCTTTTCCTGGTGGGAATGCAAACATGGAACAGTCACTTTGGGAGACAGCTGGACAGTTTCTTACAAAACTAAACATACTCCTACCACACGATCCAGCAATTGTACCCCTCGGTATTTACCCAAAGGAATCAAAAGCTTGTGTACCTGCACATGGATACAAAAACCTGCACATGGAAGTCTGTAACAGCTTTATTCACAATTTCAAAAACTTGGAAGCAACCAACTTGTCCTCCATTTGGTGAATTATATAAGTAAACCATGGTACATCCAGGCAATGTAACATTATTCAGCACTAAAAGGAAATGAGCTCTCAAGCCATGGAAAGACATGGAAGAAACTTAAACTTAAGCCTGTTACTAAATGGAAGAAGACAATCTGAAATGGCTGCATACTGTATGATTCCAATATATGAAATTCTAGATCAGGTACAGTTATGCAGACAGTAAAAAGATCAGTGATTGCCAGGGGTTCAGAAAGAGGGAGGAAGAAATAACTCTGGAGCACAGAGGATTTTTTAGGGCCATGTAACTATTCCATATGGTAGCATAATAGTGATACATGTCACTATACATTTGTCAAAACCCACAGAGTGAACCCCTAATGGACTTTTGGTGTAGTGTATCAATGATGTATCAATTTAGATTGATTATCCGATAACATACAAATGTACTCTCTGGTACAAGCGTTGGTAGTGGGGGAGGCTGTGCATGTCTGGGAGCAAGGAGTAACTTCTGTATTTTCTGCTCAATTTTGCTATGAACATAAAATAAACATAAAATAAACACAGCCTCTTAAGAAAATATTTTTAAATAAAAAACAGAAAAAAGGGACAATCCCCTACTCGTTTCTGAGGCTAGTATTAGCCTTAAAAGATCTTGTAAGAAAATTACAAATCAGTATCTTATGAAAATAGACATACAATTTTCTAGTAAATTATAGCAAATTAAATCCAGAAATTTATAAAAGGAATACTACATCACAAACAAGTGGTGGGGGAGCGGTTTCTCGTGATGCAAACCTAGTTAAAGAGACATCACTGATGTAGCCCATTGTATTTAACTGACTAAAGGATGATGCAGCAATTTTTTTTCAGTAAAGGACCAAACAGCAAATATTTAAAGCTTTGTGGGTGACATACACTTTTTACAGAATATTATTCTTCTTTTTACAATCCGTTAAAAAATGTAAAAAATGTGTTTTAGCTTGCTGCCTCTACACAAACAGCTAGTGGGAAGGATTCGGTCTGTGGGTCACACTATGCTGATCCCTGGACTAAGAAAAAATCAAAACCATATGATTATATCAGCTGATGCAGAAAAGAAACCTACCCACTTGATAACACAGTCCCGACTCCCAGCCCGGTTACCTCTCACACAACCACAGCACCCTGACCCCGTCTGCCCCTCCACCTGCCGCTAGCCCACCCACCCAACAAATGGTGCCTGGGATCCTTCACGGAGGCCACCGGGACAAGGACAACTGAGTTTCAAACCATGTAAGAGCTGGGGCTGATGGACACTGGGCAGAGGGCCGGAGAGCAGGTCCTTGCAGAGGGGTGACCTGCAGGTGGTAGGACAGGCCCCAAGAGAGCGATGACAAAGGTTATGTGTCAGGAGAGGCTGAGCTGCAGGATGCACAGAGCCGGCACCTCCTCTCCTGGGAACACCCCTCCTGGCCACACTGCTGTCACATTCGACCTAGTCCCCTGCAATCAGGCCACAGTCCACCCTATGCTTAGGGGACATTCAGCTCCAAGTCCTTAGGGAGCCAAGTGCGTGCACGTGGCTGACGTCATCCTGGGCATTAGCAGCTGTGAAGGGAGCAGGTGTGGGCAACAGTGATGCTTTCTCACAGGTGCCCCTTCCCCACCCGCACTAAGGCACGTCCCAGACACAAACACTGGTCCCTGCCCAGCAGTGGAGAAGGCGCCGTCCTACCCCGACCTCCACTCTCACTCGTTTAGATGTTTGAATGGCCGACCCCAGCAAGGACCGCTCCTAGCCCGGGCCCACGGCAACACAGAAGTGACCTTGCACTTGCACCTGTTGACCACTTCCCAGGCTCGGGGTGGCTGCCCTGGGTTTCCATCCTGCCTGCACCTTACTGCAGGATACCACCCTTCCCCCTATGGGCTGTGGTCCCCACGAATGGGGGTCCCCAGGGGCTCTGGTTCCCGAGGGCTTGTGGCCTCCTTGCCTTCCGAGGGGCTAGGTCTGCACCGCTGTCTCACATGGTCCCGCAGCCTGCAACCCTGGCCCCTCCAGAGAACCAGCTACTCAGGCTGGCAGCCCAGGAGGCGGGCACCTGCTGGGCTCACTCAAAACTTGGAGGATTGCAACGTGGGCTCTTTGGCCTCGGCCTCTCCCCCATCAAGTGTCCCCTGGCTCTGCAGTCCCTGGTGGAGACGATCAGGGAAGCATGCACCGGCTCCTGACCTCCAGCACAGGGACAGGAAGCTTCTCCTTGCCCCCTCCCCCATCTCAATATTAACAGCTTCCTGTCCATTTTCTCATTTAATCTTGGAAATAATTCACAGCTCAGCTCTGTGAAGAAACTGAGGCTCAAAGAGGTGGGAGGATTGCCAGACGCCACACAGCAAAACACAGGAGGGCCAGGATTCCAGTTTCTGTTTGTCTCACCACCTCACATCCCCTCCACCTCGCAAAAGCCTACAACACCTGAGCTATGCAATCAGGACTGGGAATCACAGACCTGAAAGGGACCCTCAAGGATGGTCTAACACCCAGACCAGGTGGAGGGGGGGCCTCCCTAAGGCCCATTCAACACTAGGGCAGAAAGCCCCATCAACAGAGGTTTCCCCGGCTATTTGCAGAGCTTTCCAGGCTGCCCTGCACATCAGCCGAGGACTAGCCCCAAGCAGGACATGTGGGGTTGTGGTCTCTGACCAGAGGACCCTCACTTGCATCTTAGGCACATCCTGCCCTGGCAAATGTCAGGGGATCCTTGAACCTCCTTCTTTCAGTTACACCTCTAGGATACATCCTCATATACACACAACATCTGGAAGTTCTTCCCCATGTCTGACTGAATCCTTCCTGCTGCAGGGGACACCTGTTACCATCTCTGCAACACAAGCAGGTCCTTCCTTCCTTGAGCACACAGTGACCACTCCCACATGTGGGAGACCAATTGCTGCCTCTTGTCCGAACTTCAGAAACTTGGAATACCTGGGTCACGGATCCAGGCCCCCACTCTTGGGCTCAAACCTGAGGAATCAACGTCAGTGACATCTGCTCCTCCCCAATCCCCAGGTCCAGGGTGACAGAAGGAGCTGGGGCAGGAGCCCCTCACAGCACTAGAAGCAAGGAGCCCCTCCCTGCCTAAGTTGAGGGGAGGTTGCAAAGGTCCCCGAGCCCTTCAAATCAGAGCTCCCAGAGAAGAGGCTGTGCCTCCCCCATCAGACCAGGGTTTCCAAGGGGGCCCAGCCACTGCCCACTCCTCTGCAGGCCACCAGTTCCTCACCACAGGCTCCTCCCACCCTGCTCGGGCCAAAGCCCCCATGTCACCAAACCCCAGGGACAACCACCTGTCCCTTTCGCTCCACTTCTGAGCTCCTCTTCTGCCCTCAGTCAGCAACCACAGGGCCTGACCCTGAGCTGGGACCTGAGTTTCCTCTGCCACTCCCCAGCCCTCGGATCCCTAGGTCAATCAAGAATACAGCCAGCAACCTCCTTCCACCCCTATGTCACCCCATCCACCCACCTTGCTCCCTGGACAGCTGGCCTCCCGATCCCACATCCCCCCGATGCCAAGTTGTCCTTCACAGTGTGTTAGGCCAGTCACTGCCATGGTAAGCTGCCCCTCTGGTTCGAGGCCTGCACACCCACCAGTTATAACAATGTTAATAACCTTAAGCTATTTAGGTCCCCAAGCTCCTGCAATAAGCACAGAAAGTTACATGATCAAGGACAAATTGTTTTAAAGTTCGTCATGAAACTTCATTAAGTAGCCCATGTCTTATCCAGCCGGCCGTGCCTGTCTTAGGTTGTCCTCCTCTGAGGATCTTACCCGTCTCTGGCCAGCCAGCCGTCCATACTGGACACATTAAGTAGCCCATTTCTTATCCAGCCGGCCGTGCCTGTCTTAGGTTGTCCTCCTCTGAGGATCTTACCCGTCACTGGCCAGCCAGCCGTCCATACTGGATACATTAAGTAGCCCATTTCTTATCCAGCCAGCCGTGCCTGTCTTAGGTTGTCCTCCTCTGAGGATCTTACCCGTCTCTGGCCAGCCAGCCGTCCATACTGGACACATTAGCCCATTTCTTATCCAGCCGGCTGTGCCTGTCTTAGGTTGTCCTCCTCTGAGGATCTTACCCGTCACTGGCCAGCCAGCCGTCCATACTGGATACATTAAATAGGCCATTTCTTATCCAGCCGGCCGTGCCTGTCTTAGGTTGTCCTCCTCTGAGGATCTTACCCGTCACTGACCAGCCAGCCGTCCATACTGGATACATTAAATAGGCCATTTCTTATCCAGCCGGCCGTGCCTGTCTTAGGTTGTCCTCCTCTGAGGATCTTACCCGTCACTGGCCAGCCAGCCGTCCATACTGGATACATTAAATAGGCCATTTCTTATCCAGCCGGCCGTGCCTGTCTTAGGTTGTCCTCCTCTGAGGATCTTACCCGTCACTGGCCAGCCAGCCATCCATACTGGATACATTAAATAGGCCATTTCTTATCCAGCCGGCCGTGCCTGTCTTAGGTTGTCCTCCTCTGAGGATCTTACCCGTCTCTGGCCAGCCAGCCGTCCATACTGGACACATTAGCCCATTTCTTATCCAGCCGGCTGTGCCTGTCTTAGGTTGTCCTCCTCTGAGGATCTTACCCGTCACTGGCCAGCCAGCCGTCCATACTGGATACATTAAATAGGCCATTTCTTATCCAGCCGGCCGTGCCTGTCTTAGGTTGTCCTCCTCTGAGGATCTTACCCGTCACTGGCCAGCCAGCCGTCCATACTGGATACATTAAATAGGCCATTTCTTATCCAGCCGGCCGTGCCTGTCTTAGGTTGTCCTCCTCTGAGGATCTTACCCGTCACTGGCCAGCCAGCCGTCCATACTGGATACATTAAATAGGCCATTTCTTATCCAGCCGGCCGTGCCTGTCTTAGGTTGTCCTCCTCTGAGGATCTTACCCATCTCTGGCCAGCCAGCCGTCCATACTGGACACATTAGCCCATTTCTTATCCAGCCGGCTGTGCCTGTCTTAGGTTGTCCTCCTCTGAGGATCTTACCCGTCACTGGCCAGCCAGCCGTCCATACTGGATACATTAAATAGGCCATTTCTTATCCAGCCGGCCGTGCCTGTCTTAGGTTGTCCTCCTCTGAGGATCTTACCCGTCTCTGGCCAGCCAGCCGTCCATACTGGACACATTAGCCCATTTCTTATCCAGCCGGCTGTGCCTGTCTTAGGTTGTCCTCCTCTGAGGATCTTACCCGTCACTGGCCAGCCAGCCGTCCATACTGGATACATTAAGTAGCCCATTTCTTATCCAGCCGGCCGTGCCTGTCTTAGGTTGTCCTCCTCTGAGGATCTTACCCGTCTCTGGCCAGCCAGCCGTCCATACTGGATACATTAAATAGGCCATTTCTTATCCAGCCGGCCGTGCCTGTCTTAGGTTGTCCTCCTCTGAGGATCTTACCCGTCACTGGCCAGCCAGCCGTCCATACTGGACACATTAGCCCATTTCTTATCCAGCCGGCTGTGCCTGTCTTAGGTTGTCCTCCTCTGAGGATCTTACCCGTCACTGGCCAGCCAGCCGTCCATACTGGATACATTAAGTAGCCCATTTCTTATCCAGCCGGCCGTGCCTGTCTTAGGTTGTCCTCCTCTGAGGATCTTACCCGTCACTGGCCAGCCAGCCGTCCATACTGGATACATTAAATAGGCCATTTCTTATCCAGCCGGCCGTGCCTGTCTTAGGTTGTCCTCCTCTGAGGATCTTACCCGTCACTGGCCACCCAGCCGTCCATACTGGACACATTAAATAGGCCATTTCTTATCCAGCCTGGATGCATGACTTTCCTCACAGCTTGTTATCAATTCAGCCCATGGCTTACTCTCTAGAGCCTTCAGATGGGGACCTACAGAGGGGAAGGCTAGCATCCTAGAACTCCACACCAGGTAAACATGAAGATGATATAATACCAGGCAAACACAAGCTAGAGGATTCACTGCCAGCAGGGCTGCACAGTGAGACACGTTAAAAGAACGTTCATCAAGCCAAAAGAAAATGACACCATCTAGATGGACGTGTGAATTTAAAGGAATGGTGAGCTGGAAAGTATCAATAACTTGAGTAAATATAAAGATTTTTTTCTCACTTTTAATAAATTTAAAAGATGATTTAAAGCACACTAACAATAATGTATTATGGGGTATCATAACATGAAGAAGTAAAGGAGGACTAAACAGGAAGGGAGAAATGGAAGTTTATTGTTTCAAGGATCGTACACTCTACGTAACTCGTGTATTATTTGAAGATTGGCTATCATCGGTTAAAGATGTGCAAAGTCTAGAGTAACCATTGTGAAACAACAGAAGCAGAGCTAATAAACCAGGATTGGAGATAAAAGGGGTTCATTTAAACAACAACAACAACAACTTAACTGAAAACAGGGCCAGGAAGTGGGAAAAGGACATAAAGAACACACAGGACAAATAGAAAACTAGTCACACTAAGGGTAGCTTGAAACCCGAACAAATCATAATTACATTATATAAAATGGTCTTTTTCAAAAAAAAAACTCCAAATAAAAGGCAGAGATGGGCAGACTGGATCAAAACAACAGCAACAACAACAAAAACAAGACCCAACTCCATGCTGTCTACACACACAGACACAGATTCAACACAGAGACAGAGACAGGTTAAAAGTACAAGAAAAGAAAAAAGACATCACACAAAAACACTAACCGAAAGAAAGCTGGGACAACTACACTAATATCAGCTCAAAAAATACTAAGGATGGAGAGACATTACATAATAACAAAGGAGTCAATGGACCAAGAGGACAGGACAACCTTAAATGTCTGTCAGGAGTGAACTTCAAAATACAGGAAGCAAAAGCAGAACAGAAGAGACAAATCCACAGTTACAGCTGGACAGTTCAACATTTGTTTCACAATAACTGACAGAACAAGAGGTCAGAAAATGAAGCTGACCACCTTGATCTAAATTACAGAATACACTACCCAAAACAGCATATAAACATTATTTTCATGTACACTTAAAACATTCACCAAGACAGATCATATTCTAGGCCGTACAACAATTCTCAATGAATTTAAAGAGAACTGAAATCATACCAAGTCGTTTCTCTGACCACAAAAGGATAAAGTTAAAACAATAACTGGAAAGTACTCCAAATACTTGGAAATTAAGTAATTCACTTCTAAATAAACTATGAAGGTCAAGGAAGAAATCACAAGATAAAATAAAAAGGATTTTTAATGGAAATGTTAAAAAAAAAACACTGTTATATGTAGCTAAAACAGTTGTCTGCAGGAAATTTATCCTTTTTTGATTTTTATATTAGTAAAGAAAAAAATCTCAAATAAATGACCTAAGCTTCCATCTTAAGTTATCAGAAGGGGAGCAAATTAAACCCACGAAATCAGAAAGAAATGATAAGGAGTAGAAATTATGGAACTAAAACCATAAAAGCAATAGAGAAAAATCACTGATACCAAACATTAATTTTTTGAGAAATCAGTAGTATCATACAGCTATAGCCAGACTAATAAAGAGAAAAAGAGAAATGACAAATTCTCAACATTAGGAATAAAAATAATAACACTACAGACCATACATGTATTCAAAAGAGAATAATAAAACACCTTTATGCTCATAAACTTGACAACTTAGGTGAAATGGACAAGTTTCTGGAAAGACCCAAAATATCAAGACTCACTCAAGAAGAAATAAAAAAGCCAGTAACAGCACTTTGTCTATCAAATGAATTAAATTAGTGGTTAAAAACTTCACAAACTCCAGGCTCTGAATTCACTGTTGAATTTCACCAAATTTTGAGAAAGAAGTAATACAAATCCTACCAGAAAGCAGAAAAGGAAACAAATTTGAACTCATTTTATGAGACTACGACTACTCTAATACCAAAATCAGACAAAGATTTTACTTTAAGTATGCAAGGTTGTAAGTTTAACACTGAAAATCAATCAATGCATTTCATATTAAAAGGAAAACCACAGGATCCTATCAATAAATGTGGAAAAAGCATGAGATAAAATTCAATATATAATCATGACTTTAAAAAAGAAAAAAAAATTTTAACAAACTAGGATTAAGAGGAATTTCCTCAACATAATAAAGGGCACACATGAAAAACTTAACACCTAACATCATACTTAACAGTGAAAGACTGAATGTTTGCCCTTAAGACTGAGAACACAGCAAGGACCTCTCACTACTTCTATTCAAAATATACTAGATTGTGGCCAGTGAAATAAAGCAAAAAAAAATTTAAATACACACACACACATAATCATATATATGAATAAAAGGAAAATATAAAACTTTCTTCACAGATATATTCCAAATAGAAAATTCTAAGAAATCGACAAAAAAATGGTATTAGAACTACTATGTGAGTTTAGCAAAGCTGCAAGACAGAAGGTCAGTGTATAAAAATCAACTACACTGCATGAAAATATTAACTACTCGGGAATAAATTCTACAGAATATGCGAGAGATCTCTACTCTGAAACATATAATATTGCTGGAAGAAATTAAAGAAGACTAGACCTAGAACAGTTGAAACAATTTTGGAAAAAAACTAAGTTGGAAGACTTACACTGTTTGATTTCAAGACTTACTATAAAACTAAAGTAATAAAGACAGTATGGTATTGGTAAAAAAAAAAAAAAAAAAAGACATGTACATCAATATAACAGGAAGAAATGTCCAGAGATATGCTATGATGTCAAGATAGATCAATGAATAAATTAACACATCACAGTTACTAGGTGAATGAATTGTGTACAACCCCCTCAATGAGCATGTCCATTTGCACCCACCATGTTTTCCTAGGAACAACCACAGCTCCTGTCTTGCTTCTAAGCCCTCTCTGAAACAAAACCTTTCGATGTGAGGATCACACTAGATTTTTGGGCAAAGGCTCAAGATAGTAAAACTAATCAAGTTAGTTTACTAGAGATAAACCATTGCTTTACTGAATGTGAATTTTGCTAGGCCAATCTTAAAAACATTTAAAAACTAAGCTCCTAAAACCAGTATCACACAAAAACAAAATATCGTAACAGAATACTAAAACGACTATATGGAAACAAATTGGACAACCTAGAAGAAATGGACAAGTTTCTGAAAACATACAGTCCACCATGATAGAAGAAGAAATAGACCACTAGAATAGACCGATCACTAGAAATGAAACAATTAGCAATAATTAGAAATAAGCAAAAAACCCCCTGCAAACAAAAGTCCAGACGAGATGGCTTCACTCAGGAATTTTACAAAACATACAAAGAACTCATACCGATCCTGTTCAAATTCTAGAAAGATTGAAAAGGAAAGAATATTCCTAAACTCATTCTATGAACCATCACCCATATACCAAAACAAAACAAAGACACTACCAAAAATGAAAATTACAGGTCAATATCACTGATGAACATACATTTAAAAATCATCCACAAAATATTAGCAAACAGAATCCAACAACACATAAAAAACATCATACAACATAATCAAGCTGGATTCATCCCAGGGACACAAGGGATAACACAAGGGATAGTTCAAAATACACAAATGAATCAATGTGACATACCACTTCACAAAATAAAGGACAAAAACCACATGGTCATCTCAATGGATGATGAAAAAGCAAAACAAAATTCAGCCACTTATGATAAAAGCTTATAATAAAGTGGGCACAGAGGGAACATATCTGAACATAATAAAAGCTATTTATGATACAGCTAACACAGTACTAAACAGTGAAAAACTGAAAAATATGCCACTAAAAACTGGAACAAGACAAAGATGCCCACTCTCACCCCTTTTATTCAATATAGTATTTGGAAGTCCTAGCCATAGCAACTAGACAACAAAAAGAAATAAAAGGGGTCCAAATTGAAAGAGAAGAGGTAAAATTGTCATTATATGCAGATTACATGATACTATCTATAGAAAATTCTTAAGGCTCCACACAAAAATGACTAAAGCTAATTAAAGTATTTGGCAAGGTAGCAGAATACAACAGCAACCTACAGAAATCAGTGGCATTTCTTCACATGAATGTAGTACTCCCTTTTAAAATTGCATCCAAAAAATAAAATACTTAGGAATAAATCTACCCAAGGACGTGAAAGACTTAAATGCAGAGACCCATAAAACACTTAAGGGAATTAAAGAGGACTTAGAGAAACCGAAAGATAGCCCACGTCCTTATATTGGAAGAATATTGTTAAAATGGCCATACCTGCCCTGAGGCATCAACAGACTGAATGCAGATCCCTACCAAATCACCCAGGACATTTTTCGCAGAACTAGAAAAAATCATCTTAAAATTTATATGGAATCAGAGAAGACCCAGCATTACGGAAGCATTACTCAAGAAAAAGAACAAAGCTGGAGGAATAACCCTCCCAGACTTCAGACAGTACTACAGACCTACAATCAAAACAGCACGGTATTGTTACAAAAACAGACATATGGATCAATGGAACACAAATGAGACCCCAGAAATAAACCCACAAACTTTTGGTCAACTAATCTTTGACAAAAGAGGCAAGAACATACCATGGAGGGAAGACAGTCTCTTCAGCAAAGGCTATAGGGAAAACTGGACCGCTGCATGGAAATCAGTGAAGTTAGATGACTGCCTAACATCGTACACAAAAATAAACTCATAATGGCTTAAAGACTTAAACAGAAGACCAGAATCTATAAACCTCTAAGAAGAAAACATAGGCAACACATTATCTCACATACATCTCAGCAATGTTCTCCTAGGGCAGTCTGCCCCAGCACCAGAAAGAAAATCACAAGCAAACACACACATGGGACCTAGCAGAACTCACAAGCTTCCACACAGCAAAGGGAACCATAAGCAAAACAAAAAGATAACATACTGAATGGGAGAAAATACTTGCAAATGATTTGACTGACAAAGGCTTAATTTCCAGACTACATAATCAACTCGTACAACTTAAAAACCAAAAAACAAGCACCCCAATCCAAACATGGGCAAAAGACCTGAACACACATTTCTCCAATGAAGACATACAAATGGCCAACAGGCATATGAAAAACAGGCATATGAAAAAAATGCTCAATATCTTTATCAGAGAAATGCAAGTCAAAACTACAGTGAGGTAACTATCACCTCACACACAGTCAGAAAGGCCATCATTCAACAAAAGTCCACAAAGGAGAAATGCTGGAGAGGCTGTGGAGAGAAGGGGACCCTCCTACACTGCTGGTGGCAATGTAGTTTGGCGTAGCCACTGTGAAAAACATTTGGAGACTAAATAAAACTAGACTTGCCAAAAGATTTTGATCTCGGGGGCAGGCCAACAAGTTCCCAAAGCCCTGGGCCTCGTCTGTTATTCCAACCTGGAGGGTCCAAGGCGGCCTGCAGTCGCCAGGCAGGTCCACCTGAGCAGGAAGGCCATGGCCTGAGGGCCAGTCGGAGATACTCCAAGGCCAGCCCAGCGCCCTCCCACCTCCCGGAGCTGCTCCCACTTTCCCAAACCCACGTGTGAGCGGCGATGAAGACACCGGGGTTCAGTGACTACTAATGGCGGGGGCGATGCACCATGAACCAGGGCGGCAGCCCGGACCCGCATCAGGGTCCTGATGGGCTGCGTGGCCTGGGCCTCACCTGCGCAGCCCTCCCTGTGTGCCTCCCCAATGCAGCCCAGGCCTCAACCACCGGCTCCCCGACCTGCGCGCCCCCACCAGCGCCCCCTTACCTGCCAGGCGACAGCAGCAGAGGCGAAGGCACGTGGCGGCCCAGACCCCGGCCGTGTTCCTCCTCGGGAAGCTGGTCCAGGAGCACCCGGCTCCGGCCCAGCTCCCACAGGCTCTGGGCGGGCTCCCGCGCCTTCGCGCGTGCGCGTCCTCGTCCACGCCCCTCCCCCGCCCTCTGCCAGTAGCAGTGACAATCGGGCTGGGGCTCCCGCACTACGGGACATGGCCAGTGGGGCCGAGAGGGGCCGAGCCCGGCCATGCGAGCCCAGGCCGTGGGGCGGTGGGGCTGGTCCACCCCATGGCCCAGGTCTGGCCAGCCAAGTTCCCACCCCAAATGCCCCCCCAACCCAGACACCGACAGGGTCCCCTCCACCCCAGCACCCAATCAGAACCACCACTGTTCCCGGGCCAGGCCACACCCCACAGTTCCAATCCCCCCTGCTGGCCGCCACACAACACCTCCAGCCCTGTCACGGCCCCCACACCCCCCGGCCAGGCCTCATCCCTGACATGATCCACAAGACAAGGCTCCTCCTCATATTGAGGTCCCCACCCCACACTCCACCCCACTAGCTTCTAACTTACAGCCCCTGCAAACAAGCTGACCCCTCATGCTTCACCCCGGGTCCACCCATCATCCTGAGATGGTCCCCTCACCCCAGGATTAGCCCCCATCCCTCAACCGGGTTCCCCTATTCCGAGCGCCCCTTACCCCGTGATGGCCCCCTCACACTTCAGCCAGGTGACTTCCACTCTGGGCAGCCCCTCATTCCTCAACCTGACTCCCCGCGGGAGCCCCCCCTCACTCTGCACCCCTAACCCAAGCTGACCCCCTCACTCCTCACCCCACTGGGGGTGGGGCGGTCTGCGCTCAGGTCATCATGCTCACAGCCACCAGACAGGGATCCCGAGCAGCGCGCGGATATACACCCCAGTGTCCGAGGCTCCTCTGGGGCGTGGTGGGCGGGGCTGGTGCAAGGTGATGCAAAACTGTCCCCAGTCTGGCACAAAACATTACAACTTCAGGGGTGGGGAGGGTATAGCTCAGCAGTAGAGTGAATGCTTAGCATGCACGAGGTCCTGGGTTCATTCCTCAGAATCTCCATCAGTAAATACATAAATAAATGCAATTACCACCTTACCCACCAGGGGAAAAAAATTACTACTTCATAAATTTTAATAGGCCCATTTCTGTGATAGAAAGGCTTGTACACCAGAAATTGACCTATTGTCTGACTATACTTTAAAAATTACTCATCAGCCCTCTAAAGTGACACATTTTCCAGGCCCCCACTTAGGAAGCTTACATTTGTGTACCTCTAGCCTTGACACTCAGAGGCCTGAAGTTCCAATACATCTAAATTTTAAGTATCCTATTTGGAAGGATATGTTCCATTCAAGGAGCTATAAGGGGTAACATGTAGGTACCCACTGGGGATTTTTGTATGTTTTTAGCACCTGCTGCCTAAAAGGCTGCAAACTGAACTTTTATACAGTTTAAAAAAGAAGACTGAAGCTATTATGAGTAGTCTTTCCCCACGAAGCATGCACACCTCACGTCAAAAAGCCCAGTTCTCTCGTAATACATGTGCAAGAGTGTGAGAACCTTTCTCCCTTGAATTAAGAGCAAGCACTGTCTGAAGTAAACAAGTAACATGGGTGTGCGCACTGCTTCTCAGACACTCGCAAGATTCGGGATGGGTGGTCACCAGACCCTGTCAGCCGGGACTAGTGCTAACACAGACACAGAGAGCAAGGCCCAGCTGGTGGTGGGGGCTTTCTCATCACTGTCACTGGCATCCAGACTCCACTGTGATGCTTCTAGTTTTAGATGGAGAGAGTCCAAGCCCCTCCTTCTGGGTGTGCAAGTCTATAGAATCAAAGCCCAGCTCTGCCTGGGTCACAGACTGGCAGCTGCGAAGGAAGTGAGGCCTGAACGGAATTTTTCAACTTAATGTTTTCTGTTATTTCTCCAATATGTATTTATAATAATAATATGTATCTTTTTTTTTTAATCTACGGAAGGATTTTTTTCAGAACATCGAAGGAAGTATTTTTACAGACAGTCTCCACGACAAATGGCTCAGTGTCCTTGATAAACGGAATGCGGAGGAAAAAATAATTGCAACCCGGAGGTAATGACGGTCACACCCGGAAAACACAACCAACATCCCCAACATCCTCTTAGGAAAATATCAGCTCATAGTTCACAGCTTTGTCTACTAAAGTAATGACCAGTGTCAAAGGGCTGCATCTGCTACCCACAGAAGCCACTTGAAAAACAGATGCATGCACTCCTGCTGTTACTCAATTCCTGTTTTTATCCTAATCTTATTAATATGGACTCCAGACCAGTTAACACCTGCTGAAGACACGGAACTGCTGCAGATGAAATCCACTGGTCAAAACAGAGATGCCAGAGAACGAATCTGCCAGTGTTACAATCTTAATTTTTCAAATACTTAACAACAGAAGTTAGTATCTGGTCCAGAAATTGAGATCAATGAAACATTTCTGTGTGCATTCACGCTTAGAACTCTGCGAGAGAGGACTGTGTGCATGGTTTACAATCATGTACTCTATTCTCTGTCTCTGCATTTCCATTTTCTAAGCAAAACGACATACTTTGTTTAAAAGTGCATTTTCCTGTCTGTACGCTTTCGGACCAGCTGCCAAGAGCCAATGTTGACCTCCTGAGACACCTTTTTCGAGTGCTCCACAACACTGAGCAACACTCCTCATTCAATCAGATGATGGCTTATAACTTATCACGCTGTCTAGCCCCAAGCCTTCTTGGTCCACCTAATGCCACCAGCTCACAATCAGAAGAGGACTTCACAAAAAAGGTAATGAGACCTCTCATCTTCATGCCTTGTGGGGCATGGTCCTGAAACCTGAGGTACTAGCCATTTGAACCTGAAACCTGAGGTACTAGCCATGATGGTCCAGGTTTTTCAAGTGCACATCTTAAACACGCTCCCCTGGAGTGGCAGAGTCACTGACCTGGTGGGGTGAGGGGAGGTGGTGGGTCGTTAAGTGGGAAACTGAGAGCAGTAGAGGCATTTCTCCTTTCCCATCCAGGAGACTGAACCACAGAGAGGTAAGAGTAGGATGATGGGACAGAACAGAACCTGAGCTTTGGGGTCTCACAGCCGAGGCTCAACTCTCAGCCTAATCACTGAGGGAGTGTGAACTACGGCGAAGGTCCCATCGTTTCATCATCACAGAATGACACCACCACCCAGCTCCTCTGGTCACTGCTGGCACATTGCGGTGGCTTGGGCAAGATGAGCACCCACGGCTCCACATACACTGGCCTTCCTCTGCCAGCTGTGGTCCCTCACAAGGACACTCGGCTCCTATGTCACCCCCACTGCAGGGTGAGGGGGCTAGGAAAAGATTCCAGAACATCCAAACAGAGACACAACAGGCCTAATCAGATCACAGCTCTGCCCCAAGCTCAACCCGACAGCCAGCATGAGATGAGGCAGTGCAGACACGTCTCCTCTCCAGCTACTTCCTTCCTTCACAAGAAAAATCACAGAAATCTCTGCTTCTGAACTTTCACATATTTCCTCACTTAAGAAGTAAATTTCTCAAGTTTTTGTCTATTGGATGCTTTATGAGTTTTCCTAAGATGCTGTATGTCAATTTATATCAATAAAACTGAAGAAAATGAAACAAAAACAAACAAATGAAATTTAGTAAGAGAATATACAGATTCATCTCAAGAATCCTTCATAGGTCACTTGAAAATTGTCCTAGTTTTAAACATGTAACCATCGTTACAAAAACATTAGCTATTGAACAAGGCCACAAATTATAATTTTAACCCACTGATTTAAAAGAATTTTAAAATCTGTACCCAAAGTACTCATGAAAGTATCACTATTTCTTAGAGAAAACTGATTTGTAGGCTCATTTTTTTAATCAACTCTGAATTTTTCTCAGAATTCTCTTACAGGTTTTAGATCCAAGACTTACATATGAAATGATTTCTAACTGTGCCATTTGGAAAAGAACACCCCACTGCGCCCTCATGTGTTTCAGGTTTCTCTGGTACAGTTCCTCCTCGAGAACTGCCTCCTGCTCTGGGGAGAAGACACCCCTTCCTCTGGGAAGCGCGCGACCACTCCTGACGAAGGTGACATCACTACTGACAGGGAGGGGGCTGCAGGGTGTGGGAACCATGTAACTGGCTTTGGTGGGAAAGGCAGCAGGGCTGCCAGGGCTCATGGGAGACGCTCGGACAGTGCAGTTCTGGAGCCCAAATCACATCCCAAGAGCAGTGATCTCCACCTGCTCCACGTCAGGGCAGCTTTCATACTGTCCTGAGACCAAAGAAAGGATAAGGCAGTTCTGACTGCAGGAAGTTGCTAGTACAGCATTAGGAGACATTAGGGTATAATACAGTGTTTGGAAATTTTTTCAAACAAAACTTTAAATGGGACTTATATATGTGAGATGTGCTCAGGCTGAAACTAGAGTGAGGGGCCAGAGCACTGCCTTGTTTATTCCCCACTCCCTTTTTTCCTGCTTAATGCTACCTGAGGTGCCACAGGTTTCCAGTGCCTTTGAAACAGGTTGAAAAGAAACCTGCATCAATGAGAAAAAAAGGACTTGACTGATTTGATGTGAAACCCCCTTTCCAGACTGTCAGCGCCTGGGCCCCTGTTCACCAGCTGTGTTACCTCTGGCCAGTTATTTTAGCTCGCTTTCAGTTTTTTCATCTCTAAAATGTGAATACAAACAACATCTAAATTTTAGGATTATTGTCAAGATTAATCATGGATGTAAACTAAATTTGTAAAAAAGCAATTACTGGGGCCAGTAGAAGTTCCTCTGAGAACCCTGAGCTAGGACTGTCTGAGCCTAGGTCATCACAGCTAACTGGCTGCAGTCCACTTCATAACGATGAGGTTAGATTCGGAACCTGGGGACGTGGATCATGAGACTCTTTGAATTGGGGGGGGCAGGTAATTAGGTTGGTTTGTTTGTATGTTTGTTTTTTATGTTAATGGAGGTACTGGGACTTGAAACCACGACCTCATGTGTAGTTAAGTACGCACTGAACCACTGAGCTATCAGCCTCTCCCAATCCCTTTGCAGTTTTGACATTTTTTGGTTTTATGACATTTATCTCACTGCTTTCAGGAAATCTTTGGGAAAATCTATTTAATCAGGAATTTAGTTGAGTCTAGAACCTGAGAATGTGCTTTACTAAGATAACTGTTTTTGAATTCATCAGTGACAACAGGACAACCCCTGGAATCAACACGAATGACAGTGGCAGTCGTTTTCAAAAGTCCACAAGGACAGTACGAGGCCAAGTGCCCATCTACCACGGGTCTGCACACATGCCTGTCCATGATTCTTAAAGTCCCTGAAGAACAGAAGTGGCCATAATCACATTTGACCCTTCCTCTCTTCTATCTTTATTCCTCACATATTGTTTCACTTTTCTTCCTCCTCTATTCTGCACGTTTACCACGATTTATTAAAAATGCGTTAGAGAACCACTTTATTTGCTTATGGCCCATATTAACACCTTGGTGGAGGCTCACCTGGGCAGTCTGCGTCTCAACTAAGGTCACTTCTGCACCTGCAGTCAATGGGCAGCTCGGCTGGGGCTGACTCACGTGTCTGTTGCTTGGCGCTGGCTCTAAGTGGATCCTCATCTCTTCAGCAAGCGAGCCTGGCCTTCTTCATACGGTGGAGGAAGAGCTCCCAACAGCAAGATGCTTTTCAAGAGTCCATGTAGGGGAGGGCTGCACAAAGGACCACAAGGATAATGAGTTATTCATCACTTACTGAGGGCTGTGACTGTCATCGACCACATGATACCCAGAACCCGAGATGCATTCCTACCGCACACCTACTCTTCTTCATGAGCTGTTAAGCCTCTGTTATTTACACCAGCATTTTCGTAGGATATTAAGATGTTTGCTAGGGAGTATCTTTGAAATAATCATTGATTTTCCCCCTATGTATTTCTTGCTCTATCTTACTCCCTGTCTTAAGCTGTCTTAAGAGACAGACCATTCCTTAGAGAACAGAAGTTACAGAAGAATATGAGGAATAACAGAGCTGTTTGTTGCCTATGAGTTTTAAACATTCAGTTTTCTAGGAAACAAAAACAATTCATGGCATAAAGATTTAGGTGGGAATCTCATGGGGAAAGCCCAGAACAATGAGGTGTATAGGACATGTGCACCGTTTCCTGAATAGAAAACAAAAGGAATCAGGAAGCCCCCACAGAACAGCTAACTCACATCTCTAAGACCGAGCCTGGTAGAGTCGCACAGAACTTCCTGCACCTCAACATGGAACAGATCAGTGAAATGGTTCCATCAATCTGAGAATAGTAGGGAAGGAATAAAGTCACTGGATTTGCTGAGACAGGTCTCAGCAACAGCTGTGCAGGCCGGCTCCCCAGGACCAGACAGCAACTAGCACAGCTCAGCAGGTGCCCAGCGTACACAGGGATCCCCAGGCTTACGGCGCCCAGCCCAGGAGACCCCAGAGGAAGGTGGGGTGGGGGACTGGGTGCCCCCAGGAAGGTGCCCCCTCATCAGGCAGGATTGGCCCCCATAGAGGTGGAGGGTCAGCAACATGGACAGGGGGTGAGTTCAGTGGAAACGGGAGCAGAGGACGTGCTGACTCCTTCGAGGTCTGCTGCCCTTGCTCTCCAAGGCCCCTCACTCCCTGCTCTCCAAGGCCCCTCACTCCCTGCTGACCCCCTGCCCTACCCGCTTGATACCACAGTCCTGACTCCCAGCCTCGTAACCTCTCACACAACCACAGCACTCCAAGCCTGGTCTGCCCCCCAACCTGCCACTAGCCCACCCACCCAACAAATGGTGCCCAGGATCCTTCACAAAGGCCACTGGGACAAGGACAAGTGAGTTAGCTGACACACATTTCCAAACCTTGTAAGAGCTGGGCTGATGGACGCTGGGCAGAGGGCCGCACAGCAGGTCCTTGCAGAGGGGTGACCTGTAGGTGGCAGGACAGGCCCCGGGAGTGCAATGGCAAAGGTTATATGTCGGGAGAGGCTGAGCTGCAGGCCGCACAGGGCCGGCACCTCCTCTCCTAGGAACACCCCTCCTGGCCACACTGCTGTCACATTTGACCACAGTCCACCCTATGCTTAGGGGACATTCAGCCCTGAGTCCTTAGGGAGGCAAGTGCCTGCACGTGGCTGACATCATCCTGGGCATTGGCAGCCATGAAGGGAGCAGGTGGGGGCAGCAGTGATGCCTTCTGACAGGTGCCCCTTCCCCACCCGCACTAAGGCACATCCTAGACATGAACACTGGTCCCCACCCAGCAAGGGAGAAGGCGCTGTCCTCCCCCGACCTCCACTCTCACCCGTTTAGACGTTTGTATGGCCAACCCCAGCAAGGACCGCTCCTGGACCAGCACCAAGGCGGAACAGAAGTGACCTTGCACTTGCACCTGTTGACCACTTCCCAGGCTCAGGGTGGATGCTCTGGGTTTCCATCCTGCCTGCAGGACAACACCCTTCCCCCTATGGAATGTGGTCCCCACAAATGGGGATCCCCAGGGGCTCTGGCCCCCTAGGGGTTGTGGCCCCCCTGCCCTCTGAAGGGCTGGGTCTGCATTGCTGTCTCCTGAGGTCTCACAGCCTGCAGCCATGGCCCTGCCAGAGAACCAGCTGCTTGGGCTGGCAGCCCAGGAGGCGGGCAGCTGCTCAGCTCACTCAAAACTTGCAGGATTGCAATGCAGGCTCCTTGGCCTCGGCCTCTCCCCTTGACTCCATAGTCCCTGGTGGTGATGATCAGGGGAGCATGCATGGGCTCCTAACCTCCAGCACATGGAAAGGAAGCTTCTCCTTGTCCTTTCCCCCATCTCAATATTAACAGCTTCCTGCGCATTTTATCATTTAATCTTGGAAATAATCCACAGCTCAGCTGTATAGATACAGAAACTGAGGCTCAGAGTGGTGGTAGGATTGCCAGACGCCACACAGCAAGACAGCAGGAGGGCTAGGATTCCAGTTTTTATCTGTCTCACCACCTCATATCCCCTCCGCCTCGCCAAAGCCTACATCTGAGCTGTGCAATCAGGATTGGGAAACACAGACCTGAAAGGAACCCTCAAGGATGGCCTAACACCCAGACCAGGTGGAGAGGGGCCTCCCTAAGGCCAATTCCACACCAGGGCAGAGCCCCCATCAATGGAGCTTTCCCAGACCGTCTGCAGAGCTTTCCAGGCTACCCTGGGCATCAGCCAAGGACTGGCCCCAAGCAGGACGTGTGGGTTGTGGTCTCTGACCGGTGGACCCTCACTTGCATCTTAGGCACACCCTGACCTGGAAAAGGTCAGGGGATCCTTGGCCCTCCTTCTTTCACTTAGACCTCTAGGACACATCCTCTTGTACCCACAACATCTGGAAGTCCTCCTCCATGTCTGACTGCAATCCTTCCTGCTGCAGGGGACACCTGTTACCATCTCTGCAACACAAGCAGGTCCTTCCTCCCTCAAGCACACAGTGACCGCCCCCACATGTGGGAGACCATTTGCTGCCTCTTGTCCGAACTTTAGAAATTTGGAGTACCTGGGTCACGGACCCAGGCCCCAACTCCTGGGCTCAGACCTAAGGAATCAACGTCAGTGACATCTGATCCTCCCCAATCCCCAGGTCCAGGGTGACAGAAGGAGATGGGGCAGGGGCCCCTCCCAGCACCAGGAGCAGGGAGCCCCTCCCTGCCCGAGTTGAGGGGAGGTTGCAGGGGACCCCGGGCCCCTCAAATCAAAACTCCCAGAGAAGATGCTGTGCCTCCCCCATCAGACCAGGGTCTCCAGGAAGGCCCAGCCACTGACCACCCCTCTGCAGGCCACCAGTTCCTCACCACAGGCTCCTCCCAACCCACTCTGGCCAAAGCCCCCATGTCACCAAACCCCAGGGACAACCACCTGTCCCTTTTGCTCCACTTCTGAGCTCTCCTTCTGCCCTCAGGCAGCACCCCAGGGCCTGACCTTGAGCTGAGACTCGAGATTCCTCTGTGGCTCCCCAGCCCTCAGATTCCTTGGTCAGTCAAGAATACAGCCAGCAACCTCCTTCCACCCCCACGCCACCCCCATCCACCCACCTTGCTCCCTGGACAGCTGGCCTCCTGATCACATACCCCCTGATGCCAAGGTGTCCTTGACAGTGTGTTAGGCCAGTCACTGCCATGGTAAGCTGCCCCTCTGGTGGCTGTCCGAGGCCTGCACACCCGCCGGCTGCATACCACCTCTATGTCCTCAAACCTCTGTCCAGTTCTCCCAGTATGTGATAGCCTTATGTTCCTGCTGGCGTCCTCCTCTGGGAGGGCGGGACCAGGACCTGGCTTGCTCACCCCGGTGCCTGCACCCCAGTGGGGGCAGAGTGCCCAGCCAAGACTTGCTATGGGGGGACAAGTGAAGCCACGTGGCCGGGCAGCATGGCCCCTCTCTGCCCCTCCAACCTGGCGGCAACCTCCAGGACCCCTCCCGCCTCCCTCCCTCTCATACCCACACACCCATCAGCAATCAGCCTTCATGTCAAAATGCACCAAGACTCTCACTGCTGTTTTCCATTCCATGGCCACCACCCTGGTGGGACCCACTGCCAGCCTCCCCCCGGCCTGCCTCTGCCTGTCCCCAGCACACTGCCATCACTGGAAATATGCCAAGACACATGCTCTGCTCAAAACCTTCCTGCTGCTCCCTCCTCACTCAGAGCAAAGGTCATGCTGCCCTCAGGGACCCCACAGGCCCCAGGGACTGGCCCACCTTTCCTGACCCTCCCCAACTCCCCACCTCGAGTACACTCGTCCAGCCACACTCAGACGGGGAACCCCAACTCCCTGCAACCCCGCCCTCGGAGACCTGCCTTATTCCGACTTCAGCCCCTGTGCGGGGCCACAGCCTTATCCTGGTGTCTCACGTGAGGTTGCTCAGAGAAGGCTGCCTGGTTCCTGTCACCAGCTGCCAGAGCGGAGTAGCCTGGCCCCCATCCAACTCAGAACGCCCCCCAGGGGACCTCCCCTGGGGCCCCAGTGTGTCAGAGCCTGGGAGGAGGCTCAGTCTGCGGCTCCCTGCCGTCCTGCTCCCTGCAGAGCTCCCTGGTGGTTCAGCCCAGCCCCAGGAGGGGGAACTGGACAGCCAAGGCCACTGCTGGCCACTCAGGGCCGAGCTGCCTCCCCTGCGAAGTAGGCACACATCTTCACGACTCATGCTGCTCAGGGAGACAACAGAGATAGATACAGGGCTCAGCACAGGGCCCGGCACGCTCATGGGAGATCAGCGGACAGTAACACAGAGGGTGCGTTGGGGGTGCAGCCTACCTGCTCACCCACTGAGCCTGAGCCTTCTCAGCATTCAGGATGCCTCCTGCAGGCCCGCGAAGCAGGCGTTTTTATAGGATTGTGGGAATCAGGGCCCCCTGGGGTTTGATGGGCTAATTCACACTGGAGTGGGAAGGCCTCATATCTGTCCTCCCACACAACAGAAAGAAGCCAGGATGGGAGAAGCTAGCCCCACTGAGGGAACAGGGAGTGGCCAAGGTGTCTCTGCAGGCAGGGGCTTCTAGGAGCCCTTCAAAACTTCTCAGCTGGGCCTTTGTGCTCCTGAAAGCACGCATGCCAGGTACAAGCCCCACCAAATCATGCTTCACATGTCCAGAGTGCCAACAGCCCACCTCTACTTATTGCCGTCTGACCCACAGACCAAGGCTTGTGCTGGGTTGCCTCCTCCAGGGAACCCACCTGGATAAGCTGGGAGTTCCTGAGCACTGCACCTGGCTCCTCCAACAGGTCCTACCCGGCTGCTGGGCTGGGGCTCCCTGCCCAGGCCCCACCTCCCCCAGCAGCTGGAGCTCATCAGGGCTCTCAAGCCCCCCTGCAGCCCTGGTGGCCCTGCTCCCACACACCAGCTGGGATGTAGCCACTAGGGACTCAGAACACAGCACCCTCTCCTGCCTCCAGGCCTTCACCTTGGCCGTGACCTCTGACCACATCCCCTCCTGTCCCTTGGCTGACTCAGCTTCTTCAGGGCTCTCCAGAGGCACTGCCATCTCCTGGAAGCCTCCTCAAACTCCCACTCTGTGCCCAGCTCCCCTCTGACCACTAGCCTGTGAGAACCCCCCTCCCCGGACAGGCCCACACCTGCTTCCCCAGATCAATGCCATGTCCTCTCTGTTGAGGGATAGGGGCAATGCTTGTGACCTGAGGGAACCCTGGAGGATGGAGATCGGCCTGACTTCAGTCTTGCTGAGTGAGCTGCTGGGTGAGAACCATGCACCCTCAGGCCTGTGTCCCTACCCATGGGGGGCGGGCTCTCCAGGCACTGACGATGTCTAAGGCTCACTTAGCATCCACGGGTCTGTGACCAGGGCCTCAAAGGCTTCTCACATAGCCCAGGATGCCAAACTCCTGGCTCCCACCTGGTGCCGGCCATGCTGAGTCAGAGCTTCCAGCCGCAGGCCTGCCCCAAGGCTGGAAACCTGGCCATCCTCAGGGTCTGGTAGCTCTTCACCTGACCCACCCCACCCACTTGGACAGGGTCACAGAGGCCCTGCAGAAGGGGGGCCCCTCAGCTCCCCAGCCCTGCAAGGAAGTGTGCCATACTGGGGAAGCCAGGGTCTTGACAACCCCAGGGCACCTACTGACCCCGCCCAGCTCAGAGGCCTGCACCCCTGCCTGAGCCCTTTGGCCTCACTCAGACCTTCACCGGGTGCACGTCTGGCCCAGCTCTTTCAGGCCTGCCACCTGCTCATGCCAGCCGTGGGGCTTCAACACCCACACCCCATCACACTCCAACCACTGGCGCAGCTCGACCTCACAGCTCGACCTCAAGCCGATAGGTCACTCACTCAGCAAGTGCGTCCCTGGCCAGCCTGGTCAGGCTGCGTGCTGGGTTCTGGGCACCTGCACGTGCGCCAGTAGATCCCAAACCTCCCTACCCCTGCCAGCTCAGCTCTGTCTCCTCCAAGTCACCTTCCCAGACTGCGTGGCCCCATGAGCTCTCACCTCTGCCCTCCCACCCAGCCCCCTCACCTACTCAGCCTCATTAACTGCCCACGGTGTGTCCTGGTTCCCATGAGGAGAGGGGCTTCAAATTGTAACAGAGGAGAACAAATCTGCCTCCACACTGGATCTGCTCCTTTAGTTTTGACCACTGTGCCTGTTTTCCAGTCTTAGCCTTGCCAGCTCTGCACCTTTTGGGAAACAATGTTGCCTTTAGCCTGAAATAGACAGAAGAGCCTACTCTCTGGCTCTGACCTTTAAGGATGTCAGCACTTCTGCACTTAGGCAGAGATGGCAAGTTGCAAAACAGAGAATAACCTTTGCTTTGTTGGAGGTTTACAGGAACACCATGGCCTGACCCACATGGATGGCTCCAAGAACAAAGCATTCTACAAGAAGTTTGCAACAACGAACCCCACCCACTCTCTCTCTCTCTCTCTTTTTGTATAAAAGGAGCCTGTATTCTGACTGGAGCAGGATGGTTCTCTAAGAAATTGATCTGCCATCCTCTCAGTCTGCTGGCTTTCCAAATAAAGTCGCTATTCCTTACCCCAACAACTCGTCTCCCGATTTACTGGCCTGTCGTGCGGCAAGCAAGAAGGAGTCTGGACTCAGTAACAATTTCCCCTGAACTGCTCAGACCATCCCCAACACCATCTTAACTGTCACCACAGCCTCCACCCTCATGGCTCCCACTGAAACCACCACCAGTGCCATCACCACCACCATCATTACCACTGCCAGTGCCCTGCAGCTGCCCTGAGCACCCTGCACCAGGGCAGGCATCCTCCCAGAACTGCCCTGCACTGTACCCCAGCCTGTCCAGCAGATCCCGTGAGCTCAGAGCTGTCCATGCTCACTGCTTACCCTGTCAGGCCTCACCCCTGACACTCGTCACTTGTGAACACCCCACTCATAGGACTGCACGCCCCCACCGACACACGCTGGGCCTGCAGGGGTCAGAAAACAAAGGGACCAGACGCAGCCCCGCAGGAGACTCCTGTGCCCTGAACTCCACCCGGGAAAGCTCCCCACCCCCAGATGCCCCCGACCCTGCCACACCAGTGTATCCCGACCCTCGACCCTCAAGCACATGTCTGTGATGGTCCCACCACACAGGACCCCGCCCCAGCCCCCTAGACACCAGGGCCACCACTGGCCCAGCAGCAGCCAACAGTGCCCTTCAGCTAGCGTGGGAGAAGTCGGGCTGGGAACTGGCTGACTCTGACAGTGAGCTGGACACCCTTCCACTTGTCCCCCTTGGCCTGCCCCTTCACTGCCCTCTCTAAGGAAACCAGGGACAGGGATGGGGCAAGGGTGTTAAAGGGCCCAGGACATGCACTTGGGTGAGAACCCCAGGGAGGGAGAAGGGCCTGGGTCCTGAGCGTCCCCCAGGACAGCTGCATCCGGCAGGGCTGGGGTCTGCCCAGGCAGGGAGAGAGCACAGACTGGCATGACCCATGGAGCCACCCTGGGCCTGGCAATGGCACTCCGTGCCCCAGTCTCCTCAGCCAGCCGGCTCTAAAGGTGCCTGGAGTGGGGTCAGGTTTTGAGAAAGGACCCACCAGACTGTGCGGGAAGGTCACACCCTCCACCAGCCAGTCTTAGTGTCTGCTCTGCCAGCTCAGTGAGGGTGCCAAGTGCCCACTAATTAGGGAAACCACAACCCAACTGAACAGGAGCCACTTACAGGACTTCTGAGAGCCTTTATGGTTGCCAGGCACGTGGACCCAGGAGAACAAGACACAGTGGGTATGAACTCTGCCCTTCCTGGAGCCCACGTGGGATCAGTGTCAGGCAGAACACCTCCTGAAACGCTGGCATAGCAGGATGAGCACGTGGAGGGTGTCTGGCCCAGGCCTGGCCTGTACTGACGTCCCTATGCTGGGCCTCACCTCCACTGTTTTCAAGTGATGGTACAGCAGGTGATGTCAAAGGATCCTGCCAGCTCTCACTTCTGTGCTCTATGTAACTCTGGGTATTCTTTTTTAAAATAGGAACTGCAAAACCCATGCAACCGACATGAGTGAAAGACCCAGAGAGCTGTCCGAGCAGAACCACAAGACTGAACTCCCTGGATGTGCTCCTGGCCCTCCTTAACCCCAGCACCAGTCTATCCTTCCTGGGCCCGTCCTCCAGCCACCCACCCAAACATCTGGGAATTCTGCAAAGACCCTCCGCCTTTTCATCCCTAATGGCCCCGTTCCCAAGGCCCTCACTGCTATCGGCCAGGCTGGTGTAGGAGTGTTGTGGGGATGGGGCCGTGAGTCCTGTTGGGAGAAGTCACCTCATGTGTACATGTTGAGCACGTGTGTGCAAGTGTGTATACAACTGGGGGTGACAGGCTCTGTCTCACTTTTGTGAGACACTTTAGTGCTGTGGGTGGAACCCTCTGACTCAGACTTTCCAAGACAAGCATGTCACATGGCTGACAGTTGCACGTGGCTGGAACAGGGGGCTGCCCTCCAAGCACATGACACATGCATAATTACATATGAATGCGCACAAATGACTCCAGATAAGACACGGGATCATGGCTCAATGTGTGACCAGGGTCAAGACTCAGAGTGTGACCAGTGACCAGGACAAGGGCTCAATCTGAGTCTGGAATCTAGGCTCCATCAGTGACCAGGGACAAGTCATGGATCAAAACATCAAGTACTACTCAGATGACGGTCACATCACTGATGGCACTCAGCCCCCAGTGGCCCCCCACCACACACAAAATTCTGGAGACACGTGAGAACCCTTCTCATCCAAACACACAAACACAGGCCCATGACAGCACAAACCCAATCTCTGAACTCACTAGTGGAAGCAGACCTGGGGTCCTGTCCCTGGTCCCCACTTCACGAAACGCTTGATTCCTCTGAGCCCGTTTATGTGAGGAGTGGCCCCACTTGGGAATGGACAGAGTTTCTGTCCAGCAAAGAGCAGGGCAAAGGAGAAATAGTGGGGGAGGGGAAGCGACAGCCCCCTCCCTCCCCTGCCCAGCCCTGGCCTTTGGCCCCAGGCTGTCCAGTTCTGGATCAGATACCGCAGTCCTCATCCTGAGCTGGACCACGGTCCTAAGCCTCAGCTTCCCCAAACATAACAGGCATAGTTAGCCAGTCTCCTAAGGCCGTGCCCAGGACTGAACAGGGAGCTTGTTGGCAAAATGTGTTCTGGGGCACCTTCCAGCTGGCCTCAGAGCCCTGGGCCCAGGCACAGAGACCCTAACAGTGTCATCCACTCAGAAATGACCAGGGGTGGGCAGTGGGTGGGCCCCCCACACCTGAGGTGGAGGCCATGGCCAGTGGTAAGCACCCCATGGACCTGGCTACAGCCCACTCCCCCCCATCACCTCTCTGCCCCCACCCGCAAGCAGGCTGACTCTGGTGCCGAGGATGGGAGGCTGAGGCTCCCAGAGGGTGGAATCTGCCCCAGGTCCCACAGTCTTGGGGACTGCGAACTTCACACTCACTGGGCTGGCCAGACTGTGCACAGCCTGCTGCCCTAGGGGCCAAGGGGCTGGGTCCACATCTCTGGAAAGCAAAGCAATTTACCACCAAGATCTTGAAACTGTCCAGGGGACTCAAGGCCTAGGGAACAATCAGAAATGTGAGCAGAGCTGTCTTAGCGAGGGTGCTGGGCCACTGGGTGAACAGGCATCCCCAGTGCACTGCAGGCAGCCTTCGAACAGCCACTGGGGAGGGGATTGTAATGACATCAAGGCGCCACATTAAACGGACCTGCAGCCGCAGTGTAATCTCCCACGATGACCAGCCTGGGCCCTGAGAGCACGTGGGCCCTCTTTCTTCCTTTTTCTTTTTTCAACCTTTTTTGATACTCCACTTTGAACAAAGAGCTTGCACCACGTGCAAAACCCAGAGAAAAGCAGTTGACAGCAACCAAAGCCAGAGAGCCAGTTTCCCAAGGCTATGGGGTCTGCCCCTGCTCTCCCCAAGCCCAGGCCCCTGCCCCAACCCCTGTCCTCACAATCCCAGACCCAGAGTTGGAAAGGGCAGTGGAGTCTGCCATATGGCCCTAGATACTTCCACCACAGGTCCTTTGCACTGTCTGTTCCTTCTGCCAAAATGCTTGTCCCCAGACACCCAGTACACAGTGCTGTCAGGCCTCTGCTGGAGCACCACCTGAGACAGGCTTCCGTGAACCTGCCCTGAAAGGCACCTCACCCCACCTGCCACTCGGTACACTGGCTCCACTTTTTGGCCTGTGCCATGACCTGACAGTTTCAAAGGGAACTATACTTTCCCACTTTCCTGTCTCTCCTCGCTGGGGATCAGAGGAGGCTGAGGTCTGGAGTGATTACTGACCACTGACAAGGCAGTCCTCCTAGAGCAGTGCCTTGTCAGTGATCAGTAATCACTTTAGACCGGATGGGTGGGTGGATGGGAGGATACATGGATATGTCGATGGCTGGATGGATGGGTGGGTGGATGGATGAATGGATTGGGGGACTGGATGTGTGGATGAGTGAGTGAATGGGTGGATAGGTAGGTGGGTGGATAGCCAAGCGAGTAGAAGGATAGGTGGGTGGGTGGATACCTGAGCAGGTGGACAGGTGGATGAAGGATGGATAGATGATAGTCACATCCCTCCCTGATAACCCATAGTTGCTGACACACAGCACTACAAACTGGCCCCACGCCCCTTGCAGCCTCCCCCCGGTGCCCATCCATCCTCCTCTCCAGTCGCCTACTCGTCCTGGCCTCACGTTCCTCCTGTACCCTCTAACTTCCACACCTTTGCTCAAAGTGCGTTTCTGCCTAAAGAGCTTCCTCCTGTTCTCTGCCAGAAAAACACATCCTCCTCTAGGGTCAGCCACTGCGGAAGCCTCCCTGACCTCACTTACACACCTCCGTCACTGCACCGTGCCCAGCAGTAGGGACTTGCCACACGTACACCCTGGCCCACAGGCTGGCCTGGGGACTGGTGGAACCAGGGATGAGAGAGGCAGCTGGTGACAATGACATGCAGCTCATACAGACCCACCCCAATGGACACCAAACCTCTAGGGAGGAGGCCCAGCCACCACCAGGGTGATCTGGCCCATTGGGACCTGGTCACTAAGTTCTCTCCCACCCTGTCACCACAAATTCTGACCCTCCTCACTTCTGGATGCTGCACAAACTCTTCCCTGTTACTACGTAGCTCTCCACCTGTCTCTTTGCTTCCTTGTGTCTGGGAGGACACCCGGCTCTGGGCCCTGTAACTCTAAATCACTGCCTGGTCAGTCCAGCCCAGTGCCCTGTCCCCCTGGTTCCCTGCTGCTGCAGCACCTGGCCTGGGCTGGTGCTACCGCCTGAAAAGGAACTAGCCCAGAGCCCCAGGAGCACCCCCGTCTGCTTCCCATCTGACCCCTCGGGGCCTCACCCTGCTGCGCCAGTTCTTGGCGGTGCTCTTGCAAAGCTATAGCACCTGCATGTAACCTGGCCGGTGTTTGGGGGACCGCCACACCCCTCTGGATCCCCAACTGTGGACTTCCCTGGGAGGGGTGGAAGCCAACTGGGTGGGACCCTGCCGCCTTAGACCCTCACCAGGGCAGAGAGACCGTGCAGGACAGATAGAGTGGGGGAGTCAGTGGCCCCCAAACCTGAAGTCTGCGCACCTCCCCTGCTAGGTCGGCCTCCCCCCGAGGCCCGAGGCCCCAAAGACAAAAAGCGCAGATGAACTTACAGGTCAGTTTCGGGCCACGGACTACAAGTCTGGTTGGTGGTGTCCTGGGAGGGAGGGGGAGCTTTCAGGCCACCTGCCGGCCCCACGGGCCCCACCCAACCATCACTGCAGGGCCCACCCTGTGCCCGGCACTCTGCCTACCTTCTTCCCACAGAGTAAGAGTTTGAGGGGGAGGAACTGAGACCCAGAATGGGGAAGGGACTGGCTCAGGCATCTATTGCTTTGTGGCCTTGGACAGCTCCTGTCCCCTCTCTGAGCCCAGATAGGGAGCAGGAACTAAAGCCCAGTTTTATATGCCCTGGTGGCCACTCCAGCATCTGGATGACCTCAAAGACCACCTCCCCAGGCAGTCCACATCAAGCCTTTGCCAGTTGCTCCTGGGCCTGGAAGATAGAAGGGGTGGGTGCCATCACTTACAGGTACCAAGGACTTCCCACACCAAGAAAGTCCTCTGCAGTCCCCAGTCGTGGCCATGGCTGACTTACGTCCACATAGTGTGCCACTGGGGACACAGGATTGTCAGAGTACAGAGGGCAGAGGAGGACCCTGGAGAGATGGGCTGGGCTGGGCTAGGTAGGAGACCCCTGTCCCAGCCTGACCATTAACTGGTTGTTTGGGTAGTCGATAGAGACACAGCGGATGTAGGTGGGGGCTCCCAGTAGGCGAGTCCCTCCTCGTTCAGCTCACAGCCTAACAGGATGAGGCATGGGGAGACGGCGGGTCAGCTCTGTCTCCTGAATCGCAGGTGGGTGCCCACCTCAAGCACAGGAGTCCCACCCATGGCTCCCAGGAACAAGCCCCTCCAGGTGGAACCCTTAGCACCACAAGCAGACACTTGCCCGTGGCCACATTACAAATGACCCAGCACAGGGGACAGGCCTCCCTAGGTGTCTTTCATTTAAACCATTTCTGAGCAAATGCTTCACATCAGACACTGCACCAGGTCCTGGGACATGGCAAGTGCCACACCTTCAAGGACCCACCCGTGTGGGGGCAGAGACCTTTCCTATCCAGAGCCCCGGGGAAAACCAACAGCTGGGCAGGCCCTGCTCAGCTCCACCCATGGGGGCAGGGGACCCGATGGCCTGGGTGTGCCGCAGCAGGCGCCAGGCAGCCTTGGGGCCGACTGACATCAGGTGTCCACTGCCTTAAACACGGGTACAGGCTGTGACCCAAAACTTACTCCCAGGGAACCAGGCACACTTGCGCGCACACACACGGCGGCGATGACCCTAGGGGACGGCCACAACCCTGTCACCCAACAGAAGCCACAGGGTAGGATAGGACCCTGCTCTACTGCATGGTGCACAATCAAAACGAGGGAAAATATGGTTGTACACGCAGACAAAAGGCCAGACAAGTCACACCATCCCACGACCTGGGTTTTCTTCACTTTACTTCTGTGGATTTGCAATACGCTACCCAGACGCGTATTGTTCTATAAACAAAACACGGTGGGGGGGTTGCAGCCACAGCTGGGAACACACAGCCCCCCTAGGGGGAGGATCCCTGGGGGGACAAGGAACCCACAATACACTTGTTTTACAGAAAGTAAACAGAGGCTCAGAGAGGGTCGATTCCTGAATGTTGCACAGCAAAGACAACTCCAAACCTGCTTGCACTCTTCAAATATGAGGGGCAAAGGACATCAATGCACTGATGTGCCAAGCCCCTTCTGGGAGCCCACTCTGCCTTTTCCACACCTCCCATCACTCCACAGGGCTGCACGGGGATTAAGACACCACATTCACAGCTGACTTCCCACTTAGTGGTCCTGCAAGCCCATGGCTACTGTTAACGTCTCTGTGCCTCAGTTTCCCACGTGTCAATGGGTGGCTCCATGGGACATTGCACTAAAGGACTTAATTAAGGCGCTGGATCCTGGTGAACTCTCAGGACACGGTGGTCCTAAGCCTCCGCCCCACCCCACCTGTACAGCCCCGGCTTCAGGGCCCGGGCTTCCTGGGCATGGTATGGCGGTATGGCCGTGTGACCTGTGCTGACAGCTCCTTGGGCTAGCATCTCAAGGACAGGAGGCCCCCATGACACCCACCCCTCGGTCCTCACCTGTGGCATTGTGAGGACACCAGACTGCGGCCACCTCTCTGGCCAGGATCTCCTTCCAGAGCATAGCACTGAAGCTGTCCTCGTCACAGATCTCACAGGGCTCTGCCAAGAGGCCGGGACGTGAGTGCGGGTGGGGACAGGAAGAGGGGTGGAGAGCTGGCAGCAGAGCCAGGAAGGCCAAGACCCCTCCAGGAAATCCATCGTCACAAGGGGGAGTCATTTCCCAGGAGAGATGAGCCCCAAGCCCACCAGTCTCTCCGGAAGCCCCTCCCCAGAGGCCAGCGATGGGGTGGGGGGACACTCACTGGGACACCACCGGGTGCTGCATTGCTGGTGCTCATATTGGAGGCTCTGGCTGGCTGCTACCCCGAAGAAGGGCCCCAATCAGGCACGCTCCCCCTGCTGTGTGCCACCACCACGTGACACTGCATCTGCTCCCCGACGCCCAGGGTGCCACTTCCATCCACTGCGGGATGCCGCCATACATAGAGGACAAGGATGCAGGTACTGGAGCCAAAGGGATGCTGACACAGGGACAAAGGGGCAGGAAGCCATGAGAAGAAACTGAGACCCTGAGAGTGGAAGCCAAGCTCAGCTCGATACAGGAAAAAACAAATGCTTCACATGCACGTGATCCCTCACCATCACCCCTCTGGCCCCAGCATCCCCAGGGACACTGCAAGGTCCCACAATGAGATGCCACGCGGTCTCGCCCCTGCCTCGTGGTTCATGCCCAACAGGTCCCCCTCCCACATGTTCCTCGGCACAGCCCTGCCGTGGGCACTGCTGCAGGAAGCAGTCTCAAGTTTCCACCCCGTGGCCCTTGCACTTGGCGCCCTGTACGAAGGCCCACTGTACTCCCGTGTGCCCTGCTGCCACCCGGGGAGCAGCTGGTGGAGCACGGGCTCCGACCTGTCCTTCAGGGGAGGACCCCTCCCAAGCACGGATCTGGGACAGAGCAGCCTGGCGGTCAGGAGGCGAGTGTGGGCCGAGAGGGGATTAGCAGTGGGGTGTGACGCAGAGGCCAGCTGGGCAGGGAGGGGCAGAGGTGCCGGGGAAGTTGGGGTCCGGTGCCCACCCCACTTCCCCCTGGAGGCTTGGTGCCCTCCAGCACTGTCTACAGGCAGCTGGGCCAGGGTCTCCACTGGCTTTGCGTCCAGGTCCCCAGTGTGGGGGCTGGAAACAGAGCGGGAGGCCCCAGCTAGGTCTAAAGAGTGAATGAATGAAAGAAGGAAAGACACCCCACCCATCCCAGTGCTGCCTTACACAACAGGGTGATGGGGAGATGGGGTTGAGGATGGTGCTCGGGCTCTGTTTCCTGGGCACAGGTCCTCGCACCCTGCTGCCCCCTCCCTGTGGTCCTCGGTCCAGTTTCCTCTGAGCATCAGTCTCCTCCTCTTCCCGCTCCTGCCCCAGCCATGACCTGTGTGCTCGTTCTCCCACGCCCCCCAGGGACAGTACGAGTGATCAAGGTCTCACAGCTGCTGGCTGAGCACCAGGCCGAGCCTCCCCGACACCCAGCAGACTGGCTGCTGAGGGCCTCCAGGCCCCTCCGGCCACCCTCCTTCAGCCCTCTCCTGGGTCTTCTCTATCCTGGCCCTCTCCCCTCAGTAGTCATGACTTCATGCCCCCAAAGACCTGAGCCCCTTAGTAGCCCCAGTGCCACGAGGGACACGATGAGGGACAGCCTCTAAACACTGGGGAGCCACTGAGGAGTGAGGAGTGGAGAGGCCTCACATCTGGGGCCAGCACTCCAGGCCATGCTGATGGGCTCGGGAAGAGGCTGCTTCACCCAGGCTTTCTCTCCGAAGGCCACACTTAAGGTTCCCAGATCACTCCCTCTTCAAGGGACCCTGGTGCCATTATCCTATTCTCAGAATTGCCCTGAGGCCTCTGCCCTACCAGCAAAGCAGGGTTAGGGTGAACTCAACAAGGGCACGCAGCCTCACCAAGCACCTACTGTGGGCCAGGTTCAGGCTGGGCCAGGCACCCTGCATGTGCTGACATGGCACCCACGTACCAGGAACCAAGGAGACGGCACTGCCAAGGCCCAGCTCTAGGACTCAAGCTACACCTCGGCCACTGCCCCATGCCACCTACTCCACTGGGACTGGAGCAGGGGAGCCGGGCTGCCTGAGGGCAGGTCACACCTGGCCTGGCAAGAGGGTCCCTGATGCCACTTGGAGCCTGGCTTCTCTGTGGCCCTGGGGAGCAGACCCACCTCCTGGGGTGAGAATGAGGATGGCACAGATCCCAGAGGGTGGGCTCTGAAGCCAAAGGGCCAGGTTCACATGGTGGCCCCGCCACCCACCGTCATGGGCCCATCAAGTACATCCCATCCCGGCCTCCACCCATCACCTGAGGACGGACTGATGCCTGAAATGGTGGGAGATGACAGGTGTGGGCACGCTGCTGGGATCAGAGTTGATCCCAGGGAACCCACTTTGATGGCCAGCAGCTGCAGTGTCCAGGTGCTCTCCTCTGGAGAGGTCTGCTGCACAGGTGCAGAGTCCCCTCCCAGCGGTCCCCATGCCTGTGCTGGGAACTGACCATCAAGGTGGTCTGATGAATGAACTGGTCACTAGGAAGGGACACCACTAACTCCCCCAATTTGGAAGGCGGGGCTCCTTCTCCCTGCTGAGTGAGGTGGCAACCGAGAACTCCACACCCCCCATGCCCTTGCAGAATCTTCTCTCCTCTCACAGAGCCCACCCTCCCACAGGTCCCACTTTCCCCTGAACCCAGAGGCAGAGCCCCTCTGCCAGACAAGGGACGGGTAGGAGGAGTGGCTCCAACCTTACTCTGGTGGGCGTGCATCGTGCTTGACCCCTGAGCTCCTAGCTGTGCAGCAGAGGCCCAGGAAGGACTTGCCAGGGAGGGCCATAGGACAGGAGCAGGGCTGAGCTCTGCATGGACCCTGACTATGGGGGGGCCGAGGGCCCTGGTTCTGAGCCCCGTCCTGGGTCTGGGCATGATGCCTTGTAATCCCACAAAGGAGGCTTCTCTCTTTCATCGTTCAGCTAGGAAGACGCGAGCCTGCCCACAGGAATCAATACCCTGATTCCCACGTTGAGGAGAGGGCTGAGTGGGACTGGGCCCCACGCTCTTCAAAGGTTGCTCCCCTCAAGGTTGGCTCTCTGGGGAGCAACCTGAGCAAGGCAGTCCTGACTCCACCCTGCGCCTGCTCTGTGCTGGTCACCTCAGTACACAGAAGCCTTGAGTCTCAGTCCACCCAGGAACCAAATGTTCACTCCACCTACAGCAGAGACAACTGAGGCTCAGAGGGGTGGTCCAGACAGCCAGGAGGGTCTGCCCTGGAGACAGTGTGGAGGCCCAAGTCTCAGAAGACAGGTGAAGCCAGGGTCTCAAGGATACTGCACAAATAGGACTTCACTTTGAACTGGGAATGTCGTGGCAGCACCCTGGGGGCCAGGGCGCAGGAGAAGGGGAGAATACCAGGGCCAGGGGGAAGGCCGGGAGCCCCAGAACTGCCTCCATGCCCTTGGGACAGGGCAGTAGAGCGGCTCTAAAGGTATGACAGCCGAGGCTGCCCAGAAAGGGGGCCTTCATTGCTTCCACTTCGCTCGGGTGACCTCAACAGCCCCATGACCACACCCATTTGGCACATGCAGACAGAGGCCAAGTTATCCACCAGGCTGACAAGGAGAGGAGCTGGGATCAAACGCAGGATCAGATTCCAAGTGCTCCACTCGCTGGCCCCCAAACTAAGGCTGCTTGCCAAAACTGACCACAGGGTCCCCCGCCTGGCACTCTATACCTCAGTGGTCTCCCCTGCTCAGCCATCCCATCCCATCATGCTGAGACAAAGGGACCGAGGCCTGGGGTCCAGGAGACAGGACTGGAAGCAGGGCCAGGGTGGGCACATCCTGCCCATCCCCCTTTGCTGTCCCAGCCCAGGTCCCAAGTGGAAGCCAGAGTGACATGGAAACTGGCAGTGGGTGGGAGAGAGAGGATGCTCCTTGGTTCCCATGGCAACAGCTGCAGCGCTCAGTCTTTCAGGATAGACTCAGGTTAGGCCTCAGCTGCTGAAACACCCATTATTTCCGGGATGGTTACCTTGGTGACCCAGCAAATGAGGATGTGGTGGGAGGAGGGGGCAGAGAGGAGGGGTCAGATCAGGAAAGGCCAGGCAGGGGGCCGCCGGCTCAGAGGAAAGACTGCCCCCAATCCTAGACATGACCCTGGTCACACACTGAGCCTTGATCTTCAACACAGACTGACCTCTGACCCTGGCCACAGGGTGCCTAGCCCCCATCACAGACAAGACCTGATCCCAGTCACAGACCACCCCCCGACCTTGGCCGCACTCCCACCGCGGAGGAACACTCAGCGAGTGGTGGCTGCTCCCCATCACGTACTGAGCCCTGATCCCAAAGACAGACTGCCCCCTGATCTTGGCCGCGCTACCACCAGAGGGACACTCGGAGTGGTGGCTGCTCTTTATGTAATCGTTGTATCTTTAACGTGTGTCCCACTCACAGCTCACACCTGACAAATATCATTCAGACGAACGCATCCACAATGGGGGACTGTCCGCAAGGACTCCTGGGGCCCGCAGTACTGGGCAGAGGCTCTCAGGACCCCCTTTGCTGGGTGGCCACCGGGCTCCTGGGATGGGTGTGCTATGAGGGGGCAGCAGAGGAGTGGGAAAGGCTGGGGGGTGGGCTGCCCCTCCAGACCCAGAAGGAAGCAGCCATTCTTCCCTGGCTCAATGCCCTCACTTTCTGGATGCCTCATTTCCATCTCATTACCAGATGAACGGAGTCAATTAAAGGTGGTCAGGCAGCCTTGGCCACTCAGGAGAGAGGGCACATGGTGAGGGTGAGGGGGCTCCCAGCTTCCTTCCCACCCTGACGGCCCAGCCTGGAGGCTGTGGCCTCCCTGGCCCCTGTGGCCCCAGTTGGCCGGGATGAGGGCCCTGTGAGAGGCCTGCATTCTGCTAGGCCTTCCTGCTTCCTGGGCAGAGCTCTCCCCAGCCCAGCAGGCGGAGCAGCAGAGGCAATGGGTCAGCCCCTGTCCATTCCTGCCCTGCTCTTGCCTACCAGGCTGGTTCCCCAGGCATCCAGGGCGTGGTCCAGAGCCTCTGAAGTTAGGGCCTGTCCTGGGGCAAGGGGACTCCTCCTCAGCCCTCTGCATGGATGTGCAAATGAGGACCAAAGGGGACAGGACCTCTCTCTGAATTCCCCCACACAGTCCCCCGTTCCCCCCATGGGTCCTGACTTGGCCCATCTCACCAGAAGCAGCAAAATACAAAGAGACTATCAGGAGAAGGAGCGGAACATGGAGCTGACGGGCCGGCGGAGCAGGAGGGCTGCTGCAGAGGTGCCGTCAAGAGGGGTCAGAGGTGGAGGAGAGGGGACAGCTGCTCTGGCCCAAGAAACACTTGCCAGCAAGATGCGTGATGTGGCCATGTGGCATTTGGACAGACCAGGCCAGGGCAGGGCTGAAAACTGGGCCAAGTGTTGGCCTGGGCCTCCTGCTGACTCCCAGCTGGGCTGCGGATGGAGGGACACATGTGACCCAGCCTCCCCTAACCAGCGTGAGGGGCGAAGCTCCCTGGCACATGCTCAGCCAGCAAGATCTTGGGCCAGGCACCTGCCTGGCTCAGCTGTGTGTATTCTGAATGACTGCTGGACCTCTCTGGTCTGCAGCCACCCCACCCTGACATACATGTGTACACATATACACACCCTCCCAGCAGAGTGCTGTGCAGGAGACACCCCAGGCAAAACCCACCAGGTAACAAGAGCTGGCTCTGCCCTGTCTCCCCCTTAGAAGCTGTGTAGCCCTGGATGCTGCCTTAACCTCTCTGTGCCTCATTCCACTACATTAAGTATTAATCCAGGGCCTCCTGTATGCTGGGTTTCATCAGCAAGCAGGGCAAATTCCTCTGCCTTGTTGGGGGTTACATCGTGGCAGGACAGAGAATAAGGGCACAGGAATTACCCGCTATTCACAGGTGACGCCATGTGGGAAGTGAAAAATAGGGTGTGGAGAGAGTGCGGCTGGGGCTGCTGCCACTTGAAGCAGCACGGTCAGGGAGTCAAGATGGCCAGGGCAGGAACAAGCTGAGGGAGGGAGCCCTGTGGGTGTGTGGGGAAGTGTGTTCCAGCCCAGGGAACAGCCTGTGCAAAGGCCCTGCACAGGAGGCCGCCTCGCTGAGGACCCATCCCCGGGCTGCTGGGAGGAGTAAACTGGTTGACAGGTGGTGCTTCCTGCACAAAGGAGACACTCAGACGCAGCTGCTGTCACCACCACCAAGATGATGTTTACTCCCGAGGTCTCAGAGCATCAAGGCCTTCAGAGTCCCAGGCACGCGAATGGGGGTCTGAGCTGCCCCTGGGACTGGGTGACCGTGTCCTGTCCTGCAGCTGAGCTCCCCGCTTTACATCGTGGCAGCCCCAGCCCTCAGGACCTGCCAGCCGTCTTCCCCCAAGGCCCCCAGCCCTGCCACACAGCCTCGACACGCGCTTTGTCACAACTGCTGAAATTGGCCCACACACGCACTCACACACGGTGGATGCGAGCACCTCCCAAGCTCACACATATGCAGAGAAGAATGCAATGCACACATGTACATACTGACGTGCTGGAAGGGGGCAGGCGAGACCATGTGCACACACATGCCCCATGCACTGCGCACATGCACACACACCCTTTGTGCACACAACACCCTGCGGGAAGGAGGGGAGCTCCCCCAGCCAAGGGGACAGTGACCTCCGCCTTGCACAGCCCAAAGATCTGCCCTCCAGGCCTCCCACCCCAGCGCTGGGGCCCTGATACACGGATGCAAGACTGGGATTTTCTGATGTTTCCTGGATGCCACACCTGCACCCTCGTCACGGGGCTCTGGCCACCTCTTCGCTCCTATCCAGATCCTCTCTGGTAACTCGCTGCTTCAACATGTATCTAACCTGGGGTCCTTGGCCTGGGGGCCATGAAGAGAAACAGGTCCAGGATAACCAACTTCCTTTGCAACCCCACGTAGCTTATTCTGTGCCTCTACAGATGATATTCTATGGGATCCATCATTGCCACCGGCTCAGGAGAGGCCAAGCTGTCCTGGACCATGTCACCTGGCCACATGATGACCTGCTGGCATGAATACTCAGCCCACACTGGCCCCTGCTGCCCTCCCTGCCCTGGCTAAGTTCCCACCCTCCCTCAACATCCTGGGCTTCCTGCAAAAGGGGGATCCCCTCCAAGGGTCTGCAGGGCTCCCAACCTGCCCTGCTGCCACGGAGGCCAGCCCGGGGTCCTGCACAGGTACTCCTCTCACCAAGGAAACCAAACTGCTAAGAAGGTGGACTGTGCCCCAGCCCATCCTTGCTGGGACGTCCCCAGCACACTCATACAACTGCCATTCCCTCTCATGGTCACAAGGCTTGCCTGCACCTCTTCCAGAATCTTAACCACAGCCCCATGATAAGGCACACCGACTCCAGATGGCACGCAGTTCCAACACCAGGGACCCCCTCACCTGGGACCTGACACCAGCTTCTTGTGTTCAGGTGTTAATGCCTCCTCCCTCCCCAAACCCAGAAGTTAGCTGCAAGACAAAAAGGACTTTCCTTGTGCCTCTTCACTGCTCATCGTCCCTCAAGCAGAACACCTCCCGGGAGCTGGGGAACTAGTTGCTGAATAAGGATTTGCACAGCCACACCACATGCAGCCCCAAACTGCATCTCCTGAACACACTTTCCGACAGCCCACTCTCCTCATTTTGTCCCCATGTCCCAGGAGGCCCCTGCAGACCCTGCCACAGGCCACAACAGTGTGCTGGCCCATCAGAACAGTCCTACCTGCAAAAGAGGAGAGACCTTTCCCTAGCCCGAAATGACACCTCCCTCATCCAGGGAGAAACCAGACCCACCCTTCCCTGAACAGTCAGCAAGCACCTCCCAGTGTGCTGCACCACTCCCGGCCCTGGGGGCCTCAGGCAGGCACCCCAGGTCCCTATTCTCACAGTACAACTGGCTTCCCCGAGGGAGCCCTAAGGGATGGGAGGCCAGGGCAGGCCTGAAAAGGAGACCGTCTTCCCCTGCCCTCTGCCTAGATAGCTGTCCCCTGGGCCTCTCCCCGCTGGTCACTCACCTGGAGTGCATGTCCGCCCTGGTCCTGGGTCAGGCTGGTGAGGCAGCTCTCAGGGCCACCGGGCATGTCGCTGGGGTTGCAGTTGCCCATGACCAGGTGCTCCACGGAGAAGTTGTCGCTGGGGTGGGGCCCTGGGTCATCGTCCTGGGGCGGCTGCTGCCCCTTCATCTGCAGGAACTGCTTGCTGGCCTGCAGGAAGCCCAAGGGCCCCGAGGGGTCGCAGAGCCTCGGCACCTTGTCAAAGCTCTCCAGGCCCAGGGAGGTGTGCGTGGGTTACAGGAAGAAGTCCAGCTAGTAGACGCGGATGTGGGCCGGGCTGCTGCAGGTGGGGCTGCCTTGTGCACCTTCATTTAGTGCACGTGGTGGTGCGGGTCCAGGTCGCACAGGGTCCAGGAGCGCCGCAAGGCACTGGTGGGGAACTCGGCAGCCGCCAAGAAGTCCCTGAAGAACATGCCCTGCACCAGCATGGGGCGCGGCCCGGCCCCAGGACCCACGTCTGCCCCCGAGGCCACGCTTGGCTGGCTCCCCCGTAGCAGCAGCAGCGGACTGAAAATCCACAGGGCACCCGGGGCAGCGGCCTGGCCCCTCATCCTTGCCGGGGGGGCCGCCGGGGTTCTGCGGGCTGGACAGGCAGGTGTGGGCCAGGTCGAAGGTCTCTGAGCGGAGGCAGGAGGAAGAGAGGGCTTCAGCCGACCAAGGGGGCAGCAGTGGCTCCTAACATCCGGGGCCCGGACGCCGGCCTGGGGCTGCCAGCAGCGGCTGGAAGAGAAAGCAGAAGAGAGGACTGTCAGCCCCGTGGGGAGGCCGAGACTCGAGCATGCTGGGGACAGTGCCCACCCCGAGCTTGGGGCCTTGAAACAGGCCCTGGCTTTGCTCTCAAGCACCTGCTCTATGCACCTGTCTGTTACCTGCCAGTGTGTTCACCTGCAGGGGCAGGAGGGGCAGGAGGGGCAGGAGGGGCAGGAAGCCAGGGGCCCGGGCACCTCTCCCACCTCGGCCTGGGTGGGAGTAGTGGGCAGCCCCGGCCAGGGCCACAGGCCACATGGGCCTCGGCTGTGCCCATCTGGAGACACAAACTGGCATAGCCCCCCTGCTCTAGGCCTGACTGGAAGCCCTGCGGTGGCCGTGGGGGTCATTCCCATTCTGGGCCTCTGTGGCCTCTCTGACCTCACCCCTCCCCAACCCCATCTTTCAGGGAAGGATCTCCAAACCCAGTGAGAGGGGGATGGAGAACAGGGGAGCAGAGGAAAAAAAGTCATCCCACCCATCCCACAGCCTCCCTGCAGCCCCAGTCTCCGAACCTCAGCCCATGTGGGTGCAGAGACCCCTCCCATCTTGGCCTCCTCACATCAAGAGTGACCTGTTCTTTGGGGGATGAGGGTGGAGACAGACCCCGGTCTCTGGCTGTGACCGACAGTCAACTGCACCCTCGCAGCGCCCACCCACCCTGCCCCCCGTCACAGGGCGCCTCAGGTGCCCCCTTCAGCCTCCCACTTGCACTCCTGCCAGGAAGCTCCCTCCCTCCTTTACCACCCATCCAGAGTCTCCTGGAGCCACTGGGTCCAGGCTTCTGCCTGGACTGACCCCTGCATCCTGCCTTGGCCGGGTCGGCAAGGTTGCCCTCCCCCCACTTCATGGTGAGGAAACCGAGGCTCAGACGAGATCACAGTAAGGAGGCGGGAGTACCCACACATGAACGCCCCACACTGACCCCCATCTCGTGCCCCTGGGGTCTCCTGCCCTGCTCCAGGAGAGGGTGCCGGCTGTGTGCTGCCCGCTCACACCCAGGGGAGGGGGGCAGCTCCCGGCCCAGGTGAGCGGGGACGCACCAAAGCTGTCCTGGCCTCAAGAAGCCAGCACCGCCCTTCCTGGACTCACCCCCCACGTGAACCCTGGGAAGTTCCTTCTGCCGCCAAGCCTCAGTTTTCCTACCCTTCCCAAAGCCCCTGGCCGGACACCACCCCACACAGCAGCAAGGCCAGCGGGCAGAGGAGGGAGAGACTGCAGCCTGCGCCCTAGAGCTGGCCCGGCCTCCTGGCATTGCCACCACCGCTCTGCGGACTATGCACACACTGGCCTCCTGCCCACAGGGACTCCTTGCTTCTGGCTGCCTGGGCCCAGCTGGCCGGCAACATAATGTCGGTCACTGCTGTGCAATCCCCTCCTGGGGTCCGTCCTGACAGGTCTGTGGGCTCGGCAAGAGCTGGGCATGGGCGGCCTCCAGCTCTGAGCGAACCGGGCCAGGACGGCTGGACTCGGGCTGCCCCTCTCGTGGCTGTGTGGACTCGGGCCCATCTCTCACCTCCCAGCCTCAGTGTCCCCATCTGTAAGATGGGAGTGAGGCTTCACGCACTCAGCACAAGGGTTAAGAGCTGGACCTGCTGATTTACCCAGAGATGAGGCAGGAGAGGACGCCAGGGGTAGAAAGGCCAGTTGGGGATGCTGCGTCACCAGGGACGGACCTGTGGGGGCTCTTCAGTGGCAAATGTTTATGTCCTCTGAGGAGGGAACTTGCCAACTCCTCATGCTGCCCCTCTGAGCAGTACTGGACAAACTTGCACTGGGCCCCTATCATTGGGAAGCTTGCTCTCTTGTCCTGCCTCTGGACCAGTCTGGGGACAGTCTTGGGGGTGGGCAGAGCCACCTGCCATGGCCACCCACCCCCATGATTCGGGACACAGGCCAGGTCCAAGGTCCCACAGTCATTCACAGACCTGGGAGGCTGCCAGCCCGGCCTCGCAGCTGCATGGCTGTGGGACCAGAAATCTCACCTGAGCCTCAGCCCCAGCTGCAGCCCCCAGCGCCCCACCCGGGGCCCCAGCCCCAGGACAGACCCTCTCTGATATCCTGGAGAACCCCAGCAGGAAGTCGGATCGTAGTCCACTGCCTCCCTCAACACCACCCGACTCTCAACGTGACAACTGCCTCACATGGTCCTATCCCCACTGACCCGGGGTCAAGGCCATTTCGAAACCCAGCACCTTCCTCTGAGGGGCCTGCACCGTCAGAGATGGCCCAGGCTGGGCCCATACTCTCCCCTCCTCGTCTCAGCCCCTGGCAGCACACCCCACAGCCCACCTGTATGGGAACCAGGTACAGCCCGGAGTAGACGCTCGGATTGTGTGCTGGGGGTGAGAAGGTGGTGGAGGCAGGTGCGAGCAGGGCCACCTCCAACACGCTGTGGACTCGCAGGCCGGGAGGGAAAAGCAGGGCTCACAGTGGGAGGGGACCACCACTGGGCTCCATTCCGTGCCGGGCGCTAGGTCCCCACAGCAGCAGTCCTGGGGGCACATGCTGCGGCTCCACTTTGCGGATGGGCACGTGGGGGCCGCAGAGGAGCCACCCTGGAGGGGCTCACAGGTCCTGGGCACCAGAGACAGGATCCGAGCCCAGGTCTGCTGGACAAAGTCCCTGCCCTCTGCACGGCCTGGCACTGCCCCAGGACAGGCAGCACCGATCTGAATTCTGCCCCTGTCCCAGGACCCATGGGAGCCGGACCGAGTCGAGGCCCTCCCGGCATCCCTGTGGGCCGGCCTCATCAGCACCAGCTCACTCCTCTCTTCAGTGCATGTTGGGGGAGCCAGGCCCACCCGCTGTCCTGCACAGAGGGCAAGAGGGGGCAGTGAGCATTAGAAGCAGAACAGCACCCCAAATCAGAACTGCCCCTCGGAGAGCCCGCCCTGGCAGCACAGCGGGGCAGGCCTTCGGGGAGGAAGGAAGCAGGGGGAAGATGCTCAGGACACAGCTGAGAGAACCTCAGCTCCAGCTGGACTGTGGGGCCTGGTGGGGGCGTTTCTGGCCTGGACCCTGAGGAGGTGGGAGGTGCCAGTGGGGAAGGAGTTTAGGGGAAGGTGAGGGCAAAGCCCCATCAGGCAGCCACACCCCTAGGACTGAGGCTCTGGACAGAGATTTCAGCTGCTCTTGGGACCAGAAGACAGCGCAGAAGAGCCCACCCATGAGGTTCTCAAACAAGGTTCCTTAGAGCCCTGCGACTCCACAGTGGGGATCATCCTCTAGAACTTGAACTGCTCCACCCCCTGGGCATTGGGGCAGGCTCTGCTGGCCAGAAGGTGGTCCCACTGTTAGTCTGAGCACCACGGAACTGGCCCACGCTGCCTCTTCTGGCTGGATCCCGAGGCAGAGCTGGGCAGGGGCCCAGGCTGCCAGCACGGACAGCTCCTGCACCCTCTCACCTCCCAAACCTGCCACTGCCCTGCATCTCTGCTCCTCAGAGAAGCCCTCCATACTCTGCTCCATTCACGTCCTCCGCGTGTGCCAAGGACCACTCCAACCAGCATGCCAGCCTGGGGGAAGGAGGGGGAGCTGCCCGGGGAGGTGGGGGAAGCTGGCCTCCACGTTGCCCAGCCCCAAGATCTGCCCTCCCGTTCTCCCACCCCAGCACTGGGGACCCTGAGACACTGATGGAAGATGGGTTTTTTGGTTGGTTTCCTGGACACCACACCTGCCCCCCTTCCCAGGGATCTGGCCACCTCTTCCCTCCTCTCCTGATCCTCGGCTTGGGGCTATGAACAGAATCAGGTCCAGGATAACCGGCTTCCTCTGTAACCCCACTTAGCTTATTCTGGGCCTCTACAGTTGCTACTCTGTGGAACCCATCAGCCCCACTAGCTCAGGAGAGGCTAAGAGCCCTGGACCACATCACCTGGCCCACAATGACCAGCCAGCATGGAAGCCCAGCCTGGCCCCTGCCACCCTCCCCCTGCCCTGGCTATGGCCCCAGCCTCCCTTGACTCCCTCAGTGTCCTACAAGAGGGTCTCCCCTCCAAGTGTCTGCAAGGCCCTCCGCCTGCCCTGCCGCCATGGAGCCCTGCCCAGTGTCCCAGCCCACTGATCGTGTCCTCCTGTGCAGGTGCCCCTCTCACCAAGGAAACCAAACTGTTAAAAAGGTGAACCGAGCCCCAGCCCCTCCCTGCTGGGACCTGCCCAGCACACGCGCACCCCCGCCTCTGTCTCTGATGTCCACAGGCCTTGTCCGCACCTCCCCCGGAATCTTGCACACGACCCTCTGACCAAGTGAGCCACTGACTCCGGGTCACATGCAGCTCCAACACCAGGGACCCCACCTCCTCAATCCCGCGCATCTTATATTTGGCTGTTAGTGCCTCCTCCCTCCCCCGCCCCAGAAGGCAGCTCCACGGCACAAAGGACTTTCCTTGTGCCTCTTCACTGCTCATCGTCCCTCGAGCAGAACACCTCCCAGGAGCTGGGGAACTAGTTGCTGGATAAGGATTTGCACAGCCACACCACAGGCAACCCTAAACTGCATCTCCTGACCACACTTCTCGACAGCCCACTCTCCTCATTTTTCCTCCCATGTCCCAGGAGACCCCTGCAGACCCTGGCCACGGGCCTCAGCAGCCTGCTGGCCCATCAGAATAGTCCTACCTGCAAAAGTGGAGGGACTTTCCCCCAGCCAGAAGTGAGAAACTCCCTCATCCAGGGAGAAACCAGACCTATCCTTCCCTCCTTCCTTCTGTCCCTTCTGCCATTCCCTGAACAGTCAGCAAGCACCTCCCAGTGTGCTGGCACCATGCCCGGCCCTGGGGGCCACAGGCAAGCACCACAAGTCCCTATTCTCTCAGTGAGCCTGCAGAGAACTATTCTTGGTGTAACTGGCTGCCCGAGGTAGCCCGCAGGGACAGGTGGCCAGGGCAGGCCTGAAGCAGAGACTCTCTCCCCCCTGCCCTCAGCCTAGATAGCTGTCCCCTGGGCCTCTCCCCGCTGGTCACTCACCTGGAGTGCATGTCCGCCCTGGTCCTGGGTCAGGCTGGTGAGGCAGCTCTCAGGGCCACCGGGCATGTCGCTGGGGTTGCAGTTGCCCATGACCAGGTGCTCCACGGAGAAGTTGTCACTGGTGTGGGAGGGGGCCTGCCCCAGGGCCCAAGGTGACCGTCCTGGGGCGGCCGCTGTCCCTTCATCTGCAGGAACTGCTTGCTGGCCTACAGGAAGGCCAGTGGCCCTGAGGGGTCACGGAGCCTCAGCACCTCATGAAAGCTCCCCCTGCCCAGGTAGGTGTTGGTGGACTCAAGGAAGGAGTCAAGGTGACAGATGCGGACGTGGGCAGTGCTGCCTCGGCCTCCTTCATGTAGAGCATGCAGCGGTGCGGGTTCGAGTTGTGCAGCATCCAGTAGCAGTGTGAGTCTTCAGCAGGGAACTCAGCAAGTGACAAGAAGTACCCGAAAAACTTGCGCTGCACCAGCTCCCATGGCCACACGTGCCTGGAGCCCCAGCAGATTAGCAGGAGCGGCAGTAGAAGGAAGATCGAGAGGGCGCCCGGGGCAGATGCCTGGCCTGTCATCCTAGCTCTGGGGCTGCCAGGGTTCCACGGGCTGGGCAGGCAGGCATGGGCCAAGACCTGATATGCCAGGGTCTGGTGGTGAGCGGAGCTGGGCCGGGCCGGAGCCAGGGCACGGGGTCCCTGAGCGGAGGCAGGAGGAAGAGAGGGCTTCAGGAGACCAAAGAGACAGCAGTGGCTCCTAACATCCGGGGCCCTCACACCGGCCTGGGGCTGCCAGCAGTGGCTGGAAGAGAAAGCAGAAGAGGGGACTGTGAGCACTGTGGGGAGTCTCGGATTCTCGCGCGCTGGGGGCAGTGACCACACTGGGCTTGGGGCCCTGACACAGGCCTCGGCCTTGCTTGCTCTCAGGCAACTACTCTCTGTACCTGTCCATTTGCCACCTGCCAATGTGTCCAGAGGAGCTGGGAGCCAGGGGTCTGGGCACATTCTCCCCAATTTAGGCATGGGTGGGAGCAGTGGGAAGCCCCTTCCAGGGTCACAGGCCACATGGGCCTCAGCTGTGGCCAAATGGATGGACAGACTGGCATGGCTGCCAGGGTTCTGGGCTTGCCTGCAAGCCCTGCGGTGGCCCTGGGGTTCATTCCCACTCTGGGCTTCTCTGACCTTAGTCCTCCCCCAACCCCATCTTTCAGGCAGGAATCTGCAAACCCATAAAGAAGGAATGCAGGACAGAGGAGCAGAGGAGAAAGCTCACTCCAGCCATCCCACAGCCTCCCTGCAGCCCCACCCTCTGAACCTCAGCCCATGTGGGTGCAGAAACCCCTCCCACCTCTACCTCCTCACATCAAGAGTGACCTGTTTTTTGGGGGATGAAGGTGGGGTCAGATCTCAGTCTCTGGCTATGACTGACATCCAACTGCCTCCTCTCTGCCCCCACCCACCCTGTTGCCTGTCACAGGACCCCTCAGGTATTCCCTTCAGCCTCCTGCCTGTGCTCCTGCCAGGAAGATTCCCTCCCTTCTACCCCCTCCCCTGGAGTCTCCTGGAGCCACTGGGTCCAGGCTTCTGCCTGGACTGACCCCTGCATCCTGCCTTGGCCTGGCCAGCACTGTTACCCTCCCCCCATTTCATGGTGAGGAAACTGAGGCTCAGATGAGCCCACATTGAGGAGGCGGGAGTACCCACACATCAACCCCCAAGACTGACCCCCATCCCGTGCCCCTGGGGTCACCTGCCCTGCTCCAGGAGAGGGTGCTGGCTGTGTGCTGCCCGCTCACACCCATGGGAGGGGGGCAGCTCCCGGCCCAGGTGAGCAGGGACGCAGCGGAGGTCTCCTGGCCTCAAGAAGCCAGCACCGCCCATTCCAGACTCACCCCCACGTGAACCCTGGGAAGTTCCTTCTGCCGCCAAGCCTCAGTTTTCCTACCCTTCCCAAAGCCCCTGGCCGGCCACCACCCCACAGCACTGAGGCCAACGGGCAAGAGGGAGACTGCAGCCTGTGCCCCAGAGCCTGTGCCTGGCCTCCTGGTGCTGGCTCCTCCGCTCTGCTGACCATGCACATGCCGGCTGCCTACCCACAGGGACTCCTTCCTTCTTTCTGCCTGGGCCCAGCTGGCCGGCTACGCAAGGTCGGTCACTCCTCTGCCGTCCCCTCCTGGCGTCCTTCCTGACAGGCCTTGTAGGCACAGTAAGAGCTGGGCGTGGGTGGCATCTGTGTTAAGGCACTATGAACATCTTTCTTTTCTAATTTGTTAGGCAGTGACTTCATGAAGTTGATATTTCTGAGTCATCTACGAGAAAAGAAAAGATAAACCTTCACAAATCCTGTTCGTGGAGTCAGACGTCCTATTAAGAATGGGAAAAAGAAAATCTCGAGAATAAAAATTGAATTCAAACCCCAGGAGTATACTACTTTACAGTATAATGTGCAAATATCTGACTTTCTAGTCTTGGGAGTGGCCCATTTGGGACTCTAACTGAACCAGGGTCATTCATTTTTTCTTCACTCATTTATTTTAAAAGTTGTTATGCACCTGAATTAGGTGTATCCACTACACAAAAGGTAACATAAACATATAAACAGTAATAATTTACACTAGAAATTGACAAGTGTAACTCTACACAAAATATTTAAAACAAAATGACAATGAAACCACTATACATTAACTCATGGGATCTCAATAAAAATTCATAAACTACGAGTATCTAGTGAGTAAAGAAGTAATGCCAATTAAGCTAAGATAAACCCAAGAATAGAAGTACAAAAAGGAATATCACAGAAAGAAACAATAGAGGTTTAAGAAAACACCCAATTAGTCTTTGGAAAGACTAACAAAGTAGAATAATCCCTTCTTAATAAAAAAAAGAGAAGCACAAATAACACATTAACAGGTTAACAGATCAAAGAAGGAAAATATGTGATCATCTCAATACACAGAGAAAGCGAAAGCATTTGATAAAATACAGCGCCCGGTCTTGACAAAAGTAAAAACAATATAAAACACTCTAACTTAAACTGGCAATGGAACTTTGCAATTTAATACAAAAATTATCTATCAAAATCCTTCAATAAAAACCATATTTAATATAAAATGTTAGACATTCATTTTTAAATCAGGAATGAGAGTGCACACTGTCATTGCCTTTTTTCAATAAAACCCCAAAGCTCCTAGACCTCTAATAGAAGACTGAAAAAAGCATAAAGATTGGAAAGGAAACAAACTACCATGGCTCTTAGAAAATATTATGGTAATAAAAAAAATCTAGACACTATTTGAATGAAAAAAGAATTCAGCCTGGTTGCTAGATCTAAAACAACATCCTACACTTAGTAACATGCACCGACAGTGATCAGTAAAACATGTCATCTAACAAAATTTCCTTTCAGAATGTTAACAACAAGTATCTGGGAACAAATTTAAGAAAATATGCAAGAGACAGGTAAAATACAAAGTTATAAAACCTCACCAAAGAGCACAGAAGGCATTTCTAAAAGGCAACCATGTTCCTGAATGTGAAAACAGTATCATAAAATGTCAACCCTCCTGGAATTCATCTATAAATTTAATCTATTTTTTCATCAAAATCCCAGAAAATGCATTATTTTTAAAGACATGTGACAATGTGATTCCTAAATTGATATGAAATACTAAGAGGGCAACAACAGCCAAAGAGTTTTAAAGAAAAAGAATGATGAGGGAAGAATTTCTTTTCAACTAATAAATCTTCTTTTAAAGCTATATTAATTAAAATCTGTGGTATCAGTCTAAGGAAAAACAAATGACCAAAATAACAGAGCAGAATCTACAGTAACATCCATGTATATTTGGGAGTTTGGTGTGTGGCATTAAAAGTAAGTGAAGACAGGACAATAAAATTATATGTGGACCATCAGTCATCCACATGGAAAAATATATATAAATCCCTTTCTTGACCTGTTTACAAAAATAAATTCCAGATAGGTTAAAAGCCAAAATGTAAAAAGCTAAACTATAAAACTCATATAAGAGGATATCCTTTATGCAATTAAAGTAGGGATGGAAATAAAGTCACACACACAAAATTTAAACTTTAAACGGAAAAGACTGATAAATTGAAACAGAAATCACTAAAAGCAAATTTAAAAAACATGCCATAACAGCCTGGAAGGACGCACCTCCAACATAAAAAATCACATAGCATTACAAATCCAGAAATCAGCAAGAACTTCTAGAAATCAGTACAAAGGGCAAATCCTCAACAGGAAAATGGGCCAACGATATGAACAGATAGTTCAGGGAAAAGAAAATCCAAAGTGTCATTAAACACATGGAAAGAGATGCAGTGTCACAAGTCATCAATGAGAACCATCACACAGGTGGAAGTTAAGACGTCTAAAACAACAAGGGCTACATGTCATGCTCTATCAAATTAAAAAGAAGACTTAAGAAGTCGAAGTATTAGGAATCTGCAAGGATGTGGAAAAACAGCAAACTAAAAACACCGATGATGAGAATGGAAACAAGTAAGAAATCAACTTGGCAAAAACCAGTGGAATTAAGCTACTGTATTGTCTGAAGAATTCCACTTCCAGGGATATTAAGGTATGTTACTTAGAGAAACCTCCCGTGAGTACACAGGAGCTATGCACAAAGCTGTCCCATGTAGCATAGTTTACAGCGGCAAAAGGCTGAAGACAACCTGAAGGTCTGTGAGTCAGGAAATACATAAACTGAGGCAGCTCAGTCAGTGGGCTACTTTTACTTACCTACTTACTTATTTATTTGTTTATTTACTTTCATAATTGAAGTACAGTTAGTTTAAAACGTTGTGGTCAGTCAACAGACTACTCTATATGTATACAAAGTAATAGATAAAAATTAATAAAAAACAATTTGCATTTGGATATATATGGCATAATAACATTAATGCAAATTTTTAAAATATATAAAACTGTATCTTGTGTTCTATAGGTAAATACATACATAGGAAAAATAAAAAACATGGATAGGAAGGAGAAACTGCCCATCTTCAGGTTGGCGGTAAGCTCAGGGGGACATGTCAGATAACGGGTGCTTTATTTCTAAAACAAACAAAACAACAAAGATAGAAGCCAGTACAGCAGAGTGTTCACATCTATAAAATTGGGTTGGTGGGGATACATGTATCTGATGTTCTGCACACTTCTATACATTTGAAATATTTCATAATTAAAGTTTTGTAAGTATGTGGGCAGTTCAGGAGGTGGATGTGGAAAATGCAGGTTACCGCTTCAGGAGTACGGACAGCAAAGGAAAGGAGGCTTGATGGAGGCTTAAAAACAAATTTTAAACAGGGAATGTGCTGCCTCTTCTTGTAGACTAGAGTTCACGTGTATATGCGTATATATGTAGGTACGTGCGTGCGCGTGTGTGTGTGTGAGCACAATCATTTTCATTTGGAAACAGGAGAAAACAAGGAAAAGAGGATCCAGACAACGCCTGTGCTGAGGCTCCTAGGCCGCCATTAAGCCAGTAGGTCCCAGCACAGCAGGACTCTCTTAACATCAGTGCCTGCAAGTAAGAGCGTGATTTTTTCCTTTTTGTATTTTCACGGTACTCCTTTTTCTACATTTACCATGTTGGCTAGAATGTCTGTGAACCTTGATTAATAACAATGATGGACATATGCTGTTTCTGATTTTACTGGAATAAATGGAGATGAAATTTATCACAGCAATGGAGACCATGCACCATGGAGTCAGAGTATCTGAGTTTGATCTCAGGTGCTAGCACTTACCAAGTACAAACTTAGGCAGGTACTTTAAAGTATGAGTCTCCCTTTGCACATTTATACAATGGTGAATGATTAAGGAAATTTGACTCTTGCCTCCTCTACATCATTGGTCTTACCTGAATGGTTTCTTCCAGGCAGCAGCAATCCAGGCCTGACAGCATCTCTATAACCTGGTTGGGGCTGAATGGACACAACAGCTCAGTGAACAGCTCTGTGACACAGGGAGACATTCACAGCAATTCTTGATTTACATGGAGATCTTCTCTGAAAACAAAAAAGGCAAGAGAGCAGCATTATGTAATCACATCTATAATTAAGGCTACAGGTAAAAAGTATGTTACCTTAAAACCAAGACCACAGTTTGGCCAGGTAAAATTGCAAATTACATCAGAGACCCTCTAAATAACATTATTTCTCACTTTAATGGTTGTCAAAACTATGTATTTTAGACCTAAACTTTATCTACTCTTTTGGGAATTTCTATTTTAATAATAGTATTGACTTACAAAATATCACACTTACACATGTGTAAAGGGAGAATTTTGTAAGACACACAAGGCTTTCTTTTGTCAGCTTTAAAATAAAGTATATGTATGCCTTTGACCCACATACCCACACCTCAACTGCATCCCAAAACTCAGGATGGAGAAAATATTCACTCTTACTCAGTGAAAGTCATTTTGAATTATAATCTTGTATAGTAGGCTATTTCTCGGGGAGAATAAACTGTTTTGAAAAGCCTACATTAAAATGATTCTAAAATTTAAATTCTGGTTTTAAAATATTTGACAAAGAAAATGAATACTGTGCAGGAATGAAAACGTCTGGTCTAGTCCTTCCCCAAACTCCAAAAACTGCACAAAAACAGGCCTGTCTGGACTGCGCTTCTAGACCTCTGGACTTCACAGCCTCCCTCAGTGTCTTGTTTTGACAACTTAGGGCCACCTCAACTTGGCCTACATCCTGACTGTGTGAACTCTCTGCTCATTCCCACGTGTCCAGTCCTTGGGGTGGGGGGTGGCATATAATGACTACTTGGGACCTTTTACACTGAAAATTCAAATAATCACTCACAACCCATAAGAGTAAAGAAAATTATTTTCCACGTATCTTTTATTAACAGCAAGTTGTTTCACAAGACCACAAAGCTAAAGTTTCAGCTTTCCATATACATCCAGGTTAAAAAAGCCACAACACACTCCTGTGCCAACTAAATACAAAACCCTAAGTGAGTACATCGGTCTGCCTAAAAAACACTTTAAATGTCTTAACTACAGGTAACTTTAAATGTCTTAACTAAAGGTAGCAAAGCCACGCCTACAACCTGTAGGAATTTATAACATAATAAACAACAATGTTCCACAAACTGGACAGGCAACTGACTGGCTCAGACAGAAGGTTGTCCTCAGGCAAGAAGGAATCCAGCAGCTTCGGTGCCTTCAGTCTCCATGCTGACCCTGTACGCTGCACAGAGCTGCCAGGATTGCTCATTCAGAACAGCCACAATACCAAACACGCATTCATGAGACACACACCAAAGCAGATGAGTGCACCATTCTCTCTAACAGCAAAGATCCTGACATGTGAAACCAATGGAACAGCAGAGAGAAGGCAGATTTTTCAGGGGGTTTGGTCAATTTCCACTTTCCTACTTACATGCACTTCCCAATTCTTTAGAACATGACTCGAAGAAAGCATCACCATGTGCCCAGAGTTGCAGATCCCTCACACCACCGACCAAGCAAAGCACACACTGTGGAGTCAGCCACTTGAACTGGGCCCAGTGCGGTCAGGGGGCGGTGGCCATGGAGGCAGGGGCAGAAGGGTGCCCTGAGGGAGCCAGTGGATTTGCTTCAGGCTCCTCTGTCTCCCCTACACCTGGCTTGCCGGCAGCCTTTGCTGCCCCAGGTGGCAGGACACACATTTCCCAGTTTGCTTACCAGAGGCTGGGGAGATGGGGTCAGCCATTAGCGGTCAGGTGGTCCCTGCCCCCCACCTCTACCATGACACGGCTGCTTCCCAGGAGAAAGCGGACTGGGACACGTATGTCCCATGACCTGGGGTGGCAGAGGCCACCCCCAAGGCACGCCGGCTGCAAGGAAAACTGGAGCAAAGAGGCCAGCTCCTCCAAGGCAGGCCCCCTCCCCCAGCTGCCCCCTGCTCCCTAACTGCACCAGGCCCACCTCCTGGGAGCTGGCTGACTTGGGGACATGCCTACAGCGAACCTGGGGCAGCAGAGGCCACAGCCAGGCCAGGCCACAGGGAAGATGGGAGCAAATGACTGGCTCACAAGGGGCAGCCGCCCTCCTCCCACCACCGCAGCCACTGCTGCTACTGTCCACCCAGCCTCCTTGACTGCACTGAGCCCATGGTCTTACCAAAATGGATACAGAGGGAACATATATTAATATAATAAAAGCTATTTATAACAAACCTATAGCCAACATAATACTCTACGGTGAAAAGCTGAAAGCCTTTCCACTAAAATCTGGAACAAGACAGGGATGCCCACTCTCACCACCTCTATTCAATACAGTATTGAAGGTCCCAGCCATAACAGACAACAAAAAGAGAAAAAAGGGATCCAAGTTGGAAAAGAAGAGGTAAAACTGTCATTATATATCATTATGTGACATGATACTATATATAGAAAACCCTAAAGGCTCCACACAAAAACTACTAGAATAAAAGAATTCAGCAAGGTAACAAAATACAGCATCAACATACAGAAATCAGCAGCATTTCTTTACACGAAAGTAATAATCCCTTTTAAAACTGCACCCAAAAAAAATAAAATACTGAGGAATAAATCTGACCAAGGAAGTGAAAGACATATGCGGAGACCTACAAAACACTGACTAAGGAAATTAAAGAGGGCTTAAAGCAATGGAAAGATTTCCCATGTTCTTGTATGGGAAGAATTAATATTGTTAAAATGGCCATACTACCCAAAGTAATCTACAGATTTAATGTGATCCCTATCAAATTACCCAGGACATTTCTCACAGAATTACAACAAATTAACCTCAAATTTATATGGAATCACAAAAGACCAGAATTACCAAAGCATTACTGAAGAAAAACAATGAAGCTGGAGGAATAACCCTCCAAGACTGCAGAATACTACAGAGCTCCAATCAAAACATCATGGTATTGAAACAAAAACAGACATATGGATCAATGGAACAGAATAGAGAGCCCAGAAATAAACACACAAACTTGGTCAATTAATCTTTGACAAACGAGCCCAGAACATACAATGGAGTAGAGACAGTCTCTTCAACAAATGGTGTAGTTGGAAAACTGGACAGCTGCATGTAAATCAATGACATTAGACTACTCCCTCACACCATACACAAAAGTAAATTCAAAATGGCTTAAAGACGTAAACATAAGACAAGACACTATACACCTCTTAGAAGAAAACTTAGGCAAAACATTACCTGACATACATTTCAGAAATGTTTTCCTAGGGCAGTCTACCCAAGCAACAGAAATAAAAGCAAAAATAAACACACAAATGGGACCAAACTGAATTTATCAGCTTTTGCACATCAAAGAAAACCATAAGCAAAACACAGTAACAACCTACGGAATGGCAGAAAATATTTGTAAGTGATTCAACTAAGACTTAACTTCCAGAATATATAAACAGCTCGTAAAACTTAGTAACAAAGACAGACAACCCAATCAAAAAATGGGCATAAGACCTAAACAAGCATTTCTCCAATGAAGACTGCAAATGGCCAATAGGCACATGAAAAAATGCTCAATAGCACTAATTATCAGAGAAATGCAAATCAAAACTACAATGAGGTATTAGCTCAAACCAGTCAGAATGGCCATCACTCAAAAGTTCATAAAGATAAACACTGGAGAGGATGTGGAGAACAGGGAACCCTCTTACACTGCTGGTGGGAATGTAGTTTGGTGTAGCCATTAGTGAAAACAGTTTGGAAATTCCCCATAAACCTAAAAATACACTTACCCTAGGATCCAGCAATCCCACTTCTGGGTATATATCCAGAGGGAACTCCAATCTGAAAAGATACCTGCACCCCAGTATTCATAACACCACTATATACAATAGCCAAGACACTGTAAAGCAACCTAAATGAAGCAACAGATGACTGGATAAAGAAGTTGCAGTAGATTTATACAATGGAGTACTACTCTGCCATTAAAAGGGGTAAAATAATGACATTTGCAGCACCATGAATGGACCTAGAGATCATCATTCCAAGTGAAATGAGCCAGAAAGACAAAGAAAAATACCGTATCACTCACATGCGCAATCTAAAAAAAAAAATACTATGAAATCATCTGCAGACTTAGTGAAGAATCTTATGGTTACCAGGGAAAGGGGGTGGGGAAAAGAGAAATTTGGGAGTTTGAGATTTACAAATGTTAGTCACTATACATAAAAATAGATTTAAAACAAGTTTATTCTGTATAGCACAGAAACCTATATTCAGTATCTGGAAATAACCTATAATGGAAAAGCCGCTACACCTACCAACTGAGGAAGCAAGAGAGGAAAGGAGAGTTAGTTATCCTGGGCTAGAGCCTGGTGCTCGGAAAGTCTTTGCCCACCTCTGACGCTGCCCCCTGACCTCACTGCACTCTCCTCCCAGGAGCAGGCTCACATGAAGACATGCGTCCCCTGAACCTGTGGTAGCAGAGGCCGCCCCAGGACAGGGCCCAGGGGAGATGAGAGCAAGTCCACCTGCTGGGGGCGGGTGTGGAGCAGCACACCTCCACGTCGCCGCCCTCTAACTGCAGCCCACTGACCTGGAAACAAGTGTCCTGCGAACCTGGGGCAGTGGCAGGGAAAAGGGCGTTGCCCCTGGCTAACTGGTCTGTGCCCCCACATCAGCCGCGGCATGGCCTGGGGGCGGCCTCTGCAGCCCCAGGCAAGTCCCCAGGTCAGCCAGCTCCCGGGAGGCGGGAGCCGTGTGGTCGGAGGCAGGGGCGGCTGTGACGGGTTTAGGGGTCTGCCTATGCGAGCCTGTGGATTTGCTTCAAACTCCCCCGTAGCCTGTCCTGGCCTCTGCCTCTACCGCCCCAAGTTCTCAGGACTCAAGTTATAGGTCAATCAGCTTCTGGAAAGGGGGCGCTGTGCTGTCAGCGGGCGGCGGCGGCGGGACTGGGGCTGCCCTGTGCGAGCGCGGGGATTTGCTCCCATTACTGTTGTCGCTGCCGCCACCAAGGCACACTGACCGCACCGCGCCCGCCTCCCAGGAGCAGGTATACCTGTAACCTGCGCTCTGCGACCCTGGGGCAGCAGAGGCCGCCCCCAGGACAGCATGCGAGGTAGATGAGAGCAAGTCCACTGGCTCCCAGGAGCACACCCCTCTCCCCGCCGCTGCCGCCGCCGCCGAACCTCGCACCCGGACAGCACCGCGTCGCCTCCCAGGAGCACACCCCTCTCCCCGCCGCTGCCGCCGCCGCCGACCTCGCACCCGGACAGCACCGCGCCCGCTTCCCAGGAGCAGGTTTACCTGTAACCTGCGTTCTGCGAACCTGGGGCAGCAGAGGCCGCCCCCAGAACAACATGCGGGGCAGATGGGAGCAAATCCACTGGCTCCCAGGCGCACACCGCTCTCCCCGCCGCTTCCGCTGCCGCCGCCGCCGACCTCGCACCCGGACAGCACCGCGTCCGCGTCCCAGGAGCACACCCCTCTCCCCGCCGCTGCCGCCGCCGCCGACCTCGCACCCGGACAGCACCGCGCCCGCTTCCCAGGAGCAGGTTTACCTGTAACCTGCGTTCTGCGAACCTGGGGCAGCAGAGGCCGCCCCCAGAACAACATGCAGGGCAGAAGGAAGCAAATCCACTGGCTCCCAGGTGCACACCGCTCTCCCCGCCGCTTCCGCTGCCGCCGCCGCCGACCACGCACCCGGACAGCACCGCGTCGCCTCCCAGGAGCAGGCTGACCGCCAGGCACGCACCCCGCGAACATGGGGAAGCTGACACTGCTCCAGGCCACGGGGAAAAGGGCAAGAAGTCCAGAAACTTGCACGGCGAAGCCCGCATCCCACTGCGGCCGTCGCCGCGGCCCCGCGACCGCACCGTGACCGCCTCCCAGGAGCAGATTAACAAGTAACCTGCGATCTGCGAACCTGGGGCAGCAGAGGCCGCCCCCAGGACAGCATGCGGGGCAGATGGGAGCAAGTCCACTGGCTCCCAGGAGCACACCCCTCTCCCCGCCGCTGCCGCTGCCGCTGCCGCCACCGCCGACCTCGCACCCGGACAGCACCGCGTCGCCTCCCAGGAGCACACCCCTCTCCCCGCCGCTGCCGCCGCCGCCGACCTCGCACCCGGACAGCACCGCGTCGCCTCCCAGGAGCACACCCCTCTCCCCGCCGCTGCCGCCGCCGCCGACCTCGCACCCGGACAGCACCGCGTCGCCTCGCAGGAGCACACCCCTCTCCCCGCCGCTGCCGCCGCCGCCGACCTCGCACCCGGACAGCACCGCGTCGCCTCCCAGGAGCACACCCCTCTCCCCGCCGCTGCCGCCGCCGCCGACCTCGCACCCGGACAGCACCGCGTCGCCTCCCAGGAGCAGGCTGACCGCCACACATGTCGCCTTCCAGGAGCACACCCCCTCTCCCCGCCGCTGCCGCCGCCGCCGACCTCGCACCCGGACAGCACCGCGTCGCCTCCCAGGAGCAGGCTGACCGCCACCATGTCGCCTCCCAGGAGCACACCCTCTCCCCGCCGCTGCCGCCGCCGCGACCTCGCACCCGGACAGCACCGCGTCGCCTCCCAGGAGCACACCCCTCTCCCCGCCGCTGCCGCCGCCGCCGACCCTCGCACCCGGACAGCACCGCGTCGCCTCCCAGGAGCACACCCCTCTCCCCGCCGCTGCCGCCGCCGCCGACCTCGCACCCGGACAGCACCGCGTCGCCTCCCAGGAGCACACCCCTCTCCCCGCCGCTGCCGCCGCCGCCGACCTCGCACCCGGACAGCACCGCGTCGCCTCCCAGGAGCACACCCCTCTCCCCGCCGCTGCCAGCCGCCGCCGACTCGCCACCCGGACAGCCACCGCGTCGCCTCCCAGGAGCACACCCCTCTCCCCGCCGCTGCCGCCGCCGCCGACCTCGCACCCGGACAGCACCGCGTCGCCTCCCAGGAGCAGGTGACCGCCACACATGTCGCCTTCCAGGAGCACACCCCTCTCCCCGCCGCTGCCGCCGCCGCCGACCTCGCACCCGGACAGCACCGCGTCGCCTCCCAGGAGCAGGCTGACCGCCACACATGTCGCCTCCCAGGAGCACCCCTCTCCCCGCCGCTGCCGCCGCCGCCGACCTCGCACCCGGACAGCACCGCGTCGCCTCCCAGGAGCACACCCCTCTCCCCGCCGCTGCCGCCGCCGCCGGACCTCGCACCCGGACAGCACCGCGTCGCCTCCCAGGAGCACACCCCTCTCCCCGCCGCTGCCGCCGCCGCCGACCTCGCACCCGGACAGCACCGCGTCGCCTCCCAGGAGCACACCCCTCTCCCCGCCGCTGCCGCCGCCGCCGACCTCGCACCCGGACAGCACCGCGCCCTCTTCCCAGGAGCACACCCCTCTCCCCGCCGCTGCCGCCGCCGCCGAACCTCGCACCCGGACAGCACCGCGTCGCCTCCCAGGAGCAGGCTGACCGCCACACATGTCGCCTCCCAGGAGCACACCCCTCTCCCCGCCGCTGCCGCCGACCTCGCACCCGGACAGCACCGCGTCGCCTCCCAGGAGCAGGCTGACCGCCAGACACGCACCCCTCGAACATGGGGAAGCAGACACTGCTCCAGGCCACGGGGAAATAACTCAACAAGTCCAGGAGCTTGCACGGTCAAGCCCGCATCCCAGAGGCCGCAGCCGCGGCCCTGCGACCGCACCGCACCCGCCTCCCGGTATCAGGCCATGACCTGATGGCCGGTCGGAAGTGCTCCCGGGCCCGTTCGGCGCACTCCCACCTCCCATGGCTGCATCCGCTTCCCGAAACCCGGGTACAAGCAGCAGGTAAGAAATGGGATTCAGGGACTACTAGCGGGGGGGGGGGGGGCACCACGACCCACGGCGGCGGCCCGCACCGCCTCAGAGCCCTAACGGGTCGAGCGGCCCAGGCCTCCCACGCACCCCCAACCCGTGAGCCTCCCCAGCTGAGCAGCCCAGGCCTCTCCCGCCGGCTCCCCGATCTGCGCGCCCCCACCAGCGCCCCCTTACCTGCCCGGCGACGGCAGCAGAGGCGACAGCAAGCGGCAGCCCAGTCCCCACACCGCCTTCCTCCTCGGAAGCTGGTCAGGAGCGCCTGGCTTCTGCCCGGCTCCCGCCCGGCTCCCACACGCTCTGGGCGGTTCCGGCGTCCGCGCCCCTCCCCCTCCCGCCGGAAGCGCCGACCCTCAAGCTGGGGCTCCACCCCTACGGGCTGCGGCGAGCAGGCCGAGCGGCGCCAGGCGGTGGGGCAGAGGGGCGGAGGGGGGGAGGGGGGAGGGGCGGTGGGGCCGGCCCACTCCCTCCCCTGGGTGTGAGTAAAGAGATTGAGTAATCAAAAAGCTCCTAACAAAAAGTTCAAGATCAGATGGCTTCACTAGTAATTCTACCAAATATTAATAATAATGAACACCAATTCTTCTCAAACTCTTCTAAAAACTAGGAGGGAGAACTTACTTTTAAAGCCAGCATTACCCTGATGTCAAACCACATAAGGATATTACGAGAAAACTACAGACAATATCTCTTATCAATATAGTTACAAAAATTCTCAACAAATAGTAGCAGACTGAATCCAGCTGCATTTTAAGAGGATCATGACATTAGTGAAATTTATGACAGGAATGCCAAGATGGTTCAGTTTGCAAACATCAATGTAACATAGAACGTTAAAAAGAAGGAAAAAAACAACATGATCATCTCAATGCAGAAAAAGCATTTGCAAAATACAATATCCTTTCTTGATAAAAACACTCAACAAACTAGGAATGGAAGGGAAATTTCTCAAAAGAAAAAACGGCATTTAAAAAATCTTATAGACAACATCAGTCACAGTGAAAGACTGAAAGGTTTCACCCAAAAATCACAAACAAGACACTACTTCTATTCAGCACTGTACTAGAAGTTCTAGCCAGCGTAATTAGACAAGAAACATAAAAGCCATTCAACTTGAAAAGGAAGACATAAAAATATCTCTATTACAAATGGCCAATAGGCACATGAACAAATGCTCACTATCACTAATTATCAGAGAAATGCAAGTCAAAGCTATAATGAGGTGTCACCTCACACCAGTCAGAATGGCCATCATTCAAAAGTCTACAAACAATAAATGCTGGAGAGGGTGTGGAGAAAAGGTAAGCCTCCTACACTGTTGGTGGGAATGTAGTTTGGTGCAGCCATTATGGAAAACAGTATGGAAATTCCTCAGAAAACTAGGAATAGACTTACCATATGATCCAGCAATCCCACTCCTGGGCATATATCCAAAAGACACATGCACCCCAATGTTCACAGCAGCACTATTTATAATAGCCAAGACATGAAGACAACCTAAATGTCCATCAACAGATGACTAAATAAAGAAGTCATATTATATTTATACAATGGAATACTACTCACCCATAAAAAGAATAAAATCATGCCATTTGCAGCAACATGGATGGACCTGGAGATGGTCATTCTAAGTGAAGTAAGCCAGAAACAGAAAGAAAATTACCATGTGATATCATTTATATGTGGAATTTATAAAAAAAGACTAACTTATTTACAAAATAGAAACACACTCACAGACATAGAAAACAAAATTATGGTTACTAGTGGGGAAAGGGTTGGGAAGAAATAAATTGGGAGATCAAAATTTGCAGATACTAACTAATATATATAAAATAGACAAACAAGTTCATACTGTGTAGCACAAGGAACTATATTCAATGTCTCATAGTAACTGATGGTGAAAAAGAATCTGAAAATGAATATGTGTATGTTCATGTATGACTGAAGCATTGTGCTGTACACTAGAAATTGGCACAACATTGCAAACTGACTATGCTTCAATAAAAAAAAATATGTATATACAATAGAAAAATAAAGAGGTATAAAAAATAAATTAATTAAATGTTATCAACAAACCCAAGGTCACAAAGATTTTATCCTGTGTCATCTTCTAGGAATTTTATAGATTTGCATTTTACATTTAGGTTAATGATCCTTTTTGAGTTAATTTTTCTGAAAGGATATAAAATCTATGTCTAGATTTCTAACCACCCCCCAATGTGGATATCCAGTGTTCCAGCATCATTTGTTTAAATGACTGTCCCTTGTTCCATTGAATTGCCTTTGCTCCTTTGTCAAGATCACTTAATCGTATTTGTATGAGTCTGTGTCTGGGCTCTGTATTCTGAAGTCACATATTGCCAGTTTTCTAATTTTGTTCTCCTTCAATGTTGTAATGGCAATTCTGGGTGGATCTTGGACTTTAACAGAGAAGTCCTACATAGTCACACTGGAAAGTGATTGAACAAATGCATAGAACCAGGCTGTGAAGGCCTTATTCAGCTTTCTGTAAAACTTTACTTAATCCAAAAAACAAAAAACCAAAAAAACAAATGCTGCTCATAAAATGCTCCTGAAATGCTATAACCCTGACATGCAGTGAATCAATCCTCAGGCCTGACATAGAATAAACACTTTAAAGTCATATTATGTTATTTCAAAAAGTTTGGCTTGTAAGTAAAACTATGCCTAGAATCTCTCATTTTAATTATAGTTTTTCTTACTCACTAAGAAATTGAGGCTCACAGTTACAAAAGGACCAGCTACACTGCTACTTAGCGGCAAGAGACTTAATTTTGGGAGTTCTTTCCACTGCATGGTGATACTTTGATATAGTGTAGTAGTTTCTATTAATTGATTAGATCTTTGGAGGAAACTGAAAGTTCTTCTAGTGAAGCTATTCCTTTTATCCTCTAATGAGGTGTTTGACAGCCCTGAAATTAATCACCCATTTATTCATTCAACATACACTGCTGAACCTAGAGATTCTAAGTGGCTAAGGAGGGGAGTACAGTACATGAGATGTGGTCTCACCCTCAAGAAGGTTGTAGTCTGGCAGGGAAGATAACATACCTTGGCAATTCTCAGGGCTCTTACCCATGAGACACAATGGATACTGTCTAAAGCCCATGAAATTTTTTTTGATTTCAATGTCTTTTTTCAAATCAAAAGAAAAGCTGAATATATCCTGTCTGGATTACATTTGTCTTTATACACAGTCATAAAAATATCATTTTTATCATTTTCTGTTGGAGAAAGAGTCCCACAAAGGCAAAAGTGCCCAACACCCATGAAAGTCATATTATGGCTCTGGAAATGCTACCCAAACAAAGAAAGCTGAATCTTCATTCACCCCAGTTACCATCTCAGAAGCCTTATATATTTACCTCTTGTCTTCACTTCTGTGGAGCACCCTTGGGAATTTTACTTTAGGCTAAAATTTCCTTTGTAGAGGTCCAGACCCAGAGATGGTTCTGTGATTAACTGGTAGAGAGTAGTTTTCTGACCTCTGGAACCAAGAAGGCTTTCTGTACATACATCCTAGAATTAAAACACCACGGCCTTAAGTTCATGCCATTTTATGGCCTCGGCAAATCCTCTCAAACAGACTAATTTAAGATTTTTCCAAACTATATGATGATCATAGATGTTCGTGGAAAATAAAGGGTTCTATGACCAAATACTTTTGGGGACTGCTATGTATAACATACTCTGCTTTTGCTGATTATCAGTGAGCATATTAAATGTTATCAGAAGCCTAACTGTAGAGAAACCTGGTTAACTTTGTTTAATCCAGCATTTTCCAAATTTATTTGAACACAGAGCCCGTCTTCAAGAATGTTTATTAACATTTCATGGGAAACTAATGTGCCTTGGAATATAATTTGAGAAATACTGGTTTGCACCAGGCATTGGCAACCCTTTTATGTAAAGGGCCATATCATAAATATTTTAGGTTTTATGGGCCAGATACTCTGCCAGAAGTACTCAACTGTGCAGGAAAGCAGCCACAGACATTGCATAAACAAATGGGTGTGGCTGTGTTTTCCAGTACAACTTTCAAAGTAAGGAGTGGACTGGATTTGGCCCAAGGACCCTAGTTTGCCAACCCGCGGTCTATGCTTTCCACTAAAACCTTTCAGAATAGCTCTAGGTCCACCCAGAAAGGAAAAGTTCCAAAGCCATCTCACCACGTATAATAGTCAAAAACAACCAATCTACCCAAAAATTTTATTTGTAAAGTATCTTTTTGGCCTCAAACTAATATCAACCTAAATAAATAGCTGCTCTTTTCATCAAAGGTCTTAAAAGTGTTTGCCAAAAGACATGAAGGATATTTACTAAAAAAAATGAACAGTGATTATCACAGGATGCACGACTGTAAGGGATTTTTGTTTTCTTAGTTGCACTTTTCTGTAACACTTTTGTAATCAGAAGCAAAAACAACAAAAGATTTTTTTTTTTAAATAATCCTCCTGTAGTTCAGTATTTTTCAGGCCCTCTTGTCTTAACAATCATGTCACCTCATACTTGGTGGCACTTGGTAGTTCCTAATGCTTTATATGGTCTTTATCTCATATCCCCTCCCCAGTTCCCTTTTTAACTTAAACAGGATGAGCATAGGTTCTGCTTTCAGCTTTTCTCAGTCTCTTCTCCATGTTCTCACTCTCTCCTGTGATTTAAAATTTCCCTTCTTCATGGCTGCTTTCTAAATTTATATTCCTAGAGCTGATCCAGGTCCTCTTATCAGAATCACCTTGGAATTTGTTAAAGATGTAGATCTCTAGTTCCACCTGAAACTGAATTAATCAAAATGCTCAAGGATAGAGCCTGGGTATATTTTCAAAAGTCCATAGGAATTTAGATGGAACTCCTGTTTGAAAGGAAAAAAGCAAAACAAAACAGAAACCCAAAACGCTTCTCTTGAGAGACTTGGTTGTTACAGTACAACATTATTTTTTCCTTGGCTTGTTTTTTGCATGCCAGATTCTTAAAGAAGGAATATAGCTTATTTATCTTTTCTTTTTTTTTCTTACTTATCTATACATTTTATAACTAGTTACCAACTCTAATGCCAATTAACAGACAAGATGAACCCCATTTTAATCAGCAATACAAATAAACATGCAGCTATATTTGCATTTGCTCATTCTGTTTTCTTACCTTTCTTGTACTTTGCAATCCATTTCGTTTGGGTTTCTTCTTCTGCCACACCACTGACATTGTTCTTTTCAAGGTCATCAACAGCCCTTTAATTGCTAAGTCCAAGAGACACATAAATGCTCATTTTTTTGTGTTCTCTTTCCAACTTCTGACATTGATGACCATTCCTTGTTCTTGAAATGCTGCTAATGGATATTTATCTAAATACCCCACAAATACTGCTAGTTCATAGCCCAAAGTGAGCCCAACCTTATGACCACAAATGTGCACTTCCTGCTTTGTCCTCTCTCTGTCTGAATAGCACCACCATCCACCTTGTTGCCGAACAAAATCCCAAGTGTGCACCTTAATTCACCCTTTTGCTTATTCATCCTCCACCTTATACAATTAATTACCAATTAGTTACCCACATTTCAAAACAAAAGACTCTAAAAACTCAAAGATTTTCCATAACTCACTTGGGAGCAAAACCTGCTCTGAAGTGATGGAGGGTTATTAATAGCCTTGATTCTTCTCATTTATTATGAATATTTGTATGTTTACTCGGGTGTTATTGGCGTCTCAACTCATGCCCAGACCTCCCTGAGAGTACTATGTAATATACTTTTTGTGCATCATATTATCTTTCAAGAAACATCCGAAAACTTCTTAAATCCAAAGAAAAAAATTGGTCTCCACAGATCTCAGGGATTGTGAGCTTGAACTTCCCAAGTAGCTCTCAAGTGCCTCTCATCCTCTCCATCCCGTTCCAGCTTAGATAAAGCCACTGTCAGCTCTGGCTGGATTGCAGTAACAGCTCCCCAGCTACTCTCCCTGTTCTCACTCTTGCCTCCTCAAATCCATTTTCCACCTGCAGCCAAAATAATCATTCTTTTTAAAAAAAAAAAAAAAAAAAAAGCAAATCTTCTCCCTCAGTAAAACCCTTTGATGTCAAATTTTGCTTCTAGCATAAAGTCCAAATTTAGAACATGGCCTAGAATTCCCCAGATGATCCAGCTCCTGCCTAAATCCCCAGCCTTATTCCTCATCACTTTTTACCCTCAACTCAGCAGTACAAATGCCTTCTAGTTCCCCCGCATCCTGCTGTCTTAATGTTTAGTCTTGCAGTTGGACTCAGCAAATAGTTGTTGAATGAATAAACAAAGTCTAACTTGCTAACTTTCTGGGCTATTAAGAGAAACATGATAGGTATTTCTTCTGAGCAGATTCCCACTATTTCCTAATTATTCTCCCTTTCAGAATAACTATGAAGGGTGGGAGGTAGCAATGACTATAACTAATAGTATTGGGGTGTTAAAAATAGTGGTATGTACTGAAGCAAACTAAATGTTATGACCAAACACAAATGTTCTATTGCACTAATGACATTTCAAAAATATTTTCTGGCATCTGAGCCATTTTCTACTAGTTGCTTCTCTAGCTATCATTTAACAGTCACAGTAGTTGTACATCTAGTTAACATTATTAAGCATGTACCTTGCACATAGCACTTTATATACATTGTATAAATGATTTATAACCCTGGTAATAAACATATGAGGTGGGTTTTGTTCTCAGTCTTTCTGAAGGATGAGGAAACTGGGGCTCCGAGGACTTGATGGATTTTTCCCTGAGGTCACAGTTTCAACAAGTGGCAGAAATGGGATTTAAACTCAGTCCTCTTCATCTACAAGACCTTCTCTGCTCTTCCACACTGTCTTTCAGTTCAGTGAAAACTGGCGACTTCTGGGCAAGCCTGAGTGATGAATCATGGGTGACACGGGAGGGAGTCTAGTGAGAGAGGGAGACAGAGTAAACAGGAAGGGAGAAGGAAAAAAACATAGAACTTATGAACTCTTTAATTATAAAGATATCTGGCTAGATTATAAACTCTGTCAAGGAAGGGTCCGGTTGTTTTACTTCATCTCTCCTGCTGCCTAGAACAGGGCTGGGACCAGAATGGATACTTAATGAAGATTTACGGATTGATATGAATTGACTACTCATTAGTGAGATGTTGACTTAGTATCACAACATTAATCACTCCCTACTTTCCTCCACCCTTAACCTAGAGTGTGGTTGAGGTCAGGGGAAAGGTGTGGTTGTTGCAGTGAGGCTTATCAATAGAAGGCATTTTAATGCCTACAAAGACCTCATTAAACTCTGACCTAAGATAGCATTTGAAAAAGTGCTGATTGCCAATAAGCCAACATCCTGTGTTTGACTGGTAAGGAATTGAGCTGGTAAGAAACAAGTTGGATTTCTATCGATGAACTGTTTTGATACTAGCTCTTATATTCACAAATATTTACTAAGCACTTACTGTAAGCAAGGCAATGAATAGGCACTATGCATGCAAGTACCCAAACATCCAGATGTATACAGTTGGAATAAATATGCCTTTAAATGTCATTTTGTTTGCCTCAAAAGTCCAAACAAAGACCTTCTATGGAGTGGGAGAAAAAAAAAACTCTTGATTTTTGCAACTGCCATGTTGTCCTTGACTAAAACACTTTCAAAGAAGCATTGTAAAATGCTTACTGTCCTGCATGGACGATAGTGTGTCTGAATTCTGATTCTTGATGGGAAAGCTGCTATGGTCCAGCTCTGGCAAGAAAACCCTCCCATTCTTTTAGAAAGTCTCAGTAAGGGCAAGAGGCCCTGTCCTGAGTTTGTGTACGTGTGTGTTGATTTTTAGAGGAAGTAGAACAAGATGAGTCCCAGGAAAATTCAACACTAAAGCAGTTATATGAAAAAAGAAGGAAGTTGTGATAACTGGAGGAGGAGTTAGAAAGGAGTCGAGACGATGTTAAACTTGTGCCTATGATGTGCTTTAACCAGAATTTGCACTGGGCTGTGGAACCAGAAGGAACTCCCCACTTTCCTAGTGGTCAGTAGAAATGAGAGTATTTTGTACCTTAGCCAAGAGACAGAAGCAGGATCCAAATAGAAAATATTATAAATGCTTGGAGACGGAAGATATGTTACAGACTGCTGGTCCAGTGTTTCCTAAATCCTGTTGCCATCAAAAACACCTGAGAAGCTTTCTAAAAATTGAAGACTTGGGCCCCAACCATATGCCTAGATTTTCCAATGGGTAGGAGCTGGGAATCTGCTCTATCAAGCCCCTAGGTGTTTCTGAAGATAAAAGGTGACAAATAAATAATGGCAAATATCAAATAGTAAGTATTTATGTTACCATAAAGTAGGGTTGTTCAGAAAGAAAAAAACTCCAGCACCAATTGAAATATATTCCTATTACATGGTCATAAGTAACAATGTATAGGCCCAAACCACCAGGTGCAAAGTCCAAAGACCAGCATTCTTCCCTCTCCTGCGTATATGCACTTGGAGAAGTCACATGATGCTTCCTAACACCTTAAATAAACTAAATAGAAACATTGTATCTGAAACAAACGTGAACAACATGTTTAAAGTAGTCTGTCAGTTTTCTCATCTATAAAATGCAAACACTCACATGAATCCCCTAAAGACTAATTTTCTCATTGCTAAAGTAGAATTGAAAGAAGGTCTTTTTCCTCTTGATGAGTCATTACATAAAAACACTGGTTCATAGGGAATGTAATTAAAAACAACAACAACAACAGCGAGCAAGCAAGATTTCCTTGCTCCTGCCTTCCAGAGATGCTATGGGGAGGAAAGTGGAGGATATGTATTCAAAGAGAGGGTGTTTGTGGTACATTTTCTCATCATTCCCAGCTCAACTCATTGTATATCAAAGCAGGAGATGACTGACTGTTATGGGTTGAACTGTGTCCCCCAAAAAGATATGTTGAAGTCCTAACTCCCAGTACCTGTAAATATGACCTAATTTGAAAATAGGGTGTGTTTCACTTAAGTTAGGATGAAGTCAGTTGGGTGGGCCATAACTAGTATGATTGGTGCCCTTATGAGAAGAGAGACATCCAGACACAGAAGTGCGCAGAGAAGAGAACATCATGTAAAGGCATTGACACAGAAGGAGAACACCATGTGGTGACATAAGCAGAGGTTGGAATCTTGCAGCTGCAAGCCTGGGAACACCAAGGACTCCGGCCACTACCAGACACTGGGAAGAGGCAAGGACTGAGGTATACCCAGACTCTCGAGTGAGCATGGCCTTGCTGACATCTCCATTTCAGACTTTTAGCCTCCAAAACTGTGAGACAATATGTTTCTGTTGTTTTGAGCCTCCCGGTATGTGGCACTTCGTAATGGCAACTTTAGGAAACTGACATACTGAGCCAAGTCCTCTATGTCCTCAGTGAAACTGTGTCTCTTCTCATCCTAGCAGAAGAGAAAAAGGACTTCCATCCACGAATCTTAGCAGGCCAATAGCAGTCATACAATTTGGGGGCATGTCCTTCTGATGCCCAGAGGAACACCTGTCAATGCTTCCTTGCGTGTGGCCCGAATACCTGGAGTGGCGTCACAAAGAGAGTGGCCAGACATGCCGAGGACAAGCTGGCAGGGACAGCGTAACTCTCCAGTCTAGTGAAAACAAAACAAGGAAACACAGTGCTGAAAGTTGTAACACACATTCATTTCAAATTTGGTATTAGTACCTAAAAGCCAAAGTGCTGACTGCCAGTCAGCTTTATATTTAAGCTTTATACATAAGCTTTATATACTTTATGGGACAGTTTTGTGACTAAAAGTTCATTACAAAGTGGCATTTGCTTGGGAAAACCAGGGCCTCGTGAAGGAAATTGTGCCAGAGCACCCTTCTGAGATATTGCCTTGCAGTGCTGTTGTGAGGATGAGATGTTAAAAATAGTGGCTTTGTAAGCCAAAAACATTACCCCAACATAGGTATTGTTGCTGGTTTATTATCAACATAGTCATGCAAAATAAAAAGGTTTATTATTCCCATGGGTTCATTTGTGGAAATTAAATAACAGGGCCAGGAAAGGCAATATACGTTCTCACTGTCAGATATGCAAATAGAGTAAAGAAGTATCCCCATTTACTCGCCGTCTGCCTGGAGAACCAGGCCTTTTGTCTAACATCCGTCCCCTACAGGTTAACTGGGGAAACTGCTTGCTTAAAGAATCTAGCAGCTATTCTGAGGAAACAACTAGCCAAATATATTCCATTTGATTATGAGTGAAAATACAGGTCTTAACTCGTCTCTTAAAAACAACAACAAAAAACATGTTTTGAAGGTGGGAGATAGGAAATCTGAATTCTGCCCAGAAAGTGATGCTGATATTCAATACTGTCAAGAATATTGAATTGTCTCGTTCAAACTGCTTTTTAAGCCGTATATTACAAATAGGTGAGCTAGGCACTCAGTACAATGCAGTTTCTGTACTAGCTCAGGAATTCAGTGATTCTAAAATATTCTAGGCTCGTGGTCTATTTCACTGTCCCTATAGAATCTTCTGATTAAGTGAGGAATCCCAGGAAGATAGGCATGAAAAGAAGATTTTATTTTTAGTTGTTGCCTTTGGCAAAAGTTCTCTGCTTAAATGGAGGGAATTTATTCTAAAAAAACAGAGTTTTCTTTTCTGCCACGTGAAGAAATAAAAATAGCAAAGGCCTCATAAATTATCATTCCTCAGTGTCAGGTTGTCTAGTTGTGGAGCCGATTGTTAGGTGAGGGCTGTTACAAAGTCACTCTGCAGGCAAAGGCCCCCTGCCTAGTTCCCAACACTAAAGTTACAACTGGAAATAGATTAAGAAGCCTTTGGGCAAAAACGTTATTTTATTTTCATGAACAGGTACAGGTTTCAGAAGAGGCCAGACATGACATAGACTTTCTCATCATTATCATATACCTCCCTTCCACCAGCAGAATTAGTGTCAAAACTACTTACAGCCTCCTGTCCCATTCCTAAAGGACTTCAGGACCTAATGAGCTCCACGTGTGTACGTGCTGGGCGCCTTCTCCTCTGTCCCTGAAGCCACCTTGCTGGGGAGCCTGCTGACAGAGGCACAGAACGGGTCAGGGCTGGTGATTTGGTTTGGCTGCAGCCACCCTGTCTCTATGGTTTGCTCTAATTGGCCTAAAGCAGGAGAAATTCAAAGAGCTTAACTGGATCTTGGCCTCCCCACTGTTGTCTTTATTCTGATCCTAATGGTTCCCTTGCATGCTGGGCTGGATTCTAAGAGAGCCCCCCAGGATCTCCCTCTCTGTGCCCCAGGACTGTGAGTGTGATGGGATATCACGCCCATGCTTATGTTACTTTACATGGGGAACAGAGGGCCTTTGCAGTGCAATTAGGGTTACTAATCAGTTACCTTGAAATAGGGAGATCGTTCACAGGGTCCTACTCTAATCATATGGGCCCTTTCAAAGCAGAGATTTGTATTCAGCTGGTAGCAGAAGCCAGAGAGATTCAGAGGGTGAGAGGGATTTAATATGGGGTAAGTCACAGGCCAGCAGTTGGGAGCAGCCTCTAGAAGCTGAGAGTGGTCCTCAGACAAAAGCCAGCAAGAAAACAGCAGCCTCAGATCTACAACCACAAGGAGCTGAATCCTGCCAATAGCCTTTCCCAGGGTCTCCAGATAAGAGCCCAGCCTGGTCAACACCTTGCTTTAGGCCTTCTGAGATGCTGGGCAGAGATCCCATCAGAGCCCACCTGGACATCTGACCTACAGAGCTGTAGGCTAAGAAACATGTGTTACTGAAGCTGCTAAGTTTGTGATAATTTGTTACTCAGCAATAGAAAACCAGTAATCTGTGCCTGAGTAACCCTCTTTGTTTCTTGTCCAGTAACTTGGTTCCTCTGAGGTAAGGACCCTACCTTCCTCTTACCAGATCCTCCTGTCTCTTAACCCAGATTCCCAGCCAAGTGACTGGGTCCCCACTACCTGGGGGATTATGGCCCTGCCCAGGTTCCTGAAAGCTCTGACGCTGACTTATATATAATGGGGGACGCCTGATCATCGGGCTTCCCCGCCTCTTCACGTTCAATGTACGCCCATAACCATTGCCTATCATTCACATGAATTTAGAAAAAGGGCATGAACTTTGAAAGCAGCCAGGATTTTGAATCTCAGCTTCACCACTTACTACTTACGTGAGGTCAAGAAAGTGTTTATACCTCCAGGGACTCATTATTCACACTGTAAAATGGAGATGATAACATTTGCTTTATAAGGACTAATCATAATGTATGTAAAGTATATAGCGGCATGTTATCATTACTACTTTGTGTGTAAGTCCACGCAACTAAATAGTGCATTCTTCCTGCTGAAATGGAATTCCTCCCAGAGCTGTCAGCTGGGTTTGTCCCTCCAATTTCTACTTTGGTGGGTGAGTCTAGTTCCAACCCCCCACCACTCCCAGTTGGCATACCGTATTAACCTCGCCGTGGCCCATTTCCCAGTGCAATACCCCTCTGTTTGTTCATTCACCCATTTATTCATTCATCAAGGACCTACTATATGTCAGGCACCCGGAAAAGGCACAGGGATATACTAGTGAGCCAAGCAGGTGAGATACCAGACTTTAGATTCTAGTGTGATTCCTACATGCTGGAGCCATTTTATAAGGTGTATGGATTTATTGCAGTTTTGAAGTTACAATCAAGACTTTGAGTCATAATAACATTACCCCAAAAATGTATGGAAATGTGATCAACATTATTCTTCCATCAAAGAACCTTTCACATCTGATAGCTAAGATTTAATATTTCTTTTGCAAGAGAAAAGAACAAAGCTATTGACTTTTATGTGGCAGTGAAGTGCTCGTGAGGTACCTCAATGAGTTAATGAAAAAAAAAAAAAGTCACTTTGTTTCAGAGATTTGGGTTATTAATCCACAAGGCTGTGGCTGAGGCTGGGAGTACTGTAGAAGTACGTGAACAATTTGCTGGTTAGATCTCAGACTAGCTATGCCTTCTAATTAAAAGGGGGGAAAGTCCTCTTAACCTCCCATTGGAAGCAAGCCCTGACTCTCCGTGGAGATCATTTGTAACCCAGAAGAACTCATTCCAGAGAACCACTGAATTCACCTCAATGGCAGTTTATCACAGAGGGTGTCCAGGCTGAACAGCATAACTGCATGAAATGCCTGTCTGTGTTGGACCAATCTAAAGCCATGGGTTTTGTAAGGGAGAGCCCTTCGCTGAGATGTTGGCCCAAGATCATCAGTATCACCGTTTACAGCTTGTGCTGCAAAAGAAGTAAATAAAAAGTGAAGCTAAAAAGAAAACAGGGTCTTCATTGAGTTGCCTCCTATTTACCAGTAATCCCACCAAGTGTTTTTTTGGATTGGCAAAACTGAGCTCTACATATTTATATTGGTAACATTTTCCAGTAAGTTCTATCAAAAGGTGTCTGAGCACCTTGTGCTGTGAAATTCAGAGAAATGGAAAACATTAAAACAAATAAGCCTTGGTTCCCAGTACGGCCTCCTGGAAAAGAAATTCTACCTTTCCAAGGGCATCAGACTAAATGAGGGCTCAGTTCTTAAATTCTTTAATCAGTTGCCTTAGAAACCAGGAGAACATGGTAAGCACCTCCAGTTAGCAAGGTAATACAGTGATAGGTCTAATCACTTGTTACTGGCCAGATACACACTTGCGTAAAGGTGAAATTGGTATTATTCACTGTGACTGACGTTCTGCATTTTCAAATCATCGGCACTTAAATAAAGCAAAAAGTCTTATCTCCTACATGACAAAGAAGAAGGAAGGAATGCTAAGTACACTGGGATTATGAATTCTTATTTATTAGCCAGTGGTGATTTGTCTCAGCTGGAAAGCACTCAAAAAAAAGTGAAATTTTATCCTGTTCAACAAATTATTTACTGAATTCCTTCTATGTGCAAGGCATGTAGGGAAAACCAGTAACAAATGATTTTCACTCCCATTTCTGGAAAGCACCAAGAAGTTTACAAAATAAAATGATACACACCATGCTATAAATATGAAAATGATAAGAGAAAAATGTTCTTTTGTGTATTTAATTTTGCCAGAGGAAGACAGATTTTGAGTTTATAGGTAAACTAAGGAATCATCACATTTTAAAATTAAATCTTTGCGACCTCACAAGCATTTAACATCCACTCAAAGGTACACATATAACTAAAAGTAAAGATCATAAGTTGTGGGCTCTGAAATCAGTCCCTAATTCCATTTTCAAAGAGATTTAACTCTTAACTAGCATTGCTAAATGAAGATTCTAATAGTTTTCAAAATTGTCTTCTATGTGTCTCCCTGTAAACTTATTCCAGCCCTATTTGTGCCAAGATAACGATACCCTCTCTCTTTTTTCTCATGTTCTTACTCACAGTTAATTCTTTATACTCTATTGCATCTTTTTTCTCCTCTTCCCCGACTCTCCTTCTCCCTCTCTCCGTCTCCAAGCCCGGATAGCAAATGTTAAACATCTAGTTTCGTATTTCTCCATTCTCGTATCTTGTACCCACACAGGGGAGAGGGGAATCTCTGTTTTACCAAATGGCATTATTTTATATGCTTTCCTCAATTACCAGTGCATAATGTCCTTTGAGGTAGGTGATATAAGTCCAACTTACTCTTTTGGTAGATGTATAATGCTCCATGTTTTGAATATACCACGGTTTATCTTCTCATTCCTCCATTAATGGTGAATCACTCTGTTTTTCAGTATTGGGCCTCCACAGCAGAGCTGCCGTCAGCATCTGCACGACTAGCCCTTTCATTCCCATGGCACAGGAGCACAGGCATGAACCCTCTCTTCCAAACCGTATGTATATTTTTTATTTTAAAAGTATTTCCAGATTGCTTTCTGAAAAGTGCCTCTACCGGTCGTGCATAAGAATATCCTTTCCCCAAATTCCCACCTATAGTAGATGTAATCTTCCTTTAAAAATTTTCAAACTGATGTGTATAATGTTATTTTTTCATTTTAACTTGCATTTCTCTGACTAGTAAAACAAACAAAAATTTTTGTTTATTGCCCATCTGGACTTGTCCCTCTACTATAAATTACCCATTCATATTCTTTGTCCATTTTTCTTTGGTGTGTTTTTATCTTATGGTTATCAGTATACAAGCTCTCATTTCATATTTTGAATAATAGTACTTTATCTGTGTTGCAAATATTTTTTAAACACTGATTTTCATGTATCACCTCATTCATTTTCTTGTTCTATGTTTTTACATGTTGTGACTTAATTTACCTGGAATTTATATGGTGAAAAATGAGGGTCAAATTTTACTTTCTCTCAGGTGGAGAGCCAGTTTTACCAGCACCATTTATGAACTAAACTATTCTTTTCCCACTGAATTAAAATGCGGTATCTTTTTTCCTGCCCCTGCCTGATCAGTTTGTAATTTCTGTGCTAGTACCTCCTTATTTAGGATTATGGCAGCTTAGAGAATGTTTTATCATCTGTTATGTTTATTCCCCCCTCACTATTCTTGTTTTCTTAATTTTATTGACTACTTTATTTATTCTTTATTATGAATTTTTAAATCATCTTTTCAAATCCTCCCCCCCAGAATACCCTCTAGTTTTTAATTGGCATTGTACTGAATTTATATACTAATTTTGAGAGCATGGATGTCTTTAGCCTTTTAACTCTTCTGATCTAAAGATATGGTATATTGATCCACTTGTGCAGAGAGTTTTTTCTTTACAGAAAAATTCATGGGTGTTTGTTGTTGTTGTTTTTACTATATAGGTCCTGTGTCTTTTTTGTTGGTGAATTTATTCCAAAGTTTTTCATAGATTTTTGTCATGATAGTGATGGTAATATGTGTTCTAATTTTTATTTTGAGATGAATGAAATTCTGGTGCGTGGAAAATCGATTGCCTTTTTCATATCTGTCTTATTTCATCAATTCTGAAACATACATTTTCACATCTCTGAAAATGAGATATATCCTATAATGATGACATCTTAATTATAATTGGCAACTCTTTTCCTTCTTGGGAGTACATAAAGTAAAGGGCTATCTTAAAATCCATGGCATCTTAGATTTTTTGAAATATGATATAACAATAAATTTACCACATTTTCCTCATACTTCTATTTGGTATTACTGGAATTTCTTAGATTATCTAAGTACATAATCATATCTCCAAAAAGATATAATTTTATCTTTTTTCCAAATTTATAACCAAATATTTCATTTTCTTGTTGAGGGTAAATATTGCTGTGTTGTTTTATGTTATGGAATGGTTAGCATAGGAACGATTTTAATCTTACTGTTGACTTTTTAGAGGTTTTAATTATAAGTAAGTGACTTCTTATTTTATTTAGAGTTTTTATTGGAAATGTCTAACAAATAATAACAAATGCCTTCTAAGCATTTTACCTTTATTGGTAAAATCACATGGTTTTTCTCCTGCACCATATAAAATCACAATAATAATTTTCATGATTTGGAACCATTCTTGCATTCTTGAAATTAATTCTGCTCAGCATATTGTAGTTTGTGTTTCTAGATGAAATATTGGGTTCAGTTTGATCATATTTTCATTTGAGTTTGTTCTTGTTTTTGTTTTTGTTTTTGTTTTGCTGCTGTATTTATACAGGTTGGCTTGCAGTGTTTTATCTGTATTGTCATTAGTAAGTGTTAAAATTAAGTTTCTTTTATGAACTGTGGGAACATTTACATCTTTTCCTATGATCTAGAATAGTTTAAATACTTGAATGAATAATTGCTAAGAATTTGGTTAAACTTAGCCACAAAGGCATCTAGTCCTATTAACTTCTTTAGTGGCTTCTTTTTATTCATCTTTCCAGTATTTTCTGAAGCATTTAGAATGCTAAAGTTGTCCTCTTTTTAGATCAATTTTAGTGATTTACATTTGTTATAACATAAGTTTCTTCTGAGTTATCAAATGGGTTACCACACATTTTCTTAGGCTTTTTAATTTCTTCCACATCTGTGGTTATGACTCCTTCCTCCTTTCAGATTTTTCACATTTTGTACCTTCTCTTTTCTAATCAGGTTTATGTGCTATCTAGCTATTTTATTAATATTTTTAAATAGCTGAGTTCCATGTTTGTTTAACCTTTAAGCTTTTTTGTTTATTTTCTATTTTATAATTTTTTTATTTTATGTTTATTAATATGTTCTGGTTTATTTTGTATATATTTTAATCTCCTAGAATAACTACAAAGGTACTTTAATTTTTAATCATCCTTTAGTAACAGTGCCGCTTAAATCTATAAATTTCTCTGTGTATAACTTCTGTCTTCCATAAATTTTGAGTTGATGTGTTCTTATTTTTGCTGCCTTGGGGATAGTTTGTAATTTCTGTTTTTATTTTTAACTTTGATCCAAGAGTTATTGAGGAATGTTTCTTAATGTCCCAATTGATTGTATAGCTATCAGGGAACATGAATTGTAAAATCAGCACTTTGGATTTTAAGCTTACGTTTTGGCCAGGCATATTCTTGTAAGCATTCCTGGGACACTTGAAAAATTATACAATCTATTTAAAGGATGTAAGATTCTATATTGGGCTATTGATAGATCTTGTTAATTATATTACTCATTTCTTCTACATCATTACTTTTGTTTTCTTTGATTTAATTTGAATATGTGTGTTGAAATCTCCCACTTTTTTGCTTTATACTTTTTGCTTTATTTGGTAGCTATGCTGTTTGATGCTTTGGAGTTAAAAAAATGCAAGTAAATAAAAATATATTTTCTGGTTCTGGAGATTTCAAAAGAGGTCCTGGTCATTGACCTCTATCCAGGGCTTATATTCAAATACCCACAGAAAATATTCTACTAAGCACTGCAAGCAAGTTCAATCATGTGCTCCCTTCTATCTGAGCAGTAAATAGTTTGACAAGAATGTCTTTACCTGTCTACCTATTTTACAGTTATCTACACACTGGATCATCAGTGTGCTTAATGGTTAAGACTGTGAGCTCTTGAGATGAAATGCCTGGTTTCTAAAAACTTGTCCTGTCACATAAATGATTTAACTTTGTCCAGCTCTATTTTCATGCCTGATAAATTGGAGATAATGCAGTGTACCTCATAACATTATTGAGACAATCCAGTGATGGAATCCATAGAGGAAACTTGGAGTCAGGCATGGAGTGTGGAGTACTCAATAAAAGTATACACTCAACAAAAATCACCTATCGATATTGTGCTAAGTTTTTACAGCTCTTCTAAGACTGTGTGTAAATATGCTTTGAAAAGACCATAAAGTTACATACAAGTGTATATCAGTAATAGTATTATTAGAGCAAACAAGAGCATTGCAGTTCCTTTCAAAAGATAGTTATGTTACATATAATTATAGAGAATAAAATTATATGAAGTTAATACAATAAAAGAATACCAAAAATTAAGTACAGGTCCTTCGAGGACAGGGCTGTGCTCCATCCCACAGCAGTGGAGCCGCAGTTCCTGGAGCAAAGCTGGGCACGCTAGAGAATAAAGCAAAATGTTTTTTGTGACTTTCTGTGATCAAGCACTGTTCTCAATATATTCTTGCTGGACTAAACAGAATCAGGATTCTCGTATTATCTCATGTTTCTGAGACAAAAAGGATGCCTCTAAAACATCTTGTTAAAAACACTTTTAAAATTATCACTGGGGTAGTATCTGTCAGGAGTCATTATTTACAAACTAAAATCAAAAAACAGTAAATCAAAAATCATGAAACCTGACAAACTTTGAAAGACATTTAAAACTCTCTGCTTCCATTTCCTAATGTATAGAATAGGCTTATATTTTTAAAATATTAGGACATCTCCATTATCTTGCCACTTTGAATCCCTATGAGTCAATAACTTTTGCAGCATAATGCAAAGTGGTCTAAAAAGAAAAAAAAAAAAAAAAGAGTTACATCTCCTTGTATGAGTTTAAATCTAGCTTCGGGTTCCTGGTACACACTTTAAAACTTTTATAAACCAGGGTATAACAAGCACAATCTAATATAATGCAAATTGAGTACCTGAGCACTGAGAGGGAGAAAAGTGAAGGAGCTGTTAGTGTGACAGGAAGTTCACCACTGATCATCTGAACTCCCTAACACCAGTGGTTTTAAAACTCTGGAATGCTTACACATCACCAGCAGAACTTGTTAAAATGCAGATTTCAAGTTCTGTCTCCAGAGATTCTGATGCAATAGGCCTGTGAGGGGACCCAAGAATCAGAAGTTTTATGCAATCCACAATCAGAGGAAGGACATAATGTCTCTGTTTTCTTCCTCTGGAAAGTAAAACATAAAATAATGCTTTACAGATAAAGATATGTCATGGTCTTACTTCAGCTTGATCTCCTCACCAAATGGGGAGGAAGAGATAAAACAGTCCTTGAAGACTCTTCTAGCTCTGTGACACCCATGTGTGTAAAAGTCCAGGCCTCGTGCATCACACAGACATTTCTTAAATGTACCAAAGATCTGCACTATCTCGACTTTCCACCTAGATGTTTACCAGGGAGAAGTCTTCATTTACAGTATGGCAACTTATCGTTACTAACACCATTAGAAATTGCATCATCATCACAAATAGATCAAAAATTTACCAGCCAACCGGAAAACATTTACTAGCAGTAAGTCATGGAAAGTCAATATAATTAAGTAGAGAAATTATCTAAGAAAAGCATTAACCCTCTAAGGAAAAAAAAAGAATGGGAAAGAACACAGGACATTTACAGCACAAGAAAAATAACTGGTTCAAACCCTGTGGAAAACATTCACATTCTCTAATATTTAAAGAAAAGCAAAGCAAAACAACAAGGATTTCAATTAGTGAACAATTTTAATGACAAGAACTCCATTTATAAGGATATACAGTCCTGGTGTTGATTTTTAAGTTTTTCTGAAAAATAGTTTGTATTACATATCAAGAACCTTTAAAGATTCAAACTATTTTAGTAATTCTTGTCTAGGAGAAAATGTTAAGGAAATAGTAAGAAATTCAAATAAGTACTGCTAAAAATGCTCATTCTAGAATGATCATAAGAACAATAAGTTAGAAACAATCTACACATAAAAAATGATGTGATTGCATAATTGATGGTCTATTCACATTGTAGAAATAGTGTATATAGCCATTAAATTCTGCTTGTTTTTAAAGAACATTAAATCATGAGAGAAAATGTTCAATATAAAATATTAAGCAGAGATAAAAGGGTTAAAGTTCTAAATATTTATTTTTGCACACATCTGTGTGCATATATAACTGGAAAAAATTGCATCAAAGTCTTGAGTGTGTTTCTGAGTAGTAGGATTATGGGTAACTTCAATCTTTCCCTTTATGATTTTCTATACTTTCTGACTATTCTGCAATGCACATAGAATCTCACCTGTGGAGCTTGTTAACTGTTGACTCCTGACCCCAACCCGAGAGTTAGAAAACTGAGGCTAGGTTCAGTACTGTGTATTTTGGACATATATCCCAGGTGACTCTAACGAAGTCTAAATCCAGGGACCAGCATTTGAGAGCCACTGGTATGACATATCTGTCCTAGGTGGGCTTCTCAGCAACAGTCCCTGAGACGAGGATTTACATGCAAGTGACATGTTAGGGAAGGGCTCCAGCAGAGACAGGGAGCAGAGCAAGCAGGCCCTGGAGAGGCAGTCAAGCAGGGCAGGATTTTAGGCGAGGTCTCAGCCTTAGTCTGGTCCCAGCAGGAGCTCTGGACGCAAATTACTCATTTACCACTCCGTCACTGGCTGCAGCCTCATCTAGTGGGTCACCTCCCGAGCACTTCCAGTCCTCTGTGTGCCGCAAAGCTCCTCCAGGAGCCCAAGGGCAGCCTAAGGCAAGCGGACGGCCAGAGCTGGTAACCAGGCTCCAAGGAGATCAGGGTGGAGCGCAGACAGTATTTCTGCCAGGGTTTTCCCAGTTCTGTAACAGAGAGAATATAAATGCTCATTTATTTCAAATGCTTCTATATGCAGAGAAAAACACTTAACAGATATAAGGCCAGTTATTAACTGTAGGCAGTAAGATTGGAGAAAGGAAACTTTCGCATACTACTTTCCACACTTCTATGGTGTTAAGATCTTTTTACAATAGGCATCACTTGCAATACTTCTGTAAGGAAAAAAAATCTGTTAGGAGAACAAGTTTTACTACCAAAAACCCAATTATGTATTTTGTTTCATTTAATCACATATTCCTGTTGTTTTTGTTGCAATAACTAGGAAAGTAACACCGTCTGAATAAAAATTAATAACCTAGACTGTTAAAATGCTTAAGTCCATTCAGTAATTAACAGATTGCATTCTTACCAAGTATAAATGATATTCATGGTATGCTCAGAAAGAAATAAGCCTTGTTAAGGTTTAAATCTAGAAGGGGAGTTAACTGGTTTTGCAGTCTGCAGGCACTGGAAGTTTGGTTCTGATTGTAAGATACGATCCACCCATTCTATATGTCATCATCTATATCAAAAAAGCATTGCAGGAAAATTTTTTAAATTGCCTTTAGAAATGTGTTTTAAAAGTACTTTGGAATTTTAGATGAAAGGTAAGGTCACATTTGGTTAAAGCTTTGCCTGCTTTGGCTATAATTGGATAATAGCAATTGGTCAGGCTTGTGCATTAAGAGGAGAAATCTACAGCCATAAGAAATGAAATAATGCCATTTGCAGCAATGTGGATGTACCCAGAGATTATAATACTAAGTGAAGTAAGTCAGAAAGAGAAAGACAAATATCATATAATATCACTTATATGTGGAATCTAAGATATGATACAAATGTAATTATGTACAAAACAGAAACAGACTCACAGACACAGAAAAGAAATGTATGGTTACCACAAGGGAAAAGGGACGGGGGAGGGATAAATTAGGAGTTTGGGATCAGCAGATACAAACTACTACATATAAAATAAACAAGGTCCTACTGTCTAGCACAGGCAACTACTTTCAGTATCCTGTAATAAACTACAACAGAAAAGGGTATGAAAAAGAATACATACATATATGTATATGTATAACTGAATCACTTTGCTATAAACCAGAAACTAACACAACATTGTAAATCAACAGTACTTCAGTGAAAAGAGACAAATAGTCTAGCAGCTATATATAGTGTCAATTAGAGGAGCAAAGAATGGTAGCAGGAAGGTCCATTAGAATTCTCCTAGAATAAACCAGGAAAAAGGCAGTGAAGGGGATAAATAATGGTAAAGAAGGAAGCACTTGTCCTGTCTTTCCCACAGGATCTGGCCTGTGGTAACCAAATAGTAAAGGAAGACAATGATGATTTTAATAATTAGAAAACATACAGGAATTACTGTGGAGATGAAAATTAGCAGAAACTACGGGGATAGAAGGGCTGAAAGAGAGAGTGTGGTCAAAGATGACTGAGAACGATAGTGACTGATTTAGCAACAATGTTGAATTAGTAAGAAAATGCTGAATTTTAAATAGAGGTGGATATAGACAGAAGGATATTCGGCAGGCAGTGGAAATAACTATAAGTGCCTTGAACTTTTGAAGCAGCTAGAAACAAATTTGAGCCATCACTAGTGGGGCGATGGTAGAAGCTGAAAGAGGAGATAAAGAGAGCAAAGGGTAACAAACTAGAGAGAAAGAACAGGGATGGGAACCATGGGCAGTGACCAGATCTGGAGAGAAAGATCCTGAAAGAGGCAGGGAGGAGAGGGAGATGGGCTTAAGAACGTTCAGTGTCACTGAAAACAAGACAGGAGGCCAATCCTGGGAAATGTCAGGAAGATAGAGGCAGAATACGCTGTTGATTGTCACTGTTAGGAAACTGCAAGTTATAAACAACCTTATTTCCATCAATTTTCACGGCTCAGCAATCAGAGTCCCAGAAGAAATCAAAAGTATTTTTTATTCTATATAACCAAGAATTTATATAGCTCAAAAAAAAAAAGTATTGCATTTTATCTGGCTAAATTTTCCCGAGAGAATACAACCCTGTCCTTATTCCATATTTATTTAAATTACTCCTTTTATCCTCAATGACACACACAAAAAAATTCTGCAATCTTTAGACCACCCAGGGAAGAAATTAGACCTGTTCTCTTGAGTCATGAAAGATTTCACGGACTTCAAGTATAATCCATGGTAACCCCCCCCCCCAAAATAAAGCAAGCAGTCATGATTTGGTTTAGGTAACCAAGCAGACATTGAAAACACAACTGAGGTGAGCAGATACAAGAAGTTAGGGGAGGATGCAGGCGGTGTGTACCAGTTCACAAGCCATGGTTAGGTATAGGAGAGAACACAGCCTTGAGAAAGAAGGAAGAGTTTCGCAGGTGAGAGCACACATGCCTAGTCCAGCACCTGAATGACCTTCATGGCCTTGGGACCATGGCCCCTGTGTTCTCACTTGCACTACTCCCAGCACAAGGGCTTACTTACTTCCCTATAGTCTTGACCTGCACTGTTCTAAATTTCAGGAGCCTTTAAATTTAAGTATTCAATTTATGAATTGTCCTCAGATTACTAATATTTGTTCCTGTTTCATGCTTTTTCAGAGCAGTTCATACCCTGATCCAAAATGTATTTATACACACACACGTGCGCGCGCGCGCGCACACACACACACACACACACACACACACACGTTGTGCTATTAACTATTTTCAGAAATCCGATTAAACCTTAGACCCTAAATTTAAAATTTAATTTTTTAACCATCACCATTAAATTGTTCCTTGGTATAAAATGACCCAGATTTTCAACATGAAATATATTTGTTATCCTGGCTATTTGCAATTTGGGAAACCATTTTCACTGCTCAGTGACTTGTATCATATAGGTGGCATTTGTATTATTTTAAGCATCTACACACATTCCTGTTATGATTATGGTGATTAAAATAAATACACTTCCTAAGCATTTGCAGGAACTTAATAACATTGCTGCAGAAACAACTGTCAATGCCTCTGGACTCTGTGTCTATGCCTTATGGAATGGGCTACACTATACCTGAGAGTTGAATTGTGCCAGCCATTTGGCTGAGATTTTGGATGGATGGAGTGATCCTTAAAGATGATCAGTCACTTCATCCTACTCATTTCACTCTATGGAGCCAATGCATTCTCTTTGGCATTCAGCATTTTCAAGGAATCAGAACCAGTAGCTTTATACAATGTACTCCTTTCTTTTAAGAATAAAGTGGGAGGAAAAATTGGATTTTCCCATGTTATTGTCCTAAAATAAATAAAATTAATTCTGTGTAGATCTGAGCATGTGTAATAGGAATAACAGTCCTAAAATTATTCAAATTATTGATTGCTTTGGCAGGGTAATGACACCCATGATCACCGATCCAGATCACTGTAACAAATGTCATAATAATGAAGAAGTCTGAAATACTGCAAGAATCACCAAGATGTGACACACAGACCGTGAAGTGAGCAAGGGCTGTTGGAAAAATGGTGCTGCTGGATTTGCTCAACACAGTGTTGCCACAAACCAGTTTGTAAAAAACATGACTATCTGTGAAGCACAATAAAGCAGAGCACGATAAAGCCAGGTACGTGTGCACTAATCAAAGCTTGGGCCAACATAAGGAAAAATCATTCACATTTTACCTGTTTGTGACTTCCCTCCCAGTCTGTCTACTACATAGTTTTACATAGTTACATACTTTTATGCTCTGCTTCTTTCTCTTAAAATATTTTAAGCTTGCTTCTCTGCTTTTCCATAGTCTTTATAATTATCACTTTTCTGACTGTGTACTATTAAATCAGGTGGTTCTTCCTTATTTTACTGGTCCTTTCCACTATTGTTGAACAATTAGGCAGTTTCCAACTTTGTCCCTATTTTGCTGAATAATGCTATAATGAGAATCTTTGTGCCCATGTCTTTTTTCACTTTTTTTCCTACAATTTGTCCTTGTGGATTAGGAAACAATGATTTTTTTTTAGCCCCAGTGTAGTACGATGACTCGAGAATATAAGAAAGTTTTAAGGTTGCGTTTTGTTCTGCATAGGCTCGGGAACATTTTTTTTTTTTTTTTTTTTTGTGCCAAGTCGCTGTCCCTCCTGGGTTTCTCTCTGCTCACTGCCGATGTCACCACATAATAGATGACAGTACTGCCTTCTGTGGGCCCAGGACCTTACTCCAGGCTCCTCTGCCCACCTCTGCCCCTGGGCCCTGCATCCTCCCAGCCCTTAGCCTTTCACGCCAGTGGCACAGCTGAGCATCTGCCTGGCTTTGGTTCTAGCGTTTACCATTTGGGTTGGAGGGTGCCCACAGCTCTATAGAGCACCGCAGTTGCAGGCAGCTTGTCAGAAATCCCAGTCTGAGCCCATGGCCAAGATACCCTACCCAGCTCAAGCCCAGCCACCTGGAACTCAGTAAGTTTAAGAGGAGGACTCAGACATAATGAGAACAGTAAGACTGGCTCAGAACTTTAGAGCTTCTTACTTAAACTGCCCTTCCAGCATTTCCCTCGCTGCAGTGGTTAAGAGCGTGGCCTCTGCAGTCCTCTTTGAAGTTGTATCCCCTCAGGCAAGTTTGCTTAGCCTCTGTGGGCCTCAGTTTCCTCACCTCTAAGTTGGGGCTCTGTGTGTGAGTGCTTAGGACAATGCCTGGCACAGGGGCAGTCTTCATAGGCATTTACTCTGATTAGTCCCTTCACAAACCTGGGGAGATAAATATGATTGACAGGCACCATAAAAAAAGGCATAATTCTCGCTAGAAAAGCAATAACTAAAGATGTAAAGCACTTGTATGAGCTGGCATTGATCTCAGGACTCTACACACGTTGTCTGTTAAACTTTTCAACATCACCTGAAGCAGGTGCTATGACCCCCATTTAAAGATGAGTAATGGGAGGCACAAGGGCGGTAACACCCCCTGGGATCTCGCACTGGGGTCAGGATGCAGGGATTCGGACTTAGGAGTATGGTTCCAAGGATACACTCCTAACTGCTAGACATACGGCCTCTCTGAATAAAGCAGCAGAAATTTAGTGGTTCATGAAGGAGAGAGTAGCTAACAAATTACCTAATCTTTAGCAGTGTGATTCCTCTGTGGCTGCTCCAAGAGAAAAAGTTGAGTTCCGGGGCACTAAAAACTACTTACAGCCTCTACCTCCTGCTTTACTTGGTGCTTTGAACTGCATCCAAATTAAATTCAACACTTACAGTTTTCCAATGCCATTGTGAGTTAATGGTTCTTTTAATCTACATCTTATCTCCCAGCTGTAGTCTTTGTGGCTGTTCCTAACTCTTAAAAGTGCCAGATCAAGGGATATGAGACTTCAGTAAATCCTTCAGAATTTAAGATTAATGGGAAGGAAAGAAATGTCTGATGTCAGTTAAATGATAATGTTTCTAAATAAAGAAGGAAGAAAAAATAACTTTGTCCTCTGCTTATTATGCAGATCAGGAACAGTAAGGAAGCATCTGTATAGTTAGAAGACGAGTGCCCAGGAAGGACCTCTTTGAATAAAGGAATTAATAATAACATTCTCTCTACTATGAGTGTATTGCTGCTGGATTACCACTGGCAGGGGCTGTGTGGTGAGTGCTTGATTTCTCATCCTGGTAATGTGAACAAGGAGGAAATGCTATTGTAGGTAGAGGACGAGACAATGGAGGTGAGTTTTGGAGGCCATGGCTGCCCTTGAAGAGAACATCTCAAAAGTTCAGGAATATGTGTTAAGTGGGGAAGGAAAGAAGAGAAAGAATGAAGCTGGAAATGTAAAGAGAGGCCAGACTGTAAGTAATCCAGTGTGCTGATGGATGGGAATATTCCTGTAGGAAATGGGAATCCACTAAATGATTTTATGGTGGCATGACCGGCATATTTTTTCCTGCATATATGTTTACACAACATGTGCATACAGTTTCTGGAAGGCTCATTAATGTCCTGAAGTCTTCCTTGAAGCCTTTAAGAGTTTCCAGAACTGAGATGAAAAATCTTTATACCAGTGATGGTTGGATCTTGGGATAAGTCTCCCCACTCGGGGAGGGCAGGGTACGATGAGAACAAAGCTAAGAAAAGAGCCTGGGGATGTCAATATTTATGAGACAGACTGAAGGAGATGCTCTTCTAAAGAAAAATGAGCACAACGGTCATGGGGGTAGCAAGGAATGGGCATAACTCAATCAAGGAAGGAGATTATTTCAAAGAAGAGGAGACAGACTCACATAATGTAGAGACAAAGTAAGATGGTGATTAAAAGACATCATTTGGATTAGTGGACACTTGCTGTTTGTTGCCTACTTTTTATTCTTCTACTCTCTGGGAAGAGAAGTCCAAATTTCCTCTGAGAAATCTAGGCCTTGCTTCTCCCATTCTCAGCCATATGCATCATGTGGGATTGACCCCAGACCTAGTTCCAGAGGACTGCATCTTCCTGTCACAGTGATGGGTTCAGAGATGGGCACATAAAGGCAGCCTGTTGAACCTTAGGATCTTATTAAAAATTCTGGGACATGGAGGCTCTGGATGTGAACAAGAAGACAAATGGCTTTGAGAGCTTCTGATGGCCATCTCAGGACAGAGGGCCAGAAAGAAGCCAGCCAGGTCATTGGTCATCTTGATAGGCCCTGGATCAAACCTTTCCTAAAGCTAATCTACCTCTGAACGCTTTAGTTTCATGAGCCTATTTAAGTCAGATCTGCTGACACTTTCAATAGGAAGCATCCAGACTGATGCATCTGTTTGCAGAAATCCAGTACAGTGATGATGACAGAACTAAGACTGCTGTAGGCTAATGAATGAGTGGAAGACACAACACTTCAGCACTTTATTTCTGCCGCAGATTTATTGTGGCCATGTGAAACAAAATACAAGTGTTTTTTATTTTATTTTTTTTTCATTCTTTTCCTCATACAGGCTTTAGGGAACATCAAAGAACAATGTATTCTCTTTTGGCTCCTTTTCTAGGACACAGGTGATAGCTCAAAATCTTAGGAGAAGAATGTAAGTGATTCTTCCCCTAATTTATTAATGTAAGCTGGTCAGCCAACATTGAATTTTACCCGCCACTGTTCTTCCCCCTTCTTAGTAAGCTAAGCAGTGTAGCTCTATTGACTTCAGATTTTCCTGCCCCCAAAAGCAAATCTAGACATTCTTCTGGAAACTCCTTATCCAAAACTCACCTCTTGCCTCAACCATTAAAACTCACAATGACTTGCTTCATTGTTTTCATTCTTGCCTACATTCAGTCTAGTCTCTACACAGCAACCAGAGCAATCTTTTTTTTTTTTAAATGTAAAGTAGATCATTTTCAGAATTGCCCAGTTGCTTCCTACTGCTCTTAGAATTAAATGTGTAATAGGGTTTCTTTGAGAAAAAATTAGATTATATCTGTAAAGAGCTTAGAACAGTGCCTGGAACACGTAAGCACCAAATGAGTGTTAGGCTCATTATTACTTGTTCTCTCTGCCTGAAAAAAACCTTCTGCCACCATGTTCACTTAGTCAAATCTGTCTGTCTTCTTTAAGATTCACGTCAAGTATCTCCTCCTCTTTTCTAAGCAAAGGACTTTCTCCGTGGTGCTCCTGTGGGATCTAGCTCATGCCTATGTGATGAAATATACCAAGTTTATGTACAGTTACTGTGTTTACTGATCAGCATCAGTAAGCTCTGGACCATTTGGGTATCCAACACAAATAAATGCCTGTCATTTTGTGGCTGATACGTTCTAGGAGTAAGTGAAATTTTGTTCACTGCTATTTCTTTGCCCACAGGCTTATGTATCCCAAACACTAGCAGGTTATTTTCTCCTCTTACGGAACCCATGTTCCACCTTTCCTAACTGGGACTGTTCATTATCATGGGTTCCTGACCATTAGTACCTACCCTTTGTTACAGTTTCCAACCACGACCAGATGTCAAGGTGACCTTTACCTGTCAGTAATAGCAACATCACTTATTCTCTAGAGCCCCTATTGTGCCAGAGAGGCCCTAGGTGATGTGGCAGTTGTCTCTGACATGGGTAACTGGGAGGCAGTGTGACCAAAGGGAAAAGTCCCTACCAGGATTTGGGGAAATTCACTTACTATCTCTAAACCATCTCTAAACTTGGCTTCTTCACTTACTGTGCACTTCAAGTGGAATAACAGAGACCATAACTCCATATAAATGTCAAAGGACTTTGACCACCCAGCACTGCACTCTCCATGCGGCAGCCATGGTCTATATGTGCTACTGAGCACTTGAAATGCAGCTAGTCCAAAAGGAATGGTGCTGTATGTGTAAAATGCACACCAGATTTCAACGACTTAGTATGAAAATAGGGATGCAAAATATCTCATTAATAATGTTTATGTTAAGAATATTTTGCATATCATGGATTAAATAAAACATATTAAAATAATTTCACTTATTTCTTTTTACTTTTTCAATGTGGCTATTAAGAAATTTTAAATTATATATTTGGCTCACCGTATATTTCTATTTCTACTGATCTAGAAAAGGACTCCCAACTTCTTACACATCTGAAAACATGTTGCCATGAGCCTTGGTGCCAACAGCACCCTGCAGTTGGCTTTTCTGACTCCTACCAGAGTGAGTGGAGGACTTGTGCTATAACATCCTTGTGGGTACCAGTGCTACATTTTCAAGAAGACTGGTAAACAGGAGGCAGAGGTGATAACTGTGAAAGTCGTCTAGGCTAGCCTGCTCGCCCCGGGACTAGACCCCATCGCTGAGCTCATTCGCTCACTACTTAGGAGTGTTTATGTCCTCTGTTGGCTTTTGGCAATTCCTGTAATGTCTGTGTCCCTGTAGGTTTGAAATAATTTCTGATTCACAGTAGAGAAGTATCTTCGCATTGCTCTAAACATGCACAATTAATAGATCAAATGCTGGTATGATAGTAATGAAAGTAAAGTTTCTTATTTTGCTAGAACGTTGTTAAATATCAGCAGAAGCAGATGTGTTTTCTGGTGGCTGCCTTTGGAATTGCTCTGGGAGCTATCTGCACTTCCTACTGAGAGCTTACCTCCCCAGAACGTTAACTCGTTCCTTAACCAGAACTAAAATGGAAATCCAGTCACATCTCCATTTTTCTCTTGGACACAAAAGTGAAAATAAGCTTCCGATAAAAGCCATGGAACAACCGTCTGGAGGGGAAGAGCAGCAGTGACTCAGTCTGAGCACAGGAGGGTAGAAGGAAAGACCTCACCGGTGAAAGGCCGGGCCTCGTCGGCCGTCAGTGCAATTCCACCGGAGAGGAAGCATAATTTCTTAATTAGAATGTAAGCAGAGAGGCATGACTGCAGAGGAATTGCAGGCTTCTCAGTGACCAAAGAATGCATGCTCTGAGTCATCACTGTCATCTTATCACATTATTGCCTGTGTAATTGAGGGAAAGAGGAGGGCGAATGAGGTGGGGGAGAAGCCTGTGTGTATCTGGGGTTTGTCTGGGAATGTATATATGAGGGTCCTTACACCTGGGCCATTTCTTTCATTCATTCACTCAACGAGTACTTATTAACATCTACTACGGACCAGGGCGGTACCCTAAGCCCAGAGGATATAGCAGTGAACAAAGTCCCTGCTCCCAAGGACCTTATATTCTAGCGGAAATTCCTTCAAGCGAGCTGTGTATCCCATATGTGTGATCTAAAGTTCTCTTGGTGCCTTTGCTTCAGTGGCCTGAATTTCACATCTTTCTGAAGCCTTATGAACTAACACATAGCATAAAATCCAGATTTAGAATTCAAGGGAGGAGGTGAGGGAGACTCAGTTCTGAAACCCTCTTCTTACTGACAAAACCTTTATAGAGTTCCATAAATAACTCCTACTGAAAGAAACCTTTGTTCTTTCTTTAAGACTGATAAGAAAAGGTAGCCCTTCTTACAGTTGGGTAAACAGCAATCGCCTTGTTCCTTATCTTCCTCCCTCCTCTTGAATCCAACTTTGATGCTTTTTCTGGTGTCTGCATCCCTGGCAGGGGACACACAGTGTGAACACAGTGCTGGAGGATGCAGAGTTGAACTGTGGCAGCATCTCAGTGTGGAGATGGCTTTCCTATGGGAGACAAAGTTTCATTTTGGGGGAGCAGGGGAGTCCTGCTCCTTCCACAAACTAACTCTGGGACGTTGGACAAGTCACCAACATTCTTAGCCCTGGTTTTCCCTTCTGTAAGGTGCAGGCATTAGAGTAGAGAATCTCTAAGCCTCCTCTCCGTCTTCAGGGGTATACACCTTTAAATAATTGATGTAACACCAATAAATAAAGACAGAGGAGTTAGGAAGTAGAGTAAAAGGTCGAGAAGGAATTTGTGGGCTGTAATTGAGTAATTGATATTTATTGACAGCAATGGAAGATCAGTAACGAGAGAAAACCAGTGTGTCCTCTAAAAAGTAACTTGAGCAGAGTCACCTAGCAAACAGAGAATTTTTCCTGCAGTGTCTTCTTGCCTTATATTTCAACAAGGCTCGACCTATTACACTTGGCAGTTTCTCAATTGAATTTGTTGTATCTATATAAATTAGTCTACAGCTATAGCCAGCTGTTTTATCAGAAGAAACAGAATCTCTAAGCATATTTCCTATCAACCAATATAAAAGCTAAATCTGGTATTTTCTAAAAACAACTTTTTGCCATGAAACCACAGACCTAACCTAACATTGCTGTCCTTAGACAAAATGCACACACACTGAGGGCATTTACCCTGGAAATTCGGAGGGGAGGAGGGTGGTATTAATGCTACCTGATCTGCATTATGATTAGTGACTCAAAGATTGGGTTAAAATATGGCAGGAAAATTTCTTTCTACATTTTTCCCTTTCCTCCACCCCCAAATTGGAAAATATTCACATGGGGAATCCTTAGAAATGAAAAAACAATTTTAAAAAATAGCCTAATTTTTCCAGTCCTTCATATTTCTAATAATGGTGGGCCTGGCAGTTTCCACCAGAGTTTTCCAAACACTGCACAGACCACATAACTGATATAAATAGAACTAGGTCTAAATAACTTATGAAAATAGCATTCAGGGCTCCTGCAGAGGCCATCTGTGAGGTGATCCTCTTCTAATGAGCCTGACTTGAGAGAGTCACAGATTCACCCATTCCGATTCAAACCCTTTTGAGGGGATTGGATAACATTCTTTTTCTAGGGGAGAGGGGCCAGCTGAATTAGAAGAGTGGGAAGGGACGAGGGCTCAAGCATGGCCAAGAGGAAGCCAGTGTCTGATTTCCAAAGACTAAAACCCATCGGGAACAAGCACAGCTTCTGTGATGGAATCCTTCTGCCACCAAAAACACTCAGTTCTGTGGTCCCTTCTCCCTGATCCTCAGTAAACAGTGGACATTAAACACGTGGCATTTATTAAAACTTCCAGTATTTACTTAACCATCAGGTCTGTTTATTAGGCACATTTCCTGATGGAAGTGGCATAGAATTTTGCTTGCCAACGCTGTGTATGATTTCTAGCCACTTGTTGATCAGAGAATAAACCTAGGAGCCAAAGGAAGGTGAGGGGGAAGTTGGGGCGGAGAGGGGTGGTTGGAGAAGCCAGGGAAGGGCTGCTTAAATTGGAGGTGCTGTCTTAAACAGCAGGTTTAAATGGCCAGGGCAGTGGAGTCACTGGAAGCTAAAAGAGAACAAGGGAAACGTCTTCATAACTGAATCACCGATTTAACCATTTCGTTCTTTTTCACTCATTTTGTAACTTGGCAAACTCTGAGAATTCACCATAACAATCCCATATCAGATAAATGTAACTCTCTTAATTCCTCTGAGAATGCTCAGTACTGAAAGTATCCTTAAACAAATGTGTTTAGCCTCAATCTTGTAAAATGTTAAGGAAAATTAGATATTTGACTGTAAATATACTAAGATGGAGATTGTCTGTGGGCATTTCCATTAAGGTTTTGGGACTCTGCATTCAGAGGCACATGGCACTCTAATTACTGGACCTGATTTATAGTGACATACATTGAAAAACCTGAAATTTTTCAGACTACAGTAAAACCTGACAAATGGATCAAGAATCAATAAGATGTGCACATATACAGAAATAAATTTTAATTCCCACTATCTTGAAAAGTAGCAAAGAGAGCCACAGACTTCTGTATTACACCCATGTACATAAATCATTTAAAACCTCAAGAAAACCATGGATTCTCAGCAGAAAGGCACTACACACAACATTTCAACATTTTAAAATGTTGTCATTTTAATTTTGTTTCAAAATTCAAAGATCATATACTTTTTAAAACTGATTATAAACTCAACATTATTCAAAACACTTCCCTTAAAATTATTGAGGACCTAAGCTGTGCAAAAATTTCAAACTAGAAAAATCTATGTGGGACTTTTTCTTAATTCTTGTTTTGTCTTCCTTTTTTGTTCTTAATACTCTCCAGCCACTGAAGCACTATCCCCATCCAGGGCTCATCTAAGGCACAAGCTTGCCCTCCCTGTCAGTGCTCTGGTCTTCCCTTCTTTCTTATCAAATCTGCCTTCACTCAGGTCTCACCACCCCCAGAAACCTCTGTTCCACTTTTTACCATGATAATTAAATCATCTGATAAACTTATCCATGGTATCTAATATCTTTTATCCCAAATGTACCTAATGGTGAGAATTGACTCACTGGCTGATAAAAACATGGATTCCTGGACCTCACCTAGACCTTCTAAATCAGACTCTCTAGGAGCCAAGCCTACCAATGTATTGTTTGATCAAGCATGCCTGGGTAACCTTGTATCATCCCGTGGGTTTGGGCTCCCTGGATCAGTGGTTGGTTCTCAGCCCTGACTAAACAGTACATTCAACTGGTGATGCTCAGGCATTACACTGGACCAGTCACATCAGACTCTCTGTGTCTGGTCCCGAAGTATCAGTAGACTGTAAATGCTCCCTGGATGAATCTGTCATGCAATGAAAGAGGAGAACTATAGATCTGTGTTTTTCAATATTTGGTCCACAAACTTATGCAGCACTGGGAGTGCCCTGTGAAAACACAGATTCCTGGACCTCCACCTTAGATCTACTTAATCCAAAGCTTCGAGGGTGGAATCTGGGCACCTGAGTATTTAACAAGCTCCCAGGTAATTCTTTCTTACACAAAGTTCTGAAAAATCTTCTGCTTGGAGCCAGTGTTCATCATTAGGGCACATACCAGAAATTAAGAGAGCCTTGTAACCTCTGCACTAGTTATGTTGCCTTAAGAGATGTAGAAAGGGTCCAGACAAGCCCTTCCATGCCCTCCCAGGTGATTTTGGTATGTGTTTTCTATTGAACACACTTACACTGAATGTTAATAGGTGAAAAAGATTCCCTAGGCTAGTAAGTTTGAGAAATGGTCAATTCTAGTTCTCTTTGATTTTCATAATACACCTTGTCATCATAGGACTCATTCTGGGGAACCCTGCTTCAGTAAAATTCTTTAACTTTGATGGCTTTGTACATTATTTTATAAAATCCATAAACATTTTCTCAGTGAACCCTTGAAGCACAGTTAAGAACGAGATATAGAAAAATTCAGTGATTGTGTAAAATCTCTGGCGGTAAGTGGCAGAGGGCTCCAGAACACAATGCTTTTGACTCTCCGTTGTCAGAAGATCCCGTTGGTCTCCTTGCCCTGCAGCTGTGATTCAGGTGGTCCAGGAAGAGCCACATAAAAATACAATGATGAATTCCATTCTGAGTTTCTTTCGTAGTTATTTTTTTCTTCTGAAATATTCCTTTGAACTGACTTTTCCACTACTATGAAGAGAAGGAGGAAGAATAACACCCCAGAACAGGTGTTTGTCAAAATGGCAGCCTCCCACCACCAGATGACCCATATCATCTCCCATCTGTCACAGACCGCATTCACAGAGAACAAGAAATAACGCATTTTAGAAAAAAATTCCTTATACGTGATATTGTGTCGTATTGCATTATTTCATTGATACTTTAATCTGTATTTTTAATATGTTCATAATCTAGATAATATCATACAGTGATATTAACTCCAAAGCCATTTTAATACATGCCAAATAGACAAGTAGACAACTGCACATGCAATACTACAACAAAATGATAGAGCCCAGTGAAATGGGCACCATAGTGCCCTTCGCCTTCTGGTCCCCTCTGTGATATTCAGACTGGGTATAATTATAAAGTCCATTTGAAGGTGGTAGGAAAGTTATTCAAATGGTTACTTTTAAAGCAACCAATTAATAGCAGGTCTGGTTACCAGCTAGCTAATCAACTGATTTCCACCAATTTGTTTTCAAAACATTTATAATAAATATAGTCTTTCCCAATAGAAAAAAAAAACTTCCACATGTATGTTATCTCACAACAACCCTGTGAAAAATGAGAGACTCAAAGAAACTCAGTGTCTAGAAATAAGTGGTACATCCAATATTTAATCCAAATCCACTGAATTTGTGTCTCTACATTCTTTTATCTCTAAAGAGACACAGGATACCTGATTACTTTGGTGCAGATTATTTTAGCAATTTAGTGGAGAAGAAACATTTTTTTAATTTAAAAATACATTTTTATTACATCTCTCCTACTATTTTGTTTCCTGATAAAATTCTTTTGAGATGTATCTCACTATTAATACATTTGAAAGACAGTAAGCCTATTTAGTTTTATCTCTTACTTTGGGGTTTCAGTGACTTAGTGTCAAAGAAATCTCCTGTGTTATTAGATTCTGCTTTTATCACACATAATGTTCTAAGTATGCTCATGCAAAAGTGTGGTCCTGAGATTCTGGAAGCTTTTGGAAAACCAGATCATATTCCAAAATGCTCTAAAAATGTTTGATATGAAAAGGAGACTGGTGATGACTCGTTTTATAAAGTAAAATGCCCCTTTTTTTGTTAGGGGTTCTGCAGGACTGGCCCAGAAAGACTGACTGAATCTGGGGTTTACCAAGGGTGCCATCAGAAATGGAGATGGCACAGGGCATGGCATTAAGTTAGCAGGAAGAGAAAAGAAGTCAGATAACCAGTGCTCATTCATTGTGAAGTGGAGGATGGAGCTCACACAGGAGGACAGACGAGGAAAAGAAAGTACCCATCAGTAAGACAAAAGGTTTAGCCTCCTCTTTATTCACCAAGTATTTATTAAGAACATACTATGTTTTGAGCAGTGAGCAGACTACTACAGGCAGAAATACAGTTGTGAACAAGAGAAGCACCTGACTTCATGGAAATTACTGTCTCAACCAGTGTTTCTCAAACTTGGGGAATGTAAAGGTCTTCTTTTTATGGGCAAAAACAAATCCTTCCAGACACCTAGTGTTGATTTAAATTAATTGTGTTACAATGTTACATAAAAGTATATAAATATAAAACTAGATATGAATATATTCTGAGTCTAGTTCATGCAGTTATAAAAACTTATCAAAATTACAAAGAAAATGCAAGCACCAGTAAAATTCTAAGTAGCATCATTGAGTATCTTAAGCTGTTTTGTTGAAACCAACAGTGACTCATGTATGCTTCATTTCTATAACAAAGTGTGCTATTTCCCACATATGTCCTCTATAGGAACACCTATAAATCTTTGTTTAGGTGGCACAACTGTGAAACTGTTTGATCTTTGCTTGGCACAAATATTAGGATTTACATGTTGGGATCACCTCTGTTCTACTCTGATTAATCCATGACAATTCAAAGGCCACTATTTGGTGCAAACGTAATTGAAAAAATACTTATCTATATCCATCTGTCTATCTATATGTATGTGTGAGTGATTATAGTCATAAGGAAAATGCAAAATTTAACTAATCTTGATGATAACTGATAGGCCCCTCCCTCAAGAATACATCTGTTCATCCCTTTTACCAAGAGAGGTAGGATGAGGAACTTGACTAGAAGAGCAGTGCTCTGGTGGGGATGACAGACTCTAAATGAGCTACTAGAGATATTGTGGGCTTCACTGAAAGGGACATTGCTATGAGGACACAGCAGAGAGAACACTGGTCAGGCCCTTAGGGGATGGGCACCTTTTGAAGAAGTAATATTTAAACTGAGACTCAAAGAAAGAATTTTATCTTAACCAGGAAAAGAGTAGGGGGGAGGAGGAAGGCTAATTTTCAACCTGTTAGCACCAGGATATCTATGCACCACTTCGGATCTGTCACTGGCCTTGTGAGACTTGTTAAATATTTTGTATTTACCCGTCGGCTGAAAGATTCCTCATATATGAAATAGGGACTGTAATACCAACTCCATTGCATTCTCGGGAGCATTCAGTGAGTTAGACTCTGCTGGTTCTTGGCACGGTGCCTGGGATAGAGCAGGCGCCTTTAATTGGAATTGAAATCATGGTGGTGATGATTAGGATGATCCTGAGTAATTTAGTTAGAAGTATATGTGGTTAAAACCAATGGTATACTTGTTAACTATAAAATGAAAATTCAGTCTGTGTCCAGGGTCTATTTTTGCATCGTCTCCATGAATGAGAAGAGGAAACTGAGACTCCACTATTTCATTACGATAGCCATCCCAGAGCACTCTTATGCAGAATTTGGGAGGGAAAAGCAGAATACCTTTCACCTCTCAGAAAACAAGTAACAGTCAGGACTTACGCTTTAACTTACATAGGCCAATATATTTCTTATTCTGTATGAAGCAGTTGCCCTCTGGGTTCCCAGTCTGTCTCAGGGAACTACTAAAGAACTCTGACACGTCAGGGCCTGTCCTACAGATGTTTGTGCCTTTTAGCAAAATACCAGCAGTCCTTTGCCCTCCAGCAAGCCCCTTCACTCTGAGTGTCGAGAGACAAAGTTGAGGTCCACACACTCTGATCCCCCAGTCTTGGTAGACCCCACACCTCTGGCCCACACACAGGCAACCCGTGCTCATGTTGGTCCCTAAGGATGCTTCAAGGAGCCTGTCCAGGTTTTTCCTCACGCTTAAGAATCTTGGTCCAGGGTGAGTATAAGAGTTGCTCCCACATTTCTAATGTCAGTAATGACAGATTGCTGGTTTCCTAACAATTTCCTGTTGACTGAAGGTTGACAGTCAACTCAACCATGAATATAAACTCTGACCCCTGAGGTCAAGACTAAAATGAAATAAGCATATAGAGTCATAGCTAAATAGGGTTTTAGATATAGGAAAATTCCAATGACAGCTAAGGCGGGACTCTGATTAGAATCTGAATGCAAGTCTGTGGTCTGTTCACCTCAGAAGCTCATCCGCCCGTGGAGCACAGAGCATATCATAGTAGGATCATACCGTACAGCTACTTGATGGTACCAGGCCTTCCATTTGCCATTGATTTCTTGGTACAAAATGACTTGCTAAAGGTCACTCAGATAGTTAGTTTCTAAACGAGATTTATATTACGGGCCTTTTGAGTCTTAATCCAGTGATCTTTCCAGTGCTTGTTGTTGCTCCCTACTTTCCCACGTGGTTTGACTGAAGGTTAACATTTTAAATTTCTCCCACCATTTGCACCAGTTTGCATCCAGGAATCTTTGCAAGCTCTGCTTCCCAGTCCTGAGCGCTCATGTGTCTCTGTTGCCATCCCCTCGTAACTGGTTACATTCTTGCTCTCTGCCTACTTGCTTCGGCCTGACACCTCACACATCCCTTTATTACCTGTGCTTTATGCCCCTAGTAAGTCAGCGCCGGTACTCTTGGCTCAATGCCCTGCACCAAAGGCCAGCATCCTTAGTTGAGATATGGCCTTTCACTTCTAAGTAGGCACAAAAATAGCCTCACAAACTTTCTAGGCTGTTCCTTCTCTCAGAATTTAACTGCTTTGTCATAGTATAAATAGAAAACTCAGATTCCTAAAATTCAACACCAGCCTGAATGGTTCTCTTCTTCCCCTGAGCTTGCTCTCTGAGAGCCCGGTGTCCTTTGTGTGCACCTCTCTCATGGTCCTTCACTCGTAATGCCCAGAACCATCCTTCTCTTTTTGCTGACCACCCAGCTTCCCTGTTGGAACTGCCTTGAGAATGCCATGTAAACTGCTGGTTGCCCTCAGTCTCCAGTCTCCCCTCCTTTTAGAACAGAAACTTCCATTTTAGCTGGGTACGTTGCGGGGCAGCTGACAGACTGCATCTCCCGGTCTGACACACACGTATGAGTGTCCGTAGGACTAAGTTCTGGCCAAATGAGGGGTAAGCAGAAATGCTGTGTGAGATTTCCAGAAAATGTCCTTAAAAATGAGAAGAATGTGGGGCCTGTTGATAATGGGGGAGACATGCACGTGTGGGGGCTAAAGGTATATGATAAATCTCTGTACCTTCCACTCAGCTTTGCTGTGAATCTAAAACTGCTCTTTAGGGGGAAAAAAAAATTAAAAGGTCTAATAATGTTTTTCTCCTAATCAGGATGTGCCCATTTCTTCCTCCTTTCTCCTTCCTGCTGCTGTAGACACAGATGGGATGGCTAAATTCCTGAACCCATCATGAACCATGAGGTGGCCTTGGGAACGGAAGCCACACGCAGCAGAAATGCAAGGGGAAAGAAGTGAAGCCCTTTACTAGCCCCAACTACTTACCCTAGGCTGCTGTATTAGTAGGAGAGAAACATATTCTGTCTCATTTAACCTGAGGTTACTTTGGATTTCCCTGTGGTTTGCAGCTAGACTTGACCTTCAGTGGTGTTTTATGCACCTTTCATTGAAATACACAGCACAGTCTCAATAGGGCAGGTGCAACTGAAAAATACATTTATTGACTTGAACCTCAAAAACCACTGAAAAGGTGCAGAATTCTCCACTAAGCTGTACACCAAAGTTACCTCCTGGCCTTCTTGTCCACATCTAGTTAAACTTATTCCAAATAAATTTCCTAATTGTTTCATTTCAATCGTTCTTGACTCTAGGTTGCATAATAGGAAGATTTTTATTGAAATGCTTTATGAATATTCTGTATGCTTAAATATGTTTTACTAGGTTTAGAATAAAAAGTGTGACCAAAGTATTGTTTTCTGCCTTTTATTGAAAACATAAAACTTTAGTTCTGTTATTAAAGATTAAAATGGCTTTGGAAAGAAGGTCTAAACTAAAACAATTCAGCATTTACAATATATTTCCTGTAAGAAAATGCACTCTGAGGTTCAACCTTGTGAGTTACAAGGAAACTTTTAGAAGATAACATATTGATAAATTGATGGGTAGGGCTATCTATAGACTTATAAACTCTAAAAATCAGTACTAGAGTTTCTGGATTTGAGGAACTATGGAAACTTAGGGTATTCTCTACTTCTTTAACTTACTAATTGTTTGACTTCTATCAATCTTAATCAGTGAGATTTCATCACTAATGAAAACAATGTCCATAGTTTTAGCATTCTTAAGTAAAAATATTATTAAATCCTACATGTATTTTAGACTTCCATATTATACAGGTATTATTAAGTCTTTTATGTAATGTTTAAATATATGGAACGGAATACAGTTGACCCTTGAACAACATAGGGCTGAGCACCAACTCGAGCAGTAGAAATTCCTCCTACTGCTACGTCTGCCTCAAAAACAAAGGAGTTGATAAATGACTCTCCCAAGGGCAGGAAGCTGACACAGCTTGGATAGAATCAGAACTCAAACCCTAGCTCTTTTGATTCCACATATTGTGGTCTCTAATTGAACATAAAGTTTTCCCCACACTCAGAGTTCTGTCAAATGAAAATACAGGTACTACATTTTTTGAAAAAGATCTGCATACAGGTGGACCTGCATTATTCAAACCCATGTTGTTCAAGGGTCATCTGTACTTGTCAAACCTCTGCATTCAAGTAGAAAATGTTCAATAGCTCATTAATATTTCTTTTGAATTTCTTACCAAATCATCTAGAAACATCTATTTTCAAATTTTAGCCAGTATTATCTAGTCTAAGCATTAATAATTATCATTAAAAATAACAGTAGTCGATAGTTACTGAATATTTAGTATGTTCTAGACACCATTTTAAGAGTTTTGCCATTTTAAGAGTATTCCCCAAATAGAATACTGAAACTCAAAAAAGACAGCAGTATGCCCCAAATCCTAATGATGAAAGATAGAACTAGGATTCAAGTCCAAATCAGTCTGATTCTGAATCCAGAGTCTTTACACCAGCTTACACTGTGCTGACTTCTGTTAATTACAAAGGGATTTTAATTCCCTTCTTTTTGTCGTATCATTTTTCTTCAAGGAAGGGTTAACCATGTTAGTACCAAAAGATTTGACAGCCAATTTCCTAGAATCAAGAGAAATTTTAAGTCTTTCTGGCATGTGGGTGGTATAGTCAGTATGTGCAGGTAAGAGAACACAGTAGCTGGCATGATGTATCAGGGTCTGTCTGATTGGACTGCTTTTGTATGAATGAGAAAACAAATTACTTCATTATGTAAAGACTATATCATCACTCTTATTATTGATCTTTGAGATTCCTTAGAGCCAAAGCAATAAAGCAAACACGATGGACTGCATAATTCTTACATCAAGACTTTGAGAAAAATAATTTTTCTGATCCCAAACTCTAAAATCAATGTATTATATATTAGATTTATGACATAATCAATATTGTCTTAAATGTCAGTTTCACGACAACGGAAAAAAAAAAAGTGCTGTTATTGCCTGGCTTTTGAGTCATGAAAGCCTCAATAAAAGCCAATAAGGTGACAGTAAAGCATAATTTAACAATCGTAATCACAGTCAATATCTGCAAATGTTCTATAGGAATCAAATTTTTCACTTAGCTAACGATTACACTATATGTGTAAGATGTAAAAAATAATAAGCTATGTCTGTCAAGCCACAAAGTAATGTAGTCATCCAGATGTTTTCCATCATGCTTGCAGTTCAAATTGGGTCAGCATTTCTTTGAGTTGGATGACACTGTACCACATTACACGAAGTCTGTGCACCCAGTCCTCCCTTAGAGCTCAGAAACATTACCAGCTGTCTATGTACCTAAACGAAGCATTCTTTTGTCCCCCTACAGCATCTTCCCTTCATAGAGCTGGGACCTGAACATACAGGTTCAGAACATTGTGGCTCCATGTCCACTGGCTCTTGCCAGCTCCCAGCTCCTCCCTGGGCAGAAACCCCAGAGACAGACGGGGCTGTAAAGAAAATGCAGAAGCAAAGCCACCCGACTGAGCCTCTTGTGTTGAAAGACAACCACCTCCCCCACGTTTAGCAGCCGGCCGTGAGCGCACACACAAACCACCCTCGTGTATGTTCGTGCTAAAAGCTGCCTCTGCCTGAGCATTTGCTTTGTGAATGAGGTCACTTTAACTTACACAATGGAAGGGATAGGCTGAAGAGATGTGGCTCTTTTCCTCATTAAGACACCATGTAAAGCACAGAATTAGACATGGTCCCTCTTGAGGATACATAATTAGATATTTTATATTCATAGTTATCATTGCACATTCAGAGAGTCAGCGGCAGCAGCCTTACCTTGGATATACTGAGGCACAGAGAGAAAGCAGACCGTAGAAAATTGCTTACCTAGTTCACAAAGGTACAGAGAAGCATAATGCTTCTAAAGCACTTCGACTGAAGAAACAAAGCATTATCTTCTTACCATGACGTTGTAACAGATGTCCATATGGTCACATCTTCTATTAATTGGACTTAGATGTTGTATGCATTTGATGATTGTGATAATGGGTTATATGATTGTAAGATCTCCTCCACAGGGCATTTTGTCCACAAATAAAATTTATCCTATAGGAGAAAATGGTTCTCAGCTTGAAATAATTTGATTTTGTCACCGTAGGTTGTAAACTGTGCCTTAGGCTTGTGGTGTGCAAAAATGTCTTTGAGTCAAGTGCCTGTCTTAAGACGTTTCTTTAAATAAAAAAAAAAAAAAAAAAAAAAAAGAGAATGGAAGCCTCCATTTGTACCACATGACCTGATTTTATCTGTTATCTAGACTGTGTTACCAGTTCAGATCCCTTACTGTTGGGCGAATTGAGTTCAAAGGTAGATAAAACGAAGCTATCGTTACACTATGTAAACTGATCTGGAAAAGAAAATTTAACAGGCAGCATACCTGCCATGACATTGTTCACAGTACTTGTGTTCATTTACTTAGTTCCAGAAATCTTACATAATTCATACTCAGCGTGAATGTGTGAATATGGGAATTACTCTTTGAGGACAACAGGGAATCAAAAGTTTCTCAAGCTTGCTGTCTAAGTCTCAGATTATGAAGTAGATAGAAAGGTCAAGTTTTTAGTGCTGCATTTTTTTAAAACCTGTCAATAAGAGGGAAAACTTGTAATACCTTGTGACTTTGCAATTTTTCTATTAAATTTTTTATTAAAATCTGGAAATTTAAGTTAAAATCTACACTGCTTACAAACTAGTTTCCTTTCAAGAACTACATATGCATGTATATGTAGTTCAACATTTTCATTTCCATCTCATAGTTTTGTGAAATTATCTGTTTGAGCATTGAGTATTTAACAATAGTTGTCTTCTCCAGTGCCACAGCCATTCAGATAAGAGTTTAAGAGATGAATTAAGGCCTCCCTTTCAGCGAAGCGGGTACTGATGCAGCCCTGTATATCTCAGTGAATGACTGATGTAAAACCTCCTTGACTCCTTTCCTCAGCCACTTTTGAAAAGTAGAAGTCAGGCCCTCAGAAAAGGTGATCCGGTCTCCTTGTACTGGAAGCAAAAGACAGATACAGAAACTCACAGAGCTCTCCCTTCCCCCTTCACAAAAGAGACAAAAGACCAAGTAAATTGATACCATTTACAGCCTCTTCCATTTTCCTCAAAGGGGAAAATACACAGTAACTCAAAGTGAGAAAAAGGCAAATTCCTGTTACTTTCCAACAAAGTAGCACAGTACAGAAGGACTGGGGAAGATCTTTTGGAAAAATATCTGCATAAATCCAATCAGATTTGTTTCCAAGAATTGGGCAGATGTGGAAAAATCAAGCTAACAGAATAATTAAAAGATACAAGACCTTGAAATATATGTAACTATTTGAGGACAGGTTCTTAGATTTTTCTAGTAACAGAGTTATATCTTTGCCTAAAGGTTTATTGACCTCAATTAGCTAAGCATTTGGAAAGGAATCCTGAGAATTGATTGGAAAGGAAAGATTAAAAACGTGGAGGGAAAAAAGGTTCATTTCATTCAAAAACCCTTGACCTGTGTATGGTTTCTTGTGGGGTCTGACTGGTACTGGTCATCATTGATCTCTCACTGCTTTTCAAAACATAAACTGTAGTGTCATTCTTAGAAAATGTCTTTATGACTAGGGGGTCTCCATCCAGCTTTGCCTCTTAGCTAACTCAGCTTTATTATTTACTATGGGTGCGTCCATAACTGGTGAAACACTTAATCCTTTGTAATTTTTTCTTACTCTAATGTTTATCTTCTATACTCAACTTCATTAGAAGTCCATTAATCAATGTTGTACTTACATAGATACCCACAGGCCTGGCTAACCAGCTGTTGCTACTGTGTTGCTGCTTTAGGGAGGTTTTAAAACTTATTTAGATTTTAATCCTGGAAATGAAGATTGTTTCCCTTCTGGAAGGATCAGTCAGTGCAGTCCTTGTGTGTCCTGTTTAATGAACGTGAAAGCTCTAGTCGTAGAAAAATGAATAAACTGAGCTTGGACTCCTAGACCACTTACTTAGCCATGAAGACAGACCACTATGATCTGAAAATGTAAGAAAATGATTCAAAAATGACTGATATTAATTTTAATTTTCTACAGTAATCCACTATTCATAGTTTATTTTTAGGTTTTTAATCTTAAACTGTGTCCTGTAGGAATGTTGCACCATTTGGATAGAAAGCATCAAAGCTATAGTTTTGTCAAATTACTCCATTAATATTAGTCCTACAGATAAAGACCCAATGGTGAAAAAGGAGATAAACTTCAGGATCTACTGGTATACTTCTGTTACATTCACCATCAGTTATTTCAGTCTTCATTAATTAGTTATATGAGACACAAACATGTGTTCTTCAAGGACCTGGCCCCATTATAATTAGAGACTTGTGGCTTCATAAGGATCCACTCAGCATCCTATCTAACTCACATGCAGGGCAGCTTGTAATAACTCCACTCCTTACTATAATTTCACTGTGCTGTTAAGCCAGAATCTCATTAATAGAGAAGTAACAATGCGATAAAGTTTTCTTGGTGTAAGATAGAACATGTTTGAAATAAAGAGAAATAAAAGAATCATGGGAGAAAGTTTGGAGTAGACAAGCATCAAACATGTTATCATTTTTCATGTGCTTTAATAGCTGAGTTATACATTTAGCTGGACGCTAACACAGCTTTAAACCTGATGGCAGGTAATTTTTTCCACAACTCTTACTGATAAGCTGAAGTCATTGGTCTTTTCATTCTGTATTACATATAATGCCATACATAGGTAAATGAGTTTTTAATTTATCTAAGCAGCCTTTGAGCTTTCAAACAACCTTGGACTTTGCTCCAATTACTACTTAATATTAGAATCATTCCATTGTGAGTGTTATCCAGTTAATAGAAAAAGACAACCAATAACTTTTAATGTGTGTATGTGTGTGTGTGGGGGAGTGACATTTAAAGAAATAAGACTTGTACAGATATTTCTCAAGTCACTTTGAAATCTGCAGTCCACCCACAACTTGTATTTAGAACCCTGCCACAGGCCAAATCACAATGGTCCAAGGCAATGTCATTAGATGTGACGTCTTCTTGTACCAAAGGGAATGAAACCTTACCTGAGAGGCTGGGCTATAAATGACATCAGCTTCCCTGACTTAGGATGCAGCTCCACTAAACTTGTCTTCTCTGTTGAGTATGACATACACTGAAGGGGAAAATCGATTGGTAGTTTACAGGAGAAAGATCGCATAACCAGAACCTTCTCAGAAATTCTCTTCTGGAAGTCAGGATCCCCTTTGATAGTCTCAGCTGGAAGATTAAGATGTTAACAGGTTTCTCACAGAAGATCAGTTAAAATGGTGTTTATTTTTCCTTTTTTTTGTCCAATAAGCCAAAAGGTAAAATAGATCATTTAAAAACTATTAACATCTTAAACTCTTTCACAGAAAAAAATAATTACAGTCATTCTCAATCTATTTGAAATATTTTTAAGATTTAGTACTTATAGAAATACAAATATACTGTGAACAATTCATGTTAAAAATACCCATGTAACCATGTTGAAGAGACACTACATTCTGTCCCCATAGAGAAAATGAGAAACAATAGCCAAACTTTTTAGCAGAGTTTACAGGATTTCATCTTTGCAATTTCACTTTGTGCTTTACTCCTCCTCACCCTGGAGAATCCAGCCACATTGATCTCTCAGCTCTGCCACCATAGCTAACCCTCCCCCAGCTGTTCCCTTCTTCCTGGAATGCTCATCTTTCCTCTCCTCCAATGGTTGGTTGCTTATCTCTCAGGACCCAGCTTAAATATCACCTCCTCGGTGAGGCCTTCCCCAGTAATTTATCAAAAGTGGGAACCCTCCTTGTTAGTTCCTACTTCAGCATCTTGTTTGTGTCTTTCTTAAGACATACCATAATTTGTCATTTTCCTATTTATTTGACCTCCATCCTGTTGCATGCTCCCTGGGAAAGGAATCAAAATGTCTTGTTCTTTACCATATTATAAGTAAAGATCACATTCCCTGGCTCTTGGTAAATTCTCGATAAACTGTTCAGTACATTAATTGATGCCCAAAAAGAGGTCATAAAGGAAAATTTTTATATTTCTTTATAATGGCATGTCATGAAGAAAAAAAAGACTCAAATACTAAACAGTAGCCTCCTTCACCACCATAAAAATAAAATCCTTCCAAAGCAATTCCCTCTAAAATTACTTAAAATATTTCAGGGACTACCTGTCACCAATAAAGTTCAGTTCAAGGTCCTTAGAATGACAGTTAAGACCTCTTCAACCAGTCTCTACAGCCTTGCCCGGGGCTGCTTCCCCTGCCTCTGCTTCCTTTCTTCGCACGCTAATGATGGCTGCTGTGCTGAGCGCATGCCTGGGAAAGAGGAGGCATGCCACAAGTATTTGATGAATTGCCTGCTAGCAGTTTCCTGCACACACCTGCCTCTTCTGGTGCTGTCTGTTGAGGACTGGAGAGCTAGTCAGAGACCAGATCTAGAAAGGTCTCTGTGTGACATGTTAGGGATTAAAGCAGTTTAAAGCAACGGAAAGCTATGGGACGGCTCTGAGCAGAGGAATGACATAGGAAGGGCTGCTCAGAGACAAGTCTCACGTGCCTCCTGCCAGCCTTGGCATCACTTAGCATGTCTTTATGTGATCAGCTCTAAGGGTGACTTAACCCACCACGAGGGTCAGGGGAGGAGTCTGGAAAATCTTCCTAGTTGGTAATTTCCACTTGAGTTGCATCTTGTACACTTTCAGTTCTGTCATTTATGGAGCACACTAGTTTTGAGTAACTTCCAAAGCCACCCAAGTAAAAATAAATCAAGAATGATTGTGTTTTACACTCCACTGCCCTGCACACCCTTAGGCAGGAAGACAGACTGCTTGGGGTTCTGTATCTTTCCAAGTCATTTGTCTTATAAATATCTGAGGCATCAGGGAACTGTCAATGATTTTCATTAGGGTATATTTCCCAAAGTAAAATAAACACAGGATCAAGCAAACAGAAACCTCCCTGTTTGGGTACAAGTTGATCTGAACTTATATTATCTGTTGAAGTGTTGTATACTGTTACAGTATTTGCTGATGTTTGTGTTGGTAGTGATTACACATATCTGAATAAGAAATGCAGAGCAAATTTTATTATCATCATCAAAGAACTCCTCATGAAAAAAGTTTTCCAAGCATCTTTTGATAACTTTTTGATAATAAATATGCACTAAATTAATCATGAATTGTTTATTTCCTCTGCAGTAAGGACTATTACTTGGTGTTTGAGCGCCTTTTTTAATAGCTCAGATATTAAAAACTTCTGTGTGACTGAGTGTCAGCTAGAATCAGTTTTACTCATTTGTCAGAATAATCTCAAGCTAATTTGACAACATAAACACGTGTGCAAAGAAGAAGGTATATTTTTCTTTAGAGGTATCAGGCAGCAGCTATGTAATGACTAGGCATCTCCTGTCTTATTTTTGGAAAATAAATTCCTGTAACTTTCATAAAATCTGAATTAAATATCAGTGCTTTCCAAAACTTCATGAAATAACCTACAGGTGCTGACATGCTGATAGCTACTGAACTAAGAAGAACAAATTTAACGTGTCAAAACTAGTTGCAATATTCTAACATCTGGGGGTCAAGTTGGTTGCGTTATGGGTAAACCTCTGCTTCTCACACTCAGAAGAGGACGGGCATGAGAAAGAAACAGAGGCAATCAGAAGTTTGCAAGAGCAGGCCAGGCACCATCTGGGCTATGTAGGAGGACTGGTGGGGAAAAAGGAACATGATGGCATGTGCTATAAAAGTACTTGTAAAGAAGGGTAGCACCCTTGTTTTGCAGACAAGTTGCTACATTTATGTTGCAAAACAGCCCTCGGAGATTCGGGAGAAAGAAAACATTCTGGTTTCAGGTTAGCTGCATTGCAGTGGGGATCGGGAAGGGAATGTGCATCTGTGATAGCCCAATAGATATAAACAAGTGTTCATGGGTGGAAATCTCTTAACTGAGTAAAGATCTTTAGAGGAGGAACCATGTCTTAAAATATCTCCTGCCTTCCCCACAGAAATGCAATGCTGGGCATGGGAGAGTGGTGGAAACATTGTATTTGAAATGCAGAGCAGCTGGGTTTAATTACCACCTGTGTTTTTGTGAGAAAGTCAGCCTCTCAGCCTAACTCCTCATCTGCTAGGAAAAAAAAAAAAAAAAAATCAGGGAGGGGGTGGTTAATACCAGTCCAGCTTGGGGTTTTTTTTTTTTTTTTTTTAGCATTTTTGTTAGAATCAATAGGTAAATAGATGTGAAGATATTATGTAAACTGTAAAAGCTCCACTGCTAGGAGGCAATGATGTTATATGTGGAGCAGAAGGCAACAAACACTTGTTGATAGACTGGTTTCTTGATTAGGATTTATTCATGACTCATCTATGGAAGAATTCCTTTCCATTTATCTCAGAGTTTCTCAAACTCAGCACTACTGGCATTTTGAACCAGCTAATTCCTTGCTGAAAAGTGCGTCTTTGGGGGCTGGGGATGCCTGTGCAGTTGTAGATTGTTCAGAAATCAAACATCCTACTACTGTCTATCCTTTAGATGCCAGTAGCAGTCCCCCCACTCCACCCCCCAAGAATAGAGACAACCAAAAACATCTCCAGACATTACCAAATGTCCCCAGGTAGTGGTGGGGGACAAAATTGTCCCCCAGTTGAGAACCGCTGATTTAACTGAGAGACAAAATCTCACTATATTCTGACAAAGCTCTGTGAGTTTTGCATCCCTGACCTGTAAATGATAGCCAATAGTAGTTATCTGGCATTACTCTCTAGAAGGCTCTCTGCTAAACTATTTGCCCGGATTAATTCATTCAGTCCTAGAATAGCAAAGGTTCAAGTAACCTTCATTTTGCAGATGAAGACATTGAGGGTTAAAGGGTTGAAGCCACTTGCCCAGGTTCAAAGTCAGAATAAAGCGGAGCCTGTGTCTGGATCCAGCTCTGTAGGATTCGAGAGTCTTCGCTTTTAAGCATTCCTGCTGTACTTTGTCACATGAGATAAGATGATCAAAACAGCCCCACTCTCTGTTGAACATAAGACAACACTCATTGAGGTGAACCTGACTTGAGACCTCTGAAGGATAAAAGCACACAGCTATCTAAGGGCTGTGCCTGCCTGCTTGAGTATTATTTACATGAGCTGTGAAACTCGGCACAGCATTGAAAAACCAAGCATGCCTGAAGAAAGGCAGCAAGTCCTAACGTATTCGTGCATAATCACCATTTAATTCCATAAAAACCATTTTTTTTGTGGGGAAATTGTATTTTCTTTACAAATATTTTTATATTCTTTTTAGTGATATGGGAAGAGATAAAGCTGTCCAAAAGTGGGAAGCAACATTGGTAAGAGTAGGTCAATAAAAGTACATATTACTTGATAGATAGGAGTGCCAAAAGCCTCCCTCTGGGCTCAGTAAGCTCAGGACAAATGCCGTTATTCATGAAGCATCTAGGTGGGTATGTTTTGTTAAGTACTTAACAAGTTCATGCCCGCTGTTTTAATGTCTAGGATCTAGGCTCTTTCAAAAATACAGAAGCTGCTCATGTTATTCCCAATTCCTGAACCCAAAAATGTAGACAGGGTATGGTTAAGCAATATGTATCAAGTCACAGAAGCCAAGAGAGGGCAAAGGAAAACTTTAATTACAGAAGGATGTATAACTCAGGTCATTCTACATGTACTGTCAATCATTAATGCCCTTTGAAAGAGTAACCTGGATAGCAAAGGTATTTAGTTTCTTGAAAGCTCTGTCCCTCGTGGATGATTCCTTCTCAACTGACCACAGACAAGATTGTTAACTGCTCATTTACTACAAGGAAGCATTTGCATTTCCCTCTGTCTTAGGAGTTGGTTCTGCTCCCCAAAAGCAACCAGAATTCCTAACATCTGTAATTTGATGTACATATTTATTTCCTCAAGTAATAATCTTGAACCTTAGAAGTATGAAGACCATTTATTTCTACCAATAACAGGAACACACCAGTGACCCCACAGCGGCCAAAAGATCTGGTCCTCTTCTGATTCAAGGTTCAGCTTGAGGACATGAAGGCAGAGCATGGTGGGAATTTTGTTCTCAGCTCCCCTAGCCAGTGTCACACATGTCTGGTCAGTCCACACTGCCACCCTCATGCTTGGAGAGACAGGTCCTGGGGAAGCGCCTGGCTCTGAGCTTGCCTCCAGAAGGTGTCTGTGTCAGTTTCACTGTGCCAGTCGCTGCCTTTCTTCTGACTCAGCTGAACAGTCAGATGCGGCAGGTACCTGAATTCTGAAGGAAATTGCTGCGAAAGTCAGATTCTTTGTGTTACAAAGGACAGAAACCCAACTCAGATTTGTTTAGGCAAAACTGGGAAGTTATTACCTTTCCTAAATGAAAAACTTTAAGCGTGAATCCTCCCAAACCATCTGCACAGCACTTTTAAGTTATAAAGAATCTTCACATTTATTGGATTGTTAGATAGGTAGGTAGGTAGGTACCAGGTAGGTAGGCAGGTAGATAGATAGTCAGATGGATAGACAGATGGACAGTTAAAGAGGTAGGTAGGACAGATCTTAACTTCATTTTCTAGATGCCATTAAATGATGTGCTCAAGGTCTGTCAGCTGGTAAATTGCGTAGCAGATTACTAGTTGACCCCAGGTATCGTGAATTCTAAACACTGTGCATTTCCCAGTATAGCACATCTTGAAAGGAAAGTATTAGACAAGATCCTTATCCTCAGGATATTCAATTAATAGTGAACAGAAAAGAAAGAAACTGATATCCTTGAAAGCACTTTTGTGTGAAGAATTGTTTTATGCTTTATTAGTACTACATTTTCTTTTCATAAGAGGAATTCTACAGGATTGTTTTGGGGAACTTCTACTACTAGAATGTGCAAAGCAGAATTGGACACTGTATTTTGTCAGTCATACTAAATGGACACATGGACCAAGGATCATATTATTGTCATCAGTGTATCACTGTCATGTCGCTATTGCCAGAGGCAATCACGAGCACCTAGGCAGTAACTCCTAGTGAGGGCCTGTGTGCAACCGGAGAGTCTCAAAAGCCAGCACTGCATTTCATTCATCATCATATCCCTCACATTAAGCATAAATTTGGTTGAATTAATGGAGAACAAGTCCTAATGAGTAATAAAATCTGAAGAATGAGTAGAGGAAAGATGGAACTCTGGAGACTTTACGAGGACCATGACTGTAGATATTATTCTTTTTGAGAGTGTAATGAAAATGAATCATTTCTTGAAGTTCCCATTGGTTATAAATGAAGATTACTAATTGATGAAGGACACATACAAGTTACCCTATTGTTGTGAGGCTGTATAAAGTTTCACCAGAATTAAAATAGAGAGGTACCGCTCCTGCCACCTGCACTATGAATCCCATCCCCCCTCCCACATCAGGGGCTTTTTGCCATCAAATACCCGCTCTTCCCTTGCAGGTTGACTCAACAGAAAATTACACTCATCAGTCCCAATATTGAAACAATCCTGGTTCCCCTCTGTGTCCCCCTGGGACTATTGCTCTCTTTCCTTCCTTTCAGAACCAAAGTCTAAACTCATTGTCTCCAATTCTTCATTCCTCATTCATTTTTCATACTGTGACCCAGTTTTCAAGCCCTCTATTCTGCTAACCTTGTTCCTGCCAGTTTCTGATACCATATACTAATTTCAATTTCAGAAGTATTCTTTGCATTCCTTATGTTACTTGACCTCTCTCTGGCAGTTGACAATATAAACTACTCCTACCTTAAAACTCTCTCCTCTGAAGGCCATGTTCCCTGGATTTCCCCTATTTACTCCTTTTCACTTGGATCATCTCCTTACATGCTATTCTCCCTCTTAAATGCTTTTATTCTCCCAAGGTTTCATTGTCAATAATCTTATCTATCTACACACTCTTTTAGAAAGTCTTACCTATTCTTATGCCTTTAATGACTACCAACAATTTAATATCTCCCAAATCTTTTGTCTCCATTCTTGAGCTTTAGATCAATAAATTCACAAACAATTCAACTGTCCAGCAATTCTAACACCGCCCAAATCAACTGTGTTGTATTAAAGCCCACCCACCTTCACATCACTGGCTCCCTGTCCCCATGAGTATCAGTAGTACCCATTCCATTGTCCCAGTTGGAAACTTTGGTCATTCCAGACAGTTCTGCCAAATCATCTCAGTTCTACTTCCCAAATATTTCTTATATTTAGCCCAGTTTTCCCCCATGCTCATTGCCACTCTTGAAATATTTCTCCTGGTTTTTTATTTTAAAAAGCTTCTTATTTGGCCCACCTATGTGTGGTCCACCTACTTACCTGCCATTCCCCATCACCACCATTAATTCATCTCTAAAACAGCTATCAAAGGCCATTCTAAAATCGAAGTCTGATCAAGTAATTTCTGTGCCTCAAATGCTTCGTGGCTCCCCATTGCCTCCAGGATGAAATCCTAACTATAGCATGTCTGTCATCTAAGGCCTGTCATTATCTGGCTCCAGAACATTTTGGCCTCATCTCACAGACACAGTTAATTTACAGCTCTAGTACAACATAGGCCTTGACAGGCACTTAATGAATGAATGAATAAATGAATGAATGGACAAATTCTGAGAAAGATGTCCTTGGATTAAAGAAAAAATGTTATTTTTATATTATTATCTTCAACAAAAAAATTTTATACAAAGACAAACTCATATAGCTCCTTTTGAAATTCACATGTGTCATCCAAAAAAATAGGGTCTCAAATTTTGCTTCTTTTTTTGGGAAATATATCTTCTAAGGAAGATATTTAGTAAGAGATTTTAGAATACCCCCCAACTATATGAGGAATTCCCAAACTTGTAAATAGGCTATGTTCCAAAAATTCTTTTATAACTTGGTTCTGTGAAATTTGGAATGCATTTTCTCATAGAAACAATGTTTTATATATTTTATTTAATTTAGTTTTAAATTATTTTAAAAAATTTTAAAGTAGCATATAATAAAATACACATGTCATAAGCTTTTAAAATAATGAAAGAAATTCTATAGCAATATATTTGGCCTATGGAAAGTCATTATGTCATAAATTCCGTAAACCTACACTAACCCAAAACCAAGTAGAAATTTAACTGTGAGAATCCTGTCAGCCAATACAATATGAAAGGGTGAAAATAATGAGGGTATATATTTTTTAACTTTTTACCTCTTTTAAGCTTTTTATTTTCTAATAAAGTGATATATACTAATGCATCAGGAGACACATTCTCTTTGTACTAAATTCCCAGGAGAAATTTTTTTACATGGAATCTTATACAAGGAATGCTTAATAAACTATTAGGCAAAGATGGTTTAAAAGAAAAAGTAAGAATATCATCCATATAACCCATTCTTAGAGCAACCACTGCTGAAACTAAGCATATTTAATCATGTTCCTATGAAGGCATTTCTGTAAGTAATTCAAATAACATATACCCATCTCTCTGATACTCTAACTAATATGGAATCACATCTAGTCATAGCCAGCATACATCACTTAGAATGTGTATACATGCATTATCTCATTCAGTCTTCACAAAAAGCCTACGAGGTTAGTACAATCATAGCCATTCCTATGTCACAGCGGAGAAAACTGAGGCAAAGAAGTGAATGACTAGCCAAGCTCACACAGCTACAGTAACATTCCCCTTACATTTGTTCTCTCTCAAATATTAGTACTCTAACTCAAGATTTTCAAAGCAGTTAAATAGAACAATGTTTGAGTTTACACTTTCTGTTGACCTTAAAATGATTTGGGCCACTTCTCTCTTTCCGATGTTATCCTGCTCTATTGTCCTTCTTGTTCACTGAATTTCTTTCTATGCCTCTAACCAATCAAACTTGTCCCCCACATTTTACACTTGAAGAAACCCTTTACCTAGAAAATATTTTTTCTGTTACCTCTACCTAGAATACATTTCCCAAAAATCTTTGTGTGACTGATGCTTTCATATAATTCAGGTCTCAGCTCAAGAGTCCAATGAGTTCCTCCTTGGCCACCCAATATAGAGAAACCTACTGAGATACTCTCTAATGCATCACTAGATTTTATTTTCAACCTTTTTTTATTAGTATTGTATTTATTCTCATCTCCTAACCTCTAGAACTGTGCTAATAGAAATATAATTGTGAATCATAAACGCAAGCCACATTTATCATTTTAAACTTTCTAGTTTCCTCACTAAAAAAAAGTAAAAAAATTAATTTTAGTAGTATATTTTATTTAATTCAGTGTATCTCAAATATTACCATTTCAATAGAAACCAATAAAAAATATAATGAGATATTTCATATTCCTTTTTTCATGCTAAGTAGTCAAAATCCAGGGTTTATTTTACACTGGCAACATACTGAAATTCGAATGAGCCACATTTCAGGTACCCAGTGGCCACATGTCAAGCGTTCAGTAGCTTCAGGTGGCTGGTGGCTACCATGTAGGACAGTATAACTTAAAACTCCTCTTCACGGGTGTATGCCTAGAACCTAAATTAGCATAATAGTGCCTGGCTCTTTGAGTGTACATTAATATGGAATGAGTAAATGAATGTTGAATGTGTGGAATATAAGTATTTTCTATCTTAGATTGAAAAAAGACCCATATTCTGTTAATGCCTAATTTGCACATGACAAAGATGACATTTTCTTGTATAATTTTAGGTGAATCAGGTCAAATTTATTTACCATTCAGGTTTTTAACATAGGGAACAAATTTGTGATGCAAGATAGCTGGACTCCATCACACAGATACATATCTTACCCCTTACTACGATCCTCCAAAAGGTACCTACATCCTGACCCCTGGAACCTGTAAATGTTATCTTACATAGAAAAAAAAAAAAAAAAGACTTTGCAGCTGTGATTAAGCTAAGGATCCTGAGATGGAGAAATTACCCTGAACTATCAAGGTAGACCTAAGTATGATCACGTGTATCCTTATAATAGGGAGGAAAAGAGAAATTTGACCACAAAAGAGAAGGTATTGGGACTATGGAGGAGGCAGAAATAGAAGTGATGTAGCCACAAACCAAGGAATGCCAGCAGCCACCAGAGGCTGGAAGGGGCAAGGAACTGAATTTCCCCTGGAGTCTCCAGAGGCAGCCCTGCTGACACCTTGATTCAGCCAGTGAGACTGATTTAGATTTCTGGCTCCCAGAACTGTGCAAGAGTAAATGTGTATTGTTTTTAAGTAACTGAGTTTGTGGTAATTTGTTACAGCTGCCAAAGGAAACTAATTTTACTGATTCATCAAGTCATCTCCATATTAAATACATTTCTCTGATAGCTTGCAAAAATAGCCACACTATGCACTCACCTCTGTATCCATGTCCCTTTGCAATGTGAATTAGCAGGTCCTCTTGTTAAGGGATAGGGTTGGTTTCTCCACACTATCTGTTGCTTTGGCCAATGGAATGCCATGAAAGCAACATTCTGCCAGCTCCTAGTCTAGTCTCAGGATAGCTCGCAAACTTTCTTCCTCTCACCTGGAACTCTCTGCACTTCCATGTGAATAAGCCTAGTCTAGCCTACTGGATGCAAGAGACAAGTGACCCAGGTGTCCCCCATTGTCCAACCTGACAATGAACCATCTGCTGAAGTGTGAGTGAGGTTGTCTTCAGACAGCCAGCTCCCAGTTGACCTGCCAGCCGCTGACTGCAGATAAATGAGCAATTTCCATGGAGACCAAAATAACTGCCTCGCTGAGCCTAGCCCAGATTGCCAGCTATAGAATTGTAAGCTCAATAAATTGTTGTTGTTTAAAGCTACTAACTGTTGGGGTAGCTTGTTATGCAGCAATAAATAACTGATATACTCTCATAAAGCAAATTCCTTCTACATGTGTTCAACTCTCCTATACAGATTCAGAGGAGTCTGCCAAAAAAGACCAGCTTGTAGTCTCACTTGGGGACAGTGCCAACTATTCCATTTTCTACAGGAACTCTACAGAGCAAAATTTTCTACAGAAGCAGCATTTCATCATGTTGAGTATCTCAATGAATACTTCGCTAAGGCCAACTGCTCATCACATATCACAGTAGAGAAAATACAGACCTAGAATTTCAAGGTACATATAAGCACATAGCTGACCTAAACATTTATTAAATATCTTGTTTCCCACCAAATACAGTTTTGAGTGATATTAAGTCCTTTTTGCCCAGGAAAGATGAATCAGTTACAAAATATACTTCTGTTAACTATAAGAACTAACCTGTTGAATAGTTAGTTAGTCTGGTCAACTTGAATTCCTGAACAATAGCTGACAAAAAATCGTGATTCTAATTTTGTCACAGTTGATAGGAAGTTTCATTTCTGACAGTAATTAGCCACTAAATTTAGTTAGTTCTTACTCTTAGTCCTGAATAAGAATAAAGCCATGCTAGAAGAGAATAGAGGAGTTGTAGTCTCCCTGTTTGCTAAGGCAGGAACTCAGTTTATCTGGGTGATAGTCACATAAGTGACTAAGAGATGCCAGGACATGACCTGGTAACAATGTTTAAAATTGGGATCCAAGGAAACACTTCAAAAATTGGCACTTGACTAGCTGTCCAGGCTGCAGACTGTCCCTACAGCTTGATAAAATACCTACGAAGGCAAAGGAAAGACAAAAATTGATGACAACAAAAACTAAAACTGACAATCATACTACTACCAGAAACAGAGAGAATTCCATTCACTACAGGAACTAGGGAGGCAAATTGTAAATCGTAATAGCAGCCACTTTTTTTTTTTTAATTTTTTAAATTGAAGTACAGTCAGTTACAGTGTGTCAGTTTCTGGTGTATAGCACAATGTTCCAGTCATGCATATACATATATATATTCATTTTCATATTCTTTTTCATTAAAGGTATTACGAGATGTTGAACATAGTTCCCTGTGCTATACAGAAGAAACTTTTTAAATCTATTTTTATATATAGTGGCTAACATTTGTAAATCTCAAACTACCATATTTATCCCTTCCCATCCCCTTTCCCTGGTAACCATAAGATTGTTTACTATGTCTGTGAGTCTATGTCTGTTTTGTAGATGAGTTCATACTGTCCTTTTTTCTTTCTTTCTTTCTTTTGATTCCACTTATGAGTGATATCATATGGTATTTTTCTTTCTCTTTCTGACTTAATTAACTTAGAATGATGATCTCTAGGTCCATCCATGTTGCTGCAAATGGCATTATTTTATTCTTTTTTATGGCTGAGTAGTATTCCATTGTATAAATATACCGCTACTTCTTCATCCAGTCATCTGTCAATGGACATTTAGGTTGCTTCCATGTCTTGGCTATTGTATACAGTGTAGCAGCTACTTTAAATAGAGAAAACTGACAACTTGAAAGAATATAGGAGGAACTTTCTTTTATCCTTCACTGTAGATCATGCAGATCAAAAATGTAGCATCAATACTAGCCAGAACACAGGGCAAAGGATCCCACCCAGGACCAAAAAAAAAAAAAAACCTTCAGAGGAAGACAGCATACTCTACCCCAGCCTGGTCCTTATTACTACCTTATTTTTTTGGAGAATAAAATTCCCAGAACACAAAAAGTAAGTGGGGTGTGTGTGTGTGTGTGTGTGTGTGTGTGTGTGTGTGTTTAGGAAAAGGAGGAAGATATGGTGGTGACAATAGATGTATTGCATGCTTAGAAAAACAGATTCAACAACTTAAGGCACTATGAGCAAAAGTGAAAATAGGAACAATCTGTGAATCAACCATGGGGACCCTAATTTTGCTTTTACTCTGTTGGTTCAAACTATCAAACAACAGATACTTTGAGTGGCATAGAATCCATCTCAATCCAGCCAACCTGCAGCATGTAAATAGTTTAGGACTCATGAACATTTATCTGCTCCCTAACTGGAAGTGGTTTATGACAAATTCTTTGGCACAAGGGAAATTCTTACCACAATAGCAGAAAAAGAAAACTTCTGTATTTTCAGTAAAATAAAAGAAGATAAGAAACTTCTGAATAAGGAGTAAATTCAAAAAGAGTGACATAATAAATGTGAAAACAGAATTGGAATCAGGTAATATTTACATGACATTAGAAATGAAAAATCTGACTTAAAATAGAAAGCTGTAATAAAATGTAATCACTAGCACAACTGAGACAAATAAAAGATACTGAATTAGTGACTAAGGTCAAAATTTAGAAATCTCTTCTAAAAATGAAAAGAAAAAATGACAAAAGTAAAAATAATAAAGTCCAAAGAATAGAAATTCAATAAATGGATAAATTGGTATTATTGAAAGACCCTGAACCAAAAGAGCAAAATCCTGATTGAAAATGTAATGGAAAAAAATTTTACTGACTGAAATGAAGACCTAAGTCTTCAAATTTAAAGAATTTGCTTTGTATTATAAAAATAATGAAAAGAGGTCCATAACAAAACATATTATAGGAAATTTTTATTATGAAGATGAATAAATCTCTATAAGCATTTATGTAGAAAAAATAGAGTGATAACAATGGAAAAAAATAATTTTGTCTTCAGGGTTCTCTGCAATATTACCTTAAGACGACAGTGTCATATTTATAAAGTTTTGAGAGGCAAAGCTTATATCAGCCAAGGACTCATTTATATCTGGAGATAACACGGAGGAAAATAAGAAAATATAGAAACTACATTAATAATATTTGCAGCATATAGATGCTTTTTGTTTTTGTTTTTGTTTTTGTCATTCTCTGCTTTATCTGAATTTTTCATAATGCACAACAAAGCTACATAGACAAAATTCTTGAGAGAATCCAGAAAATCTCTCAGAATTTCTTCAAGCTTTATTCAGTGCATCATGTATTTTGTAAAATCTACTTTTTCTAAATTATCAGCATTTAGACTTGAGTTTTAAAACTCTCTTATTAAAAATAAAAAAGATTAGACTAAGAAGCAACCCATAATTTAAAAAATAGACACTTGGTAAATAATGAAGAAATCATATAAAAACTTATAAAATGTTTCTCAAGATGACCCATAGAGGCAAATTTATTATTATAATTTATTATTTAATAAAAGAATAAAAAACTATTACATTCAAGACATTAGAACATAGAAAAGAAAAAACAAATTAACAGCAAATTCAAATTCTTTGAAAAATAATAATAGACTAATTTCTCATGAATATAATAAAAGTAGTACACAAATGGACAAAGTTAGAATGTAAAGGAGGTATTATTATAATTATGGAGAATTTTTTAAACTATAGTATACTAAGTACAACTCTGTACTGGTTACTTATAAAATCTTGACAAAGTGAATTATTTTCTGAAAACACTGTTTCAAATCATAGAAGAGTCTAGACCCATTTCATCTTATGATTCTGGCATAACTTTCAAGTATATCTGTCAGTTTGTGAGCAGTTATTGTGAGTCACCAATAAATATGTGTGTCCCCAGAATTCCTCTCTGTTATATCATACTCTGGTCTCATGTACCCCAAATTTATATTCATTAATAGCTATATCAAAACCAAGCTCATCATTGATACTTATTATAATCCTTTTAGAAAAAATAGATCAGATATTCTAAAACTGGATTTTGGTAATGGTTTCACAATGGTATACATTTACTAAAACTCATTGAATACTACAGTTAAAATGATTAACTTTTAGGGTATGCAAATTATATCTCAATATATAGTCTGCCTAAGAGAATCAAGCTAAATAAACAAACTGCTTTTTTTTTTTTTTAAATAAAATTATTCAAGTGTCAGTATGTGTTAGGCTGCTTGTGCTGCCATAACAAAAGACCACAGACTGGTGGCTTAAACAGCGAATTTATTTCCTCCCAGTTCTGGAGGCTAGAAACTCAAGATCAGGATCTGACTGGATTAGTCTCTGGTGAGACCTTTATTCCTGGTTTGCAGATGGCCATCCATGTTCTGTCTGTGTCCCCACATGTTCTTTCCTCTGTGTAAACAGAGGAAGAGAAAGAGAGAGCTCTGGTGTTTCTTCCTCTTCTTGTAAGGACACCAGTCCTATCAACATACGAATTTGGCAGCAGAGGAAGGACACAATTCAGTCCATTATACTAGGTAACTTCCTCTGATTTTTGCTTAAAGTTCTATTTTGCATTATAGTCTTTTCTGCCTTCCCAGTGATCCTTACCAAACTAAGAGATATGATGGACAGTCCCAGTAAACTGTGAGGCAGCTGGGACGCCTGGCTATGATTTCATAGTATTTGCTTAGCAGAGAATATCCGAAATTACTATGAGTCATCTTTTTACAAAAATTGACTCATCACAAGACCCTCTTGCCACTTCAGTTTTCTCAACCCCCAGATCTTAACATGGAAGTAAGGGGTAGATTTATATTTAGCAATAGTTGTATTACAGAAAGAAAAATAATTAGAAAGAAATGGCCACTAACATTAAATAAGTTTTCTATCTCAGAAATTAACATAATTAAAGAATTATTTATTAAATAATAATATTGACCTTGTCAATAGGTACCAAGGGCCTTAAAGTTCATTGACTTTATAATTCTGCTTTTCAGAATTTCTCCTAAATATATCATCAGAAATTTGCCCATAAATGTATGTCAAGTTGTCCATTTTAGCATTATATGTAACAAAAAAATGTATCAGCAACCTAAATAAAGAAATGTTGTGTATCTATTTTATGTATAGTAGTAAGTACCTATAAATCTCAAACTCCTAATTTATCCCTTCCCACCCCCTTCCCCTCTCCAAGATTTGCAGATACTAACTTCTGTATATACTTTCTGTATATAAAATAAAGAAGTTTATACTGTATAGCACAGGGAACTATATTCAATATTTTGAAGTAACTTAACGGTTAAAAGAATATGAAAACAAATATAGGTATATTTCTATATGACATAGGTATTGTGCTGTACACCAGAAATTGACACAACATTGTAAACTGACTATACTTCAATAAAAATATATTTTTAAAAAATATAAATAAATAAAAATACATTATGCAACATAAAAAATAAAATAAAATAATTCAATAAATAAATGAATAAGGAAATGGTTAAGTAAATTGTGATATATTCCTACCAATAAGTATTAAATAACCATTAAATTTAATAATTGCCTGAAAATTTTACATGGGATGAGAACGTATTCACAAAATAGTGTAAAAATTTTATGTATGGAGGTTGTTGGTTAACCAATTCAGGATTCTGAGAATTAATAAAGGAAAATGCATTTTTCCCATTTTTCTGCATTTCTTGTACAAAACGTATTTTTAGATAACACAATATTGATGAATGAAAGTTCTTCATTGAAGAATTCTAACTAACAAATGCAAAAAGAATGTTAGAATTAGAAATGGCCATATTTCAGCTGAAAGAGATGAAGGAAGGAAGGAAAGAGGAGAAAGGAGATGAGAGAAAGGAAAGGAAAGGAAAGAAAGAGGAAAAAGAGCTCATAATAAATGGATGGTGAAACCATTAAGGGAACTTTAAAAATGAGTGGGTCAGGCTGACACCACAAAAACCAACTGATCAAGTCCAGCATCATTAAAAATGGAACAGTCAAGACATACACCTCATGAAGTAGTATAATAGGGAGTGCACAGTCCCACCTTGAAGTATTCCTGCCAGAAGATAAATAATAATGTATAAAATTGGACCTAAATCCAATCAAGAATCTAGACTGCCCTTTCTCCCAGGCTCCTTTGTCAGCCACTGTTCTGCTGGATGTAGTCAATGAGACATCTAATGGGAAGTGCTGATCAGAGGTGGGGAAGAAGACAGAAGGGAGGCTATTTCTCCTTCTCTGCCTTGGGGATTATCTCTGGTAGCAGATGTATCTCCTCCTTGACTCCAGCTACCACTAAAAAAAACCCATGCTGGTTCCAGCTTCCTTCAGGTAACCCTGACCACTGGGCTCTGATAACATCACCTCCTCCCTCGGTTTCTCCAGTGGTTACTAATCTCATGAATGATGATTTCCGTTTTCCTGATTGGGCTGTGACCAATTCAGTAATTCTTTTGAGTTGATCTACAGAACTTCTTGGAGGAAGAGATAGTTGGCACTTAGCCTGTGATTCTTCTGAATGATCAGCTTTAGTGATTGTCTTTTTTTTTTTTAATCTAAGTTTATTAAATTTTCTGCTGAGACAGTGTGTATTGGTCAAGGATTTCATTTGACATGTGAAAGGGAATTTTTTTATTGGGATAATATAAAGGCTTCTGTAAGTGCTTAATTAGGAGACAAACGACAGCCATCCTCCTCTGTTTAAGATGGTGGTTCTCAACATGGTTCTCCATCAGAATGGTACAGGGAGTCTTAAAAATCACTCACACCAAGGAGATTCTGATGTAAATAGTCTAGAATGAGTAATTTTTAGAGCAGACATTTTAGATTCACTCATTTTAGGTCCACAAGGAATGACAATTTCAGGTGCAGTTTGCTCCAGCTCCATTTCTCTGCAATTCTCTTCCTTATATCAAGTTTGACTTCAGACTTGATATTTCTCATTGTAGCAAAATGGCTGCAGCACTATCAGGCCTCACGTCTGCATCCCATATCATCCAGAGAAAGAGAACGTATCTCTCCAGATAAGTTCTGAAGAAAAACAAGGATTCTTCTTTTCTAGAAATCCCTGGAAGACATATCCTGGTTTTTCTTAAGCCCTTTTTGTTTCATGAAACTTAATCCTTGTGGTCAGGAGAATGAACTGGGCTTCAGTCAGTCAGGGCCCATCCCTAGAACTAGGGATGAAGTTGCCTTCTCCTGAGACAATGAAAACTAAGTTACTGTTGCCATGGGAAAAGGCAATGAATGCCAAGAAGCCGAGAACAGCAAGTGTCTGCTACACACAGAGGAAGGAGAGTGTTTTAAAATTGATAAGAAAATAATTGTTCAGATGTTTTCCTTTAAATTAGAGCCTCTAGGAGTTTATCTAATGAACATTCATGGCAGCCAATGGAGATCAGATGGACATTCTGAAGACTCAATCATTTAGTCAGTTTACTATCCAGGTTAATACTACTAGTTGAAAGTTTTATTTGTTCTTCAGCTTAAAATAATTTTTATTCTTAGTTACATATTATATAATTTAATACCCATAAGGGACCACTGTTTGGAGACAGAAAGACATATATATTGACGTGTGTTGTTCATGTTCGCCCAGCATCTTCGGATGATAACACCATTTTCTTCTGGGAGAGCATCAGCACCTCTTTCCTAGTGGGTACAATATAAGTGGGACATCCCCCTCTACCATAGTCACGCAGTGAGCATGTTATCCAGAGCAGGCCAACCCAATTGCTTTTCCTGGGACAGGAAACAATGACAGCTGATTCACCTCTGAGATGGTACTTTAACAGGACTATTGAATTAGCTACTGCTCACAAAACCTAATAGCTTTGTAGGTTCTTGCTGTTTCTGACCTGGCCCTTGAGCTTCCTTTGATGTGTGCGTCACCCATGGCCTTCCAGTCAATTCTCTTTTTGCTTGATTTTTCAAGAATAGTTTTCTATGGTTTGCAACATATAGTCCTGATACGAAGCATAAAATGATCGTTCTGAACATTTCCTTCAGGACAATCAACACTGAATTCGTAAACTGCATGTCTGATCAACCTTTTTTTTATGCAGCGCATTGGTGTACTTCTAGTACTTTAAAAATCATTGTTGAAAAGGAAATATAATAACATTTTACCCAAATTGTCTTATAATTTGTTAGGAATAAAGGCCTTCTAAACTCTCAATATGTTATTTGTGGATAAGTGTTTGGCATAGCAGCCTGAAGCCTTCTCTATCCAACCACTTAGAAACAAAAAAAAATTATGAAAATAAGCTAGCTCCTTTTTTAAGCAAGTGGTAAAAAATCTAAGCATAGCTACAAAAGTGTTTTTTTTTTGCCAAGGTTTGATAAATAATAGGCTGTTACATTTTAGTATGTTTTAATGTATATGTAATTTTAAATGAAACATATATTATTTTAATTGGTTCATCAACAAATTATGCTTTTTCTCATACAATAAAATTCAAGAAAATTAAGCTTTTTCTTAATAAGTCATGGGGGTTGTAATGTACAGCATAGCAACTGAAGTTAGTAATACTGTGTTGCGTATTTGAAAGTTGCTAAGAGAATTGATCTTAAAAGTTCTTATCACAAGAAAACAAAATCTATAACTGCTTATGGTGATGGATGTTACATATACTTATTGTGGTCATCATTTTACAATATATACAAATATTGAATCATGATGTACACTTGAAACTAATATAATATATGTCAGCTGTACTTCAGTAAAATTCAGTTTTTACCTCAGTAAAAAAGAAAAAGAAAATTAAGTATTTTCTAAAGCCCACTGATAAATTTAAGTATATAGTGACTAATGTACAATGTATATAAAACAATATTAAGAAAAAGAATAAAAATGTATATAGTAATCTTTGAAGACATACTGATCTGAAAATTTTACTTGCCTTTCAAATCACTTACTTCACACAAATAATAGTAATTATTTTTAACTTCTAGGGGCCCTAGATAGATTATGTATTTCATTGAAAGGTGTTCGAGTCAAAAAAAAAAAAAAAAAAAAAAAAGCTGGGAAACACTGATATGCGTCCTTCCTTGACAGGAACCAGTGAGGTTACACAGATAACCCTGAGAGGTGAGACACAAGCAGGGTTCCTTGGACTGTCAGAGCCCATCAGACATTCTTGCTTTCTGCCACCACAGATACACTTCAGGACCTGTAGAAAAGTGAATTCTCATCAGCTTCGAGGCAATGTCAGTTACTTTACCAACTCCAAAACCATAGTTTCTATATCATTACATTTATGATTGCCTGTGTGCCTCCAGATGAGTCTTCAATTGGACCCACACATTTCGAGGCTAAAATCCAGAGGAGCTGGCAGGGACCCCCTGCCCATGTCAGTGTTGGATGACATTGCTCAATTAAGATTTCATACATCTGAGTTTACAGAGATGGAACTTCCAAGAGGTTCTAAAGGCATATAGAACTGACCACCCTCCTCCCATTCTCCGCTAGGAATTTGCTGTGACACCAAGGCAGAGAGCTAGGAATGGACAGAGAGTGACTTTTACTGTGTCCCTTTGGTTGTTTCTGTAGCCCCAATTTTTGAATGTATCTGCTACTTCCCGCTGTCTCTGATGAAATTGATACATAAACTTCCAATAATGCAGGATCCCATGACATTCAAAGTGTCTATAATAATACAGAATAATTCAAAGTTCCTGGATAAGATTGTTCCCTTTGTTAAATGGGCTGCCCTGATAAGCACAGGAGGCGTAAAATTAGAAGGCTGCAGAAGGCCACAACATCAGGCCTTTAAAATACTTGTAGGTCTTCTGTTAGCTTGCACTAGGACCTTATCTGACTCCCATGACATGATGAATGTCTTGTGGCTAAGAAAATCTTGTTCTAGACAGAGTTTCCATGTTCCTCTAAGTAACCACAAAATCCTAAGAGCTACAGCTGCAAAACTTGAATAAATAAACAAGCAAATAAATGGAAGAATTTTAATCAACCATAATATCTACCAATGTGCTATACCCAATTGATTAGAGTTCTTGACATGTTACTTCTGAAAATGTGGCATTTTTTTTATCAATTATTTTATTTCTTGGTGAGAACATTTAACTTCTACTCTCTTAGCAAATTTTAATTATATAGTTCAGTGTCATTAACTATATTTACCATGTTAATACATCAGATCTCAAACTTTATTTATCTTATAACTGAAAGTTTGTATCCTTTTACCAACCTCTCCCTATTTTCCCCAAGTCAGATTTAGCCCTGACTTAATTTTTTTTTTTAAAAAGTCTAGTTGATTTACAATGTTGTGTTGGTTTCAGGCATACAGCAAAGTGATTCAGATTTTGTTTTCATTGTAGGTTATTACAAGATATTGAATATAACTCCCTGTGCTATACAGTAAATTCTCGTGGTTTATCTCTTTTATATACAGTAGGGTGTATCTGTTAATCCTATACTCCTAATTTATACCCCCTTTCCCCTTGGCAACCATAAGTTTGTTTTCTATGTCTGTAGGGCTGTTCCTGTTTTGTAAATAAATCATTTCTATTATTTTTTACATTCCACATGTAAGTGATAGCATATAATATTTGTCTTTCTCTGTCTTACCTATTTCACTTACTATGATAGTCTCTAGGTCCATCCATATTGCTGCAGATAGCAATATTTCATTCTTTTTTATGGCTGAGTAGTAGTCCATCATGTATGTCATATATGTGTCACATCTTCTTTATCAAGTTCATCTGTTGATGGACACTTAGGTTGCTTTCATGAAAATGCACATTTTGCTTGAATGGTCTGCAACTGGGCTAGAATCCAAGTGAGTTTCCCCAGTTAATGTCTTGTTCTGAAGTGTAGGATTCAGGCCCAATGTTAATCTCTGTTTCCTCCCCCTCTGATCAATATTGCCTTTCACTTAAATCCCAGACCACTACCGCAACAGTGTTTTACCCCCTCAACAGTTTAGCCTCTGTGCTTCTGTCAGCATGCAGTCCATGAGAAGCTGCCAACATCCCCCTTTTGTGATTTATCAATTTATCTGACAATCAGGTCCTTGCAGCATTCCTCCAGAATCTACCTAACTGATAATATCTCTGAACTGTTGTATTAACACCAACGTGTCTCCACTTGCAGAGTTCTAGCTGGAGGCGCCAGACACACATCTTCTTTGGCTACAGTGGAAGCATAAATTCAAAATCTTTATAAAAACTTGCCTTATACTTGGGCTTAAACTATGTTAGCATCTGGCTCCATTGATAAGTAAAACTCCTAAGATGTTTCCTGCTAAATGATCTCTGTGTTTTGTTAAGTTTCCTAAGAACACCAAGAAACCATGACCGCTAAAAAGAAGTGGGGATGGGTGTGGCCACCATATTTGCCATTCTTAGGGTGTTCATTCTCCAGTATTCATATCTTAGTGACGTAGGCAAGAGTGTTATGCATTAATTGGACCCACTTGAATCAGGGGATGTCTATGAGTAATTTTCCAACTCTGAAACTCAGCTTTCTGATCTTTAAAGTTAGAGTTTTTGCTAGAGAAAGCAAGAGGACAGACTAAGATTATTCATAAATATTGTGGGATGTTTGGTAGGCTGAAGGAAGCATGGGTAATGCGAACGCCATACTAAATGTGAAACCATGTATATGGTAAAGAAATGGGAAGTTTTCAGGGAGCTAAAATGCACCAGAATACAGAAACCACAGAAGCAGAACATGCTTCAGATGGCTATGAGTAGCAGAGTTAATGCCTGTATATCAGCAGACATGAAAAATTACAGAATAGATTATTTGACAAAATCGTTTCAGACTTCTACTATTTATCCAGTCTTCCTTCCTTCCTTCCTTTTTGTTTCCTCTTTCTTTTCTTTCTCTCTTCCTTTCTTCCTCTTTCTTCTTTTCTGTGATACAGGATTAGATAATAATTTGTTGATTTTAATCATTCTATATATCTGTTCATGTTTCCCTTTCCTTGAATCTATGGGCACGAAAAATGGATTAGCTTTCTGATTACTAAATAGAAACTTTTTAAAATAAATGCAGAAATCTGCACCATATGATATTGGAGTCCAAAGTGAAAATCATAGCAAAGATATTTTTAAATTGTAATATGCCTCTATGCAATACAGGATGTGATTTCTTATCCAAACTTGTCAGGATAATTAAATTATGAATTTGCTATATTGCATACTTTTTAATCAAATAACTGAAATTATTTACCTGGTCATTTTAGATTTACAAAGAGGAAAGGAATTTATACCCTAGATACAGTTACTAGTATGTGCTCAGTCCATTTCAGCTGACCAGCTGGCCGGTTAAAGGTCTCCCTCTCTCAGACAGCACATGCACCACAATGGAAAGGCTCTGAACTGCAAGCCAGAAGATCGGGTATCAGCTCTGCAGTGTCCCTGGGAAAATCTCTCAGTCTTTATTGCTCTCAGTTTTTTCATCTAGAAAAGAGGATAAAAACATCTTCTGATTACTAAGAGAATAAGAGAAGACAGTACATGTGAAAGCATTTTGCAAATGCAAGGAATTTGTGTTATAATTTTACTTAACTAGTAATTGACATTCTCTTGCTTTAAAGCTCCATTTTCAGAAACTAAGGCAATTAGTTATGGCAGTTCATATATCTCCCAAAGCTAATTTTGACATAAAAACATCAAGTTCAAAGGCCCAAACCATGTGTCCTGTCCTTAGGCCTGAAAATTGTTCAGTGTTTCGTAAAGCCAAGGTCAGTCAGCTGGTGCCTCAGAATGGTACCAGCTCACTGATGATACTCAGCTTTAGCTGGAGGCCAGTTTTCCTCTGACCTCAATACTACAGTGTTTCAACTGTCACATGTTAAAAGCCTGCAGGCTGGTTGATAAGAAAAATGAGGCAGGGTGCAAACACCTGGGGCTCAGCTACCCTAGTGAGGTTCTGTCACTGTGAGGAGTTGGGAGGCATTTCAGCCACGGTTCTCATGTTTATTTAAATTGACTTTAGCCTTAAGGTAAACTATTAACCCATTTAAGGAGCAACCAAGTTAGAGTAGCACTGTAGTCAGTGATCAAAAGAGCCAACCAGCTACCTACTTCACAAATGAATATATTGTCACTTTGTCACCCAGATATTCAATCTGGGAGAAGTTATTTCCCAGAAAGTGATAGCATCATCCTGTTTGTCTAGTCTTTGGTGGATGAAGGGGTACAGCTCTACGGGAACACAACTGATAGAGTGGAACCTGCTTGAACATTTGCATCATGACAGCATTCTCATTGCCAGGAGTTAAAATTTCAGCTTTCGGTTTTCAGAGATCGACACAGCAAGAAAGATTTCTATAAATGAGCTGATGCTTTTCCCTGCCTCTGTCACTTCACAGCCACATTGTATCTGGAAGCTGAGATATGGGCACAGGACTTTGGGTGTTTCCATTAGCAAGTTGGTTTGCATTGCTAGATAAAGATGTCTGGGGGAGTCCAGATTTCATTTACCCTGAGGCTCCTTTGTGTTTTTCCACTTGCCTTCTATATTGTATGTAACACAACAAAGTTAAATAGCATAGATCTAATAGCACCAGTACCTGATGCTCCCCGATGTGCCCCTGGGCCAGTACGCCTACGTGCGGGGCGGGGGCGGCCCCTGGGCCAACGGCTCAGCCCTGGCCCTCTGCCAGCGGTACTACCGCTGGGGCCACGTGGACCCAGCCAATGACACCTTTGACATCGACCCGATGGTCATCACTGACTGTATCCGGGTGGACCCCCCTGAGAGACCCCTTGTGCCCCCCAGTGATGATTTCTCCCACTCGGATGGCATCACCAGTTACAAGAACCTCACGCTCAAATTCCACAAGCTGATCAACGTCACCATCCACTTCCAGCTAAAGACCATTAACCTCCAGAGCCTGATCAACAATGAAATCCCAGACTGCTACACTTTCAGCATCCTGATCACATTTGACAATAAGGCACACAGTGGGCGTATCCCCATCAGCCTGGAGACCCAGGCCCACATCCAGGAGTGTAAGCACCCCAGCGTCTTTGGCCATGGAGACAACAGCTTCCGGCTCCTGTTTGACGTGGTGATGATCCTCACCTGCGCCTTCTCCTTCCTGCTCTGCGCCCGCTCGCTGCTCCGAGGGTTCCTGCTGCAGAACGAGTTTGTCAGGTTCATGAGGCGGCAGCGGGGGTGGGTCATCAGCCTGTGGGAATGGCTGGAGTTTGTCAATGGCTGGTACATCCTGCTGGTCACCAGCGATGTGCTCACCATCTCCGGCACCAGCATGAAGATTGGCATCAAAGCCAAGAACCTGGCAAGCTACGACGTCTGCAGCATCCTCCTGGGCACCTCAACGCTGCTCGTCTGGGTCGGCGTCATCCGCTACCTGACCTTCTTCCATAAGTACAATATCCTCATTGCCACACTGCGAGTGGCCCTGCCCAGCGTCATGCGCTTCTGCTGCTGCGTGGCTGTCATCTACCTGGGCTATTGCTTCTGTGGCTGGATCGTGTTGGGTCCCTACCACGTGAAGTTCCGCTCACTGTCCACGGTGTCAGAGTGCCTGTTCTCGCTTATCAACGGGGATGACATGTTCGTGACCTTCGCGGCGATGCAGGCGCAGCAGGGCCGCAGCAACCTGGTCTGGCTGTTCTCCCAGCTCTGCCTGTACTTCTTCATCAGCCTCTTCATCGCGCTGATCACCGGGGCCTATGACACCATCAAGCACCCGGGCGGAGCGGGCGCCGAGGAGAGTGAGCTCCAGGCCTACATCGCGCAGTGCCAGGACAGCCCCACCTCGGGCAAATTCCGCCGCGGGAGCGGCTCCGCCTGCAGCCTCCTCTGCTGCTGCGGCAGGGACGCCTCGGAGGAGGATTCACTGCTAGTGAATTGACTCGGACCTGGGTAGCCACCGGACGTCAGCCCCCGGACTGCGGAGACCCATGCTTATTTATTTCTAGGGTTTGCTTTGAAGGACCGGCTCCCTGCTGCGCCCTGTGCGGGCCTGGGCCAGTCGGGTTGGACACGAGTGGGACAGGGGTAGGGTGGGTGTTAAATAAACGGGAAAATAAAAAGATAGCATAGATTCCCAGGGTGACGGCTGGCAGTAAGCTAGACCAACTCTACAAGAAGTCAAGCAGTGGAGAAGCAGAAATTTTAATAAAATCCAGGGAGCAGGGGTAGGAGATCCTATGTTTTAATTAGTTCTACCTCTTTCAGGCTCCTGATAATTTGTACAATTATCCTCTGCTTCATTAGTGTGAGCTTGTTCAAGTAAAACAACAATTAATACACTTTTGGATGGCCCTTCCCAACAATTTAAAAAAAATCTGCAAGCAGAATTATGACATCATTTTATCAAAGCCATTTTTTAATCCAATAATTTATTTGTAAAATAAAATGATTAAATTCTTCCCCTAAGTGTTTTTTTTTTTTTTCTCTTCTTCCTATTTATTCTTTGGAAACTGCACAAATAGAAAAGGAAGGTCAAATAGATGGCATATACAAATGAGATGTAGGTCAAAGAACACAAAGTCTCAGGTATACGTGAGTAAGTTCTTAAGATCTAATGCACAGCATGGTGACTATAGTTAACAACGTGGTATTGTATACTTGAAAGGGAAGTTGCTGAGAATAGATCTTCACCTTTCTCACTACAAAAAAAAAAATTAACTGTGTGAGATGATTGATATGTTAATTATATTGATGTTGGTAATCATTCTGCAATGTATATGTATGTCAAATTATCACGGTGTACACTTTAACTATATACAATGATATTGGTCAATTATTTTTTAATAAAACTGGGGGTCAGGGAACAATACAGCTAATCTCTCAATATTAAAGCTCTGGTTATAATGAGGATTCCACAGAATTGCTTATGAAATCTATTGCAAATTCCTTTTATATCTATTTTTACTATAAGTATATCAGGCCTTAAAACATTTCAACTAAGATTCTAGATGTTGCTTGTCTTCTAACTAATGAATTTATTTAACATCGTTGTCTAGTTTTGACGGTCCCTCGCATTCAGGAGAAACACAGCAGTGACAATTCTGCTCTGGTGCATTGTGCTACTAGTTGGCCTCAATCCTGACCTAGAAGGAACATCTTCAAAGCTAAAAATTAATAATTTAGAGTCTGTTCCAGGTCAGTCCTTGGCATCTTTGTTGAGAAGACCTATTAATGCCAGCCTCAACAGAGATAAACACAAGCCCATTAGGAACTGGAGTAAGACCATCAATCATTTAACATAAGACAAATAGCAAAGCCTGTCAAATCATGACCCAACCAACTCAAAACGGAGTACAAATAGCTATTCCAAAATGTTACAGTAGGTAATGTCACATTAAAAGGTATATAGAGTTTACACATGACCAACAAATTAATATACTATTAAAATAGCATACTAGAAAACTCTAAATGGAATGATCTCATGATGCAGTCTAAGCCAAAGGTGCTTCAAAGTGACGTGTTGTAATTTAGGACATTTCACTACAAATTATCCTTTGTACCTGGCACAATTTAAGATACAAAGGTGCATTTCTGGGTTACAGTGCAATTTTTATTATCCTAAAAACAGCGGAAAAACACTAAAACGTGACTACTAATCTACTGGCTCCGTTTTTAAAACACATTCAAATATCTCCACAAATGGAGAACCTTAGAGAGTTATCAAGTAGGTACAGAATTTTCTTGACAGCAAATTCTTGTAGAGTGAAACCAGTTTATACTTATTTTTAACATCTAAAGTAACTAAAAATTTAAACTAGTAAGCTATATTATAAATCATATTGAAAAGCATGTCCTTGATGGTTTATATATAAATATTTTAGACATATTTTTGCATCCATAGCAGAACTGAGTTAGAAGGCTAGTTTTCCAGGGTCTGTCCACCATAAAGGTCAGGTCCAGACTAAAAAAAATGTGTCTCATGTAGCTTACAGAAAAGGAGATTCATGTTTTCACCTGGGCAAGTGTTGCTTCTGCTACAAGTCATGTTAATACTTCAACAGCAAGAGTAAGTAATGAGGGGAATGAAGCCAGGACTGGGCAGGGACAAAGCTGGGAGAAACTGACCCAGCTGTAGGACTGGTGCCCAAGGAGGTAGTCTGCAGTCAAATAACCAGTCCAAAAGGGCACAGTGATCCCCTAGCTTGGTTGCAGCAGTCATCAGTGTCTGAGATCCACTGAGCAGGTACATTTTGACAAAATGAGGTTTCTGGCACCAGGTGATCTGCCAAGACAGATTCAGTTGTCGCTATCAAACCTGTACCAGCCAGGGTCCTAGAAGGAAGCATCCATCACACTCAGAAAAATCCAGGGAAGTTCAATTAAGGGACTATTTCTAAGGTTGTAGGTTGAAATCACAAGGGAAAATGCAGTATGTCAGTACCCACCTAGGCTGTAACCGTCCCTAGACCAGAAGGAGTGAGGAGTGAAAGCAGTTCCTAGAATCTGGAAGCAGAGGACCACCTGGAGCAGAGCTCTGATCTTCAGAAGAAGGAGGTGGGCAGCTCAAGGTAACCCCAGAGGGGAGAAGCTAGTGATACAATACCTCTGTCTGACCCAGACACTCCCTGGGATCTCCAGTCAGGACTCCCCCATTGGCCAAACCCAGCTGGAGCCAGAAAGTAAGGGTTAGTGGGCACATATGGGCCAGTATGGAGAAGGGAGGGAGAAAACAAGGTGGAGAGAGGTCTGGCAGGGCAGACAGAAGAATGGTGGTGCAAACAGCATCCATCAAAATATGTGGGGGTCTGGGGACAAGGGTCCAGCATCTGGAGAAAGGGGCCAGCAGAGTGAAGCAGAATATTAGCGCCCTCGTCAAAAAAGAAATTGGGTCAGAAGAGGACTCTGCCCTGGTAGGAAGTCAATGTTAAGCAGCAAACCAAGGCAGAAGTCCGCAGAAGTCACACGTTGTGCTAGAGTTGTGAGAGTAAGAAGTCCCCAGGCAAGCTGGAGGACTGGCTGCGGAACAGAGAAGCTCATCTTTGATGTAATTCACTGAAGCCTTTAGCATCAAATGTACTTTCTGCCCAGGTCAGATTGACAGAAGTGCAAGCCAGGATTGAGATCAGTGTAGACCAGCATATCTGCAACTAAGAGAAAATGGGGAAGAAAAGTATGAATGCCACAGGAGGCTGATTATCATGAAGGTCCTTGCAGGAAACGTATGACACATTCAAATTGAGAAACATAAGGAGAGTCCACAAAGGTGTGGGGAAGAATGTGGGAAATGTAGAGAAACTGCAAGGGATGTGTGCTACACCCCTAGGCTCGGGACAACAAGGGGAAAGGGCAGTTACAAAACCCAGAGCTGCAGGCCGAGAAGTGCCCTGCCCTTCAGCTGAGGAATATCACCTGTCCTTGGGGGTCCCCGGACTCACTCTCTCATTCTCCACTCTCTTCATATCTCCTGCAGGACCCCCCCCCCCCCACAATTAACCAAACCCACCCATTAGCCAGAGGACCAAGCTAATACGGTCCACACAGTTCAGTGTTGTAGGCCACAAAGAAGGATGCAGAAGGTTGGGATGGGGACATGGCCAAGCTAATCAGAGTTACCCAGCACAGGCTATTGTGCCCCCCTGGTGAAAAATAATGAGATTCTTCTCATGAGATACTCATTCATTAAAAGGAAAAATAGTAATTTTACAGTAAAGAAACTGGCAGACTCCACCTTGACTGGATGATCAAGCTGACACCACCGGTAATGGGTCAGATTGATACTATGTACCTCCCCATGTGATTCACTGAGAAGAAATCCATACCTGAGTCTGATCATGAAGAATCATCAGATAAACCCACACTGGGGGGGGGGCAGTGTATGAAATAATTAGCCCATCCACTTCAAAAATGCCTATGGCATGAAAAGAAATGCTGAGGAATTGTTCCCAGTGAAAGAAGGCTGAAGAGGCATGACAGCTGAATGCAGCGCACGACTCCGGGTTTTCTTCTGCTGCAGGGACATTATGAGACAAACTGTGAAATCAGAATTAGGTCTGTAAGTCAGATAACAGTGATATCGATGTTAATTTCCTAAGTTTGATTCTTGTACTGCAGTTATGTAATAAAGAGCCCTTGTTTTTAAAAAATACACAATGAGGTGTTGGAGGGGTGAGTAAAGATGCCTCATGTCTACTCTGAAACAGTTCAGGGGAAAATAGAGAGAAAGAAAAGAAAGAAAACAAATATCATAAAACATTAACATGTGGGGAATTTGGGTGGAGGGTATATGGAAGTTCTTTCACTATTTTTGCCATTTTTCTTTAAGTAGGAAATTATGTCAAAATAAAGGTAAAGATAAAAATGATGGGTGCTTGAACTGGTGCAACAGCAGTGGGGCTAGAGATCAAGGGATATAAAAGAACAATGCGGGAGGTAAAATGGATAAAATTTAAGTGATGGGTTATGTATGAGGGGTCCACAATGAACATAAGACTGTGGTTTTGCAGTAGTGCAATTGTCATCATTTTGATACTCTTAGCGTGAACTGCTAAGTTGTCTGAATAATATTTTAAATGTGCCCTGGCTAAAGAATCCTAATACCTATTTCTGTAATTTTTTATATTTCTCTTGGATGAACACAGTCAATAAATATTAGTAGATTCAGAACAAGATCCTAAATATCCACGTCATCAGTAGTAATAAGAGTTTAATTCTTCGCCTCTGAAAAGCAAGCAATTGTGAATTTACCCAGCAAGGGACAGAAGAATGCCCCTGGCAAATCATTCCCACTTCTCCAGTCTTCCCTGAGATAGAGAGCTAATTAGACCTCTTTCAAAGCATCATGAGAACGATTAGAACTCAAAGGTAACTCAGACCTATGAGAGTTGTTATCTGGAACTGATGTGGGAAGCAAGTTGTGAGAGAGAGCATTCCAAAGTCTCTACTCTTGTGGAAAACTTTTTTTTTTCCAGCACAAAGTTGAAAAAGAAAATCATGTCCCATAGGCTTCCATCAATCTCAAATAGTCACCAGTACGAGAAATGAGCACCGTTTCCCTGATCCTCCCATGTGTCCTATATCAGGGAACACGGTCCAGTTTGTTTAAGGCACGGTCTAGTCAAACGTGTACCAAACCCTTACCGTTAGCATCAGCCTTCTAGTCAGTGTCAGCTTTATGGGTAGATATAACCCACACTATGCAGGAAATAAGAGACTTAAGGATATAGCTTTTCTGTTGTATTTCTTAAACCAGTGTCAGTTTTGTGGGACTAACTGTGAATATGGATTTAATGCTTCTTGAATATGAATTATATCTGTTTCTATTACTCTCAGCACTAGTGAGATGTTGGTTATCACTAAAATACCTAAATATTGGTGGATTCTATTGAACAACCAGCCATTAGTGCCAGGAAGATTAGCTCCACCCACATTCGGCTCCTGGGCTGAGAAGGGAATGATGTTGAGGTGAAATAGGCAACTGGTCACTACTTGATGTTCTGAGAAGCTTCAGGAAGTCATCTTTACCCGTAAATTCTGCAGTGTTACCGTTAGAAATCCCTTCCTTTGAAATAGCAACACCTACGAAGGTCTCCATTAAAATGCAGATACCCTTAAGGTATGTCAATAATACAGAAGGGTAAATTAGTTTATTAAATATTGTAAAAGATGTGGATAACATAAGAGGATTTTCAGGTCTGGGAGTGGAAGATTTTGAAATGGAGGAAGGGACTGAGAATAGGGAAGTGCAAAATTTTAGAAAAAAAGGAAAATCTGCCTACTTCACAGCTTTCCCTACGGCCAGCCCTGAAACTAAGGTCATGAGTGTATGAGTGTGTTTTCTTCAACTTTGTCCAGTCAAGACATTTTTTTCCAAGGCTACAGTCTACATCCCCACACTTAGACAACCACACTGTATCAGAATAAGAGTTGAGGAAGGGGTGCAGAAACTTAAATAATAACTGGAATTTCAGGGACACGTGCCTTTAACTGTGGGGAGTAGCATCAAAATCATTAAGTAATCGAGGATATTTGTTTACTTTCCCCATTCTCTTACATTCTTGTGACCTGTCATTTCTAGCCTTCTCTCTCTGCCAAAAATAAAGTTTTGTTCTGACTACATGAAAGAACATCACTGAACTCTGAGGCTGTTTGAAAGAATATGTCCAAACACGGGGCTGAACGTCTTCAATTAATTTTCAAAGAACGTTTTCTTCTGTAGAGATATGTTTGGGATTTCAGGATTCAAAGCATGGTACCTTAAGTCTCATTTTCAAACTGAGATTTCTTCTTTAATTTTTCTCTTTACACAGAGCGTGCACATAGTAGACAGCTCCTTGGGACCTGTGTCTGATCAGAGCCCACAGTTCAGCAGGAGGGATCTTCCAGCCAAGATCTAAATGTAAATTGTGCACCTTCTGGTGAAGACCACTCTGGATAATGGCTTCTATTTAATCACTACAAGTGCTGCATCTCCTTCTCTCTGGTGACTTCTGTTTTAATTTTCTTCTTTGGTGATCAAAAAAGAGCAAAGACAAACTTACAATATTTTCTCCTAGTATTTTGTCATAGGAATTATGTTTCTGAACGTTTCCCACCCTGGCTCAGGGCAGATAAACCCTTACCAAGATGTCTTACCTGAAACAAACATAATGTTACATGTCAATTATAACTCAATTTTTAAAAATAATTTTTTTTAATTGTAAAAATGTTTAAAAGACATATAAATCTGATAAAATCCAACAGGCTAAAATTTCTAGTCAGGTCGCACGTATATAAAATGGCGTGACTCTATATAGTCACAGGACAGAAGAAATTATATTGTATATGTGGAACATCTTGCACAGAATAGATGCTCAGTAAACGGTGGCTACTATTTCTAAGACTGTCATTTCAAAACCTGGTGATTCAAGAGCGGGACAGAGCCTGATAATGCTGAGAGCATCAGTGGTACCAATTAGCTTGTGTATGCTGCTTTATAATTTCCAATGCATTTTTATACATGTTACGACACAGCAGCGCTGCAAGGTAGGTGGCTAATGTTATTGTATTCATTTTTTATTGCTGCATAACAAGTTACCGCAAATTTAGTGAATTAAAGGACACAAATTTATTATGTTATTACGGTTTTATAGGTCAGAATTCCAACAAGGGTCTCACCAGGCCAAAATTGAGGTGTCGGCAGGGCTGTGTTTCCTTCTGGAGTCTCAAGGGGAGAGTTCGATTCCTTGCTTAGCAGAATTTAGTCCCTTGCAGTTGTAGGACTTAGGTCCCCATTTCCTTGGCTCACAGCTTCTTGCCTCCATCAAAGCCAGCAACGTTAGGGTGAGTCCCACTTATCTTTCAAATCTCTCCTGTGCCATCTGTCACAACATCTTTCTGATTTCAGAGAGGAGAAGTTTCCCAGTTTTAAGTGTTTGTGTGACTAGATTGGGCCCAGTTGAATAACCGAAGAAAACGCCCCATCTCAAGGTATATATCTTTAATCACACATGCAAAGCCCCATTTATCGTGTAACATAACACATTCACAGGTTCTAGGGGTTAAGACATGGACATCTTGGGGGGTTCATTAATTTTCCTCCCACTGTTACCATTATCCACATTTTACAGATAATAATAATGCAAATCACAGAATATAAGAGACTTGGAAAGGACACATAGTAAGCAGCAAAGAATGTTCTCAGTTCCAAACTTGTTTTACTCCAAACCCAAATCAGTGTTTTTCCAGCAGACAATTTGTTTCCTGAAAGGCAACTCAGCAATTTTTTTCTCTTGCATCTTCCCTCCCTCGCCGCCCACATGTAAACCCATACTTCCATTAACTATATTTATGGCTGACATTCTTCAAGCATTAATGCATTTTCCAAAGCTTCCACAAAGAAGCTGAAGTTTAGTTGCAATTCTACTGGTTTTGAGGTAATTTCTTCCAAGGCTTATACCACTAAAAGTACTGAAAGTGTTATTTGCCAACAATTGGATACTTTCAGCGAGAGCTATAAAGAAAATTTATTTCCTGATGGGTTGAGTGCTAGAAGAAGTTCAGAGCAGGGTACATGTAGGTTATCTCACAATTTTTCTCAAAAGATGTACTTAACAATTTGATACCGAAATGCTCAATATTCCTTTGAGACAGGATTGGCCACTTTGTATTTCCTAGAAAATATTTCCAGCTTCCTTTCTTGTTACCAGGACTTAGAAACATAATTTAAATTTATTTTCATGTGATTTCAGTCAACCAGTAGGTGTTTATTAATATTATTAATATTAATAAACCCATTAATAAACACAAAATGTCAGGAGGCAATTCAAGGGAATATGTGATTAAATGGAAAATGGTGGAGCCCTCACTACTCTGAAGGCAATCCTGTTTCTGAAGTACAAGGAGGCTGTTCTGATTAGAAGCAGAAAATACTCTTTAAAGAAAGATGGATGAGAGTGGTATAGCTCAGTGGTAGAGTGTGTGCTTAGCATGCACAAGGTCCTAGGTTCAGTACACTCCATTTAAATAAGTAAAGAAAGAAAGAAAAAGCAAGCAAGCAAGCAAGCAAGCAAGCAAGCAAGCTAATTACCTCTCCGGGGGTGGGGGTGGGGCGTAGAAAAAAGAAGGATGGACAATAAGTTTAGTTTGGTTGTATACAGAAATATAGAGAATGGTAAAAGGTTGGCCACAATCAATCATATACTAGAATACAATAAAATGAATATTTTTATCCAAAAAGTCTTGAAAAGTAAATGTCATCAGCTTATACATTTTGAAATAAATTATGCACTTTTATAAATTGCAAATCAATTTATAAATCAATTAAATCAATAAAACTCATTTTAAAAATGCCAGGCCATGGACTAGATGCAGCACAAAACAGAGACATTAAAAATGTTAAAGAAAAAAGTGAAATTTAAGAAAAATTAGTCTGACAGCAGTATGCAATCTGAACTGTAAGTGGAAGGATATAAAGAGAAGTAAACAGCCAGATGTTTTCCAGCCGTCTAAGTCTGTGATGATGAAGGCAGTGGCATCTAAGAAACTGAGAAACTGAGAAACCTTCTTTTACCAGCTATTTGCCTTTGGACAAGACACTTGATTAAAACTCAATCTTATCTTCTATGATGATAATATTGTCCACCTCATGGAACTGTCATGAGAATTAAATGAGATGATAAATAAGGAGCACATAGAATCCGGCACATAGGAAACACTTAGAACTTTTAACTGTCAGTATAATCATGATTGTTTAGAATGGTGGCAATGGAAATGGAAAGACAAGGGATAAGGGTCACTTTGAAGACAATGTGATTAGGACACAGTAAATGTCTCCAGACTTTCTAACTGGTCACTGAAACTTACTTGTTTAGGAAGTTGGTGGAGTCTAAAACCTTGCCTGATGTAGTCAGTCACGCCAGATAGGTCACCCAAATCAGTTCTGTCCACATAGGGCAAAAATATGGTCAGGACCATATTGTGAAGATTTCAGATTTAACATTATTGTCCAACAGAACTTTTTACAGTGAAGGAAATATTCTACATTGGAACTGTCCAGTATCGTAGACACCAGCCACATGTGGTTATTGAACCCCTGAAGTGTGGCGAGTACAACTAAGGGACTGTTTTTTTTTTTAAATTAATTTCATCATATTAATTAACAAATTTAATTTTAATTAAATGTGAATGGCCACATGTGGCTAGTGGCTGCTTCCCTAGACACTTGTACAGCTGCTGTCATATCCAGGAAGGTCACTGATCAGGATGTAAACCCTGAGTGCAGATGCGGCTGGTATTGCTGGCTGGTGGCTGTGAGTACAGAAGGCGTGCTCATAGGGTCTCTCCCAGAGTAGAAGCAGGTTAGAACAGAAGCTGAGATCACGACCACCTCAGAAGCAGAAAGTCCCAATTCTTCATTTTACAATCCAAAGCTAACTTTGAATATGTTTACATTATCCAACAGTTTACATAAATCTGAAGGGTGGATAGAGAAAAGGAAGTGAGTTAGGAGGTAAGAAAGTAAGATGGGAGACACTGAAGACAGAAGTCCATCATCTAGTCAGGAAGGAGTTAGGGTCCATCTGTTGCTCTCAGTCTCTGTGTACAAGTGGAGCTTGAGATGGAGGAGAAAGGAAGTAGTTTGATTTCACTTCTTCTTTTTGCCGTCTCCATCTATTCTTCTATTTCACTTCCAGTTTTAACCCTTCAACTAACTGCTTCCCTCCTCTGTCTTATTCCACAGTAGTGACAGCATGGAGAAATACATAAGCATTCTGGGAAGCTCCTTTTGTCTTTCATAATTGAAGTAGTGGAACCAGGACAAGACAGATGGCGACATTGAACCTTGGTACAGTTGAACCAAAGGCTTCAGCAGATCCCATGGGGTAGCACTGGAGCTAGAATGGCCCTTCAAAGGGTCCTGGATTATCCTGAATTGAGGCAAAGAGGCTGGTCCTTTGAATTTCCCCTGGCCCCGCATTAGTTAGTTGTGGAATGCACGCTGTCCCTAGGGAGAAAGCATAGACTTGGGCAAGGCAGCTTTCCTTTGGCAGAGGACAGTGTCCAGAGAAAGAGGGAATTCCTGGAGAGGAAACTGGCTGTTTGTTTCAGCAACCAGCACTCCTAGCTGTTGACAGACGGAATGAGCCTATACAAGTGGGGCGGGCGGGGGGAGGCGTCTGGGCAGTGTGCCGCAGCAGCCACTATGTTTCTGTCCCAGTCTTTGCCACGAGCAAGGGAACCTGAATAATCCACCCAGCTTTCCCAAGCTTTTGTGTTCTTATCTGGATGCAAGGGAAGTGGAAGAGCTGCATTCTAGCTGATAGACTTTGCACTCTGACTTTTTATTTTAAGGACTATTCTCTGTTTTATTTATAAATTTGCTGTTTTTAAAATATTCTCAAGGCAAGGCAAAGAAGGGGCTTTTATGAGATTTTTTTTTCTGATTTTCATAAAAACTGATGGCTCTATCAATGCACTGCTTCATTTAAAATAACCTCGAAGTCAATACTTTGTTTTCATAAGCTGAGGATTTCCTAATTTCTTTTATATTCACAAGGTATGTGGCTTTTATTGTGTCACCTAGTTTTGTCACTGTGCTGTGGAATCCATTGCTTTATTTTGTGATCATAAGTTATATCTGTTCACCTTTAAACACATACACACACACACACACACAGACCACCTTTCACTAATGAATCTAAAAAGACTTCAGAATACAATTTTAATGTCACTGTGCTTGGGTGGGACTACTTTTAAACCACCCCTGAGGAAAAAGTTTATATCTCATTCTTAAATGTCTGCAAGGAGCCCTTTCAGAATGTAGTATATCCTTTATTCAGTGATCAGCAACCGTCATAGTTAGGAAGTTCTTTCTGAAATCTAACCTAAATCTCTCCTACTGCAATTTCAAACCACTACCCTTTCCATCCTTAATGAATTAGGAAAGGACCTGGTAATCACTGTCACTTACCTCTTATAGTTTTCATATGTTTAACTTTTTAAGAATTTATTAATACCTAAACATTCTCTCTTACATGGCCTTTTATCACACTCAGCTATAGTCTGCTTTTTAACTCTTGAGAAATGTTAGTCTTTGGGGGGCATTTTTATAGCTTCTCTATATATTCCATAAAGCATGGAGACCAAACTTAATGAGTCTTTAAAACACTGTGAATGATGGAGTCTTTGTTATTTTAGAGGTTTGGCATGTTACAACCCAGCATGGGTTAGCTTTCAAATTGCCTTAAACTATCCCTACATTAAAAATGTATATTTGATTATTTAACCTCAAGGAAGAAACAATTTTCCCATAAGACCTATTTATAAAGTAAGATAGTATCTTCCCTTATAGGGGAAGCTAATGTAAACTATTAATAACATATATCAGGTGCAAAATGTTCTTAATGCTAACTCTTTCCAAATAATCTTTAAAATAGCAAGACTAGTTCTGTCTATTAGAGCTTGGTTTTGAAAGACAAATATGCTAATTATTCCTAGTCTAATAATCAATACTTGGGCAGTTGCTGTTTTCTCTGAAAGCAGTCTTCATGACCTCATTGGCTAATGTGAATTTCTTGTATGTAATATCTTTCCTAATGTTTGCAAAATTAAAAGAAAAAAAATGAATAGAGCTGCTTGACAGGCTTTTCTGTAAGCATGTGAAGTTTAAAAGAATTACCCAGTGGAAAGGTATCCCATGCTGTTGAATTAGAAGAATTAATATTATTAAAATGGCTATACTACCCAAAGAAATCTACAGATTTAGCGTGATCCCTATCATATTACCCAGGAAATTTTTCACAGAACTAGAATAATCCTAAAATGTATATGGAATCACAAAACACCCAGAATTGCCAAAGCAGTCCTGAGGGGAAAGAACAAAGCTGGAGGCATAATCCTCCCAGCTTCAGACAATACTACAAAGCTGCTGTAATCAAAACAGTGTGGTACTGGCACAAAAGCAGACATATGGATCAGTAGAAAAGAGAGACTCCAGAAATAAACCCACACACCTATGGTCAGTTAATTTTCAACAAAGGAGGCAAGAATATACAATGAAGAAAAGACAGTCCCTTCAGCACTTGGTAATGGGAAAGCTGGACAGCCACATATAAATCAATGAAGTTAGAACACTCCCTCACACCATATGTAAAAATAAACTCAAAATGGCTTAGAGACTTGAATATAAGACAGGATACCATAAACTCCCTAGAAGAGAACATAGGCAAAACATTCTCTGACATAAACCTTAGCAGTGTTTTCTAAGATCAATCTCCCAAGGCAATAGAAATAGAAGCAAAAATTAACAAATGGGACCTAATCAAACTTATATGCTTTTGCACAGCAAAGGAAATCATAAACAAAATGAAAAGACAAACTACAGAATAGGTGAAAATATTTTCAAATCATTCAACTGACAAGGAATTAATTTCCAAAATATACAGACAGCTCATACAGCTCACTGTCAAAGAACAAACAACCCAATCAAAAAATGGCAGAAGACCAAATAGACATTTCTCCAAAGAAGACATACAGATGGCCAAGCACATGAAAAGGTGCCCAACATCACTAATTATTAGAGAAATGAAAATCAAAGCTACAATGAGGTATCACCTCACACAGGTCAGAATGGCCATCTTTAAAAAGTGTACAAATAATAAATACTGGAGAGGGTGTAGAGAAAAGGAAACCCTCCTACACTGTTGGTGGGAATATAAATTGTTGCAGCCACTGTGGAGAACAGTATGGAGGTTCCTTAAAAAACTAAAAATGGAGTTGTCATACGACCAGCAATCCCATTCCTGGGCTTATATCTGGAAAAGACAGAAACTCTAATTCAAAAAGATATATCAACTGTACACCAGAAATTAACACAACATTGTAAATCAACTGTACTTCAATTAAAAAATACATGCACCCCAATGTTCATAAGAGCACTATTTACAATAGCCAAGACATGGAAACAATCCAAGTGTCCATCAACAGATGACTGGATAAAGAAGATGTGGTATATTTATACAATGGAATACTACTCAGCCATAAAAACCGACAACATAATGCCATTTGCAGCAACATGGATGCTCCTGGAGAATGTCATTCTAAGTGAAGTAAGTCAGAAAGAGAAAGAAAAATACCATATGAGATCGCTCATATGTGGAATCTAAAAAACAAAAACAAAAACACACAAACAAACAAAAACAAAGCGTAAATACAGGACAGAAATAGACTCATAGACAGAGAATACAGACTTGTGGTTGCCAGGGGGGTGGAGGGTGGGAAGGGATAGACTGGGATTTCAAAATTGTAGAATAGATAAACAAGATTACACTGTATAGCACAGGGAAATATACACAAAATGTTATGATAACTCACAGAGAAAAAAATGTGACAATGAGTGTGTATATGTCCATGAATGACTGAAAAATTGTGCTGAACACTGGAATTTGACACAACATTGTAAAATGATTATATATCAATAAAAAATGTTAAAAAAAAAAAGATGTGGTATAGATATACAATGGAATACTACTCAGCCATAAAAAAGAATAAAATAATGCCATTTGCAGTAACATGGATGGACAGGGAGAATGTCATTCTAAGTGAAGTAAGCCAGAAAGAGAAAGAACAATACCATATGGTATCACTCACATGTGGAATCTAAAAAAAAAAAAAAAAAAGACAAATGAATTTATTTACAAAACAGAAACAGACTCACAAGAGAGAAAACAAATTTATTGTTACCAGTGGGGAAAGGGGATGGGAAGGGATAAATTGGGAATTCGAGATTTGCAGATACAAACTAATATGCAAAAAATAGATAAACAACAAGTTTATACCAAATAGCATAGGGAACTATATTCAGTATCTTGTAGTAACCATGGTGAAGAATATGAGAACAAATTTATGTATGTTCCTATATGGCTAAAGTATGGTGCTGTACACCAGAAATTGACACATTATAAACTGACTACACTTCAATAAAAATATATATTAAAAAAATGTTTTTAAGTAAAAAAAAAAAAGTAGTTGTAAACTAAAGGTGCTTTCAGACACAGGACTTTTCAATTCAACTGACAATTATATAGTAAAACAAATACTTGAATGACTCTTACAAGCAGTGCAAATGACTCTAGAGGAGGAAATTCAGCAACAAATTTTAGAAAAGGCAAAATTATAAATGAATATTGAATGGATAATGACTGAGCAAAATAATTATAGTAATGTCTTTGGAGTTTAAAATGGATATAAAATTGACATACATGGCAACAATAAGGCAAACAGTGAGTAGTAAATTAATTTTATTATAAGTTAATGATTCTGCATAATTCAAATAAAAATCCCAGCAGATTTATTCTGTGTGTGTGAAATTGACCAGCTGATTTTAAAATTCATGTGAAAATGCAGAAGACAAATAAGAGCCAAGGACATTTTGAAAAAGAATAAAAATAGGAGAACTTAATTCTGAATAGCATGTCATATTTTGAAGCTCTAGTAAGACAGTGTCACATTGGTACAAAAAAGAAAATTTCAGTTGAATAGAAAATTGTTGGGCTATATGCATTTTATTTTGCACAAACACACACATACGTATATATACACATATATATACTGCCCTTCAATAAAACTAGTAAAAATGTAATTGAATTCTCAGACCCAATTAAAATAATTTTAAATTCAATTTTAGAAAATTTCAATAAAAAAGAAAAAAATTACTCAGGAATAAGTACAACAAAAATTGTTCAAGACCAGGAGGGAGAAAATATGTAACTAATGAAACATATGACTAGATACTAAAATGAATGGAGTCATACGTCACATTTAGAAGTAGGAGAATATGGTATCATAAAAAGGTTGATTTGTCCTATACTGATGTATTAAACATAAATCCAGTGAAAACCTGTGTAAGAAAAGGAGTCCACTGGAATAACACAGAAAGCTGTGTTAAATTTTATGAGACGATTCTAAAATTTCTATGAAAGGCATGGATTACAATCAAGGGACACCTGAATCAGAAGAACAATGCGATCAGCAGAATTCTAAGACGGCTCTCAAGGCCTCCTCCTGCTGATGTACGTGTCCTATATAGCTATGTCATGAAGTTTGTGATTGTGATTATCTAGTTATTCCTGTGTTTAGGCTATGTTACAACGTTGCACGGCCCAGTTTCCTCAAAAAAAAAAAAAAGGGAGATTATCTGGAATGTCCCTGACCTAATCAAGTCAGCCCTTAAATGGAATTGTACATTTCCTGAAAAAGAGATTTAAAGCATGAGAGGGATTTAATGCAAGGGAGATACTCCATTGCTGTCTTTAAAGATGGAGAATGCCACGTGACAGAAATGTAATGTCCTTCAGGAGTTGAGAATGGACAGCATATGACAGCCAGCAAGGAATCGGGGATCTGAGTTCTACAAATTCAAGGAATTGACTCGACGTAACACCATGAGAATGGAGGACTCAAGCTTCAGATGGGAAGGCAGCCCAGCCTACTTTTGGATTTTAACTTGGGAGACCTTGAAAAGAGAATCAAGTGATGTCAAGCCCAGATTTCTAATCTACCAAGCACTGCGATAATGAATGGGTGCTTAAGCTGTTAAATTTGTGATTTTTTTTTTTAACACAGCAATAGAAACCCAACAAAAACAAGACAGAGGACTTTGCTCTACCAGGTATCGAATTAAAAACCTATCAGAGTTAAACTAGGTGAAATTTGTGTAAGAAAAAGAGTCCACTGGAATAAAATAATGATCCCCAAGAAAACTTGGTGTTTGCTGAAGTGGCAAGCAAGATCAGTGGAGAAATAATGAATTATTCAGTAAATGGTTTTGAATTAAATGGTTTTGAACTAATCAGTAATGTGAGTATTTTTTAAAAAGTCCTGCATTCCTCTCTTCTACAGCACCTGCGAATATTCTGAAATAAAATTTTAAATATGAAAAGAAAACTTTATAATTTTAGAAATATAAAAAGAAATGATTTCTGCCCGAAGGAGTACATAGATATCTTAAGACATGAAAAGCAGAAACAATAAAGAACAAAATTATAAAATGGAAAAAGTCAGACATTTGGACTGTTTATTTGCAAGGCAGAAGACTAAAAACACAAATTAACACAAATTAGAGAGCATTTTGTGATAGTCCAGGAAAGAAGAAAATATGAGCCTATCATATCTGGCAATCTACTCCTAGATATATCTTCTCAAAAACCTCTCTGACAGGGGAATGTGGAGATTATATATATATATATATATATTTATAGCAGCATTGTTTACAATAATAAAAAATTGAAAATAAACTAATTGACCAAAAACCTTAGCAAAAATAAAGGTCAGCTGATTTACAGAAAGGAATAATAAGCTTTGAAAGCAAATTAATTTGAATCCTGTGTATCAACAAGATGGAGTTCACAATTTAATGCCAAATAAAATAACAAGTTATAGAAGAATACAGGCAATATATGTTCCCTTTCACAATTAAACACATGCAAGATAATAATTCTGGGAGAATGCATATGTACTACAAATACAGAGAAATTCATGATAACAATGATTGTCAAATTAGGCCAGTAGTTATTTGTGTATGGGCGAAGGGAGGGTGAGTGATTAGTGAGGGAACAGAAAAGATACCTATGTGGTTGCTTCTCATTACATTAAGCAGTATTTTTATTTCTGAAGGTGAATTGTTGGCATATAGATACCTTAGATTTTATAAAGTGATATGCTTTACATGTTTTTATATCTGCAATAAACCATTTTGTTTTTAGAAAATAATTTACATTGCTTTTATCCTTTTTAGCCTTTGAAAAATTTTTGAATTCATCATCTTATTTTGTCATCATAAATCTTTGCATGATTGTTCAGTCAGGCATTTTTTTACTACCTATTTTTTAGATAGAGAAAACACAGTTGAAAATGACAGTATCTATCAAAGTATTCTGATAAAAATTATGCATGCAATTCAACATACTTAGCTATTTCTTTTAAAAGGAAAGAAACCGAAGGATTATTGAATGTCTACAAAGTACCAGGATACTTCCATATTATCTCAATAAGTCATGGGAACAATCCAGTGAACTAAATATCATTATACCACTATAGCAATAAGTAATCTAAGATTTGCAAAAGGTACGTCATGTGCCCTAAAATTCTTCCACAGCTGCAAAGCTATAGGTTGTCTGTATGACCACAAACTTTAGATTCATTTTATGTATCACTGATTCTCTAAAGCACCTGGCTTCTTAGTCGGTAATTGAGTTATTGTATTTCATAAAATAAAGAGCCAATAATTTGCTTTCCTGCAAATAATCTCTAAATTCATTTGAAACTTTTCAAAATGGTCTGTTCTCTGTATGAAAAGAAAACACCCCAAAATTATAAAAACACTTTTCTATTCTCAAAAATAATACTCTGAGAGGATTTTTTTTTTCCTTCCAATTTTGCTATTCCGTGCAGTGGCAACATTTTAACTTTGAAAATTTCCACCCTGGAAGTCATTTCCTCACAGACTGTAAATCCATAGGGCCAAGAGTAATTCCGTTTTCTTACTTAGGCAACATCACGCTCCATTCTGAGTGCTGGCTACTCTGTTAGTTCCATAATGCTGCATACCGAACCTAAGCATAGTTTCCTTGAAAGTTAGACCTTTCATGTCAGGTTTAGTAATTGCCCCAAGTGCTATAAAAAGAATGTTTTAAATCATTTGCATACTAGTTAAATTACGGCCCCCAAACACCCCCTGTCTGTTGACCTTCATTCTCTCTCACTGAAGAGCTCTCCCCTAGCTTTGACAGGAGAGGCACAGAGAATATCAAAGTCATTATTTTGACTTCAGCTATTCATCTCTGTGTCCTAATCCTTATAAGCCTGCCATTCACAAGCTTCCTGGAAAGTCAAAAAAATCTTTTGAACTGAATAATTGAAGTTCTAATAGCCTAACGTCCTTGAAAACTGGAGAAACAGAAAAGACCCCCCTTGAATTATTACCTACTGTTCTAGATATTCTCAGATTATAGTTATGAGAAAAATGATTCTGAACGGTTACCAAGGTTTCAAATGGGTGGTGTTTATTCACAAGATATAATTCTTTTCCTAGTGCATTATCTATATTCTTTAATGAATTGTCATTTTGTTCCTCTTTGGGGAATATCTATTCAAATTACAGGAGAGAACATTTTACTAATAAACACTGAGTTCAAGCTGGATTAATCTTTAGCTTTTTAACATGTATTTTAGCAAAGCAACAACAATGTATATTAAGCAACTGTGTAGTATTGTAAATCATACTATATTTAACATGTCTTTACATGTGTAAGGGCCAAAACCTGAATACAGTGTTTTCTCTAATCTCCATGTAAAGTCATAAAGATTTATTTGCTACTTTCAAATATTTAACAGCATCCTGAAATTAGGTACTAAGAAGATGAACTATACAATTTATTTAGTTTAATCTCCCTGGAGTTACCTTAATGTTATGTGAGAGGTAAAGTTTCCAGGTCTCAGTATTGTGTTTTCTGTGTTGTGTTACTTCACATAGAAAAGCCTATCAAATACCGTAATGTAGTTTTATATATCCACGGTTCCATAGACTTTGTCTAAGAAATCATGATAAGGCACTGCAAATATTTCAGCATTTTAAGTACAGTAATTCTATATACACACTACTGAGGGTGAGTAATTAGTTGCTTAGTGATGAGTCCCTGAGTGAAAAATATAAGGCTGCTTAAAGATTGGATTTTCAGCAGACAATAGTGACATTAAAAACTCAGGAATAAGTACAACTTATTATTATTTCTGAGTATAGTTTCAGAGCACTTAGAAGCCTGAATTTTAAAGACCTACCTTAGAAAACAAAGGGATATCATTAAATATTTTAAAAATATTTATAGACTCTAAATGCAGCCAAATTGGGGGATTTTGACCAATATTATTTTTTAAAAAATAACCTGTGTGCATTAAAATCTAATTCTAAAAATAGTTGTAAATTATTGTATTTAGTATCAACCTAGGTAAGATCTCTAGGTGTCCCTCAAAGGATAAATTTTCAAGGAGTCATATCATTTTTAGAACTTTACAATAACTGGTTACATGTTACTTATTCTCAGTCCCCTGAATGGCAACTTCATAAACTTTCCATGCTTTTCAATTTCAGAGCCAAAGTTCGGGCTTAGAGTTGCATCATCTATAAATTAGTATTTAAAGTGACAACATTTAACTTATGCTCTTTTGATAAGTATATCCGGTTAAACTAATTTTGGCTTGTCCTATGGTGAAAACAAAAACAAAAAAAAATGTTTATTATTAAACCGGAAACTCATACTGACTTCATAAAAAAAAATGACTTGTTAACACCAAGTGAAAATCCATGACATCATGCATTACTCTACAAATAAAGGTATAATGAATCATACACTACCCATAGTAGAATAATTATGCCAGGGCAAAAGAACCTTCAATTTAAGTGATACACAAATTGAGAGCTGATGTATTAAGGACAAAGCTCAGTTTTGTACATATCAACTACTAGCAGTTAATTTATAGTAAATGAAGGAAAATTACTAATGGATAATTAATGAATTAATTATATAATATATGTCATAATTATTTATAGTCAACTGTAACTTATTAATTATAAAATATTAATAATTAACTATAAATGTATTATATTTAATGTTCAGTTATCTAATATTTATTAAATAGTTATTTAATTATCTAAATAAGTAGTTCTCTTTGGTCTTCACTGTTATTTTCTATGGTCCATTAAAAAATAAACTAATATTTAAAATAATCATTTACCTTTCAAAACAATATAATTTATCCCATTATAATGTTATTAACTGGAATTTTATTCTGTAATATTGCTTGTACTTAATTTGTCCATGTTTGATTTCATAATTGAATTATAAATATGTGCACTTTAAATTAATTACAACTTTAATATAAATGAGCATTGATATAAGCAGAGGTGTGTTCTCTCAAATCAATTTGATTTGAGAAACACTGTTTAAAAAGTTATTCCCATGAGAAGTACCTCAAACAGAAGAGTTAATTTTGAATTATTACATTTTAAAATTCTCAACTGTTTGATAACATACACAAATTATTTTATAAGAAAATATAAAGAAGAAATATAAAATATAAAGGAGTGTTAAGTGAAGTACCACTGACCTTCAGAAATTCTAAATTTATAATTTATTTTATCATAATTTATTTTAATAAAAAGACTTTATTCTAATTTAGAATTAAAATTACTTCATAAACTATAAGTATCACGATGTTCTTTCTGAGGTTCATCAGGATATAGCCCACATGGTGATCATTTAATGTACTCTTTAAGGATCTTTTCTGTTGTTTGCTTCTCCTTCCTGCTTCCCTTGTACCTAATATTAACCACTCATTGAAAGTTTCTTACATAAGATATATTTATGAGTATCTCACAACTTTTTTCTCCTCTCCTTTCCTATGATTTTGTTACATTATTTCTACAGTTTCATAGCATAAATTGTTTGCATCCTCCTGTCACTCCTGTACTCATGTTTGCTTCATACGGAACTTTAATTATACTTCATGATGGTTCTTAGTGCTTTTTACAGAATTTTCCTCAGTCAACTCTGAATTGGTTGAATGGTAACAACTAGTTGTTACCTAAGAAAGTCTGTAGGAAAAATTATTTCTCATACTCAATTTTTTGTCGCCATTTAATAATGATGGACACTTTGGCTGGATACTAAATACTTAGCAAATTCTTTAAGCTGACAGTCAACCTGAAAGTTACATCACTGTTTCCATGTGCTGAATATTGATCTGAATCAGAGTCCACGCTGATTTTTTTCTCTAAAAAATAAATGAATCATTTCGCCTGAATGCCCAAATAATTTTTTCTTTTAACCAGAAGATTACTACATTCATTAAGATATATCTTAGGGATTTTGGTTTTGGGGAGAAGTCAATTATTCCTTGGTATGTTAGTAATATTGTTTCATGGTTATCTTGCTCTTTATAGAATATCACAAAAAAATGGAAACAATACAGTAGGTAGTAACATCACACTTTTTTCACTTAACAGGCTTTTTAAATTGATCTATGTTATTGCAATATCAATTTCTGCTGGTAAGTAGTATTGCACTGTATGGACCTACGTGATGTATTTTTAGCTCACAGTTGATAGAAACAACCCAAATGCCTAGTTTTGGGTTATTATGCATAAAGCTGCTAGACACACTAACTCAAGTCTTCATGGTACATTTGCATTCATTTCTTTTAAGTAAATACTTAATGGTAAAATTATTGGGTTATATGGTAAGTATATGTCTAATTTTATAATATACTGATAGAGTTTTTCAATGGGACTTTGTATTCTGACCAGCAGTATATGAGAGCCTTGTATACTCTTATAACCTCACAAACTCTTACTGTCAAACTTTTCTTTTTGTTTTTAAACATCTTTATTGATGTATAAGTGATATACTAAAAACTGCACGTATTTAAGGTATACAATTTAATAAGTTTGAAAATACACATACACCCATAAAACCATCATCACAATCAAAGTAATAGTCTTATCTATCCTCTGCAAAAGTTTCCTTGTATCTCTTTGCTTTGTTTTTTGTGGTAAGAACACTTAACATACGTAAAACATACAGTTTTAAGTGCATGATTCACTCTTGTTTACTGCTGCCAATGTGCTGTACAGCAGAGCTCTGTAACTAATCCCACTTGCATAACTGAAACATTTTATGCATTTATTTTTTAAAATTTCCCCAGATTCACTGAGGAATAATTGACAAATAATTGTATATAAAGCATACAACATGATTTGATATACGTACAAAATGATTACCAAGATCAAGGTAATTAACACATCAGTTACTTCATACATTTGTCTTTTTTAATTACTTTTTCGTGATGAGAATGTTTAAGATCTATGCTTAGAAAATCTTACATATATAGTATCATATTATTAATTGTACATTGGATCTTCAGAATGCATTCATATTCTAACTGAAAGTTTCTACCCTTTGACTTACATTTCCCCCTTTCCCTCTCCCCACCAGGGCTCCTGGCAACATCATTCTATGCTCTAAGAATGAGACTTTTTTTTTATCCCACATATAAGTGTTATCATGAAATGTTTATCTTACTCTGGCTTCTCTCATTTAGCATAATGCCCTCCAGATTCATACAGGTTGTTGCAAATGGCCGGCTCTCCTCCTTTTGACGGCTGAATAATATTCCACTGATTGTGTGATTGTGTGTATGTGTCACATTTTCTTTGTCCATTCACCCATCTATGGAAACAGGTTTTTTTCCATATATTGACTACTGTGAATAATGCTACAATAAACTTAGAGTCCAGATATATCTTTGAGATACTGATTTCATTTTCTTAAGGTATATACCCAAGAGTAGGGTTGCTATATCGTATGATAATTATGTTCTTAATACTTGAATGACTCACTATACAGTTTTCCCTAACGGCTGTACCAATTTGCATTCCCAGTGTACAAGGGTTCAACTTTCTCCACATCTTCACAAAATTTGTTATCTCATCATTTTGATAATATCCGTTCTAACAGGTTTGAGGTGATTTCTCACTGTGGTTTTGATTTGCACGTTCCTGATGATTAATGACTTTTAGCACTTATTCCTGTACCTGTTAGCTATTTGGATTTTTCTTTTTTTTTTTTTTTTTGGAAAAAGGTCCATTCAGGTCTTTTGCCAAAATTTTAATTGGATGTTTTTGCTATTGAGTTATATTAATTATTTACTTATATATATATATATATATATATATATATATATATATATATATATATATCAATCCTTATCAGATATATGGTTTGCAAATATTTTCTCCCATTCCATAAGTTGCCTTTTCAGTTTATTGTTTCCTTTGCTGTACAGAAGTTTTTAGTTTGAGATAGTCTCACTTGTTTATTTTAGCTTTTGTTCCCTGTGCTTTTGGTGTCTTATCCAAAAAAATCATTGCCAAGACCAATGTCAAGGAGCTTTTCCTCTATGTTTTCTTCTAGGAGTTTGATGGTTTCAGGTCTTATATTTACATTTGCAACCTATTTCAAGTTAATTACGAGTAAGACTGGGATCTAATTTCATTCTTTTGCATGTGGATATCCAGTTTTCTCAACACTGTGTATTGACGAAACCATCTTTTCCTCATTGTGTGTTCTTGACACCCTTGTGAAAGATTAGTTGACTCTGCATGTGTGGGTTTATTTATGGGCTCTTTATTCTGTTCCTTTGGCTTATGTGCCTGTTTTTATTCCAGTACTATATCATTTAACTATCATTATGGTTTTCGTTGGCCTATCCCTGATAACTAATGGTGCTGAGTATTTTTGCTTGTACTTATTTTCCAATTTACCCATCCTTTGGTTTTAATGACAGAAGCAATTGTTCTCCAAAAATAAACAAATGGGACCTAATTAAATTTACAAGCTTTTGCACAGCAAAGGAAACCATAAACAAAACAAAATGACAACCTACGGAATGGGAGAAAATATTTGCAAATGATGTCACTGACTGACAAAAGCTTAATTTCCAGAATATATAAACAGCTCATACAACTGAATAACAAAAAACCAAACAACCCAATCTGAAAATGGGCAGAGGATCTACACAAGCAATTCTCCATTGAAGACATACAAATGGCCAATAGCAGGTGAAAAAATACTCAATATCACTAATTATCAGAGAAATGCAAATCAAAACTACAATGAGGTATCACCTTACACCAGTCAGAATGGCCATCATGTAAAAGTCTATGAATGATAAATGCTATAGAGGGCATCGAGAAAAGGGAACCCTCCTACACCGCTGGTGGGAATGTAGTTTGGTACAGCCATTATGGAAATCAGAATGGAGATTCCTCAAAAGACTTAAAATAGACATACTGTATGATCCAGCAGTCCCACTTCTGGGTATATATCCAGAGGGAACTTGAATTTGAAAAGATACATGCACCTCAATGTTTATAGCAGCACTATATACAATAGCCAAGACATGGAAATGTCCATCAACAAGATGACTGGATAAAGAAGTTGTGGTATATTTGTACAATGGCATACTACTTAGTGATAAAAAGAATAATGCCATTTACAGCAACATGGATGGACCTAGAGATCATCATTCTAAGTGAAGTAAGCCAGAAAGAGAAAGAAAAATACCATATGATATCACTCACATGTGGAATCTAAAAAAAAGATAACACACACTATGAACTCATCTACAAAACAGAAATGGACTCACATAGTAAACAGTCTTATGGTTACCGGGGAAAAGGGGTGGGAAGGGAAAGATTTGGGAGTTTGTGATTTACAAATGTTAGCCACTATATATAAAAATAGATTTAAAAAAAAAGTTTCTTCTGTATAACACAAGGAACTATGTTCAATATCTTGTAATAACCTTTAATAAAAAATATGAAAATGAATATATGTATATGCATGATTAGAACATTGTGTACACTTGAAATTGACTGTACTTCAAAAAAATTGTAATTGAGTGTACTTCAAACAAAAGAAGCAGCAGCAATTGCTCTGTATCAGTCCCACCAGTTGGAATCTCCTTGTTTCATAATTTAAGCATTTTGGCGAGTGTATAGTGGCATCTCATTGTGGATTTAATTTGTATTTCCTTGATGACCAATGAGATTGGCTAGTATTTTATATATTTATTGATCTTCCATCAAGCATCTTCTCTTCAAGCCTGTTGCTCATTTTTAAAATGTAACTGGCTTTTTTAAAATTGATATCTATGTGTTATTTTCCTATTTTGAGTAAAAGTCACAGCTTATGCATTGGAAATATCTTACCCCAGTCTGTGGCTTAACAATTCTTAAATCAACGGTATCTTTAGATAAACCTTTTCATTCCTTAATAAAGACCTTTCTATGTCCTATATAAGAAATTTTCATATTTTCATATCTCAATATTTTTCTATGTTTCTTCTGCAAGCTGCCATGCTAAATAATTCACATCTACAATCTATCACAAACTATTTCTGGATTCTTTGAGAAGATGGTCAAGTTTTATTTTACTTCTCCTGTGGCATAGCCAATTAACTCAAGACCATATTTGGAAACACTGTTTTTCTCTTATTTCACACTGGAACTTTAGTCACAAATCAAGAATGGTTCTGTTTTCTGAGTTTCCATTTTATTCCATTGTCTGTGTGTCTATGCCTTTACAAACACCTCACAGCTTAGGTTACTGCAGGTGTAACTTCCAGGCCAGAATGTAGCGGATAAAGAGGGAAGAGGCCTCAGTATCTCAAGTAGGCAGATTCAATTTGATTTTCCTGTTTCTAAAAAAAAAAATCCCAACTAGTTGAGATTGACCATCCAACATCTTTCTCCCTTTTTTTTCTTGTCTTCTATGTCCTATAATTATCCTTTTTTAAAAAATTTTAATTGAAGTACAGCCAATTACAATGTGTCAATCTCCAGCACAATGTCCTAGTCATGTGGATACATACATATATTCAGTAATTTTCCTTTCTATTTCTCCTTTTCCTCCAGAGGATCCCTATAATCTTCTAAATCAAAAGCTAATATTAAATAAATATTTATTAAATTTTAGATAGTTTAATATGTTTGTTCATATGAGAGAGTCCAGTGATGTAATGGCAAAGAATAAAGAAACTCTTATTCTCCCTAATACCTGAGAAAGATGAAAATGTGTAATATCTAAGGCAAGAGATTAAAAATAGCATACTGAGGATTCAAGCAAATTGATTTTTTTCAAAACTACAGGAACTCTGTTCCAAGAGGAAAAACAAACTACTCAAAGCCATCTAGTCATCAAAAATAAATAAGGAAACAAATGGAACAATGAGAAACTAACATTTTAAATATTGATATCTTAATACTAAGCTATATATTCTGATTACCTTCTGCACATTTTTCACCTTATAGGTATGATCACTAGGACATTTCAGTTGAAAACACAAAGACAAAGGTCTGCATGCTAAGACAAAAATGTGTAGTTCTCTATTAAGTGCCTATGTAGAATAACCCAGCATTTATAAAGTGAGCTATAGAGTTTTTAAAGTGTGTCCCAATGTGGACCTCAGGCTTAGACCCTCTTTTTAGAATAATCTCCCTTCCTAAATTTCAGCCACCTTCGGTGGCCATTGATTTCCTTTACAAAGAGCAATGAATGGTTGGGTTGCATAGATACATGGAGGCTAAATAACACAGTGTACAGCTCTATTGATTTTACACAGAAGAGTAGAAATCGGAGGCACACACACCACGGTAGGAGAGCATGCTCTTAGAACCCAGCATGGAAATTAGTATGCCTTTGTCATAAAACCAACATTGCCTCTTGTTACTCGTTGAAATGTTGGAAGAGTGCAATATGCCTCCGGTTAACTATCAAATAAAGTATTTGCAGTATTTCCAATATTGTCCCTGTATCAAAACACTTTCTCTAGTACAAAAGAGCACAACCAAATAACACAAATATATAGAACACAATTGAATGTACATTATCACAGCTGAGTTAAATACACCGGTCCCCCACTAACACTATTTGAATTTCAGTTACTGGGCTAATTACACAAAGACCAACTTAGCTGCTAGCTCTTCTGCCCACAAATCACCATGGAGATAACATGATCATCGACCATCTACATCAGTTTCTTTGAAGTCTGTCCGTGATTGCCGTTCAGTTACTAGAAGTCTTATCAGGAACAGTATTAAGAGGAAATTTGTTAGAATTTAGCAAGTGGTAGTCAGATGATGTGGCTACTGAAATAGATGTTTTAATAGTGCAGTAATACATAATGACATATTATAAAGCATGGCCACATAAGTGAGTGGGTGGGGCTGGGCGGAAAACCAGAACTTAGAAAAAAAAAAAAATCAGAGAAGTGAGTGGCTATACCAGATACCAGAGGAGTTATCTCTGAGGACACTGAACACATTCTTAATAATAATTGGAAATGTGGTGAAGAAGAGCAGCCGGGCAAATGCTAAAATAAAGAAATTAAAGAGCATGGCCTTTAATGAGTTATAGGTATGTATACGGGGGTGTTGAATTGATTACATTATTCTTGATAATCAGCTATATTGATAATATATTAATATTAAAGTTCTACTGAATATTCTTTGAACTGCTGTGTCAGGATGTTGTAAAGAGTTATCCTTACAGGTGTAGCTGGGGTCTGTGGACCACTGTCAAATTTTTGTTCAGTATTCAACCTAGAATAAAAACGATGTTGCATAAAAGAGAGAGCTATTTAACAAGGAATTAGAACTGTATCAAATACGGAGGTTTCCTTCAATCCAAATAAATTCTCCACATTAGTTTTTGGTTTTCAGTGAAACTTAAAACATCCTTATTAATTGGGATCACAACAATTCTGGGTCTTGTTTTTATAAACAATCAGCATATTCTAGATTGACTCTATTAGGGGTGAATAATGGAACAGAGGAAATGGTAGAAATGTCAGTGAAAACAAAAAGCAATCTTAATTCAGAGAACCAAGAGGAAGGCACTTAAAAAATAAACACAATTCCTCTTGGTGTGAGTAACTGATTTGCAGGGTAACTAAAAGGAGTTTCATTTCATTTTCACGGTATTATTTTTAAAACTTATTTTCCAAATAAGAGCAGTTTGAATAATAAAATATTTTTAAAATCAAAACTTATCTGAATATAATTTACTCTTTGATGTTCCAAATACACTTGAGGATTTAGACGTAACTAAAACCCTTCTTTAATACATTACTGTGCTGGGAATGGAAGGGCTGTGGTGTGGGCTCTTCTCTATCTGCTCTGTCTCTTCTGAACAGAACGCACATTATGAGATTCCTATAAAAACCTCTAATTTAGTAAATTAGTCACATGACTAAGCAGTAGCTGCCAGCATCAATCAAATGTTTCATTTGTCCTTTTGAAAAACATTTTTGTTTTCCCTTTTAGTCAGTTGCCTTTGTGTGATATACCAGTCAATGGAGAAAACCAATCAAGTGATTTTAAGAACATTTCTTTGTCCATTTGTGTATGGCACGGGATTTTTATCTGCATACCAGTTAAAAAGATGGAGTGAAAAATCTAAATATTAATAAAATTCTTAATTCTTAGTTATTAAAATACATATTCATTTGAACAAAATATCTCAAAGGATGAAACTGGAGCAAAATGAAGTGGCAATTCTGTGAGGTTTCACAGAACACATGATTCCCATTCTGGTTTTGGATAGTTAATCTATATTTTCGTGACATACAGAGAGTTTAGAGGCTAAAACCATGGAGATTTAAATAAAAACACCAATGCTTTGCACTTTAAGGGAATACTGGTAGTTAGTACAAGTTCCTGAGAGTAGAATATTATAAACTGAATATCCCTCTCTTCATTAGAATAAGACCAATATTAAAACAAAATACAACCATATCATATTATATTTCATATTTTAAAGGATTCCATTAGAAAAATAGTTTTGTAAATAAAATATATTTATTTTATTTTAGCATAAGGCATAACCGTTGGCACAACTCAGTGGAGTTCTTTGTTTAGTTTTTTTTTTTTTAAGAGTTTATACATAAGAGGTAACAACACGCAGTAATGCTATGAAATATATTGTGCAGTCCAGTTTTCAAATTCACTGAAATAACAGTTTTCATTGCTTTTGTTGAACATTTATCTACTTTAGCTTTAGTGTCAATTTTTCTTTAAGACTCTCAAATGTGGGTATTTATTAAAAATACATTTTTAATTAAAATAAAGGTGTGGAGTATAGAGAAGATAGATGGCCAAAATCTACCACTCACAGGTTAACACTATAAGTAACACTTTATATTTAGAAATATTTTATATAAATTTACTAGTCTAATACTTATAATTGATTTAGTTTACTTAATCATAAGGTAAAAGATATATATTTGATACATATTCCTTTATTATATTCCAAACAAATAATCCTCAATCCAAGTTTTATGAAGTCTTGTTCAAATGTTGTCACTTTGGGCTTACATGAGTAGACATTGCTTAAAAAATCAGTAACTATTCAAAATGATAAATGTATTTGTTAGTAGTATCATTATGAGTACCCATAAAAATTTTTAAAAATTTAGATTTCTATAAATGTTTAATGGATATGTTTCAGATGAGCTGGGGGTTGCACATTTGTCTCTTCTAATGTGTCATCATATAGTTACTAATAAAATGTTTGTATAGTTTTGCCATAATATGAATCTATATTTAGAACAAAAGAAAGTAAATTAGGGCAGTATTATGTAAGGGTTGTTTTAATAATGATAATACTAATACTACAAGTTTTACCTGACTTTTATTGAGTGTTTCATACTTATTAATCATACTCTGATTTGTGTTTTACATCATTTTTAAATTCAGCATTAATAACATGAGGTAGCCATTTTTATTCACATTTTATAAATTAAAAAAAAAAAAAACCCTAAGATTATTTTTAACAATTTGATCAGAATAGCCTTGTTAGTGAATGATGAGCTGCAGTTCCATTCAGACTATCCAAATTCCAAGTTTTACTAACTTCCTTACTGACTCTGTGTAAATGTCACACTGCTTACTTATCCTAATAATTCTTAAATGTTCAGGTAATACTTTCTCATTTATAATACTAAATAAAATAGCATTATTTCCTAAACAAATAGACAATACTCATTTTAGAAACATGAAAATACAAAAACATAGAAATAAGAGTAATCATCTATTTTAGCCAATCTAACTTTGAATGGTAAAATTTTGAGGGACAGTCTTCAGATGGTTGTATTTTGTAATATTTACATACATATCCACTGAGCATATTTGCCTGTAGAGTTGTATTGGTTTGCTAAAGTTGCCATAACAAAGTAGCATTAACTGAATAGTTAATAGAGTTATCATGCAGCAGTTCTGGAGGCTCAGATTTCAAGATCAAGGTTTCAGTAGGGCCAAGCTCCCTCTGAAGGTACTAAGGAAGGATATGTTCAAGACCCGTCTCCTAGCTTCTGGTAGTTCTCTGGCTTGTGTCAGCATAACTCCAGTATCCACATGGTGTGTGTGTGTGTGTTTGCGTGTGTGCCTGTGTCTAAACTCCCCTTGCTATAAAGACACCAGTCATATCGGATCCGGGGTCCACTCTACTCCAGTATGACCTCACCTTAAGTAATTGCGTTTACAATGACTGTTTCCAAATAAGGACACGTTTTACCTTTAGTCTTTCTGAAACTTATTTCAATGTTTTTTCTCCTGATCACTATGTTTTGTTTCTCAAGACAGTTATGGATTTAATAATTTCTATGTCACACATAGATTATATGCGGGTATATATATGATTATAACATATAAAGATACATGTTTATGTATTATATGCATTTCATGTATAAATAACACACATGTGCATGTGATTTTTAGGAATCTGAGGTAGAAAAACAATAAGGCAAGATTGCTCCATTGCCTTCTTGATCTTTTCCCTCATCAGTATTCTGAATTCCTTACATCTTTCATTATACTCATTTAACACAGTTAATTTTAAAAAATTGTCCATGTATTTAAATACCAATGGTAACTACAAAATACAGAAATTTTAAGACTTTCAAATGATTAAGTATCCAAGTCTATCAAAGTCTATCAGAGTGGTTGACAAGTAGCTATCAGCTGCAGATGGTTTTTCAAACATATTTAATAATTTAAAAATTAATCAGGTTACTCTGAACTGGTTCAATTATAGTTTAATAAGTATTCTTTTGGTGTCTCCAGTAGAAATCTCAATTGCTTAAAGGGAGCTTTCACGACTTCTTACACACAGCCTATTACTGTCCTATCCAATGTACATCCAGTAACTCTCAATATTAATATGGAAATGTTCAATAGACATTAACTGATCAGTTAAAGCAACTGAGGAAGTAACACCTTATTGCAAATAGGCTTTAAAATAATTATTCACATTTTGCATCTCATAACCTGTAATTTCCAAGTTGAATTTTGAATTTTATATATAGTAAGTTTGTTTTAATAACTATGAAAACAGTGCTCTTATGTAATTATTCAAAATTAGATTAAAAATATTTTAGCTTTTGCTTGATTCACATATTTAAGGGTGTTTAGAAAAAGAGCAAAGCATCACTTAGCAGAGGGCTACACAGCTTGTAAAACACTTTTAAAAAGCTACTGGGAGTTCCAATCTCCATAAAGAAAGCCAATTCAGTGTTAATGAAGCCATTCCTAAGAAAGGCCTAGGGAATGTAGCAGAGAAGAAAGCTTAGAGGGGGGAAAAAAAGAGTATGACTTGCCAAATTAGTAGCTTAATCATTGGAGTAGGTAACTAATCTCTTATTGGACCAGAAATACCATGGGGTGGGTCAGAGCTCATGCAGAAATAGCTTTCTGCAGTCTTTTTGTTTTCTCCTTAGAAGAAAAGACAACCGAAGTCGAGCCTAACAGGAATTCACCTAAGACATTTTATTGTCCTCTATGCTGCATGTAATAGAAAATGCTGTCTGTAAAATCGCTGGTGTATACACCTATGTCAAGCCTTGATGCCCAGAGGAAACAGCTGAGTCAATTTCAGAGGCCTTTCAGCAAACATGCAGCTACCCTAGAATTACGCCACGGAGCTGAGTCCAAAGAGATGATAACTTGCTACTTTAGAAGTCAGAAGTCATTTTGATAGATTTGTTTAAATCATACATACGATTTTGGAAGGAGGACACTGTCAATCTTCAGACTACGGAGAAAGAAGCAGACTGAAATAGAACACTTTGGCGAGAATCTTCTCCATTATAGTTACAGATGTGAAATGCTGATGTGGACATTTCTACTGTCTTTCTTTGAAAAAATAACTTGCTAATTGTCTTCTTTTCTCAGGGCAATGGTGGGCCACGAAAGAAGAAGTGAGTCTGATATAGCACCAGGCCCCCACACTAACCCACCCCCATTTGGCAAGACTAACTTCAAGTTTATCATGCATTTAACCACATCATCTCAGGACAGAGTTTGTAGGCTAGGTTCTCTGCTCAGTCTGTGAAGGTACTAGTGGGCTGTGATCTCTGTTGAGTTACCTGTTTTCCCTGTTGGCTGTCAACCTGGGCTACTTTTAACTCCTAGAAGCTATTCTCATTTCTTTCCATTTGACCTCCTGCATCTTCAAAGCCAACAATGGTGCATTGAAATCTTTCACTTGCTTTAATCTCTGACTTCCTTCATCTCTGACCTCTGGATCCAGCTTTAAAAGGCTCAGGCTGATTAGGCAAGGATCACCTGGATAACTTATCTTCCCTGATCATACCATTCTCTTTATCTTCTTGATTTCTCCCCAGTCCTTCCCATGGCTAGAATCTCTGTTTAAGTGTTACTTCCTCAGAGTGTCTTGACTATTCAATCTAAATAAAAACCCTCCCTGCCCATTTTTAAACAAATTATCTACATTTTAATTACTTCAAAGTTTTTCATGTATTTATGTTTTCATTTGTATATTTATCAGTTTCAAATCTCTAGAATCAGAGGAGAATCTTTGTCAAACCTCAATGCAGCTTTATCCCCAGATTATAGAATGGCAGTTTAACATTTAATAAAGCCTTAGGAACAAATATGCAGTTCCCAAATTTATCATTTATGAGAGTAAATTCTTCCTGAATACAAGCCAGTGTTTTAACTGCTGCCTGGACAGACCTACCTATGTGTTCTCCATCAGCTTCAAATCTAACCTGCCAGAACAGACGTACTGTATTATAACCCCAACACCCTCACCTCTATCTACCCTACCCACTTTAATTAATGACCTGAGAATAGGGAGGGGGAGCACAGTAATCTACAGCAAATTAAGGAGCTATTTAATCTCTTAACACAAAATGTCTCTTTCCATAAATGCTGAGTTTTCTTATTTTTTTCTAATTTTATAAATACTATGAAGCATTTGACCTTGGGCAACCAAGTCACCATGTACTGCTTCTTGCATTAGTTCCAAACTGATTAAGATGAGAATCACTCACTCAAAATAGGAGTTTCAAAGAAAACTTGAAGATAGACTGTGTATGTGATTACTGTAAAAAGAAAATTTTAACTCTAGTTCTGCTTAGACAGTAGATTTTGATGATTTTATAAATATATTCTAACTCTAGAATTCCAGTCAAATAATAGTTTCCAAATAGAGGAGGTAACAGGAAGTGGTAACTATGGAAGGCAGAGTTACTGAAAATAGGAAGGGATATTAAAAATAAAATTTTAAAACATGCTGTTGACTCTTGAGCAACACATGTTTGAACTGCTTGGGTCCACTTACATGCAGATTTTTCTAGTGAATTTAGAACTATATGATCCATGGTTGTTTGTATCCACAAATGCAAAACCTTGGATATACAGTCTTTGAGCAACCAGGGGTTTTGATATCTGTAGTGGGTTCTGGAATCAATCCCCCCAGATACCCAGGGACTACTTACTGTACATTATTTTTTCAATATTCAACAGAAAGTCAAAACTACAAATTAAAAGTAATTTCCTACAATAATATGATCAAAGCTGGATTCTCAACAACTTATATATTACTTTTAACTTACAACATAATGTATACTACATCTAAATATAGAAAGATCTATCAGCATAGATATAGACATTTATATCTACATGTTTATAATAGGTGTGTGTTCTTCCTTTGAGGCACAATAAAAAAATCAAGTATATTAAAACAGTTTAATTTTCAACATAGAACTTAAATCCTAAATTTATCTCAAATTTAGCAAAGTTAAATTGTCTGTTTAAACAGATAATAAAATGAGTCTAAAAAGTTATTAATTAGCTGGAATTCTACCATCAAATGCTTCATTTCCCCCTTTTCCTGTTTCTCTTCATTTAACTTGGTTTTTTCACTTCAGTTTTTTATATTAATGTTGGCATCACTCTTGCTGAAGATACTTTTTAATTCCATAGTTTATTGGCCATGAACAACTTCTGGAGGATAACAATAAAGTATTTTCAAAGAGGAAAGTGTAACACAATGGCATGCTTCTGAGCACATGATTCAGTTCTTAGACTTCAGCTCAAATATAAACTTATGCTTGACATTTTTTTTCTGTATAACCTGAAAAAGGAATTTCCCACTGCTAATCTTTGTTCATAGCTGTGCATCAATGATTGCTTCTCTATCCTAGAGTAAAGGTAGATATGAACTTCTCTTATTATTCGTGGCAAGGCACACTAACCATTGTTAACATCATAAACATAGATTCCCAGAATTATTTTTTACTTTATGGTCAGGATATCTGTCCCTCCTTTTGTGCCAAAACCTCCTGTTTATCCTAAAAGAAGGTGGCCCCACAAATTATATAGGTTACATCATGGAAGTAACACTATAGAGAACCATAACATAATGCTATAGGGCTGATAAACAATTTCATTACCTACCATATTTTGAGCTGTTCAACAAAACATTTTATGACTTATTTTAAGCCTGTCTTTAGGCAAATGCATTAAACAAAAATCAAAAACTGGAATGGTCATCGTAAGTTATCCTAAAATTACACAAAGAAGTGAGAAGTGAGGAAATTCACCTTTGTCGGTTTCTATACACAGCCACAAAATGAAGCAGCCCTGTGTACGCTACAGTGAAAAAGCAGAGAGAGAGAATTTAGAGATACATGCCTCAATAAAGACTACAGGTCATTTTTTTCTTTTCTCTGTGGCATGATTGAACCGAACAGACCACCATTTCTAAGAAATCCCACTCAAATTCCTGAAATTCCATCCAGTGAGTATAGACTTCAGAGGTTCACTTATTTGGGTTTAAGAATGCGATCTTTTAGAGTCTCCTATTAAATTTTCATCAGTTCCTGTGATGTGATTATTGCATCACACTTCAGGAAACTGAGGGATGAGATACCAGGAGTACCCAGATGAAGGACTAGATCCAAACCATCCCGTCGGCTGAGGATGAGGTATCACCGAGGAGTTGGCCAGGCAGCCAGGAGACAGCGTGCTGTACTACATGCCGGGGGCATGAGGTCTCCATTGCTTGCGCATCAGGACAAGACATGTGGCCAAGGGCCATATGTGCTTACTAATTCTGCTTAGCAGTGGCTTAGCAAGATCCACTACCACAATGCAGGCAGTGTGAACAGATTAGAAGCTTAAAGGAAAATTCTGCCTAGTGTTTTAAAATGTGCAAATCTTTCTAATAAACATTACCGTATTTGAGGCAGTAAAAAAAATGAGGCTATGCCATAAGTGAGAACTGTGTTTGATACAGATTTATGTTGAAGTTCTAGTGTTAATATTACTATATATGTAATTTTTGTTAAATAACTGTATTTCCTTTATATGCGGTTTCCCAGTTGGTATAAATGAGGATAATGACAGTAACATTAGGCAAACCGAAAGTAAATCTGAACTTAGGTAAGGAGAGACTTTTTTTTAAAAAGAATATTGCAATAGGGAGTAAACTCTAACTACAATATCTGCAAGTATTTCAAAATTAAACAAACAAAAATCTTACAGAGAGACAGATATAGGAAGAGGTAAGCAGGACTAGCAGAAACTTTGTCCGGGAGGAAGCAATAGTGAGGGTGAGCAGAAAACATGACTGGGTGTCTTAATAGGAAACAGTTCTCCTTGTGTCAGCTAATTCTAGGAATGAGTTGTTAAGGGAGCATGCTGAATACCTCAGTGCTTACTTAAGCTTAGGGGCAAGTCAAAGTTTAAGGCTCTGTGGGGCTATGAGAAGCCTAACAAAAAGTCTGTTTAAGGCAAGTAAGTGGGTAAGTGACAGGCAATTGTAAGCACTTGGTCAGGGAGCCGGAAAGACTAAATGAGACATGGTGCTGCATAACCTCAGCTATTAATATATGATACTTTTGAATAGCATGGGAAAATAAAGGTATCTTTGACCCAATTTTTGAAAGTACAAGTGAAAACATAGGATTAAGAGGCCATCACTTTAATGATTTATGTCTGGTCCGGCCTGCACAGAATCGAAGTTTCTCCTTTTTCTATGGTAAAAGACAATGATTCAGTTGAGCTGATTACAGTGTAAACCAAAGGAAAAAATTATCAAAACACTTTAAAATACTTGGTTTAACTGCAGCACAGACCCTGCTTAAGAAAGAATTTGACAAGTGTTTTGGAAGTTGAGCTTTTATTAAGTGCATAAGCTTTTATTAAATCCATAAAAATATTCCTTTTATGGAAACATGAGATGATTTTAAGTGTTTCACTTCCAAATATGTTTTTTCCTCAACTTATAGGTATAAAATATCTTCACGTTGAAAATGGAGCTATCACAACTTCCTAATTTGAAGGAACATTTCCCATTGTCTTTCCTGTGTAAACGTGATCCTTCTAAACCTCCATTCTGCATCCATAGAAAGCAATTATTGTCTTCTAAATAGAACACCTTCTGACTACTGTGTTTATGTAATTATAGCCTTCTAAATGAAATGAGGATGTCACTTATTTAAAATTTCAAGAACAATATTGAAAGGAGAAAACAAATATATATGCCAAACATTGTAAAGGAAGTATAGTAGTAAAAAGTCAATGAACTTGAAAAATTTTACAATGGGAATATCCTCGGTTCTTAGGCAAGATGCAGTTCTGAAACAATTATAAGCATAAAATGGCAAATTTAATATTAATAAACAAAAGTGTTCTTTAAGTGAGTACCATCATTTCAGCACTAATTCTGTCCAAAATATATTTGGTATAAATGCAGGAGATTGCCACTAAAAATTAGCTTATGAACTCCACTGGTATCAAAATAGGTCCCTGTTATGTGAGGTGCCACTTCTGAAGAGCTCTATTTATAGAATCGTTGAGATGAGATTACATAGTGTGGAAACTGCTAAAAGTAGAGGAGCTCATTTAACCTGTTTCTTAGAACGTTTTATGAATTCTATGGTTCTGTAAGAGATGAGGCCAATGTTTAGCAAAAGCCATTCCCTAAAGTCAGTGAAAGAAAAAATAATTCTCTCATCATAGAATCACCAGGAAATGCCAAGAGGAGGGAGAAGTCAACAAGACACATCATACAAGATTCTACTAATAAGAAAACACGTCATTAAAGTAGATAATTTGTGTAAAACAATTTGCTTTCGATTGAGGAAAAGCAAATATTCCCTGGAGGTATTTTGATGGAAGTGCTATTACTTAAAATCTAATTTTTAGGCAATTATAGATTGATACTGAAAAATATCTCCTTTTAGAAATACTTTATTCCTAAGAAAATGTAAACAAATCTGACTTCATAGGCATAAAAGACTAGAGACACAAATAGAGTGAAAAATGGGAAAGGAAATATAAAACTATTACATAAAAATATAAAAAATCACAATACATAACAGATTTGAGTACTGTTATATTTGTAAATTTATATTAGAGGGTAGCTTGAGGTGTTTAACAGTATGCTACTACATAATACTAAAGCATTTCAATGACTTTAATATCCAACCTAGCCAATTGGTTAAATAAAATACCTCTAGCTTAGTTTCTAAGTTTTATATATGATCTTCTTACAGACTTTAAATTTATAAAAATGCTAAATAATAAGTGAAACCTACAGGATAGAGAATTGGTAATTTTCTTAATTATTTATTAAGATTTATATATGGAGTTTATGTGAAAAACTTTCATATATTACTATCAGTGGTCATGAGCAATTAATTTTCTTCCCTGTATATTTTTTTCTGTATTTTAAACAGTTTTAAGTTAGTATATAGTTTTGTTAAATCGATTAGAACTGAGAGGAGAAAGGAGAATCCAGTTCTCAGGATCATGGTCTTTAGAGTCAGACACCCATGGCTTCTAGAAATGCTGATACAAAGGACATTACTAATGGTCACCAGCATCCAGCTGTCCTCTCCTCCATGCATGCAAAGGGTCACAGCTCCCACCGCTGTTAGGTGGGGCTGGCAGTGGGCTGCGGCGAAAGTGCCAGATGTCATTCGCGTAACAAAACACAGAACTGCAAGAATAAGTTGCCCCAGCTCCCTCTTCCTATTCAGGGGTGGATACTGAAGTCATGTATTGAGAAGAAAATGTTTGTTGTTTTAACATACTGATATCTAGAGAGCTGTTTGTTATCTCAGTTTAAACTTAATGTGTACTACCCTATATCAAAACTGGTATTGGAAATTATGATCTTTGTTAATAAAATCTAAAATCGGTAGCATTGATGTGGCATCCTGGCGAAATAGGTAACTTACTTTCACCCACCAAACCTAAGTTTTCTTATACATAAAATGATGTTACAATTATTACTTAAATCGTAGTATTTTGAGTGTCTAAATAGGTCCTGTAAAGCACTTAGCACAGTGATTGACATTATAAGCATTCCAATAATTTTAGTTATCATTAATATACGAGAGCTGCAATAGCCTCATCTACTTCAGTTTTGTTTTTTTTTTTTTGTTTGTTTTTTTTAGAGTTCAAGGCCTGGGAAATTGAATGATGGAGTTTGAATAAAGTAATTGAGCAAAATGAGGATTCTAGAGTGTAAGACAAAGACCTAAAAGTGACGATAAACTCCTACATACAGAACCCAGGAACAGATACATTTGGAATCCTATTCATCATGAGTTTAGTTACCTGAATCTGCTTCTCATATCGAATGAGGAGAGGCCAGTCCAGGAACGTGTCCTGCAAGGCAGGGCCAGGGACTGTCTCCATATTGGACAAACTGGATAAAATTTACATAAAGCATAAGTGGCAGGAGGCAGAGGGGTCATTTGAGCCAAAGTTTTTCTAGGGAGCCATGAGTCCAAACCAAATAAGTTAAATATAAGCACAATTTCCAAAAGACAAGAGTACCAACACAAATGAAAGGCAGATCCAGGATTCAAGAAATAGCCAGAATCTGGAGCTGAAAGACATGTCCTGAACAAGTGAAAAAGGATCCACATTTAGTCTTTCCTAGCAAGGAAAACTAGGAAGAATAAAGGTTATACTCCTATCTTTGAAATTAAAATTATTTGCAATGAGAAGGAATTTATATTAGCTTGTAACAGCAGGCTAATAACTAAGTTTCACACACACACACACACACACACGCACAAATCAGGAAGAGAGCCAACATCCTTTAAAGTAAAGGAGAGAAGGAAGGAAACAAGTAAGCGAGCAGTGAGAAGAGACTTGATTAATGATAAATGTTACAAAAGACTAGATTATTAGAGATTTGAAAACCTGGAGAAGGACAAGAAAGGACAGGGCTTGTTAGCAAATTGAAACTGTTATCAAACTGAAAAAACAAATACAGTCTAGGGCCTGGTAGGGCAGCTTGAAGTGCATGAGAATACAGTAGGAAACAAATTAATTAACTGACTGAAAATCCAACAGCCCTAGATGAAGCATCAAGCTGAAACCACTGCAAAATGGACAATCAAATATGATGTCAAATATGCTGTAGATCTGACGTAGCCTCTTAACATCCACTGACATTTCATTTGCACAGGCCACCACTATCTTAACCTGATTTAATGGAACAGTGATTCACTTGGACTCTTTGCTTCTATTCTGCCCCCTTCCAATCCATTTTCTATGTATATTGACTACAGATTCCATTTTAAAGGTAAACTTTGCTTCCAGTTGAAGATAATGGACTGGGCACACACATGTTTTTAATTAATTCCAAGTAAAACTGGGTTAAAATAATGGCATAATATTGTTTTTAATTCTATATGTTAAAAAAAGAAAGGCGTTCATGAGATATGATAACTCAAAATATAAAATTGAAAAGCAAGAAAAAGAACCAATAAGATGTGTAAATCTATGTAGAGAGATTTATTATAAGGAATTGGCTCACATGATTATGGAGGCTGGTGAGCCTAAAACTTGCAGTGTGGGCTCCCAAGCCTGAGAACCAGAAGATCTCATGGTACAGTTTCAATCTGAGGAATGGCAAGCTGAAGACCTAGGAAAGCTGACAGTTCAGATGAAGTTCAAAGGCAGTCTGCCAGAGGATTCCCTCTTGCAGGACTTTTTGTTCTAATCAAGCCTTCAACTGATTGGGTAAGGCCCACCCACAATATGGAGGGCAATCTGCTTACTCAAAGTCCATTGATTCAAATGCTTATCCCATCCCAAAACACCCTTCCTGTTGATACATTTATAAAATTTACCATCACACATAATAAAAATAAGTACAATAAATATAAATAAGTACATTGGTAGGTGAATCAAAGCAGAGGATTAGCAATCTGTTTTCATGAGAAGCCTTATAATTCATGAAGAAACCCTGAAGAAACTCAAAATATGTATCTAGAAGAGTAATCAGTGGGTGAAAATAAAAAAAAAAAACTTACACAAATTATGTTTATGAGGCAATGAGAATGTTTCCCCTTCTCTTCTCAAAAGCTAATATGTAGAATTATCAACTATCAGGTGCTTATTCTCTAGAAAATAAAACTAGAATATATAGTAAGAAAGATTGTTTTTCTTAACTCATGATATTTGAACAAAGTGTATGGCATGTACTAGTGGGAATGTTAAACCTGCAGATAGACCCTGTGCCTTCAGGAATTTGGATGTGTCTCAAATAATCTCCAGTTCTTTGCTTTCTCATCTAATAACAGGCATGACACTGATGAATGCAGATCTGCTCACAGAGATTCCAGCAGCTCTAATACATTTTAAAGGGACAAATAAGGATTCATATGCATGTGCAGAATGTCAGCAACATAAATTCCAACAACCCATAAACGACAATAACAAAAGTGATAAGAAAAGAAACATTATCCAAGAAAAATAGAACTGTTAAAGTAACAGATTATGGTCTTTTGAAATATAAAATGAGACAAAACATAACATACATGTAGAGAATCAATTTAATATATAATCCTCCTACTACTAAGAGTTTCAGAAAGAAAGAAAACAAAAATATCAAACAAAGAAAATCAAGGGAAAAATAGTAAAACAACATTTCCCAACTCTTCAAACTAAAACCAGCTACAACCCTGAATAAAGCAGATATAATAAAGAACTTTATAAGAAATTCTAAAGAGAAAAAGGAAATAACATGCACAAAGATACAAGAATCATAATGGTCTCAGGTTTTTAATCAATGATATCAAGTGCTGAATGCAGTGGAACAAAAACTTCAACAGTTCTTACAGATAATACTGAACACAGAATTCTATGCACAAATTATTAATCAAATTTGAAGAAATTGAAAAGGGGCGTGTGTGTGTGAGAGAGAGAGAGGGAGAGAGAGAAATACTGTCTCAGAAATTTAACATCCTGCAACTTCCTTCTTAGGACATTATCTGAGGGTATACTCTTCCCAATAATGAGGAATACACAAAGGAGGAAGAGGAAGAGAGAAGACATGGAACACTGTTGATCCAACTCAGGAGTTATAACCAGCTTAGAAACCAGCTGATTCAGATTGCTCTAGGAAGGAAGTCGCTGAAATAAGAGCCAATTATAGAAACCAGATAGCAGGTGAATGTACAGACATGATAAACACAGAAAAATCAGGAAAAAAAAAATAAGAAAAGTAATGGGAGCACCATTTAAAAATTTACAAAAAGATGCTCAAGAAAGAAAACATTTCCATGACATATTTTTGGCTATTTAGCAACAAATATTTAGGTATCATTATAACTTAAGCTTAGTTACTGCTCATAGAAAACACAAGTCAAGCTTAAATAAGGTTTTGTATCTGAAAATCAAGATTATTATCATGTAAGTTGCACTTGGCAAGTCACAGATGACAGATGATGAAAGATCAAATAAGGAGGTAGAGGGAAAAGGAGGTGAAGGAGAATTTATGAGCAAAATCATGGGGATTCAAGGTATAATTGCTACAATTCCTAAAATGTGAACTAGCTTTTAAGCATATTATTTAAAGTTTCAAAGATAACTAACAGAACAAATTGAAAAGAGGGACGAGAGAAAGGGGTTGCAGTAAGTTAGCTAATTAATTATTCATCACTGGATAGAAAAACTAACAGATAATGTTTCAAGTCCATATATATCATTTATAATGTTTATAAACTGTGGTGGTTTACAAGATTAAATTTGACTATGTTTCCCAGAATTTTCCTTCTCATATGTTTCTACTAAGTGTGGGCCAGAAGTAAAATATTTAAGATACCACTGGATGGAGGAAGGGGAGCAGCAGCCGTTCTGTAGCTCACACACACTGCAGGAGGCCTGCTGCCTCACCTCACTGGTGCGAAGCAACAGCCATACTGTAACTGCCTTACTGGCCCCTGGTTTATCCTTCAGCATCTTTGACTCCGGGGTCAGGAGTATATTTTTAGCTCTGGGATGGGTTGGCCCAAGCTGCGTAGGATACCACCACACCACCAGGGGCTTGAAGAACTGAGTTAGTTTCTGTTTGCCTCCAGAAGCTCCAATTTGCTCTGGATCTCTCCCATTTTCCATCCATCCTTCCGTCCCAGCTTCCCACACTGTGGACTTCAGGCTCCAACATCAGACATGAAACAGCAGCCTTCCTGAGACTGCTTAACCATCACAATTTCATATGGTCAAACCCTATAGGAAGTCAATGCCTACGTATTCATAGATATCTCCAAGAGATACTGCTTCTCTTGATGAAGACTCATTGATACATTAAGCCCAATTATTAAGAGGTATAATTAAACCAATTACCATGATATTTGTGATTTATTTTCAAATAAACAATGAGATATTACATATGCCTAAGTTTAAGCTACTTCCCAGGACAGTTATTTGTCCTATTAATAGTCAATCCATATTATTAATGCACATTCCAAGAATGTTAATTTTGCATTAAATAAGGAAAGCTATACTTCAGAAGTGCTTACTACAATTTGATTCAGTGTCCTTCACCTTCAAGAAACATACAATTGCTTTTACAGTAGAAATTTTCTCATATTAGTGAAATGTAGTGGCTTGTTAATTTGCAAAATATATACTAGAAACATTATCATTGGTGAAATCAACTATATTCAAGATATTGCCATGGTTAAAAAATTTAAGACATAAACTCCCTTTCCTTGATAAATTCAGTATAAAACTCTACTGAGTAGTCCACCCTTCCCCTTCTAGAATGTGCTTGAGGCATTATACTGTATCTAGATTAAAGTTTGAAATATTTATTTTTCAAAATATTGAACATAGAGTTGATTGAATTCTTCCTTTATATCAATGCTTTTTAATTTTGCCTCCCAGGGAATATTTGGCAATATCTTGAGATTTGGGGTTATCAAATTTGGGGGCAAAGAAAAGGCAAGTACCACTGGCATCTTGTGGTAGAGGCCAAGGACATTGCTAAACATTCTGTAATACCCAACTCAGCCTTCAAAGAGTTATCTCAAACTTTGTAATAAAATACATGAATAGAGCATATTTAAGGAAAATGACTGAGACTTACTTCTAGCTTTAACTAAAGGATCTATTAATTATCTTTCTCCAAGCTTCCTCATAAATATCTTTCAAGGTCATTTGACAACCAACAGAATACCTCTAATTAAATAAAAATTATTATTCGTTAGAATGTTTAGGAATTGGAATTCATATACTGCAACGGGAATATAAACGTGTTCAAAATAACTTACAAAAAGTTCAGAGAATAATTAGCCAAAATTAAAAATATTTTAATTTTGTAATAAGTGTTACAAAGGAATCCAACAAAGATAAATAAGCATATAGGCATCAAATCACTGTTTAATTAGCAAATACTGTTCCTTAAAGGTACACACCATACTTGTTCACCTATCATATTTTAGGTTCTCTACTGGATAAGATACACATTAATGACCAAGAGAGGAAAAATTTCTCTATTCAAAGAGCTATAAAAGTAGTGTGACAGACACTGATCTGATTAAATTAGATCATGTATATGTATAAACATCTCTTAAGATATATGCTTATCCAGGGTTTTACTTAGAATTCACATTTTTCTCTCTGGGGCATACAAGGTTGAGTCGGCAGAGTAGATAGTAATGCTGTACAAAACAAAACAAAACAAAACCCAAGGCTCAGTTAAGGCTGACACTCATACAGAATCTCAGTATGAAAGCCCAATAATCAGAGATCAAATTATGTCAGTTTGGGTGACAAGATATGATTAGATGAGCAAGAGATTTACTGCAGGAGGGAAGGATAAGTGGATACAAAGAATCTCAGACTGCAGCGCAGTTCTAAGAAAGATCAGCCAGGCCACTGAGGAGTCTTGGGGCCACCTAAAGGAGTCCTTACTCTTGCAGGAGTGGGTAAGCACTGGCATCACCACCCTGCTCAGGCTCCCTGAGGGCAGCCAGCAGGAAATATATCCTCACCAGAATGATGGCTCCAGAGCGGCACCTCTGGGGAGCAGGCGCCTCCCAGTAGGAAGTCTGACCAGCACATTTTTCACTGCCTCTCCACAAATCAAATGGCACGGCTCCTACTTAAAGCATTGAAATGTCATTAGGCTCAGGATGAAAATCAAACTCTAGAATGACTCACAAGGCTTTTTGGAAATGAGCGCTTGTATTTTCCTTCATCAAGTTTCTCATCATTTCTCTCCCATACCTTATTCCTCACTTTATCAAACTTCATGCTGTCTGTCCTGTCCATGGCTCCTACAGCCTCGAGGCTTCTACACACACCATTCTTTCCAAATGAAATAATCTTCATTTTTACTGACCAATTAAAAAGAATCCATACATTTTAACTCACCTTACTCTCTGGAAATTTCTCTCACTCATGAAAAGTAAATTAGTTTTATGTCACTTTTCATCTCTTAGACCTTGTAATGTGTTCTAGCACGTTACCTGCCATAGCATACATCATCTGCCCATTTGCATTTCCTTCTCTATTAGACGAAGAACCCCATACAAAAGGCATCCTGTGTCATTCAGTGATGATTCCTAAATATTAGCATAGCGCCTGGCCTGCATTTAGTCAATGTTTGTTGCATACATGAATATAGGAACATATTAATTAATTGACTTAATCAATATGCATCTAGGTAGGTCACTGTGATTCTAGGGGCCAAACTTGGGTGTTTGTAAATTGTCCTCACTAGATATCCAGAAAAAGGTGGGCCACTAAATATGGTAAAATCCATGCGTTAGGAAAGTGAGACAGCTGTGAGTGCCTGTTCTGTCCCTGGTCAAAGATTACCTTAACGTAAGAGTTGGAAAACTTGTATATAAGGTAAACAGGGGTCCCAGTTTATTCTTGGTTTATACTTGGTTTACACTTGGTTTATACTTGTTTTCTTGGCTTACTTATTAAAAGCATTGTTCTGATTCTCAATAGTGGCACAGTTTGGACAAAAATCATATAGTCTCCTGATCACATATGACTGAGCTAAAAGCACAGGACATCTGCCTTAAAGTACAGGAATACCGAAACTCATTATGATGAGGACATAGTACATGAAACTGATAAAAATGCTTCTTGGGAAGAAGGAGAAATAGACAAGGGATTCCACAAGTGAAAACTAAAAGTATAGAGAGAATAGTGATTATGTTTAATAGCTCATAATCTTAAAGATATGATATACATTACTTTTAGATTTAAAATGCTGGTCACTGTGCTGTACAACCTTTAAAGGAAAACAAAGGGTGTTATGTTGCATTTAATGGTAATTTGATGAGTTAAAAACTAAATCACAAACATTTTAGTATTGTACTTTTATTTTCATAGAACAAGTGTTAAATTCTCTCACTTTCATTATCTAAAAAGAAGTACTGCTATAGTGTAACATCCAGACGAAAAGTAACCTTTTTTTAAAATTGAAGAATTATGCTTAAATAGAATTACTGTGGCCTTATAGCCCCACTGGGGCCTCTCTGAATGAAAGAAATTTCTCTATGTAGGGGGAAAAAAACTCAGAAGATACTGATATAATTAGTCCTAGAAACATGCTATCTACTGCACACAGAAAAACAAAATCAACACAAAATTTAGATCAGAAAACAGAAAAGGTGAAAAAAATACAGCACAAAAAGAAATGAACATTCTCAAGTGTGTATGTATATAAATTCCTAATTCTACATTTTGAGACCCTGGAGAAGAGGAAGAGTGTATTTTTTATATTTCTGTATTAATTCACTGATGTTTTACAAAATCCTTTTTTTTTCATAAGTCATTTAAAAGAGACAGCTGCAAACTGGCAATAATGTGCTAGTGGGTATTACATCATTTTGTGGTTAAGAGCATGGACTTTAAATCCAGATGCTAGAACTGAAGTTGGGTTTCATAAGAGGTCTTACTTCAGGCCATTGTTATGAATATTAAGTGAGTCATTGTTTGTAAAGTGCTTGAAGATATAAACACATGCTATGGTTGCATGAACAAGTATTATTGTTACGATTACTGTTATCATTACTGAGATGAATGACCTAAGGCTTTATCCTCAATTTGTTCTTGGGATAGTGGAGGAGATAGATAAACAGATATATCAGTCACAATGGATTAGAAGAATTTCAGAGCCATAAATATCTCTACATAGCATTTAGCAACAAACGCTCAACAAATGATACCTTGCTCACAGTATCGCTGATTTAGACCAATGGTTGTGCTCAATTGTCTATTATTTTCTATCATTCAAGTAATTCTAATAAAGAACAAGTAAAATGCTTCTTAACTAGTTTCTCAGGATTCAGAGTTGCATTGGCACTTAATTTTTTTTAACCTCTGCTAATAAAAAGAGCCCCTTTCAGTTCATTAATTTTATAACCATGGTTTGATGGAAGAGCCCAAAGTCGGAGACATTGTCACTCATTCAATTCCAAATGTAATGCAAAACAAATGAGTACATTAGCAGTAAGAAGGCATTCAATCTGTCAAAAGAATAATATATCAGTTTAAGCTTGTAATACAGTTTTTAATCACCTGGTAGTTTAGTTTCCTCAAAGAAGTGAAAATGAAAACAAAAATCTAGGCTCAAAATACAAGATGACAACTTACTAGTTCATTGGCTGTGATAGTAAAATGTTCGATTTCACTGTATGCATACACAACCTTATTTGTCTGAACTGTCAAGTTTCTGTGGTTTTATTCCTGAATAATACATCACATTTACATGGGATTCATAATATGGTGACAATAATAATAACAGCAATAATAATGATATCCTCTAATGAGACTGCTATGTCTGCAGCAAGAAAGGGCCACATAATTTTAAAATAAAACATTTTTGAAGCCCATTCATTATATTGCCATTGATGAAATTCACATTCTAGGATCTCTGGATGTCTGGACACTTTCCACATGTCATATAATCAAAAAGGGAAACCATATTTACATTATTTTCTCCATAACACTACTTTGATGTTTATATCATAGTATTCACTATCGTACTTTATTGCAAATAGTTATCCTGTATTTATTTCAGACTATAAACTTCATGAAAGCAGGAACTTATCTATTATTTTCATGTATTAAATATCTAGTAAATCCCCCAATTCAGCCGGATTTATCTCTGTAATAACTTTTACACTGTATTTCTCCTTTGGACTCTTCCAGGCATCTCCCTTTGATTGACATGCAAACACCAGCAGGACAAAAATAGTTCTGATTTCCAGCCTCACTATCTGGATCCCTCTCTCCTTCTAGGATTCAGCAATTCCACATTTAACATGGGTTACTGAAAAGTTTTACCCGCAGTATTATACAAAATACTTCAGAACGCTGTTGATAATGGCAGCGCATAAAAAGTTATTTATTAGTTTTCCCTTTACACGTTGATAGAGGTCAATTTATATATCTGTACGTATTTTTAATTTATTTGTTTTCTTTTCATTTTGGAGATGTATTTCACATCTTAGGGACATAATCATAAATATATACCAAGAATCTAGTACATATACATAATCACAAAAATTTAAAAGAGTTCATATCTAAGGAATCCATATATTAGGATAATTAGGAACACAACTAGGAGGAGTATTGTATGTGATGAAATAGCGAATTTTGCCATTACTCTTACTAAAATAAAAACAGTTAATTTTGCTAATACTTATCAAAGTTAAGGCTATTATTCTAAGAAAGTTTATCAATTTTAGTTTGAACTAAAGAATTGAGGCAAAAGTATAAACAAGGCCAACGCCAGGAGTAGCTGAGTTATATGATCTGGTAGAGAATATACCTTTGCTTTATCTTCATTAACACATGTATTTACTTACTTGTTTGTTTAAGCCATGTGAGTATGAAGATGTGATCTTAAAATCTAAGGATAGTGATTATATCTCCTTTCCCTGGTACTCATTCACAACACACTTTCAACAAATGTTCTCTTCTGCCCTCTCATGTCTAGTTACTTAATCTCATTAACTTATTCACGGAAGAGTCAAATCTTATTGACTCCTTGTACACCAACCTGACTGCTGCACCTTCAACTTTCACGATCTCCACCAAAAGTCTTTATAATCTACTATTGTTATTTGTTTTTCCCAGTATGTGGATAAAAGCTTAGCTTACCGACAATTTACTTGAAACAGCTGTTGTTAACTTGCACAATTTGTAAATGAAAACTTTCAACTTCTAAGCAAATAAGTAAACAAATACATTTTTATTTAGACTCTTATTTCTAGGATAATAAAGACATAAAAAATATATTTTTTAAGTTCATAAACTTTAGTCTTCAATGTCATTCACACACATTTATTCAGTCAAAGTGGAAAATACTGAGCAATAGCAGTAGACTTACTATGTACCAAGTACAGTATTGGACAGTGAGAATACAGGGAAGAGAATTACTGTAAACTTGGCTACTACACTTATGGACCTATGAGTATAGCAGAGATGAAGTCACCATGAGCTCTTCCTCATAAAAGTGGTTTCTACCTGAGGTTTATCTATTACCTAAACAACATTCCACTTCTGCAAAGTTTGAATAAAGAGGAGAGAGGAAAAGAAAAGTCTATGTACAGTCTTTAGTATTTTCAGAAAACAAGTACTCTCACTACAGTCTCTTATATTTGATTATACTACATCAAAAAGTCAGAAGTCTGAAAAAATATTATGCAAAGTCTATAGGTTTTAAAATTGAATTATTTAACTTCTATCTTCTGAGACATTGTTTTTGGTAATACATTTCTGTTTGTTATTTTACAGAATAAGTTATGTAGCCAAAGACACTGATAACATTTGCTAACCTCAAACCCAAGGATGTTCTGGGAATGCCATTACTTGGGTTATTTAGCCTCAGTAAGTTGCATTTTAGTGCTTAAAATAATGCTGATGTCACCACTACAATGTGTTTTTTGTTCCCATAAGTTCCTGTTCTGATAAAATTATACCACAGGGAGATTCATAATTGTTTGTCTCTTTAATGTAATTACCGTTAAGAACTGCCTTGTGTGGGACATTGAAAGGACAGTTTCAGAACACGTTGGCCTCAATGGTTAAACAGTCTGTGTAGTTAGTTACTTAGATACTCTTCACCACTCTGTATTTTGACTCAGGGCTGAAATTATACTAAGGCCGGTAGAAGATGGTTAAAAATTACTGGACAAGAATTAGCAAAAAAATTAAAAAATTAAAAATCTAGTTTAAGATACTGACGTCAAGTAAGTTTGTATATATATAACCAGTTCTTAACATCATGAACCCTTAAAAATTAAAGTAGTTATAAGATACAGAAAATATAAAAACAAATTTGGCAGAAACACAATTGAAATAAAAATCTAACTTGCCTCTATTAGTTTGTGTTAAAGAATATACCTTAAAATAAGAAAGAATGCTGAAGAATCAAATGATATCTAACTAATAATGCAGGTTTAAAAAATATATTGAACTCTATACCCTGAAAAAACAAACTCCCTTCAAATCCTCATCAAACATTTAAAAATGTTGTCTGTGTATTATTCTGCAGAGCAAATCTCAATTTCAAAAATTACCAAATAATATAGGCCATGTACTTTGACCAATATAAAAAATGCAATAAAAATAATGAAAGCAGAGAAAAAAATGAAAATACAAACAAAAACTAGAAAAAATTGATTAAAAATAATGGTGTCAAATGGAAATTACCATTAAAATTGTTTAATATCTAGAAAAAATTTTAATATAAAGATTACATATCTAAACTTATGGCTATTTAGTTTTTTCTTAAAGAAAAAAGTTTTATGTGTTTCAATGCTACAGGGGAGAATAACACTGAATTAATCATCTACTTTAAGAATTTAGACATACTATTAAAACAAAAAAGTAGATTAGGAAATTAGGAAATGGAGAATGAGTAGAATAATAAATTTTTATGAAATAATCCTACATAAAAATAATATATTCTTTAAAACAAAAGACACAGAGAAGCCACACAATGCACTGAAATAAGAATAAGAAAAATCACAACACACGCAGAGTGAGTGAAGGACTCAATGGGTACTCTGTAAAACCCTTGCAAATAATTTGAAGTGTTAGATAAAATATGAAGTATAAATTTTTTAAATGTCATTATGTGATGGAAAACGCAAACAGTTAAATACCTTGGAAGAAACTGGTAAAACTGTCAGAGCAGTATCATTAATAGAAGCAATTAACATTTACTAAATGCCAAACATCCCAAACTCTTAAAGAGGTTTACGTAGCTTATCACATTTGCTTCAGATAGGGGTTCTGTGAGGAAATTGCATGATTTTTTCAAGTTGTACAGAAGGAAATGATATACTATATAATTTTTTTAAGATTAGAAAAAAGAGAAAACTTTTCCATTTATTTTGTAAATTAGCCAAGCTAGCGTTAGTGAAACATGTGAATTTGTGAAACATAGAATGAAGAGTGAAAATTGCCAGTTAATTTTACTGAAAAACACCCATGCAAAAATCCTTTAAGCATTAACTTATTAAATTAATCAGTGTACGCATATCTGTATATTCCATGTAAATGAGACTCCTCGTGGGTGACAGTTTCATTTCAAGGTTTGGCTGGCGAAGGATCTTTTTGAAGGTCACTTCATATTGGCAGAATTCATCTCCCTTGGACTGTTGGACTCAAGGCCCCAGCTTTTCCCTGGCTATCACCTTCGGGTCACACTCAGTTCCTTGCTACATGGGCCTCAACAGAGAAGACTGCATATAAAAATTTGTTTTATCAAAGCAAGCAAGAGAGAGGGTCTTCTAATAAGGTAGAAATTATAATGTTATGAAGCATAATCATGGAAATGCCATTACATCACCTGTGAAATATATTCTATTGGTTAGAAGCAACTTGTAGGTAATGCCCATGAATTACAACAGAATATAAACACCAGAAGATGGAGATCATTGGAGGATACATTGTATCCCTTCCCACAAGAGTTGAAAAACAGCATTTAATGTTTATGGGTTAAAATACTAAATATTTTAGAGTGTCAATTCTATTGCCAATCAATTCCCAAATTGCCAATATTTTGGACTTAATTTCAAATAAAATAACTTTTTTCTTTTTTATTGGAAATAGATAAAATTATACTAAAGTTGTCTGAAAATTAAGCATGTAAAAAGAATTAGAACATAGTCAGGATAAAAGCAAATAATAGAGTAAAAAAGACCTGCCAGTTACTAAAACATTTAGTATTACTGACAAAAAAAAAAAAAAAAAAAGTATCACTAGAGAAAAAATGGAGTCTGTAAACAGTCCCAAATATATACCAGGTTTTACTACATGATTAAGAAAACATTTTAATAGCAATATGAATTCCAAGTGACTAAAAGAATCTATAGTGAAAATATGATGGGGAAACTAAGCTGTTGAAGAACGTCTTGTTAAGTAATTTTATAAATTTGAAGTAGGGAAGGTCTTTCTAAGCTTGACCTAAAACTAGAAGATCATAAAGTAAAAGGCTGATAAAATAGATTCTATCAGATTTTTATAAAATTATTTCATAAAAATTATTTTATAAACCTTTTATAAAAATACCCACAACAACAAAAATAAACTAGAGGAAATGTTTGCAAAACATATTAAATGAAGTACTCATTTCCTTAAATAACAATGGCTTCATTTTAAAAAGATGAAAAACAGGGAACAACTTGAGAGAGTTTGTGTGAAAAGATTCTAAAACTCCAATAATTTAAGACGCAAACTAACCAACCACACAAAAAAAGCTGAATATGATAAAGCATTAAAACAAGCTGACACCCACTGTATGTAAAGCAAACCAAAAGTAAAACCTTCACATTATTTAAAAAGTATAATTTGTTATTCCTACATTGTAGTTAGATGATTTTTTTCCACCGTGCCATACTGACCACTATGTGAGGTCCGGAAAGTACCCAGGGAGCTACCTAGAAGCAGATGTGTGAGCCTGTGCTTGGCAGCCAGATGGAATCAATAAAAGGCAGGTTCACCGAATCCTTAAACTGGTATAATTACATAGGAAGACACCTACAAGCTTTCTGAAAGAAAAAGCTTGCTTAATACCACTCAAGTACCTGAACTGATATATAACAATGTAATGAATCAAAATAACGAATAAAAGTTTGTCAACTTGAAGCTGTGAATGAACTTCTGTCTTGTGTCTCTTCTAATGGCACTGTTGTCAGATTTTCCTTGTTTTGTTTTTTTTTTTGTTAAGAAGCAGGTGGATTTTATGTAAATTGCACTAGAAGATCCTATGTGACTTGTATCTTATGAAATTTAATATATTATAGTAACTTGCCATGGGGGAGAATGGGGAACTTTAATGTATAGGTTTCCGAGTAATATGGTAGCTTCAAAACTTAGGTTTACTCATGGTTTCCAAGATTCCCGGTGAAATGACTCAAAGAATAAAAATAATGAGTGAGTTTGGGATTGGTCTCTGAAATACTTTCAATTAAATTCCATGTGACTACTTTAGAAACTCTTATGTATAGTATACATAGGAACAGATTGAAGGGACATTTAACTTGATTGACATCTCTCTTTAATGTACATAGGAAGTTAATTGTAGTGGTTTCAATAAAAACTAGTAACACTCCCTAACTCAGAGGAAGAGAATGAAGAGAAATTTAAGGACATCAGTGAGGGCACAAGTCTTGAGATGCCACCTATTCTGGACTCTGACAACCACACCCTACCTAAACATGTCCCCTCTGTTATTTGTGTCTCTTTTGGTATTTAAATTTAAATATTTTATCATTATTATCTTCATCATCCTGCCACCATCATCACGTATATCAGCCATTTGGTAATCACTCCCTTGGAGCATAGTTTAGTTTAAGCAGAATATCTTTTACTTCCCTCTATCTGGAGACCAAGAATTATAAACACTCAATAAACATTTGATGATACTTCACGTCCCTCATCCCCACCACGTCAAGAAGAGGAAATCCTAAACAGGTTAAAAGTTCATGTTTAACTTAAATTCGGCATTACAAAATCAAATGACAACTTCATATATCTCTGGGGAGAGTCTCAAGTCCACTTCACCAACTTTCCACTGACTCATTTTATTTTAAATGCCAGAAAAGGGTAGGTGATTGCATTTTAAATGTCTGGAGTGACTCTTCTACCAGCTTTAAATTATTGGCTATTGCTAACCTACAGAATTCACAACACAGACACAGTCCACTTGGTGGGCAGACAAATAAGGATGTCCCCCGGGTTTGCATTATCAGAGCTCCTACTGAGTTCAGCTCTGTGGGATCCTCAAAGTAATGTGCTGTTTAAATGGATTTGTCTCTATGTGTTTCTGTGCAGGATCTTTCTTAGAAGTAACTTCACTTTAAGTTTTAAGTCAAAATGACAATTATAATCTTCTCAATTAGCTAATCAGAACAGGAATGAAGCTCACACAAAATCAATTACTTAAATGATGACATTACAGATGCAATAGCACAAGATTCAAGGAAATGATGTAAGTTTGGAAAGTTTAGCCTAATATTTCAGAACCTAGAATTTTAATTTAATAAAATCTGTATTTTACTGATAAAACCCAAATGATGATTCTTTACACAATGTTTAATTTCTGTATATCACTGTTATATAGTATTATTTTCATTAACTACTATAAATAGCTCAATACTAATAGCAATATCATTATAGAACTATCTATAAAATTCAGCATGTGACTCTAAGCTTAATTTTCTGCATGTTTTAACAAATGGTAGCATCTCAGTAACAATCTACCAGTCACATAAAAATGTGGCACCAGAAAATGCAGCCAAATCAGAGAGCAAAATGAGAAAATCTAGTAACTCCTTATAGTATTATTTTATAATTTAGCATCAGAAAGTATGATTTTAACTATGGCTTATAGAATGAATGCTGATTTTGGAGGTCAGGGGAAATATCTTTATTATATACATTAATAATTATTATTTGTTCTCTATTGATAGTGTTTTCAAAAAAGATATACTGTTTCTATTAAAAGTTTTTTTTTTTTTTTAATGTCACCCAAAGAAGCAGAAAGAGTATAAAACTGTAGGGATAACTTGAAGCAACCAATGTTAAGAACAATCTTAGGATAGGAAAGGAATGAAAAATATTCTAAATAATTTTTCTCTGCTCTCCAATTCTAAGATCTATAAAAAAAAAAAAAAAAGGGACAATCTACTGCCTTCTTAAAAATAAACCTTGGATTGCTCACTCTTTTGTAGAGAGTAAGTAATTGAGTAACCACAAAATTAAGTGGAGGAGTTTACGGATTATTTTTAGGGAAGTCAAGAATAGGGGTATACGAAGCTCTTATACAAAATGAGCTTTGTATTTTATAATGCCTAACAATAGACTTCAGGTTCAATGCATTACCAAATCAATTCTACTTTGAGTAAAAATATCCTCAGATGTGGAAGAACACAGAGTATTGGAAAGATTATTGAACTTGGAATCAAGAGAGCTGGATCCTACTCCAAATTTTGGCATGAAAGATATTTATAGCTACCTATAGTTTTGATAGTTATTAATAAAATATTAGAATCCCCAAAATTAGGGATATTTTTAAAGCTTTTTTTTTTTTTTGAAACTAACTTTAGACTTAGAGGCTGATTGAAAATTTCTACAGTTTTCTTACATCCCTCCTCCAGCTTTCTCTAGTATTTCCATTTTACATATCCTTAGTGTAATTGTTGGAGCCAGGAAATGAACATTTGTAAAACACAATGAACTAAAAGACTTTATTCAAATTTCCCGTTTTTCCACTGATGTTTTCTTTTTACTCCAAGATCAAATCCAGGATCCCACATTGTATTTAGTTATTATTTCTCCTTAGTCTCTTTCAGTCTGTAAATTATTCCTCAGGCTTTCCTTGCCTTTCATGACCGTGACACTTTCAAAGAACATCAACTTACTGTGACTAATGTTAGTTAATTGGGGTGAGTGTGAGGTTTCTTCCTGACTATGTATTTTTGTCAAGAATATCACAGAGCTGATGTTGAGTTCTTAAAGCATCACATCACAAGGGTCATAATGCCATTATTTGTTACTACTGGTGATGCTGTCCTTTCTATTTTTTCCACTGTAAAGTTAGCAGCATTCCTTTGTGGTTAATATATATTTTAAGAGTGATATTCATTTATACATTTATGGATCCCCAATTTTTTTGTTTTATGGGTAATAATAAAATACTAACATATTAACATTTTTGCTCTAGTTGTTTGTCACTACTTCAGTTTGGCACCTGTAACTTTCAACAAGCTTGCATCTTTTTTTGAGCATTTTTTGGCATTAATGGAAGGATAAGCCAGAAACTAAAGAGTCTGATCTCCTATCAGGGGTGGATAGAAAGGAACAACAGAGATTAGGAGGAAGTGACTGTAGGACTGTGTTCGGACTGTGTTAGAACTGTAGCCATGTTTCTCACACCATTCACTACCCCACAAATAAATTAACAATTAAAATCAATCAGGATGTGATAAAACTAAAAATGAAAAACAAACACTGACAAGTAAACCTAACTAATAACATGCTGACTGGGTACAGAGAAAAGAAATATTTTAAGTAACTTAGAAAACAGTACCTTGACTGAATGCTGTAAGAATATGTGTATGTCTATATTTAAAAAATAGTTTAAGCAGGAGCATAGGAGTATAGATGGCAATTCTGAAATAGCTTTGTATATACTATACAAAGTTAATCCAACAAGTAAATATGTTGTAGTTAGTAAGAATCCAAGCTTCTCACTGCTGGAGAAATAACTCACAAATAAGGTAGGGAGGCAGGCTACATTTAACTCTTAAGATACTGGATTTGAAATCAACTTACTTGAACAAATTTTACATACATAAAATGCATTTATATTATTCATAAAATGCATTGTGTGTACACAACTGATCCTTGAATAACATGAGTTTGAACTGCATAGGTCCACTTAAATGCAGATTTCTTTTAATAAATACTACACTACTACACAGTCCACCACTGAATCCTTTGATGCAGAACTGTGGATATGGAGGAGCCAATTACAGAGGACCAATTCTAAGTTATGCCTGGAGTTTTGACTCCATGGGGTCAGCACCCCAACCCCTGTGTTCAAGGTCAACTATGGAGGCATGAATTTATATCCACACACAAATAATTAGATCCATAAATACAGACTGTATATTTGTGTGGGTTAGTAAACATACTTACATTCCCTAACACTGTACACTGGGAAGACTTGCAAGCTATAGCACCCTTGTAACACACAGCACACGCAGAACCCAGTTCTTGGATTCTAATTGTCATTCTCCATTTAGATACATTTAAAATGTACCAAGACTCCTTGTGGATTCCAGGGTTGTAGCAGGAGCAATACTTAAAGGTATCTTAACACTCTAACTCAAAAATACTCAGTTTTGTTCACTAGGATAAGAGCATCTGTACATCAAACGAATGCTTTTCTGCTAATTTTAAAGACATTGAAGACAACATCTCCTGAATATCAGTGGATTAAAGCAGAGGTTTCCTAGTCATAGTACAAGAAGAAAATGCTTGATGTGATGGCAAGTCAAAGCCAACGAAGGAGCCCTCAACTCTCCAAGCCAACAATTCCAAGACTGGTTTGCAATGTGTTGAAGTTATGTTTATACTTGCTCTTATGGTAATTGACATATTTCCCCATCTTATTCCTCTAATAAAGCAGGAACACATTGCTTTAAATATATACACACACACACACACACACACACACACACACATATATATATTTCACTGTAAAAATATTTATGAAATCTGCCTAATAACCAATATCCAGATTCTAAAACCTAAGAATAGTGAGAGAAATGTGACACAAGCCACACTTCCCAGGTTTACTCCAGATGTAGATACGTGAAAAATACAGAGATAGTTATAACACAAGGTAGAAGCTTTAAGTGCCGCAAAACAATACAAAAGCTGTGTTCTTGAAACAGATAAAACTTGGTAAATCAATGCTGCTTTCAGAGAAATGCAGCATTTGAAGAAGACCATGAAAGACAGGCTTTGGAAAGGGTATGAGAATGTTAGGCTGAGGAAATCTAATGTGTCAAGACATTGCTAAAAAGTGGCTGCTTCAGTTTCTTGAATTCAGGCAGTCAGTTAACTACTACCATATGAAGGCTGCAAAATTCTTAAAAGTCATCATGTTAAAACCACTGTCATTTATTCAGAGTAGATCTGGGCTACGAAAAGAAAGGAACAATTATTTCTGCCTGCGAAGTTACCGTCTTTCTCCTGGGCCCAGTAGCCAGCCAGGGTGTGATTTTCTTATGGTTGTGAAAGAAATAGAAGAGAACTCTCAGCTTTGTCACATCTGCCAACATCGAATTACTGAAAGCAAGTTATCTGGCCAAGGCCTGAATCCCAAGAGTAGCAAACATTACTTAGCCCATGTGAGAAGCAGGCAGAGTGAGTCTTTTAAAAAAATAATAATGTTCAAAAAAACATTGCTAATTTACTTTCAATAAAATATCTTCTCTGTATTCTATTGAAACTCTTAGATTTTCTCCTTTTGTTTCAATATGTTTCTGACTTAAGGAACAATGAATAATTTCTATTTCTGTACCAGTTTTCACAATCCACTACCTTGACTTTTAATACTGTAGCCGTTCATAGAGCAGACACTAGTAATAATTAAAGTCTGTCTTATTTATGATAACTCAAGACATAATATCAAGTGCTCACTTTGGCAGCGCATACACTACAACTGGAATACAGAGAAGATTATCACAGTCCCTGAACAAGGATAACATGCAAATTCATGAAGTATTTCTTTTTTTTTTTTTTGGTAACAAGCAGCAAATAATAGAAATCTAATGCACTTTATAATATAGACAATAATATTGTACTATAATGAAGTAATATGATAAATATTGCTTCAATGACAATCATATTATAATACATAAATGTACCAAAGTAATGGAATACACCTACAATTTACAAAATTTAACATGCCAAGTATATCAATTTTTTAAAGGCAGTTATTAGTTTTAATATTACATTGCATTTTTCATTTATTTTGAAATGCCTGCCATAAAAATGAAACTGAAAAATGACCAATGTGAGAGACTAAACTGTTCATTTTAACCAGAAAATATCATGATAGCTGTATATGGCTCTAAGCAGCATTTTCTCCTCAGTTTTTAGAGAGAACTGTACCTTCAATTAAAAATACACCTGAAATGTGTGGGATTTCTTTCGGAGGTGATGAAAATGTTCTGAAATTAGACAGTGGTGATGGTTGCACAACTTTGTGAATACACTAAAAACACTAGATGAATATTTTTAAAGGGTGAATTTTATGGCAAGTGAATTATATCTCAACACAGCTGCTATAAAAAAAAAAATTTAGTATCCCTCTCCCAAAAAATACACCTGAAAAAACAATGCTTTTTGATATAGTGCTAACCAGCTAGGCAGACTAATGCAACCCGATCTTAGAATATCTGTTAGAAACGTGACTAAGTACGTCTTGTAAGAAGAACCTCTATATCCCAAAGTCAGTGTGTAAGTGCAAGGCTTCAAACTTCTGTCTAGTTATTGACATTCAGAGAATCTTCATGTTTTATTGACAGTTACTTTATAGCTTTCCTAATAGGAACGTAATTTGATGCATACCATCATGGACTTCCTGGGAGAATATTAGTAGGTTTAAAAATGTGATATGCTAAAATATATTGCACTGATGTGCAGGATCATCTTTCTGTCAGGTTGAGATTATTTGCTAATATAAATGCCCCTAAGCCAGGATAGAAGACAGGAGAAACAAAGGAGTCATGCCATTTTTTCTCTCTTTGATCGTTCTGCACCCAATAGTTGATGGTGTGGTGTATTTTACTACATTTTTATTTTACTAATAAAATCTTGTTTATGTCATGCTTTCTATCTCTCATTAAAAATTCATTTTTTCCAGGTGACTAAGAAGCAAGGTAACTTTTATTCCTCTCTTCCCAGTAACAGGACCACTGAGCTATTTGTGACTGCCAGACCAGTTTAGAGCAACACTTAAGTTCTGGCTGATGTTATGAGGACAGTCCCAGTATGTCAGGGGCTGCTTTTCTCTTTCTCATTTTTATCTTTCACAGATGTTTCATAAAAAAAAAAAAAAAAAAACAAGCAGAAACAAACTAACTTGTGTATATCTCATCTCCTCTTGGAGAGTGCTTCTGAGAGAATCTGAACTAATACAGGTGATAATGGCCATGGTCTGAGAAAACTAAGTTTGTCAAGATGAAGTTTTAAGGCTATCCCTGGCAGGGGAGTGGAACATGAAGCCCTGTGCACAAGGTTGCAGGTCTACTTCAGGAAGATTCTATCAGTGGTAACCTGGGAACACATCTCATAGTGGGAGGCAACTTGACTGTTCGGAGAGATAATGTAGGTATTTAAAGTTACAGGCAAAATAGGACAGTAAAATTGCCTGTTTACTAAGCACTAATGTACTAAGTTACATTAATGTCCTGCAGTGGGATGATTAACAAGACACTGAAGGCAATGAACAGTTAAGAGGTTAGAGTTAAAACCTACGATCCTATTTGGTAGCATGTAAAAAGGCCCTTATCTCCTACAGCAGAAGAGAGACTCAGATGAGTATAAAACTCAAGATCCAGTAATCACAGCCATTGAGTTCTGGAGACGTTTAAGAGCTGTCAAGGCTGACTGGTATGCTAAAGTCGGGCATAATTTGTAAAACCTGGGCCCCAGAAAACTTTTGGTGTGCAGACCACTCAGATTTAAGAGGGGACCCATCTCTGTGTAGTATAAGACACTATTCCCCCACATAGAAAGATAGTCTGACAGCAAAAAGGCTAGACTGTGAAGTTGATGCTTGAGAGCAAACAATATTTCTAAGCCACCTAAAAACTGGCATCCTAAATCTAAAGTAGGAGGAACTGTAACACGTTTTAGGAAGGTGAACACTTTATTCTTCTAGAAAGCGTAAAAAGATCACCAAAGCATTTCTGCTACATAGACCCCCAAGCCTTACTGAAGATCAAGTCCAGATTCTGCCACAAAAACATTTGATGATATCAAAAAGCCCAGGTAGGTGGGCCTGCTGACTGAATACGTTATATGAGGCCATAAAACTCATGACAGGATCATATTCCTTGGGAAAGGTAAAATGACACACCATAGATTAAGGTCATCAGCAATGAACTAGTGAGGGTAATACAGGCATCAATAAAACATATGGTTTATGACTTCCAGAAAAAAAATAGGATTCTAGTTAAAGTTGAATTTCATATCAATGATGATTTTTTTTTAGCATAAATATGTTCTTGATACTGCATGGTACATATTTCATGGAGATTCCATTGTGTACCATGACTGACGGTGGCAAAGATAGTTGTAAAGCTGGGCTCATTATTAGCCACATGCTGATGTGGCCCTAAAGTAATCAATGCACTTATTCAACAGTGGCACTTAATCATCAGAAGCAGTGTGAAAAAATACCAAAATATCGGGCCAGGTTAGGAGAACAAGCGAGAGGGCTTGACCTGCAGGCAACTGTGGGGATGGTTATCAGAACATGGCAACCTAACAGACAAGTAACTGACAAGGGTTTGCTATGATGTCAATCACCAGGCAAGAATGAGAAGAAGGAAGCTAATGACAGTCATTCAAAACAAAAAACAAAAAAGTCATCATGCCTTGCTCAGTACCCAGACTTGAGCCTGTTTTCTAATCTGGAATCCATTGATGGAGGAAGTGGCCATAGGCATTTAATAGGAAGCAGTCTGCAATAGGAAAAGTTTAATAGGAAGAAACCACTAGAATTATACAACATAACAAGTTTTACCAGTTCTTCACCAAGGACTGACTGCCATTTACTCAGGTGACAGTACACAGATGAAAGGAGACTATCCAGACATTTTGAGGATTCCTGGACACAGAGTTTGGCTTGGAATTTATGTCTACTGAGTCCTCTGTTGGAATAAAGCCTTACAATGGCCAAGTAATATAAGGATACCTGGCTAAAGTTTAGCGTACAGTGGGTCCACTGAGCATGGATCCACCCAGTGGTCATTTCCCGTTTCTGAAAGTATAATTGATATATTTCATAGTTAGACTAACTCCCACATTTGGATCTTGGTTAATGGAATAAATGCTATTATTCCCTTGTTTTTATAGGGTTAATAGAAAATGGTTGAAATACTGAAAGCCAGCCAGGGCAAGTGGAGGGGAGAGAGGAAGGGATGCGGGAAGGGAAGGAGACAGGGCTGCCATATTCTTATGTAATAATGTATGTACAGTCAAGTACATCTTGTCACATTTGCCACATCCATTGGTTAGAAGGAATTACAGATCCTGTTCACACTGAATCAGAAGGAATAACGTTAAAAACTAATAGCAGGAGGTGGAGACCATAGGGTCCATCTTAAAATGTATTTTTTCATACCAAGTAAAAGGCAGCAACCTATTGAAATACACTGTTTAGAAGAGCTAAGAAAAATTTACTTAAGATACTGTAGTTCAAAGGTTTGATGAGAGCCACAGAGTAGAGAGATTGTCTGACAGGAAAAAGGCTTGAGTGTGAAGTTGATGCTTGAGAGCAAATAATATTTCTACAGGCACCTAAAAGCAGGCCCTGCTGCAGATCAAGTCCAGATTCTGCCATAAAAACATTTGAAGCCAGTGTTGAACTGCTTCTAACTAAATTTGCAACAAAGCCCAGGTCCAGCTGAACTACAGATTACACTGACCTGTCACCCTATAGCAGCCTGGCAAAAGAAGCAATGTGTCCTTTTCTGGGGATCAATATTTTTATGTCACTTTCTACTTTGCTTTTGCACACAACATGAACAAAAATTTAAAAGCTTTGAGATATGCAAAAAGAAAGAAGAAAATGTGACATAATGACAAGAGAAGCAGACTGAGATATGAACCTGAAAGTTTAATGATCAAATACGAACATTAAAACAACTACAATAGGGGGAGGGTATAGCTCAAGTGGTAGAGCGCATGCTTAGCATGCATGAGGTCCTGGGTTCAATCCCCAGGACCTCCTCTAAAAATAAACAAACCTAATTACCACCCCCCCAAATAAAATAATTAAATAATACAGTAAGAAACAAATAAAGTACTTTTTAAATAAAACAACCACAATAAATTTGTTAAATGACTTAGTTAAAAAAGGTTAAGAACAAACATGAACAAATTGGGAATTTCTACAGAGAGAAATTATTTGTAAAATAAAGTAGGAATGTTAGAAATTAAAAACTGTATTACCAGAAATAAAGGATGTATTTGGTGGACCTAGGAACATGATGAAATCAGCAGGTGAAAGATCAATAAACTTGAAGATAGGTCAATAGAAACTTTATAAACTTAATTACAAAATTAAGTTGTTCCATAATGAAAACATTATGGAAAAAGCAAAACAGAAAAGAAGGTCAGAGATGAGTGGGACAAAAACAGTTTAGTATATGGAAAATTGGGGTCTCCAAAGATGATAAGAAAGGGTCTAGGAGAGAAGAAATGTTTGAGGATATAATGGATGAGAATTTTCCAAAAATTAGGGAAAGACTGACCACAGATCCATGAAACTTAGTGAACCTCAAGGAAAATAAAAACTAAAGTACAAGTAGACATATCTAGGTAAACTGTTAAAAACATTGAAGTTAAGGAAAAATTCTTAAAAGCAACAAGAGGAAAGGTCACATTCCACAAAGGAAAAAAATGATACAAATGATAGCTGACCTCTCATGACCACTTAACAAGACAGCAGAAAGGTTATCTTTAAGATGCTAAATAAAAATAAAATTCAACCTAGAATTATACACCCAGTGAAAATATCCTCCAAAACTGAAGGTGAAATAAAACCATTTTCTAACAGACAGAATCAGAGAAAATGCATTTCTTATAAATGTGGACTTCAACACGTGTTAAATTCTTCAATATAATGTGAAGTGATAAAAAAAAATGGAAGCTGACATCCACAAGAAGGAGGGGGTCTTAGTCTGTGTGTTATAAACAAATGCCACCGACTGGGCAGCTTATAAACAGCAGCAGTTTACTTCTCACAATTCTGGAGACGAGGAAGTCCAAGATAAGGGTTCCAGCATGGCCAGATTCTGGTGAGAACCCCCTTCCTGGTTCATAACCAGTGCCTTCTCACTGAGTCCTCACATGGTGGAAGAGGCTCTCTGGAGCCTCCTTTATAGGAGCACTAATCCCATTCATGAGGGCTCCATCCTTACGACCCAAGCACCTCACAAAGACCCTACCTCCTAATACTATCACCTCTGGGGTTAGGTTTCAATATATGAATTTGGTGAAGTCAGATTAAGACTACAGCGGGGGTGGGGAGGGTATATAGCTCAGTGGCAGAGTGTGTGCTTAGATGCACAAGATCCTGAGTTCAATTCCCAGTACCTCCGTTAAAAAATAAACAAACCTAACTACCCATCTCCAAAAAAAAAAAAAAAAAAAAAACTATAGCAGAATGGAAAGAGTGAAAAACAACAGAAAATAATGTTAGTTATTATGTATTATATATATATATATATGCATATACATAATTATATACAATGTATGCAATATACATAATATGAATGATTGTAAGTAACATACATATTTTATATATATATTATATATATATAGCTTTCTATTATTGTATAACAAGTTGCTAGCCTCTAAATAGTATAAATATATTTTCTGACAGTTTACAAGTGTTAGAAACCTGACACTTAGTGGGTAGATCTGCTCATTCTCATTAGGCTAAAATCAAGTTATCAGCCGGAGCTACAATAATCTTCTATGTTTGTGATCCACTTCTAAATTGGCCAACTGCTGCCAGAATTAATTTCCTTCTCATACTTTCTACATTGCCCCTCCATCTTCAAGCCAGCAATGGATGGTCAAATGGTTCTTGTGCTTCTAATCTGACTTGCTCTGCTATAGTCATCTTCTAGTTTTATGGGCTCATGTATTGCACTGAACCCAGTTTAATAATCCAGGAAATCTTATTTTAAAGTTAAGTGATTAGTAACATCTAGAAAGCCCCTTAGTAACATCTAGAAGTCTTCAATTTAATGGAACTTATTCTTGGGCCTTACACCAGGAGTCAAAAGTCTGGGGGCCAAAATTCTGCTATATATTCAAAGGATATACTGTCAACTAATTATTTTAAAGGAAATTTACACATTCTATGGACTTTATAGTATATGTAGAAATAAAATATATGGCATCAAGGAAACTATGAGAGAAAAGTGGAATTATGCAGTTATGTCCCATATATCACTCATGAAACAGTATGTTATTTAGAGACAAAAATCTAGTAAGACAAGATAGATACTACTATTTCTAGAACAACAACTAGAAAGTATGATGGGAAAATAAATCTAAAAAGTCCTCATTGTAAAAGAGTCAGATGAGATAATTTGCTTTTACTTTGGAGGGAATTTTCCAGAATGCTAAGCACATTGACCCATAGATTTTTATCAACATTGCAGGTCTCTGAATCTTTAGTTTCTCCCTCTGGAGTGCATGTCTTACCAAGATCTTCAATGCACTAGGCGAATCTTAGTCATCCAATCTCATTTGTATGATCTCATCAGTTCAGTGTACTGTGATATTTTATAGTATGTCTAAATAGTCTACATCTCTTCAGATGATATGGAAGGAAGCAAGAAAGTTGACATAGCCCTGGGTAAGCTGTAATTATACACCATTATTTCTTCCAAAAGAATATGAGCTCATTCTGATTCTCTGTCCTACCTAATAGACTAATACTACTATATGTAATTTCAATATGGAGTCCTTCTGCCTGGTTACCTAACTATTAGTTAAATCAAATTGTTTTGAGTCTAAAAATAAATGTAGGTCTAGAAATTAAACAAAGCATCACAATGTTTTACTGGAACAACTTCCCTCAGACTCATGACCATTCATCCTTGATCTCTTTTGATGGTACAAAGTTAGAACTACCCTTATTGATCATCCGCATATTTTGCCCTCATGACACTGTGTTCTGCTAAATATCCCATAATACTCTTTGGGTCTTGGCTGTCATTCTAACATTTTTGTTCATTATGATAACTGAACACCTGGCTTCCGACAGCTAAGCATCAACACCTGGGCTATATAGTTTCACATGCCTGAAATCCCTTTTGTTATCAATGAGCCCTGTTTTGTGACAGAATCTTCTACAGTCAACTCTGCTTTCAAAGGAAAGAATATCAGTGAACTGCCAAGACACTGGTGTCTGCCCTATTCGCCAGGTTTTCTATCACTTTAGTAAATAAAATGAACTTTAAATCCTGCTCTGGAACATGATCATCTGGTGGGTTTTTGGAGAATGCCTTCACTTTTTAAATGATCATTACAGGCATCTCCTCACTTAATATGCATTATTGCTTTTTAAAAGAATGATTCTAGGAGCCATCATTGCAGCAGGTTTGTGCTATCTCCAGGGACAGGAAGTAAATATATGCTTTGCAAGGCTAAATAAGAAGAGAGAAAACAAACTAAAAGTATCAGCAATGAAAGAATAGGTACCATTACAGATATTACAGTAATTAAGAGAATAATAAGGAATCAAACATTCTTGTAAGAAAAAACAATTTTGCCTAAACTAGCCCACAACAAAATAGGAAACGGAAATAGCTTTATATCAATCAACATGATAGAAAATATAATTTTTAAAAAAAAACCTATAAAAAAACCTCTAGGCCCAGATGGCTTCAGTGGTGAATTTTCCTAAGCTTTAAAAAAAAAAAAAAAATCCTGTATAAACTCTTTAGAAAATCCAGCCAGATTGGAACATTCCCAGCTCTTTCATGAGGCCAATATAATCTGATATGAAAATCTGATGAAACTATTATAAAAATTCACAGAAATAATTTCTCATCATGATACACGCAAAATTCCTTAACAAAATAACAGCAAAGTGTATCCAATGATATACCAAGAGGGTAATACTTCGTGATCAAATTAGGGTTCTCAAAAATTAAAAATCAATTTTACATTTGAAAATCGATTTACAGTCTTAACAATATAAAGGAGGAAGTATATGAGCATCTCAGTAAATGCAGAAGAAACTGATAGTATCCAACATTCATTTATAATAAAAACTCATCAATGTAGAAATAAGAGCATACTTCTGTCCGATAATGGGAATATTAAAAATAGCATATAAAAACATTAGATTGAATAAAAAATCAGATTTGAACTGTATTTACTCATAATCTATTATTTTACTTGTATTAAAACCCCAAATAAGCAAAATAATCCATGGTAAAATAAATCAGAAAGTAATTTCCTCAGGTTACAGAGAAAGATCAGAAATTGACTGGAAAAAATCATTTGGAAACTTTTTGTGATGATGGAACTATTTTATATCTGATTTTGGATGGTGATAAATAAATATACACAATTTCAAAACTCATCAAAATAAAAATGTAGGAACTCTTTATTATGTGTAAATTATACTATAAATATTAAAGAAAATATTAAATTTGCTTGTAATATTTTATTTTTATGGCTGAGTTCTAAAATAGCCAATTAAATGGGCTTATTTGTTTTGGTTTTGTTGTTCTTGTACAAACATGACTCATGATATTAATGATTTACTGTCTTGTTTTCAGTGTACCTAATGCATATTTAAGAAACCAAAATAATAGTATATTATCAGGCAGCTATAAAAGGGACATTTATTGATGTTTTATCCATTTCATGAGTTTTCATAACAAATTAATCTATTTGCAACCAACAGTTTTTTTATAAAACATCTAATACAACAAATATTGATTGAGCGCCTACCACATGCTAACCATGCTTTGGGGAGCCTAGGATATGTCATCAAACCAAATGGACAAAATTCTCTCCTTCTGTGGAGTTCACAGTCTTCCATTGTCTCTATAGAGTACAGTTAGTCCCCTTTATGCTATTACCTTTTCATCTTAAACTCTAAAAGTCAGAATTATTTAGAGCTCTTTCTTGGATATCTTATTCTATCTACATTAATTCTCTTGGTGATAATATTTATTCTCATGGTTTTACACATCATCCATTCACTGATGACTTCCAAAATCTTAACTTCATTTCATCTCCCCACAGAGCCCTTTCCCAACTCCCGATTTGATTTCTACAAATAAACATCTAATAAAAGTCTCAAATATCTAAAACCCGGGTGACCATGGGTCCTAGCTTAGCCAGGACAAACTATATTCATACTTACAGTCTTACTGTCTTTGAATAATTACTAGAATGTTCCTATTCCATCTCAAAGGGGTCTTGATTTGGATAATATGGATGTTCTATCCAAACAGCCCCCTGACTCTACTTCCTACTTGGTCTCACCTCTGCATCAGCTCCTTGAGACTCGGGAGGGTGAAGTAGAGAAATGCAAACACGAAGCTCATGCTACCTGCTTTACACTATGAGTAATCTACTTAAAAACCTACCGCTCTTCTAAAATTCAATTCAATACTCTCCTTTTGTAAAGAACCCCTCCCTCAGAAGCACTGGCTACTCCCTTCTGTGACCACTCTATGAATAAATGGCTTTTATTATTCTGCATATAACCTCACTACTGTAGTCGCATTTTATGTTCAACTTTCCCTTCAAGTTGGCAAGCTCTTTAGTAGATACCCTTTATGTAGTTCCTATGGTGTTTCAGAAAATGCACCTTTCACTCTAGATACATGTGAAGTAGATCTTATTCCTACTTCAGGTTCATAGGTCAAAATACTGCTCAAAGACTTAGAGTTGTTAAGAAGAGACAGGACGCTAACCAAAGTCTTTAGAATCCCAAAGTTCTTGTTTGCATCCTTGTATAAATTTCGTAACAATCACCAAACTCAAATCATCATTCCCTTTATACAAATGATAAACTTGAGTCTCAGAGACATTAAAAGTTGGACCTGGTCAGAGGTAAGGTTTGATTTTTTTTTTCCCCTAAATTCTAGGACATCATACATAGTTGCTGTAGAATAAGAGATGTATTGACAAATAAATGAGTAAATATTTCTACGACTGCATAAGTTTATAGGGAAAAAAACGGGGAGGACCCAGAAATAAAGCTTAGATATTGAGACTTTTAGGCTCAGTAAATGAGTGACAGAAGCAGGTTTACTGAGTAGAGAAATCTATTAGGTTCCATATGGTGGGTCTTGTTTTAATTATTTTAAATGTGAAGTGATGATGAGGCTTTTATCAAAGATTTTTAACTGGCAATTTGAGATAACTTCAGTACAAACTCCAAATCTGTTTGTAGCAAATGGTTCCTGTACTAACTTAATTTGTAGAAAGCCTGTTTAATTTCTCACATTCTGACCCACATCTGTCAATCAAAGTAAGTACTCTCTAATGCCAGGCACTGAAAAGAGAGGCAGAGTCTTATTTATTGGGTGTAGTTGTGAAGAATGCAGGAGAGCAGTGGCACTATTGATTCATTAATTAAATAGGTAATTATTGATCAGCTGTGCAGGATGCTGTGACAGGCAACTTTTATTGATTGACAAGGTGAGTAAGCTGACATTTTAGAGAGGAAAGCATTCAATCAACAAGTATACAAGGAAATAAATTTATACATAGTATGCACAATACTATAAAGGAAATGAACACATGATGATGATAAATGATAGCTGTGCACATGTTAAGTAAGAGGAAGTTTCTTGATCAGAGGGTCAGGAAATTCCTCTCTGAAGACATGACATTTGAGTTTTGGCATTTGACAGAAGGCTAATTTTTTTTAAAAAAACTGGAAGAGTCCAAGGAAGAACATACTCTGAAATTAGAACAAAGACCTGAAGTAGAGGAACTTGGTATGGCCCACAACTGAGTGAAAACCAGAATGGAAGAACGCTACTTTAACTCAAGTACAGCTTATAAACGATCTTATTTTAGAGGTCACTTCTAGGAAACCACTAGTCTAGTTGCCCTGCCTTGTCCTAATGGAAAAATAAAAAATGGACTGAGCTGGGCCTCAAATTATTGTTCTGGAAAGCAAAATGTGCCAACCGTTGTTCCACCTTGCAAATGATACTCCCAGAGATGCCAACACCACTGCTAACCACCTAAATGTGGCTTATTTACTGGACTCTCTCACATACGGCTGTTATAGAAAAACTGCACATACATAAGTATTTCTTCAATGACAACTTTTCAAAGCTTAACGCTTATAAAAACAGATGATAGAATGAGATAGAAGTGGGATCATTTTCAGCCTACACCTGTTAACACTGTGTTACCATATTCTAGTTGCTTAAATTCTCAGCCTCCATTTTCTTACAATCTTGAAAATGAATGGTAATGAGATCAGCCTCACAGGCTTTCTGTGAGGACTTAATAAGATAATTTACATAAAGCCCTTAGCAAAATGCCTAGTGTGTAGTAGGTTTCAGGAAATGTTAACTATTATTACTGAGTTAAAAAAAGATTTTGCTCTGCTTACAAGCAAAACATTTCTATGTCCATACTATGTTAACTTATACAGATTTCTCTCTTTTCTTTCATCATCAAAGCAACACACTACATCTGTGAACATTAGGCTAAACCGTGCTTCACTTTTATAAAGATGGGAATGGGAAAAATAAATCTATACTGTAAGGAAAAAATCACCTAATCCCAGATTAGTGCTTTACCTTTTTTAATTTCAACAATAATTATATATAAATTCAAACACAGTTTGAAGTTTTATTTTGTACAATTATGCATCTAGTTAATTAAGCTTTAATGGAGAAAAATCTTATAAAAATATCATCTACTTATGAAAAACTGTTACTAATGTATAATTTAATATATTTGAGGAAGAGTTTGTATGTGGGTGTGTGTGTTGATGTGAGTGTGTATTGGTGTGTGTTGGTCTGTCTGGTCTGTCTGGGTGTGGGAAAAGAGAGAAGAGTAAGTGATGGGAGTTTTGTTCTTTCATTGGTAGAGAAATTATTTAGAAACAAAAACAAAAGGTAGAAGTTAATATGGATTTATCTGGATACAGAATTTAAAATGGTGATTAACTCAGAATCCAGGCTTAAGACTAAGTATTCAATAGTTTTATAAGTTGCCATTAATAGCTCCACATTTAAATACTCAGGGTTGTAGAGGACACTGAACTCTAGGTGGTAAAAATAATACACATAATATGAACAGGCCAGAGGAATTTCTCACAGTCATGCACGCTTGGATATATAACAGATATCTCAACATACTCAAAATAAATGTTTCTTTTTTTTGATTTTCAACATGCTTCTACTGCAATCTCATATTTCTTAGTAAGTAGAAGTCTACTTTCAGCTGCTCAGTCCAAACTTCAGCAATTTTTGACTCGTATCTTTGATATTTCCCATCCAATCTATTAGCAAATCCTATCACATTTTACTTTGAAAATAAATCAAGAATCCAACTATTGCTCATCATCTCCATCACAGCCCTGGTCTAAGATACAATCAACTCTTCAGGTCACTGTAACAGCTTTTAAACCAGTGTCCTCCTTCCACATTTGCCCCCAGTGGTCCAGTCTCCATCTAGTAACCAGAAAGATTAGGTAATACTGCATTTCTGTTACAAACAATCAAGTAGCTTTCCTCTCACACACATTAAGCCAAAGTTTAATGGCTACCACCCATGTCACTGGCCTACTTTCTACCACTCTGTCCTCTTTCACGCTGCTATTTTTGCAGTGTTCTCTCATCATCATCATTTTTAAGCCCTTTTCTGCTTTGGAGGCTATCAACTGCTTCTCCTATGACCTGAGTGTTTTCACCCACGTGTCTGCAGTGGTTGCCCTCCCTTCACTCAGCTGTCTGATAAAGTGTCACTTCTACACAGAGTCCTTTCCTGAAACTTCTGTGTCAAATAGCTACCCTTGCGACACTTACCATCCAGCTTTGTTCCATTTTTTGCTAAACATCTATTATTACCTAATATGTAGTAATTTATATGTTTATAGCCTTTCTTCTCTCCCTATCAGGTCACAATCAGGGTGTTTTCTCAGGGAGAAGACTTTGTTTATTGCTCAATCACAGGAACTCAAGGACCACATATGGTCTGTTGTAGAAACTCAGCAAGTATTTAATCTAAAAATTCAATGTGAATGATTTCATAAAAATAGAAATATAAACAAACGCAAGTAATAAACTGAAGAAAAACAAGCTATTAATGAATTCTATGAAGAATCACTGAAGAATTCAATGAAGCATAATTTGATATATAAGAAACAAATAGATGGTATTTAGACTATTCCTTAAAAATTAATGTGCCTAGTATTTTGCTCACAAACTAAAATTTAATTAACATCCAAAAAGAAAGAATATAAACGTTTTTCTGACAATTGATAAAATTGTGGGTTTTTTTAACCAGAAAAATAGACACAAGTGCTGAAACAAGTACTTCATTCCTCAAAGAAACAAGTAAGCTACATCAGGTACAGAAAAGAGACTAGTCAATTAGGATGGGTGGATAATCTGCAATAAAAGCATCTAGACTGTCCGTCACATGTCCAATTTGCAACTCAAGTTCATGAATATTCACTTTTTAATCTTCCAGATTTTATTTATGCACCCTAAAATTTGAGACATACTCTATTACGAACATCTGTCACTGGACTTGTGTTGGCAAAAGTCTACTTGATTAAATGAACCGTGTGTCCGAGCCATCTCACTATCTTATAAGAAGGTATCAAATGTAAATTGAGGAATAATGGTGTTATTTGAAAACCTTTTATATAATACATGTTAAATTCAGTATTATAATATTAGTTTTCCTTTTATTTTTCACATTTAGGTTTACATTATTCCCTTCCCAATGAAAATATTAACTAAAACAATCAAGACAAAATTTGGTTGTCTGTGACAATGGGCATTTCTTACTAAGTGAGGAAAAAATGTAGCCCTGGGGGAAACGTTATAAAATTGTTCTTGGGGATTTTTTTTCATTTATTTGTAATAAATATATCATCTCTAAAACTAGGTTAAAAATGACTGAACCTTGCTACATCTAAAAGCATATAGCCAAAAAAGGCCAGTTACATAATGCTTTTTTGGGGTTAGAAATTCTGGGTAAATAAGCCTTGCAAGATGCTAATTTTAAATAAAACGTCTCTCAATGAAATTCCTACATGATCTTATTTGAATGTTCTAACAAGCTGAGCTGTTGGTATCTCCTAACAAAATTGACCAAACAAAACAGACTAACAAATATTTCTGAAAGAAAAAAAGAAAAAGTAAACAATATTCTCTCTCACATTGATACAATGTGCCAATATTATATGATTGGTGAAATAATGAATAAAATTAGCAAAAAAAGAGACAATGTTCATTATGATATTTTTTAAGTTGCAGAAATGACTAGCATTAAATAATTTGAGATATATATGAGTTGATGAAAATACAAAGAATGTAATAACAATAATGGTTATTTGGCTGCTGGAAAGAAGCAGGCAAGTGATAAGGGAATGATAAGGATGTGGCATCTCAGTATAGACAAGCTATTATAAATTAATAGCTCTTTGGTCAAGAATTGAATTCATGTGAACTCACTGAAAATACAACTGCCAAAATTTATCTCTGATGAGATTAAATAGTAATTAATTTATACAATTTAATTGTGCCTTTGATGAAAAAGTATTGTTCGATTTTGGAATGTATAGGTTCGCATTCTCAAAATTATAAAATAGAAATCAATTTTAACAGTGTTGAGAAAGATTTACCTTGGAAATGGTACAACATTTATCTTAGTGAAAACCAGCCACTACGTAACATTTTATTCACTAAAAAACAATCATTTAAGAACAATGGCAGTAACTATAGCAACAAACTGTCAAACAACAACAACAAAACCCATCCAACTCTATAGGAAGATATTCAGGGATTATTTGCTTTTTTATGAAGATGCCCATTCTGGAAAGTTCCAAGCTGTACATTTCTTCACAGTAAGTCTTTAACAATAAATTAAAGATACAATGTAATAACTTCTAATGAAAAGTTCATGTTTTTCCCCTTTAGTTCCATTTTGACATCTTAGTGTATTATTAATTCTATATTTGAAATCACTATACATTCTAAGTATAGTGATATTAATATAATTTAAAGTTTTATAAATAACTTTCTCATTAATATACTTCTGCAGCCAAGGAGGAGGTGTCTTAACCCAAAGGGGATTTTTTCACATCAAAAGGAGACAGAATTTCCTTCTAACTTAGAAAAACTGTAGGTAAAAGAAACTTGATACAAATAGATTCATGCCCATGGGTGAATATGAGTTTTCTTCCTAAAAGGAAATCTGTTTTTTCCTATGATTTAGGGTAAAATTCCACAGTGCCTTTAGCTGCTTTCTGCTGGTAGGCAGTTTCCTTCAGATCTGATTTTCAAGGCAGGTTACTTGTATGATTATACATATACATACATATATGTACATACATGCTAAAATATATATATTCTTAATGTATTAACCAGATTGTCTGGAATCTTCTTTTAGGGCTCCAAATCATTTTCTCCCATATTATACATGTTGGGTGGGATGAAATAGATAACTAAAAGTAAGTGCTAATATAATATTTTATTGTCTAGTTTAAATATATTTAAAAGATAGCCTTATTAAGTTCTTAAAATGTATCAGAAATTGTTGTAAGTAATTTGTACATATTACCTCCTTTAAATATCAACATCTATGATCTAGCATTTTTTAATCTCCATGCAAATAAGAGAATAATAAATCACAGATAAGAACACTGTGCAAGGTCACATGCTTAGGAGAGGATCTAAGACCTGTACTTAATTAGTTTAATTGCAGACCCCTATGCTCTTAGCCAGTATGCTATAATACATCAAGATCTGATAAAAAAAAAAAATCATTTCCGACTGAAGAACTAAATGGTTGGAAAGGTTCCCACAACTAAATATGTGATACACGGAAAACAAATTCTCAAATATTTAGAACAATATTATGCAACAAAAATGAAAATTAATAGTTAGTTTGTTTCATATATATTTATTACATAATGACATTTACAACAATTCTGCTTTATAGTTATAAAATATTCATGTCTTTAAATGCCTAAGCTTTGTAAGCCTGTAACCCAATGTGCTTTATTCTTTCTGACCCTATGATTAACTCTGTTCTAACGCTCTTTCATGGACCATTGAAATGGGTATGGAATTTTAAAAACTGGTTATCCTTACACATTGTGAGTTCAGTCAAAACAAATGAAGGAACTGGGTGATTATCCTGTAGCTACATAAAAACGTTAGGAAAAGAAAATTAAGTCATTTGACTTTTGACTCTTTTTAGTGCCCTGACAGAATAGAGATGATAATATTTTCATTCAGACAGACACGTATGCAGTCATTCCAAAAAAAACTATTTGAGCCTATGAAATGCAATAAGAATTTAAAAAACCTAGGGAAAAAAATCACACTACTCCAGCCTTAGGGTTTTCAGAGTCCAGAGAACTCAATCTTAGCCTGTACATACGCTGCTCTAATATACACAGTTTGTGAAAATAACCGTGTGGATTTCAGATTCTAGAAGAGGAGTCAGCAGACCATAAGCCCAACTGACTAACATGGCCTTCTGTCTGTTTTGCAAGCTGAACTTGGGGTTGAAAAATTATTTCTAATACTAAAAAATATATCAAAAGTGTGCTATTATGGGACACATGAAAATTACAGGAAATCAAATTTTAGTGTCTGTAAACAAGGCTTTAAAAAAAAAACCAGCCACACTCATTCCTTTATGTATTGTCTATGGCTATTTTTCCAACTCCAAGGACTGATTTGATTAGCTATGAAAGATGGTATGAACTGCAAAGCCTAAAATATTTGCTATCTGTATCTTTCTAGAAGTGTTTGTTGCCCTTCACATATACTACACATATCTACCCATATATGAGATGTTTACTGAAAAATTCTCTCGTATGAATGGAGCTACTTGTACTAAAATAAACCTTTTCTGAGTAACTTTAGTTATTTCTTCATTAGAAATTCAGATGCTGCTCATTTTGAACAGTGATTGTGGCTGATTATTGCAATCTTTTAGAAATAAGTAATGTGTTTTCAAATATATAGTATTTTGTGTAATATATGTGGTATTACTCTGTTTAGTTATGGTGTCAATTAAAAAAATACAAAGTGTAGTCCCTATTCACAAGTTACTAACATTTCAATAGGGAGAAATAATTAATTACTTATTTGTCAAAACGTGGGTTATGTTTTTGGATGTAATTATGTCTTTTAATCTCTAATGTTGGGATAGATTAAGGTTGGGAATAAGGTTATCCCTCAGATTTCCCAAGAGTCATTTTATTTTTACCCTGATCATATTTTGGGATTCTCCTGGCTTGTTTTCTTAGAAGAGTTTAATTTCCTTACAGCATGACAATGTTAAAAAACAAATTCATATTGATGACTTAGATTAAAACCAGTGGTTATCCTGAAATAGGTTACTGTTCTACAGTATAAATGATAACTTTGAGTGCTATACCACTGGACCAAAGCTCTCCCTCCAGACCTTGTCTTCCATCAGAAAAAATTCTGAATCAACTATTCGGAAACTACTCTAGTAGTAAAGTTAGGGTGTACATCTAAGAAAGAGTGGTATGATCATTCATTAGTGAGAATAATCTTTTTCATTGACTCTTACTGTATGATGTAATTTGACTAGAAATATTAAGTTGTGTACTATAAGAATCTTTGTCTCTAAGTACTAAATATGTAAGTATTCTCTCCATTTGAACACACATCCACAGTCTAGTTCTTCATCTCTTATGCTTTTGATTTTTATATTGGTCTCTTCACCAGTTTCCTTGCCTAACTTGACCCTCTATAATGTTCACAGAAATAATCTAACAAATCTGCATTAAACAGTTCAGTCCACAGTGTCCAAATTAAGTCCAAATATTGTACTATGGCATAAGGAGCTCTGTCTCCATTCTCTCTCTTCTAAAATGCGTGCCTTTTTACTTTAATTGAATCCTGTAATTCAGCCTTGCTGAACTAGGGCCATTTCCCAGAACACATCAGTCTCCATCTTATGTTTCTGGGCCTTTTCACAAAACACTCTCTCTACGTGGTTTGTTTCTCTTACCTTTCCTACCCAATTTCTCCTGGTTCAAATCCAGCTTAGTTGTAATATCATCTTAAATGTTTTTCTTGTATTGTAAGTGAATAATGGAAAAGTTAAGAAACTCAAAAGTTCACATTTCCATAAAAGCAATTGAAAAACTTTCACTATCACCCTTTTTGGAATTCTGGAAAATCACCAAAAGCTTGCAGCAAAAAGGGTAACGCTTAATAAAAGCCAACTGAATCTCAGTAAGAACTGAGAGTTTGGTAGCAGTTTAACCTACCCTGTTATGCAATGTTTGAAGATAACCCACAACCCTTATACAGGTACCAGCACCAGATAAAACTCAACAGGCCTCATTCGCAAAGAATTGTGGTTGTTTGTCTTGACCTGTTCAGTGGCTCCCCAGATGAACAGCTCCAAAGGGTTTGCCTTTATCTTTCCCAACTAGGAACTCTGAGGCAGCTATCTGGGCATTTGTCAAAAATTTTACAGGTTGATATAACAGCCATTGCTGTCTGGGACAATGAATAACACTTGGAACATATAAGTGACTAACCAAAAAGCTTGGGAGAAAAGTCTGGGGAATGAGATTCTTTAGGTAATAGGTGTTTTTAAAAGCTCCAAATTTTTTCTTGGGAATCTAGAAGGCCATGTGAATTCCCAGAGAAGGGCATATGCTCCAGAAAGAACAAGAAAATGCCCTACATGCTTACCTCTGACTGACCTTTATGCTCTAATCAGGGTGGAAGTCAAGACTAAGGCAGAGTTGTAAACTGCCTGGCTGAGTATTGAAGCCATGCCTAACATACAGAGACCATCAGCAGAGTCTCTAAATAAATAAACAATAGCAATGAAAACAAGGAGTAACAACAATCTGGGAAGATGAGATAATCTGATTTCTAGAGCTGTCACATTATCATATTAAAAATGATGAGTTTTCAACAATGAATATGATACATACAAATAAACAAGACAGTACAACCCATAAAACAGGACAGAAAAAAGCAGTAAATAGAAACTGTTCCTAAAGAAACTTACTGAACTTACTAGACAAAGATTAACATACTTGTATGTTTCTACTTATATGAAATGTTCAGATTAGGCAAATCCATTGAAACAAAAAATAGATTTGTGGTTTCCTAGGTGATAGGGGTGGGAAGTGGGGACAAGAAATGACTCCTTAATGGGCATGGAGTTTCTTCTGGGGGTGGTTAAAATTTTCTGGAATTAGTGGTGATGGTTGCACAACATTGTGAATTTAGTATACACCACTGAATTGTACAATTAAAATGGTTAAAGTGGGGAATTTTTGTTACACTAATTTATCTAGATAAAAATAGGTCTGGTCCCATTTTTGGAGAGGAGGTGTTTTACTCTATTTCATTTTTGCTTTATCTCCAAAATTTTTATTTTGATAAAATTTAAAGGCTTTCAAGATCTTCCCACATGAGGTTTGGAATTCCTTACAGACATCATAGATATATAAATGAACACAAGTAAAAAACTTAAGAAAAATAAGCTATTAATGAATTCTATGAATTATATCAGATTTTCTTGAAATTGCTCTCTCCTCACATGTTTTTCACCCTGACTGAGTTCAAGGGAATTAGTGATAACGTACTTCAGTATAATAGCTAGAACTATGCTTGATGTACATATCCACTGCACTAGGAAAACTCAAAATAGAACCTTGCAAACACCTACCAGGGGTTTCTCTGTGATCATGGGCTGCTTCAAAATGAGAACGGTAATTGCCCGGACTGAAGTGTCTAGAAAGAATGTAGTAAAAGGAAATGCTGCAGTTATTCACCTTTCAAGGGTAGCCAGAGAGAGTGTTAGTCTGAGACATCAAAGGGCTTACTGTACCTCTGAGGAAGCATGAAAAGCGCAAGCCAAACAATTCAACTACAACACAGTAATTACAAAATTACAATACAGGACACTGTGTGCCTTATTGGATATCAGTACAAAAAAAAAAAAAAAAGAAAGAAAATAAGAGAGTGAATGCTATAGAAAGAGCTAATGAGGAAACTGGAAATAAATCTAGGCCTGAATAATGGTTATTTAAATTTTCCTTGGGGAAGTGACTCACCAACTTCCCATCTGTAGACTGAGTTCTACCATGTGTAATTGGGTTGTTATCAAAATAAATGTAGTTAACGGATGTTCGCAAAGTCTAAGACAATTAACTGGATTATGATGAAGCAAGCATATACTTGAAAATTGTGGTAAATTTGCAGGCTTTGATAGCTAGAAAACTATAGTGCCTTCAATAGAATGAAGAAAACAAGAGGGACAATCTATTTTGAGTGAAAGATGATGATCTTAAGCTTGGCCATGTTATGTTTGAAGACTAAATGGAACATAGATATGAAAATATCAGAATTCCGGGGTGAAGACAGAACTTTTAAAATAAAAACTCGAGTTTTTTTTTTTTCAAAAAAATAAAAGCAGTTGCTCTTTAAATTGGATTTTGTTGCTTTAAATGACACCTAGGAATTCATGTAACAAGGAGCACCTTTTTAGCAAATTATCTTCAAATTCATATTTCTAATCATGGATGTAATAATTGATCCATTAATCCATTCAATCAATATTAATTAAGAGCCTAATAAATGCTAAAGAATAGATGCTGAGGATAGATGAGTGAGCAATATCTACTTCACAGCAAAGTTAAATATACGTCAGTCAAGTAAGGTCTTAAAGATTGATTTTAAAACATCAGTATGCATGTGCATCGCAAAGCTGTCATCACATAACTTTCTTTTTTCTCTCTCTCTCCTGTTCCTCAACAGATTAGTTTACTGTTATTATTAACTTCATGGCAAGCACCATTTTCTGCCAAGTGGAAGCATTTTTACAAGGCTTCAGTTCTGAGCTGTCCCTACTGATTCCTTGGTTCGGTTTAATTTTATGTACCAAAGATGTGCTGAGTGAAATCGAAGTGCTTATTGCTGGGGCACAGCTGAGAGGATGAGTATACGAAGGTACATCACATGATACCCCTGCCCCAGAGTGATCTTACAGTCTAGAGAATGAAGCAGAAATTTATACAGGTACGAAATTATGAGATGTGGAGATTGTTAGATATATCACACCTGTCAAACTCAATGTTTTAATCAGAATTGTGAAATTACATGAAGAGTGTAACCAGTGTCCCGGGATCTGGGTTAGTATCAGAATATCCTGAGTCAGGAGTGTAGTTAGTAGCCTAAATGAGAAGAGGTATCTAATCACATTCCAGTAGTATAATCTGTGGTAGATTCTTCATTCCCAAAAGTCAAGATGGTAGCATTCCACTTATTTAAAACTGTATTTATAATCACACATTTCTCCTTATTTCAAACTTAATCCCTTAAAAAAAATCAACATCAATTACAATGATATTTTTAAAATTTAAATGACAATAGATATACTTACATCAGACTTGAAAACCTAGCAACAGTTCTTTAAGTGTTTTTTTTTTTTAAAAAAGAAAGCCTATAAAAGAGAATACACATTCATTTCAAATACACTTGGAGGAGTTATAAAAAAAAATGGTCATGGACTAAGCCACAGAGACATTTTTGCTAAATTCTGAAATAGGAATTTAATTTTCATAACCATGGTAAAATTATTCTAGGACCTTGTTTTGAATTTTGCAGCAAAGACGTATCATGACAGGCAACTTCAACTCAGATCATTGTAGAAAAGCTAAGAATTGGGTATAAAAAGTCAAGGAAAGTGTACACATAAGACGGCACTGTAGTGCAAGAATCACTGTGGGCAAAGAGACAGGAAGGCAAACATAAGTGATTGAGTTTGGGAAATAGCATATAATTACACTTGGCCAGAATTTAGTGGTTAAAAAAGATACGCTAGGAAAGGATAACAGACGCAATCTTTTGTCTTGGTATGAGGCATGACTCTTTGTTTGGCAAATCATGTACTTCTTATGCAACTTTAGAATTCTAAGGCGTGCAGCTGATGAGAGCCTGTTTACACATAGCTAGATAGAAGAAATACAGTAATATGTTCAGATTTTTATTTCTCTTCCCAGTTAGCAGTGTAAGTGGCAAAAAGAAACTGCTTTAGCAGAAAATGCTTCATCTGCTCTAGCAGAAATATCTTAAGGGGAATTTTGATGGACTCAACTTGATTCATATGTCCATCTCTAAATCATCTGTACCCAGCTAAGGCATTTTTATTTGGTTTGACCTAAACCGTGTAACCACCACTACATAATCCTAAAGTTGTTTAAATGGCTTGTCTTTGTTTTCCATTGCTAAATAACAAATTACCACAAACTTAGAAGCTTAAAACAACACATGGTTATTTTGTCTCAGTTTCCAGGGTCAGGAGTACAGGCACCGTTTAGCAGGGTCCTCTTCTCAGCTAAGTCACAACAATTTGGAAGCTAGACCAAACCTGAAATCTAGGATTCAGTCAGGCTACATTGTCATGTGTGTTGAGAATTTAGCTAAACTACTCCATAATATTGCTTCCTCAGCATCCATTTTTGTGGTCAACAGGCCTGCAGGGGCCTTGAACTGACATGAGCCCCTCCCTGGAGCAAATATCTTAGCTAACAGCCCCCAGAGTTACAAGCAATTACAAATTCCTGATAGAATCCCTTGACGTCTTTGTGGTGAGAACTCCTACCCCACCTCCCAGCCTTCCTCTTGTGTACTCCTTTGATGAAACCCTTACTCTTTTTGGTAAGCCTTAGCCTGGAGACCCCAAAGCACTCCACCCTGGGGACTCTAAAAACGGCATGTGCCCAGGTCCTGAAGTGCTCTCTCTGCCTGCACCCTGCCTTGATCTCCCTTCATGGCCCCTGGAGGTGTGCTGTGTACCTTCTCCAGGGCCTATATATAATAACCAACTTCTCTATCTCACTTTGCCTTGTGGCCTTTTGTTGACCCATGGCTTCTCATCCGACAGCCCAGGACTCTACCTAAAAAATGCTAAATTTAATATTTTAAATGAAGTTTCTATTTAGCCAGGTCTCAATAATTCTGCACTTACACAATTGATTTTTCTCACCAAATATAAGATCTGATATTCATGTTTGCCAAGTTCATTTTTGTTAGTGTAGGCCAATTTTCTTCAGAAGTGTACTTTATACATGCAGGATTAACTAATCTTATCATTTTTGATTTGTCCATAAATATGAAAAGTATGCTTTCTAGATCCTGATTCCAATTCTTGACTAAATGTTGAAGAGTACAGGTTGGAGGGAAGAATCTTTAGTACGCATTTTACCATGAGCTGACATCATTTTATTAACACTTTGGGAGTATATTTTCATGTAAGATTATAATCATTTAATCATTTTAAATATCTAAATTTTATATGAGACTTTATTGCAAGCATCACTAAAGTCAAAGTAAAGTATATGTATGAGTTCTTTCTAAAGGTCTTCTTCTAGATAACTACATTAAATTTCTCTTTCATCCTTTCTTTGCTCAAATGTTCTCTTTTCAGTAAGGATTTCCAAGTTTACACTATTTAAATTATAACTCCCTTCACCCCAGGCATTCCTTACTACCTTCTACTTCATTTTTCTTCATATTTAAATATTACATATTTAGTTATTTGTCAATTATCCCCTCCCCTGCGTAGAATGCAAACTCCATGAGGGCAAAGATTTCGATTTTTGTTTGTATTTGTTTTATATTTGTGCTCACAGAAGCTGAGAAAGTTCTTGGAATAATGGACATCAGTGAATGTAAGTGAATGTTTGTATAACTCTTTATTTTATTATTCATAATAATGTAAAAAAATAAATTATGTCATATTACCATAATGTGTTTTAGATAAAATCCTGGTTATGTTTACTGATTACAGTTATTTTCCAAGATGGTAGTTCTTTAATCATTCCTTCTAGAACTTTCCTCAAAGCTTAGGATCATTTAAACTTTTTGCAGTTTCTATCCTCAGCCTTTCTCTCATTGTTTTTTCTAGATATTTTCTTTGGTTCTGCAACAGGTTTTCAATTCCTTTAGAGAATCACATAAATCCAAATCAAAGTATGTTTTCACGTACAACACATTATACGTAATATAAATCTCAAAATAGAAGTTTATCGTATTTCTCAAACTATATTTTTCAAAAGTATCCAATGCCATGTTACCTTGTCTAATAAGTTTTCAAGCTTCTAATGTTATTTTAGGCATAGAATCTGAATATCTTACCTAAATATTAAACTTCTGCTAAAAAGACACTAATAGGCAAAGAAATTTCAGTATGTTACCCTTCCATAACCATGAATAATTTTAAGATTCAGCTGGTGAAATTCTTCACAGCAAAGACCTGTTAAGAGATTTAAAATGCTAGAACAGAGCCTGCATTTACTAGCAAATGCATACTAAGAACTTCGCAGTATCACACTTTAAAAATTAAAGTTCAAGAACCATCACTAATGAAAGTAAAAAATTATCAGTGGGTAAGTCATTTTAGTTGAGTGCCAAGAATTAATTTAAAACATTTTCACATTTGACCCAAAGACCCTTATATTTTGTTCCTATATCTGTATACTGCAAGTTCCCTTGTGAAGTTTAATAAATTGTCTTGTTTTAATATCAAGTGCATTTTTTCAAAGTCAAAGAATAGTGCTTGTCTCATGGGTTTTCTTGTACATGACAAATAAGAATTCCATAATTTCCTAATCATGAATTAATTCTGCTTTTAAAGAGGTATTAAGATGGCCCTTGCTTACTTCCAGATTAATATATAACAAAGCTATTCCCTAAGGATACATACCCTTATCAATTGGCTGTACAATAATGTGCTCTCTCTTACCCCCTGGAGTAGCATTATATCCCAGTGTACAGCTTCTCTTCATCCATTTAGAAAGCAGTCATCAGGAGAAGAATATATTCATGAAATGTATGGCTCTTGGCTTGGACTAGACCTTGAGATGACTCTGTTGAATGCACCTGATTGACAGAACACTTTGCTACTTTCATTACTGCTCTAAAAAATGAATCATCCTCGATGGAACAATTCAAAGTAGACATCTTACTATTTCATCCTTCCTAATTTGAATATCTAGCTGGTGATAAATTTTCAGTTACTCTTGATCTTCAAGTCTTGGACCACTCCTCTTTTACTTCCCTATTCATTTGTTGAAAATATCTATCACAAATTTTTCCCAAAGTGCTTTTTGTAAAATAGTAACTTGGGTTGAAATTGCTTAAAATAAAGCCAGTAATTTCTGAAAATTTCAAAACTTATAAAGGAACAAATATTTAATTTGAGTATGTGCATTCTGAATAGTCACAAAAGGATATGGTACAGGGTAATAATCCTAAATTATCCGAACTACATTTTCTTACTTTCTGAAAAAATTCATTATGTTGCTGGTGGAACAGTTTTGGAAGTGGAGAGATAATAACATCAACATTCATGATTTCTGTATTTTATTTTAAGTTCAGATGTAATTCCTAAACAGATGAAGACTAAATTTAGGCTATAGCATGCCACTAACAACTGCATTTCAGGTTAACCACCGCTCATTGACAAATTTCATCTTTGAATGTCTGGAAGACTGACCCAAGAGTTCAGTTAAAATAGTCCACGGCCCCTAACTCTCCTAAATCACTAGACTGGTAGTCCCACTAAATCTTCCTAATCTTCCTTAGGTCAGTTTTTCTCCCTGAAATAATAAAAGGAATATCAAATTCAATGGTTTGCAGTTTGCAAGTGTTTTCATATGCATTATTCCATTTTTATTTGATTTCGCAAAATAACCTATGTGATTTAAAAAGAGTTGTGTAAGTCGCATTTTAGAGAATAATTAAAACTTAGAGAGAAATGAAATGCCTAATTTTTCATTCTTGCATATGAAAAAGCAAGACTTTAGGTTTTCTCATTTCAAGTTTAGTATCCTTTTATAAAATATTCCAACTTTAAAACTTCCACTCATAATTTCAGTCATCTAATGTCAAAAACAATGATATTCTCATCACCATCCATCCAAATCTGGCCTCTTGCCTTTACAAATAGGATTGTGAAAAAAATTAATGCCTTTATTTCAGTTCAACATTTATTCAGGACCTATTATGTACCAGACAATGTTCTAGGCACCAGGGATTCAGATACAGGTATTCTGTGGCATAATCTCTGAAGAAGCCCCCACATTATTAGAAAACTTGTATATATAAGTATACAAAAATTGAATGCATACATACTATGTACAGAGAACATCGAAGGTAAAAAGGTTAAATAGAGAGCAAATGACACTTTGAGGAGAACAGTGGTGGTGGTCAGGAAGGGATTTGGGGAGAATCTATAATATGATGATATTTTTAAGAAAAATAGGAGTTTACCAGTTATTTAAAAGTAGAATGAACTTCAACAAGCTAAAAAAAGAGAAAAAGAGTAACGTATGGAATGTAAAAAGAGAGTAAGGTATAAAACATCATGAGATTCTCAGAAAATTGGTATATTTTTATAATGCTTTAGTGGAAAGTGAATGGGAATGAAAAATAGAAAGATACAATACTGAACAGATAAGCAGTTTGGTATATAGAAAATGGTCTCAAGTTTGAAGCCCAAAATTCCTGCATTCAAATTCTAACTCTCCCATATATTAAACATGCTACCTTGGGAAAGTTACCCAATTTCTCTGAAACCCTGAAACCCAATTTCTTCCCTATAAAACTGGGATAACAATGCTTACATATTATGCATTATGTGTGTAATAAGCCTACTATAGGATATGATAAAAAGTAACTGCTACATAAATGAGTTATTGATAGGAAAGAGTTTAAGTAGGAAAAAAGTCAAATCTTAAACTTGTAATTTTGCTGTACACTAAAGATTCTATCATAAATCACCCTCAAATGATTTTAAAATATGAAGTAAAAATTGTAGGGTACTATATTCTGAACCATCTAAACTCCATTTTGTTTTCTCTGAAAATATTAAAATGACTGCTTTTTAGCACTTTATCAAAGATCAATTTTCCAAATGAGTTATATTTATTTTCTATCATTTTTCTAGTTTGGTACCTCATTTCCATCACATAACTTCAGCCAACTTAGATCAGTGTTTTTCCACTTCATTTAATGTATACACTATATCATAAATAATTGTGATGGTGTCATACTCTAAAATATAATTCAAATATTAAATTTCATAACTAAATTATAGAAGTTTTTAGTAACAAAGCCATTTTTCAATGTTTAGTACTCACTTCAGAAGAAAATAAAGGCCTGATAGCCAAACCCCATTGTATTCAGTGTCTCAAAATGCACTGAAAGTCAAAATTTATAAACTTTAATTTTATGAAATTACACATCACAGTGAATATGAACCTCAGACTTGCTTCATAATTGAAATAAAAATTTATATAAACATTTTATTAAAATAGTTTTTCAGCTTAATTTTAGGATAACAGGTGTAATTCTTGATCATTTGTTTGGCATGCCAGCTATGCGCAGTATATGAACAATGATTTCATTCATTTTAGAGAAACCCTTAGCCATTTAATCCTAATTCTTGGCGAGATCATCAGTTTGACTCTTTCCTTTTGCTTTCCTAATGCTAAGTGGATACAACAAATAGTAAAGTTAAAAAAAATTAGTAAACATCAAACCAGGACTGAGTTAAATATTAAAAATATATGTATTTAAAGTTTATATTTAAGTATTGCTGAATTTAATTTCATGAAAATAGTCACTTTCAAATACCAGGGCTGGTTCTGAAATAGTTTTCTCTTAAAAGTTAAGTCTGAAATTGACCATAATCCTGAGGAAGTAATTTTAAATGTTGATACATTGTTTTTCCTTAAAAAAGTCCCCCTGAGTTTACCTATATGTCTGAATTCCAGGTTTTCTCCACCATCAGTTTTGGGGGCCCCTTTATTCTTTGAAGGTGGTCATGTCAATATCCTAAGTGAATTCCAAAGATTTTTCTATCCTACTCTATCAAATTTTATGTCCATATCTGGATAATTTGATAATAGGAATTTATAAATGGTTATTTTTCTTCTTCAAGAATAACTATACATTTCCTTTTTGAAAATCTTTCATCCAAGATTTTTTTTTTAAATAAGAATTCCTTGGCACCCTATCTCATGGATTTTCTCTAAATACCCCTCTTTTTTTCTAATCTGAATCAATCACAATTTGAATCATCCATAACTGTATGTAATGTCACGGTTCTGTTTTAGAGTCTCCAGAAACTTCTGAATTATTTTCTCATTTAGAATCTGAGGCCATTCGACTATATCTTAATTCTAAGCCTGTTGAAATATGTATTTCACAAATATAGACTCAGTAAGGTAACTCATCCTCACATTTAAACTTATTTTTTCTTCTGAATACATGATTCACTTATTTGCTTAGTCATTCTCTAGGGAACATGAATTGAAGGCTGACTGTAGGCCACAAACTGAACTGTTATAGGTCTCAGTCACTACCATTCAGGAAAAAATGGCCAATATAATATAACAAAAGCCATGACAGAGAGAAACCATTTGGTAGGGTAGCTCAAAAGGGAACCAAACATGCTGTAGGTCAGGAAAGACTTCTTGGAAGAAGTGACGTGTAACCTGATCCTAAAAGAGCATGCCAGTTAGGGGAGTTTGGAGTACGAGGGTGCTAGATTAGCAAGCCAGGAGGGACCTGACTGTGAAAGCCTTGGAGTTACTATTGCCTCATTTTGGGAAGTTTCATTATGTTTACCCATCAAGCTCTCGGTTTGATTATGAGTTCTGGGACAAGGGCTTTGGAGGCATTCTCTTTGTTTATTTTCCAATAACATCTTTTCCATATTGACTTTGTACATAGTATTGGCCATTACAACAAGCATGTTAGATTCTCAGTTCAGTCATCTGGCAAGATGCCCTCAGGATGAGAAAGTATTTCCCAGAATGTCCAAAAAAAAAAAAAAAAAAAAAAAAACCTCAAAAACTTGCTTGCCTTTTCTCTTCTGCTACAAGATCAAAGTTGATCTATTCACCTTTGACTCTTATCATACATTTTCTCCCAGATCAAATTGGACAACATGACAGAATTACTATTGTACATGCCAGTTAGGATGTATTTTAAACAAACCACCAAAATCTATTTGAGTTAGTTTTTTAGAGGTCTTTCAAAGTTTATTGAATAGAAAAACATTAGAGGAAGAAAGCAAGGATGATATGATTCTTATTCAGTCCCTTCACATCTTTTAGTCAACCACCGCAAAAGCTAAGTAAATCACTTGAATAAAACTGTGATTTTCAGCTTGCCTATCAGTAAAAAGGTGATAATGATACAACCTGTATAAATGTGATAGTTTAAGAAGCTGCTATAAAGATTATTGTAAAGTAAATTTAGAGGCAATAGAATTGTACAAAAAAGAAAAAAAAAGATAATTCAGACATTTGTTTTTAGTGCCAAAAAAGCAGTTCTGATTGCTTTATCTGAACAGTCTCTGATTCTGAAGATGGATTTAATTGATAGATTTTATACTTACTAAATACTGACTGTGAAAATCAGTATGATTCCTCTTTATTTATGCTTAGGATTAGACTATGCAAAAAGTAGACCATTTTATCCATTGTCAACAAAATAGTGGTAATTTATAGTCAAAATATTGACTGTATCTCAGTTTATTGAAAGTTGAAGGCACAAAAAATATAAGAAGTTATTATCAGATTGATTAAATTGAAGTTTGGCATCAAAACTATTTTTAAAATTCAAGTTTCTAAGAAAACATCTTTAATTTTAAAAGCACTCTTTTATATGAGCCAGATTATTTCTGTATATCACAATTTTTAGATACTACACACTGAGTAACTTCTTCATTTAATTTTCTTAAAAGAATAAAAACTCAAGAAAGAGTGGTTGTTAAATTTAGCGTAATTAATGAATAGACATTATGCTAATTAAAGGTAGTAAGGATGCTAATTTCATTTAGCTGATGTTGTAGTGAAAGTCTATCCATCCTTTTTAATGGAGTCACCTATAGGCACCTGGTATTTAATGTACCAAAATAGCTGCAGCATTAGTTGATGTTAGTTTCAATAATTCATCTCTGTACTAATACTTGGCCAAGTGGAAAACTGAAATAGCACACTAAATAGTATATAAGTAATATTAAATACCTACAGCTTTTAAATCTTTAGCCAGATGCCTGCTAGATATATCGCTAAGGAAAGGTTTGACATTATACTTCTTTATTAGTTTGTATGAAGAATAGAAAAACCAAGCTTATAACTGTAAAAAATACATATATTTGATTTTAAGTTATACAACAATGAATATTAACAGAGTGGAGTATATGCAAGTGATATTCAGAGAAACAATAATAAATAGTTCAATTCATTCACACAATTAGTATTTGAATCTCTACAAAGTATCAAGTGTCAAGCTGGGTATTCACACGATAGACATAACCTCTGCCCTTACATTGTACTGTCTATTTGAAGTGCAAAAATAAAGCAGGACAAATAAACACATGCAAATATAGAAGAAATGAAAACGGTACTGAGTGGAGAATAATAGGACCTATGAAGTATATAACTAATTGATGGTACGTAAATATTTTAAGGAATTGTAGATTAAGGCAACAACAACCCTGAACTTTTAAAAATCAAGTAAATAATGTTGCTTAACATGGCCAGATCTTAATTTGTTTGAAATTCATGTTCACTAATAGTCTCGTTTATCCTGCTTTAATATTTGCGTTAATGGCAAGGTATCTGGTCAGCTGCTGCCTCTTTTCGTCTGTTTATAATTTACAAGTGTAAGACTCATATTACCTATGATCTAATCCAAACCATGAACAACTGAGCATCAAGAATTATGTTTATTCTATTCCATTGTGAAATCGTCCTTCGATCACATTTTGTTGACTAGTTTCAGTGCAGATATTTTAAGCCATCCAAGCATGTGGTCTTAAGGAGATTTATTCTTCATTACTTCTATCATTTACTCTTTTACTGAATACTGTTTATGCCTTCTAAGTGATAATTCTAGAGTGACTCATTCTCCATGCTCCCTCTGTTACTAAATATTCTACATTAATAACTGCATGAAATGGTTATTTTAACTCCCAAACTCCTCTGGCCTTACAGACAGACCTCATTTCTGTAACGGCAGAATACATGACATGGCAGGAATATCCCTTCGATTATAGTAATAGTGACAATGACAACATGAACAACAAATGTGTAACTAGTTCACCCTTTACCAACTTATTACAAGTTTATTAACTTATCTGACACACAAAAAAGTAAATCAAACTTAATCCATTACAACAAGGATCATCAGCATTTTTTAGACACCATCGTGGTAATATTAACAGTAAGAACAACAACAATAGTAACAGTAATAACTTCAAAGATACGATAAAGACTTAACGATAAGTCTTAAGACTCTAGCACCTTTTCCAACCTGTGATACTGTCTCAAAATTACATAAAAATTGGTTTATTAAGTATGTATGATGAGTCGTATGAAGACTATATATGTATACTATGCTTAAATCATTTATGAAATATCATGTAGACAAGTAATTCAGCATGAATAAAAATCCATATTTAGTACACTTTGGTTTAATCTTAAATAAATTAATAAATTACTGAAGAAAAATGGTGAAAAGCAAATTTATGAATTTAGCAAAAAGCTTGTTATAAATATAAATCATAATATATCCATATAAAATAAATTTTATGTTAAAGAGAATATCATCAGATAGAAATTATTACATTTTCTATAAATGTCATGAGGGAGAGTACATAAATTATGAAATTAAGACTTGGCAACAATTCTTTAACATGTATATGTCTATGTGTAATTTGTTTCCTAATTTTAGGAGAGTTTTTTTAAGAAAAGCAAAGGCAACATGAGGGATCAATTTAAGTTACCTACATTTCAAAAGCTAAAATCTAAACAAAACAAAAAAGCAGCTGACCCATCCCATTGGTAGTTATGGATTAAATTTGTTCCAAGATTTCTAAGAAAGTATTACAGTGAAATTACATGGCATCAGATACCTGAGTAGTGAATGTTTCAGAAAGAGATTCGAGGTCACATTCTTTCAAACTGATATAAAGATCATCAAAAATAAATGACAAAAAATGGTAATATGAGAAAAATATGTTTGCATTTATTATAACTAAAATATTAGTTTTCACTTTCATTTTTTAGAACAAGTGCTAAAATGGTTAGGAACTTAAAAAGAATCCTAGGATATATCTTTTTAAAAATATTCATGGAATTATCACTGAATAAATATATATGGGTAAAACTGCTTCGCTAAAATGTAATGGATCAAAAAAAAAAAAAGAAATTTCACACTCATCTTATTTTAGAACCACCAAAAAACAATGCTATACAGTGTGCTTCCTTTTTTCTCTTTGCACTTGCTCCTACTGACAACCTGAAATACTACAAGGAGAAAAAACAGACTCCTAGTTCTCAGGGCCACTCTGACAACAGAAAATATAACTTAAAAAAAAAATCCTAGAAATGTAAACCTTCAACATAAACTATAGTTTCTGTAAGTACTTAGTATTATTTAGCAGAGAAAATATTGAAGATTAATCAATAGGTCTCAAATTATGTTTCTTCAATTAAAGATATGAAATTATGTTCTTTCAGTAAGAAACTGGTAAATAGTCAGTTGACACCATCCAAATGATTCAGAACTTAAGCATGTTATGCATTTGGAGTCCTCAAAATTAGATATGGAACATAGTCATACATTCTACAAATTGCTGAAATATTCTTCTCCATTAATGTAGTCCTTTATGGTACACTAATTTTTTTGTTTTAATTTTTTGAGATTTTTGTGCAACTATAGTCAAAATCATATTTTACCACTACTTTTTTATATCAAAGTTTGAATCACAGGTCATTTTTATAACTCAGGTAATTACATAGTACATATAGTAGGTGCTGGATATATTCTACTGAGTTCATGGATATAAAATTTGAAATGACATGGAAACTAGTTTTGTATTGTTTGCATTACATTGTTTTCTGGATGTTATGATACTGGTTTTCAGAAGATATAATAATTTTGTTAGGTTGAAAGGCATCCACCCTCATGAAGACCAGATATTCAGATAGATATTTAGTCTGTTAATTCTAGTCACCAGTGTTTTGAGTATAAAATTTGATGTATCTGCACGAAATATAGAGTTGTACACTTTGCACTTTACCAGAAGAAAAGTGGAAGTAGAAAATGCAAAAAAAAAAAAATCATCTGGTATCAAAAGGGAGTAACCTAACAATTTATCTCAATGATTAGGAGATGACATTTAAGAACAGCTCTGCTACCTAGCACAAAATGTCAAGAAGAGATTTCACGCTTAGAGACGACCCACATAGAAAGAATATATGACAATCTCTTTAATTGCGTTGTGGTACTTTTCCTTGGTGCAGTTTTTAGGTTGGCAAATTGGTATTATTATTTTCCAGTTATTTAAAACAGATAAAAAAGCTGTGTTCTTTGTACCTTGTCATATCATGAACCAAAGTATCATGCATCAGCTGGACATAAAAGATTCCTTTATCTTCATTGTTTTGAGTATTTAAGTAAATTTTCATGACTATTAATCAACTTTATGTGATATACACACCATTAACTCTGCAAATATTTAGAAAGCTATGTCAGTTTCAGAGCAAAGTTTTCTTTTTAGGCATAAGATATGTTTAGAGACAAGATTAAGGTAATGAATCTCCTCTTCTCAACCTGTTTAAATTATGACAGTGTAAAACAATTATTTCTGAGCCAATAGGACTATATACCTACATTATGAGTTATTCTAAACTCTTCCTATAAAAAAAAGACTGTCCACAGATTATAGAAAATAATCTATATCTATGGCAGGGTCCTAAATTCCATAATTAAGTTATATTCAAATTATTCAATGTAAAATTCTGCAAATATTCTGTCATTCAGGTCTACACTGGAGGTAATAAAGATCACTGATTAAGCTATAAATGTAACTCTATCTTCTCAACTATTTAATGCCACCAGAAAAGAGGGAAATTATTGATTGAAATCAGCATGGGAGTTAAACATGGAAGTGAAACTGTCCAAAGTGATTAAGCTAGAAAAGAGGCGAGAGAAGATAAAGATACCTTTCTAAGGACCAAAAATATGAAGTCAGACAGAAAGAGTAATTCCAAGCATATCAATAATCCAAATAAATCAGAATGAGTTTGACTCTCAAAGGAATATAAAAATTGCTTAAAGTGGCATTCTTATAAGAGACACATCTAAAATAAAAGGAAGGCATGAAAACTATGAACCATGCACATGTTGTCTAACATAAATCACTATGGCAAAATTATCATACAAATAAAATTCTGTGCCAGTATTGTTACATTAGGATGTGGCAGTCGTGAGAGTATGCCTTGCTGACATTCTATTGTAGGGAGTATAAAAGGCCATTCCAGCTTTGAAATTCACCACCCCATTTGCACAGAAACTATGCCATATTGAAATATACCAGAGAGATCAAGGCAGACCAGTTCTTGGGAAAGACAGGATCCCTTTGTCTTTTGCCTATTGTTCAAGGACTCACTGATGGCCTTGCAAAATAGTCTTTACACTGCTGGGCAATCCAGGATGTTTCACCAACATTAACCCTTTTTCCTTTACTATATGACCTCTCACCCACACTTTTACAGCTCCCTATTTCCTATAGCAAAGACATTTTCCCTAATATAATTCTCAAACATTTAATTCTGTCTTGGTGTTTGCTTCTTAGAAGACCTAGACAAAAGGAGAATATAGAACAGAGGAATAACTTAGATTTGCACAAGTACAATCCACTAAGAATATAAAAAAGCTATGAAATTGTATATACCTAAGCAAACAGCCTTAATTGATATTAAAGCAAAAGCTAATAGCAATACAAGGAGAAATATAAAAACAATTAACCATAGTTGGACAATTTCAACCATTTTATTAAAAACATACCAACAAATCCAAAGATGATTTGAACACAAAAAATTTCCATAGACATCCATCCATCCATCAATTAAGAGAATACTTTATACCCACAAAAGAAAAAATTGATATAAATCTTTAAGCCAACCATATATAAGTCTGCACAAAAAATATCCCATTCTCTTTAACATTCCTCAACACAATAAATAAAAATTGACAAACCGTGATAGTTCAAAAATAAATCTACATAAAAGTAAGATATTGATAACAAAAATTATATGTAATATATGACACACACCAAGTTTGTGGAGACTAAACAACGTGCTACAAGAAGACCAATGGGTCAATGAAGAACTCAAAGAAGAAATCAGAAAATACCTCAAGATAAGTGAAAATGGAAACACAAGTTTCCAAAAATCTATGGGAAGCAGCAAAAGCAGTTCTGAGAGTCAAGTTTATACAGTCACCAGCTTACCTCAAGAGACAAGAAAAATCTTGAATAACCCAACCTTGCATCTAAAAGAATTAGAAGAACAGTCTACAGTCAGCAGAAGGAAAGAAATAACAAAGATCAGAGAGGAAATAAATAAAATATAGCCCCTCTAAAACAATGAAAAGAACAATGAAGCCAAGACCTGTTTTTTTAAAGGTAAACAAATCATATAAACCTACAGCCAGATTCATAAAGAAAAGAGATGACTCAAATAAACAAAGTAATAAATAAAAGAGGAGAAATAACCAGTATCACAGAGATATAAAAAATCACAGATTACTATGAATAGTTGTATACAAACAAATTGGATAGCCTAGAAGAAATGAAAAAATTTCTAGAAACATACAATCTTTCAAGACTGAATCAGGAAGAAATAGATAATCTGAACAAATCAATTACTAGTAGTGAAATTGAATTCATAATAGAAATTTCGCAGGAAACAGAAGTTCAGGACAAGACTGCAACAGAGGGGAATTCCACCAAACATCGCAAAGAGCTAATACCTATCCTTCTCAAACTACCCCAAAAAATTGAAGAGGATGGAACACACCCAAAATTCATGTACAAGGTTGTGATTACCCTCATACCGAAACCAGGAGACACTACAAAAACATAAAATTATAGATCAGTATTGCTGATGAATATAGCTGCAAAGATACTCAACAAAATATTAGCAAGACAAATTAATAATTATCTGAACAATTTATAAACTATGATCAAATGAGTTTCATTCCAGTGATGCAAAGATGTTTTCATATTCACACTCAACGTGATACAACACATTAACACAAGGAAGGATAAAAATCACAAGATTATTCCAGATGCAGAAAAAGCATTTGACAAAATTCAGTATCCATTCATGATAAAAACTATCAAATGGGGATAAAGGGAACATATCTTAACATAATAAAAGCCATTTATCATAAACCCACAGCTAACAGCATACTCAGTGGTGAAAAGCTGAAAGCTTTTCCTCTAAAATCAGGAACAAGACTAAGACTCCACTCTCACCACTTCTATCTAACATAATATTGGAAGTCCAAGCCACAGCAATCAGACAAGAAAAAAAAAAAAAAAAAAGGCATCCAAATTGGAAGGGAAGCAGTAAAACTGTCACATAGGTTAATAAAACAGAATAGAAAGCCGAGAGGTAAACCCAATTTTAATTGGTCAATTAATCTACAACAAAGGAGGCAAGAATACATAATGGAGAAAAGAATCTGTTCAATAAGTGGTTCTGGGAAAACTAGAAAGATACGTGTAAATTAATGAGAGCATCTGTTCCCACCATATATAAACTCAAAGTGGATTATAGACAAGTGTAAGACCTGAAAGCATGCAACTAGAAGAGAATATAGCAAAACACTCTTTGACATAAATTGTAGCAATAATTTTTGGATCTGTCTATAAAGGCAAATGAAATAAAAGCAAAAATAAATGGGACCTAATTAAACTTAAAAGCTTCCACTCAGTAAAGGAAATGATTGATAAAAATAAAAGACCATCTATGGAATGAGAGAAAATATTTGCAAATGACATGACCAGTAAGGGTTTAATATCCAAAATACATGAACAGCTTATACAATTTAGTATCAAAAAACAAAACAACCTGATTAAAAAATGGGCAGAAGGCCTGAATTGACATTTTTCTAAAGAAGACATACAGATGACCAACAGGCACATGAAAAGATGTTCAACATCATTAATCAGAGAAATGCAAATCAAAACCACAGTGAAGTATCATCTCACACCTTTCAAATTAGCTATCATCAAAAAGTTCTTAAATAACAAATATTGGCAAGGTTGTGGAGAAAAGAGAACCCTAGTACACTGTTGGTAGGAATGTAAATTTGTTTAGCTACAATGGAAAACAGAGTGGTGATTCCTCAAAAATCTAAAAACAGAATTACTATATGATCTACCAACTCCATTCCTGGGTATGTATGTAAAGAAATTAAAAACAGTAAATCAAAATGGACATCAATTTTCATAGCAGCATTATTTATAGTAGCCAAGATATGGAAGCAACCTACATGGCTTTCAACAGATGAATAGATAAAGAAGATACGGTATATAGATACATAATAGAATAATCCTTAGCCATAAAGACTTTCTATCATTTGCAATAATGTGAACGGTCCTACAGAATATTATGCTTAGGGAAATAAGTCAGACAGAGAAAGGCAAATACTCTGTTATCACTTATATCTGGAATCTAAAAAAGAAAACAAATTAATGTACATAACAAAACTAGCAGTCACAGATATAGAAAACAAACTAGTAGGTTACCAGTACAGACAAGAAAGGGAAGAGGGGCAAAATAATGGTATGGAAATAAGAGATTAAAAACTACTATGTATAGAATAAGTTAGCAACAAGGATATATTGCATAGCATAGAGAAATATGGCCATTATTTTATTATAATAATAATAATAATAATAATAATAATAATAATAATAATAATAATAATAATAATAGTTCTTATCAATCCCTGACCACAATAAATAACAATTAACAAATCTTGATAGCTCAAAAACAAACATACAAAAAATCAGGGATTTCCATTTAAAATAAACTCTTAACTTATGATACAAAAGAGAAACATAAATTAATAAGAAATCAATAACAAAATCATATATAATGTTAAGTAAACACATACACTAATTTTTATTATTTTCTTATAAATATTAATGAATTTAATATTTAATATAAAGCAGAATTAATGCTCAAACCTTAAAAATTTAGCAGCTAGAAATTTAAATATTTTTAAAATTTTGCTCATACATTAGTATTATGGGACCAAATTTTATAAATATTTCTAAATTTAATTATGTATTCTCATGTTGATTAACATTCATTCTGATTCAAGTTTTGGGCTATTATGAATAACGCGACATGAACATGCATCTTTGTCTTTTGGTGCCAATAAGGCACGTCTTTGCTTTGCGTGTAAAATGAAGTGTGAAATTTCTGCGACCTAGCACTATCATATATTTAGTTCCCATAAATCCCAACTAAGAGTTTTCCAAAGTGCTTCTACTTATTCACAATCCCACAAAAAATGTATGAATGTCCTGATTGCTTCATAATCTCTTTCATCTTGTTACTGTCTTAAATTTTAGACGTTTTGCTGCTGGTCCTAAGACTGCAGTTTAAGAAAGATTCACTTCTTTAAGCCGTGGTCAGAGTATCCTCAGACTGACATCTTCAGCATCATCTAGGAGCTTGTTATATATAATAATTTCAGGCCATAGCCCAGACCTCCAATATCAAAAGCTGCATTTAATTAAGTAAGAACTATTATAAATCCTATATGAGAAAAATGATACCTTAAACAGGATATGCATCACTGGAGAATATTTTTCTAAATGGGTACCCATTCAGACAAGGCTCAAATCAATTGTTTCTTCCCTCTCTCTCTACCTTGTTCCATCTGAGTCATCTGAGATGACTAATTCACCACATGGTCTTTGACTGGAAATGTAAAACGAGCCAGGAGAGATTATTAGCCATGTTAAGGAGTTGGGACTTTGTATTTGCAAGAAAGCCAGTGTATAAAAAATTAAATTATTGAACAAATCCTTTAGGGTTTAAAATGTGAAACACTGTTAGATTTGGAGATAAGATCATCTTTGGCACTCTTACAAGGTTATATTTATAACAGCGAGAGACTAAAGAAACCCCAATTCTACCCAAGCATCTCAGTGAGATTCTCTCAGCTGAAATTAAACCGGATGAAAAAATTAGATCTTGATTTATTTAAATCTTTGTTTAACATGTGTGGATTTGTATGTCTTTAACTTACAAAGAGAAGAAGTTTTATTTCTTAAACTCTAATTTCTCCAAGGAATCATAATATTTTTAGAAGACTCAATGATTTCATTATTCTTTAACACTGATAATCTTTAAATATTTGTAGAATTTTTATGCTGGCATTTAGACTCATTGTATAACTCCTGTTTGGGAGTCACTCAAGATAGTAGATCAAATAGAGGGAACATTTTCTGCTTAGGGAATGATCCATGTCACAGCCTACAAAGGTCAAAATAAAAAACTATCTTCCGGTGGTCCCAAAAAAGATACACCAAGGAGCAACAGTTGATATTGGCAGAGTAGAATCATGAATATAGATGCATGACTGCTAGTCTCTTCAGGAATGCAGCCACAAAAGTGGTTGATTGTAACTTAACTGATAAGCCCAAAACAGTAGGCAGTAGTTTCTCAACTTTAAAACTACTTTGTAAGCATTTACAACCTAAAGGTCCCTGAGAATGACTCACAGGGATTGTGACTTAATCCATCAGTGGTGGACCCAGGTACCGGTATCTTTTAAAATACACTTGCTAGGATTCTTAATATGCTGCTATGTTTGATAATCACTGAGTTAATACAAAAAGCACAACAAAACAAAACCTGAAGATTATAAAATGGAATTTCCCTTCTGCCTAATCCTGCTTCTTTCAACTTCTTAAAGGCGCCACTTACTAAAGTATCCGCCAGTATTCCTAAAACTCAGTTTTCTACAGAATCAGGCTAACAACAGATGGTGCCAGGAGGAAGCAGTTTATAAAATGGGCTTTTGGAGATAGATTACTCATTGGCCTATTTATTGGCAATGAGGATCCCATTGTTGTGATACACTGATAACCTCCGACGTGAAATAGCAGTGTAATAGTTAATACTCTCACCAACGGTGACCTGGAATGGCTTACAGTGAAAGGAAGTAGTGATTATGAGAAACACAGTTGCCAGAGCTGTGACTAGAGGGTGATCAATGAACTAGAGAAAGATAGCAAATGCCTGAGGTAATTCATCACCAATTTAAGACCATGCGTTTAAAAGCCGTAGAGCCTCCTCGGCAACAGAAATGGAAACTTTCATCTCCTGTAGCTGGAAGGCAAAAGCTGAGGCTCAAGGTCAGCCCTTAGGTATAAAGGTAATGCAGCGGCAGAGAAGACTGAATCCTCCTATCTAGCAATTCCATTACACCATGATGGAGCCCGAATTAGGAGGGAGTGGGACCTTTAGACCTGGGATGGGGACACCTGTCACAATGCACATGAACACATGAAATCTCCACGTGCTCCTGAACATTCTCAGACTGCAGCATCCCCTAAAACTCCATCTCCTAAATCTCAGCACTCCCGCAGAATCCTCCAGGACACCTCCACATTTAAAGCTCGCATGTACCTTGTTCAAAGAAAATCTACCAGTTGCTGCCTTAAGGGACAACATGTGACCAACCCCCGGAATCTGCACCTCCGCTCCAGTTTTGTCCATGAGAACAACAACCAGTGTTAAGTGACAACATGACTCAGCGGGATGGCACCTGATCTACTAAGGCAGTGAAAGGACTATAACTAAAAGAGTTACATAGCCTTGCCAAGTGTACAAACAGGAGTCAGACTTATGTAAGGGACTGGATGCAGAAAGTCTGATGTCAAGGGTATCATGACACAAAGATAAGGGACACTTTATAAAACTGGGAAACTCTCCTATGAAACTATATTTAATACTCTTTCAAGGATCCAGGAGTCAGTTTGGACCTGGTAGAATGGCAGGAGAAAGCCCAGAAAAGGCAATGTCCCCCACTAAGTGAAAAATAATAACCATAACTACCATAACAGGCAGTGTAAAAAGGAACTGAGAAGCTTAGCAAAGTGGAATGTTGAAATGGCTACCAATTACATAAGGCTGGAAACCACTAGTCAACTATATTTTAAAGGAGGCCTAAAGGACACTCTTTTTACGCAGACAATAAGGCAAGCACTGATGAGAAACTGAGCAGCCTCTGTAAGACTGTAGTTCAGGTCTGACAGTTGGAAAGCTATTAGAGCTGGGTTCCCTGATGGCAATGGGAATAGTAATGAAAGTTTCCTGAAAGAAAGTAGGTCATGTGATGGTCATCAGCTGTCAAAAAGAAGGTGGGGGTAATTAGTGTAATAAACAACAATATCAGAGTACAAATAGGGTGGAGGCTGATACCCAGCCATAGACACTTTTAATAGGCTATGACATCCTTGCCAGGAAGATATATAGGGAAAGACAGATGGGTCAATTTGTATCATTGATCTGAAAAGTCAAATCAAAGTGAATTAAGGATGCATGATCAGGAGGCTTGGGGCAGACACTCAAAAACTCATGATGCTGTGCCCCCATTCTGGTTCTGGGCCAGTTTTCAGGCCTGGAACTATCTGAAGGAAGGTCCAAGTTCCCAGAAGGATGGACACTGAAAAGCTACATTATACATAAGCACCAATAATTCATCTAGCCTTGTCCCCAAAAGGTCCAGGACCATTTACTCTGGAAACAATACACTAGGGACTGGGAATATATAAATATTTGGGGGAATCAATGGACAGAGTCATAGCTGACCCCGATACATTGCACCTGAAGCATGGTAACTCTCGCTAGAGTGGCAGAAGGCGGGGACAAAGCAGGAAGTACAGAACCGGCCCAGGTCTGGCTTTTATTGGGTTCTATCAGTTTCACAGACTCATTATCATCTAGTCTCCGTTTCCCCAGTCCTTAAGTGTATAGTGAACGTCCCTCTCAGTACACCACTCCCCAAATTGGTTTCTTGGCCTGTGTCGTAAAAACTTTTTTCACAGAAGGCCTGCAAAACTACCTGTTCCAGAGCCAAGTCATTAAATAAAGTGACACCACATATCAAAGGAAATAGGAGAGGTCAGTGCTCCCTGTAAGTGCTTAAAGAATTCCAGGACTGTCGTCTCTATTATATCATTTATTCATCATGCCAGCTCTTACAGAAACAAGATTGATCCTAGAGAATGACAGTCAGTTACCTCAAATTGTACAAAAGGAGCTATTCTCTTCAAGAGCATAGTAAGACGATCCTGTGTGCATGGTTTGGAGTAATTGATCTGGTCAATGTATTCTTCTCGTGCCTTACTATGAAAGTGGGCCAGAGTCAGTTCACATGGGATGCCACAGGATTATGTTAACTCTCCTCCTCTCATAAAATATTCTCAAGGATTCTAGACCATTGGGATATTCTGCAGACTATTAGATTGGTTCACTATATTAATGGCATGATAGTCAAACCAACTGAGCAAAAAGAACAAGCATATTTGAGGCCTTGGTAAGATCCACGTGTCCCAGAGGATGGGAGATAAACACTAAAAAGCTATGGAACATATCACACCAGTGACGTTTTTAGTTGCCCAATGCACTGGGACAAGGTTTTTGCAAAAGTAAAGGACAATAGATCTTGCACTATTCACAACTACACACGATACACGGAACCTGGGAGGCATTTTGTACTGGATACAGCATATTTCATACTGGCTATTTCTGTTCTGACTCATTTGCCAGGTGATTTGGAAGGCTGAGAGCTTTTGGTGAGACCCAGAGCCGGAAAAGGTTATCAGCAGCAGATACAGGTTACGATTCTTCTACTTGGGTCCTTCTACGTGAGCCATACGACTCTGCAGGAATAGTACCCCTTAGAATGTATGTCAAGCCCCAGCGGGGGGCATCATCATGTGAAGTCTTTTTATTTTCTATAGTCCACTCAGGCCATCATCTGAAAACAGCATTTGATAGTCTACTGTGCACTTGTAAAAATGGAAAGTTTGATTAAGGGATATCAAGTGACTTTTAATTAGGAAAGCCTATCATGGGCGATTGAAATGGGTGAAGGGGATCAGAGGTACAAACTCCCAGTTTCAAGTCATGGAGGTGTAATATAAAGCATAGTGACTATAGTCGATAACACTGTATTATGAATTTCAAAATGTCTAAGAAAATAAGTCTTAAAATGTTCATCACAAGAAAAAATATATTGTAAATTTGTACAGTGACAGATGGTAGCTAAACATACTGGGGGAACCATTTTGCAATGTATATAAATGCCAAATTATTACATTGTACACCTGAAATTAATAAATGCTATATGTCAATTATAATTCAGTTAAAAAAAAAATCATGCTCATCATGAATAAGTTCTGTCAGACCTACCAAGTTACCAAGTCAAAAGGCTGGGGAAAACTGGAAGCAATGCATCACAAGACAGTGTTATGTTAAGGACAGGGCACAGGTTGGTCCAGAGGGCAGAAAATTAGCTGCACAATCAAGTGATCCAGACTCCCATGTCCTCCAGTGTTGTCCCGACACCTCTCCCTAAGGTCACATCTATGGATGCCTGGGTGGTGGGAGTGGGGTGGTACTTTCAAGAGACGATGGAGAGAAAATAAGGTTGAACTTGGGATAGCTCATATATGGATGCAAACTAAAGATACACTCCTTCTATGCTACTGTCACCCTCCAGTATGACCCTGAATCACCAATGAGATGAAATCTCCCTAACAGTAGAGCTTTGACTTGACAAATTCAGGTCAGTCAGCCATCATCAACAACCATGCTGTTAAAATGGGCCCATGATGACCAGCAATAGAGCTACACTCGCCTATCAAGGCTAATCTAGATTCTGATGCCTCTGAATGTCCACCAAAGTCCAATGCATAAGATCTGCTATGAATCATTCCTAGAAGATAGCAGTGAGCTACTTAGTGGCAAGGTGATTACACTGAACTCTGCCAGCAGTGGACTCCTTTCATTAGGACTAGAACTGACTCCTTCTGGACACAGATTTGCCTTTCTTATAGGACCTTAGCTAGCATCACTATCTGGGTTTACATGGTGATCCATGCACAGAAGATCCCTCATTACATCACATGAGACCAAGAAAAAGATATGCATCTGGCATCCATTTATCCCATCACTCACCACACACTCAGCAACTACCAGCTCAGTGAGGAAATGGAACACACTTCTGAAAGTTCACCTAAGACTCCAGATTGAAGATGGTAAGAAGACACACTATTTAATTGAATCATATGATTTACTGAAATGAATCCCCTAGAGACAAAAAGTTTAGAAAAACGAACAAAGAATAGTTTTATATAATGACTATTTCTGACATAAAATGTATATTTTTATAATGAAAAATTGTATTAGAGATTTAGTTCACTTGATTATGTAACAACTATCAAAATATTATTCAAAAGCTTTCATTTAAAAATTACTGATGGTTTCATCATGTAAATTAAAATGAATTAGTTTTTTTATCAACACCATAATCAACAGCAGCAAAAGTCACAAAATCAGTCAGTGTTTTGCTAACAGAATCAAGTTACAAACTAGAAACAATAAGCAATAAACACCATTTGTTGCGAAATTAATTTTAAAAATTGTACTGGAGAAAGGCAGTTTTTCTGAGTAGTCTGAAAAATAATTAAACATAAAACTTCAAAATATTATTTTACGATCTTCATTTTATCAGAATCTTATTTGGGTAGATGAGTTTCTTTGATTTGCCTCACAAGTGACCTGATACAATGCACGTAGAGCAATTATGCAGGTGTCTAAATGTAGCAAGGGCTTGGTATCCTAGGTAACAGTGCAAGGATAGGAAAACACATCTCCCAACTAGAAAACGAGTTGGGTCAATATCCAATTTATGCTTAAGGTTAAAAAGTAAAGAAGCAATCTCTAGTTTACAAAAACAAAATCCCTTTCAGATCCCTTGGTGTCTCTAAATGTCATTGATGGATTAGCTTTGGCAAAGTAATTGCTAAAGCTGGCCACTATTTTATATTTAGACTGTGAGGATTAAAGTGAGATCAAGTAGATACAGGAGGAAAATGATCACAATTAGGCAGTGATGCTCACATTTATTTTAATTAACTCCTCTCTAGACCTTCTATCCTTGAGAGCTTTCCCGATACATTTCATGGCTGAACCTCTTATTCAACAACTAAGTACATCCATCTCTATTTCCTCTACTTTGATCCACTCTTTCCTCCTTCAGACATTTAACTGTCATCCTTTACTGCAGGAAATGTAGAAGATATGTTCCTTTTAACGATTTATTTCTGAGAATGAGAACAATGCACTCATGAGTAAAACTAGAGAAGGCCATTAGATTTCCAAATAACACCCTGCAAAGGTGCCGGGTATCTTTTAGGATAAACCTATGACAGAGTTATGCATAATAATATAAATTAAAATTGCAGATTTTACAGAAACCTAACAAAAAGCATGTTATCATTACTACCAATTAAAATCACATTATTTTCCTGTAATCCTATAAAAGGAAAGAGAAAGAGAGAGGGTAACGTTACATAAGTGGCACTGTGGTCCAGTTGCATTTTATGCTGATTTTTTAACTGTAATCAATGTCTTTATGTTTGAAGCTATGTAAAAGAAATCAAGTTAGCCCTACCGCATTGTTTTCCAAATAAGCTGGAAAACAAATCAAATTTGAATTTCACCAATATTTACAAGAAATGAAAAAACAGCTTTCCAAAATGAGTATTTGTATAAGATGTAAAAATTTTCCACTTCTACACTATAATTTTCTTTTCATAGAATTGATTTTTCCATCATATACTGAAACTCCATATTCTCTACTAATGTGACATGTGATTTGTTCATTAGGTGCCTATTGTAGGGAAGTTATACTGCAGGAAAACATGAGCATTATATTGTTTGACCAAAAAGAAAAGGGACAGGAGGGGGGAAGGAGGAGGGAAGTGGGAATGTCCGTGTTTATAGGTGGTAGGTTATGAGAATACAAAACTAACCGAAGGATTTTAGATGGCAGGAGTTCCCTGTTCAAGTTCCCGGTTGGTAACATAATGACTCATGTCCTATAGGAATCAGTGTTTAATAAAAAATAAAAAAATAAAAAAAACTTGATCAACAAAATTCTGTTCAAATATTTTGGAGGTCAGAGTTTTATATTACCTTGATGATTTGGAAAAAGTAATACTATGCAAAACATGTAGCAATATTAGCAGAAAAGAAAAACTATATTGATGAAAGCTTCAACTGTCAAAAGTAAGCCAAAAGTGAAATATTTGTCATCAATGCATGGTTGATTAAACTGTAAACTTTCAGATGACATGGAAAAATAGAAAGGGTTATGGGAGGTATGGCAGATATACTTAGTGTGCAAAGCAAGGATTTGAATGAATCATGGTTCTTCCATTTTTCACTTATGTGATGTTGTATAAGTTATTTTTCCACCCCCAGAAATGCTGTGAGAATCACTTAGAATAAAAGAGAAAGTACTCTGGAATCTATAAATGTTTAAGCAATTAACATTCACTAATTATTCTTCTCCTTGTCTAGATAGATTAATCTGGTTTTATTTCCTTTTCAAATGTAAATGTTTTACCATGCACAAAAAAAGTTTAGGATCTAGAAATTCAAAAAGCAGGACTAAAAGGGTTTTTTTGTTGTTGTTGGTTTTTTTTAAAGAAAGATTTTTAATATATTATTTTGAATATTAACTCCAGAAGAAATTTTTGGAATTTGATAAAATAAATTAAATCTCAAGAAATGAAATATTTAATGAGAAGACACTCCATGAAAAATCCAAAAGGAAGTTTACTGTCAAGTTAAAGCAACAACATTTTTAATAAATATTTTAACTGACAGATATTGGAAAAATGGACATATGTTATTATATAATAGAAATAACATTTGTCTCAGAAATGCTAATAATTTTTCTGTCTGGAGACACGGAATAAACCAGCCATTCTCTGGAGTCTCCTTCATGTCTGTGGCTATAAATATTCCACAATATCAGAAGATTTCTCCTTCCTTATCCCCTTCCCATTTTTAAAAAGTAAGTCTTTTGATTTTTTTCATGTCTTTCAAGCAGCAGAACTTTAACTAGTAAATCTTGAAAGACCATTTGAACAGACTTCCAGCTACTGTATATAAGTCTAACACTTTATTTAAAAATTACTGATAGAAACACAGGCATATTTGTTTATGTTTTCAAAATTGGCTGTTATAAATCTTTCAGCCTAATTGTTTTAGCACCCTGACTGTCAGCCCAGGAAATGTGATTTTGAGAGAATTCACATTCTCCACAGAACTAATTTTCTGTAGGTCAAGACAAGTATCTTTTCCTACACTGAGAACAGAGCTCCTTTTGTACATAGAGTACTTTTTTCTTCCTTTTTCCTACCATGGAAAATCCTTTTGTATGAAACTAAGATTTTGTGTAAAAACTAAGAATGACATTTATTAAGCGTTACTATGTGCCAGAAACTTTACCTAAGTTATTTCTAATTCTCAAAATTCTGTGAAGTACAGGCAAGAAAAACAAACTATAGAGAGATTAATTAATATGTCTAAATTCACAGAGCTTAGAGAAATCAAAAAAAAAAAAAAAAAAAAAAAAAAAAAGCCCAAAAAACCAAGGTTATCTAAATGCAAAACCTTCACTGTGTACTTATCATTTCCTAAAGTTCTCCAGATAGGAAAAGTTAACTTCTGAGAGGCGGTTCACCCTTCTGGGCATAATTTTTCCCCACCATTTAATGTTAGGGTCTTTTTGCAGGAGCTTTTAATACCTAAAATACATCTGGTAAATCTTTTCCTTAGCACTACTTACTGCTTAGCTTTGGACAAATTTGGGTGAACAGAATATTTTTTTCAGCAAAAAATATGTTCCAAGCTCTAAGCAAGGAGTCAGTGAATCTCATGTAAATAGGAAAACATTCCTACTCTCAAGAGAATTCAGTATTTCATTGGAGTACACAGACACAGACAATTCAAAGTTAAAATTTTGCCAGAGCAAGAGTAGAGAAAGAAATATTTAATGGGTGATTTCTTTGCCCGGGATTTTTGATATGTTAGTATGCTTACCTTGCAGGCATTTAAATCTCACAATAGCTCTGCAGTTGTATCAGTTTCCCCTGGTGCTGATCAGCAGTCAATTTCTCTCTGTAGAGAAACTTGAAAATGTAAAGGGAAGAGTTGGAACTTGAGCCAACTATGTGGATTCTAAACTGTAAGCACTTTTTTAACTCTAACACGCTTTTAGCTTCCTATCAAATTTATGTTCAAAATAATTCCACAGGAGACTTTCAGTTTCAGCTCAGAGACGTTGAGAGCTGGGAAGTATCATTTCTATGCTAACAGAGCAACAACAACAACTGAAATCTACAGCTACTTCCCACGAGGGAATTGAGATTGCAGGGCAAACAGCGACTCAGAATCTAGAGCAAAACAGGAGACTGAAGAGAAAAAGAGGAGCCAGGCATTTGCTTACCTGGGAGAGAAGTTTCCAACATATAAACCAGTAAGATGACTCAGCTTAGTAATTTTTAACAAGTTGCTAAGGGTCAAGTTTGGGCTAACATGAGCTTGTGAAGCCCTTAAGAGATGCAAACATAGGGAGATTGATACCCTCTTGTGGGCTTTTCTTTCTGGAACCCAGCAGGCTCTGACAAGATCCAAAAAAAAAAAAAAAAAAAAAGTCCTGAGAAAGCGTCCCTGTAGTAACGGTAGGGCAACAGCAGACATGGCTGGAACCTCACCCAGATTCACCTTCCCTATTTTCTCTCTCTAACAAAACCCTTAACCTACAAGAGAAGTAGTTAAAAACTGTTTCTGGGAGAGTTAGTGATGGACAGGAATACATGATAGGCTTAGTGTTACATTTAGAAAGAGATAGGAACACTTGTGAACGCCACACCCCCAAGAACCAGGTTCACAGAGTCTGCCTACGATTAAGGCTTCATCAGTACAATCAAATAGTACCCCATCGTGCCCCCCATTTTATGCTAACGAGTGCCAAGTAAAATAAGAGTATAAAATAACTGGGAAAGCTACAAGAGACAGAAATTTCCCTAAAATTTAGCACAAACGACCCTAAACCAAGCCTATGGATACACCCAAAGCCAAAACACAAGTCAGACCTCAGAAAAACCCTGTAGCAAACTGGACTACTCCTTAAACTCAACATCACTAGAAAAGTTATCACTTGAAGCCTCTGGTGCATGTAAAGAAACCATAGAAATAAGAATTCCAAAACCAGCCCAGCACATGACTAGACTAGCATAAACCCACACATTAAAGACTTTGAAGAGATATGTTTTAAAAAGCATTTACCTCAGTATCTAGTGTTTTACACAACCAGCCCAACTTTCAACAAAAATGAGGCACACAAAAATATATAACACAGTCTGAAGACACAGAGCAATCTTTGAAACTAGCTTCAAATATTATAAAGATGCTGTAACTATCAGGCAGGAAAGTTGACTTAACTATGACATATTAAAATTTCTCAAGAAAAAATTAGGTAACATGAATGATCAGACAGGTAGCTTCAGCCGTGAGAAAAGCTGTGATAAAGAATCACATGGAGAGGTTAGAAATAAAGAAGCACAACAACAAAGGTGAGATGAAGAATCAGAGGATGATACAGACAAGGAGAGAATCAACAAAGCTGAAGACACGTTGACAGAAGTTACTCAAACTGAGGTAAAAAGAGAAAAAAAGTTAAAAGCATTACAGAGCATCTAACAGTTCTGGCATAACATTAAAAGGTCAAACATAGATGTAACTGAAGAAAGAGACAATAGGGCAGAAAAAAATATTTGAACAATGTGAATTTTCCAAGATTTGTGACACACACAAAAACACAGATTCAAGATTAAAGAATACCAAGTAGTATAAATACACACACACACACACAAACCCCCCAAAACAAAACCAAAAAGCACCCATGTACAGTCATCCCTCAGTATCCACAGGGTATCGATTCTAGAATTCCCGTGGATACCAAAATCCTCAGATGTTCAAGCCCTTTATGTAAAATGGTACAGCAAGGACCCATAGATGTGTTTTAGTCAAACTACTGAAAAGCACAAAGAAAATCCTGAAAACTGAAGGAGGAAAATGGACACACTCCTCATAGAGAAAAAATGGCAAAAATTAACAGACCCATCAAAAACTAAGCAAAAAAGTAGAAAAGGGATGTCAATTATAAAATCATGAAATGAGCATACTATTCTTCCAGAAGTCTATACTTAGAGTAAAACATTCATCAAACATTAAGGAGAATGCCAACTCAAGGTAAAACCTAAATGCTTAAAATAAAGGGCTTACTACAGGGAGAAGGCGATCCACCCAAGAAGTAGCCTTTCCCACTCCCTCAAAAAATCAAGGCTGAATCCAAATCTGACATCTAGATTCACCTACCAATTTAAAGGAAACAGAAAACAAAGGAATAGGTTAAATATCACAATAGTACTGCAGGCAGCAAAAGCTAAAATGTAGGAAACTCTACACAGTAAAAACCTAATTTCTTCTACAAATAAACTTCAACTAAAGAAAAGAAAAAACGGAAATGAAAGCTATAAATTAAAAAAGAGACAAGAGTGTAGTGATGGTTTTGCAAGCACAGATATATACAAAAATTAATCCAATTGCACAACTTAAATATGTGCAATTGTGTGTACCTCAATTATAACTCAACTAATTCAGAAGAAAAAAACTACTTAAAGAACAAAGGCTTTTCTCAGACAAAAATGAGAAATACATTTCCAGTTGATTACTCTATAAGAAATGATCAAGAAGAAGTATGATATAGGTCAGAAACTCAAATACGCAGAGTTGAAAATAGTTTAAAAAATTAAATACGTTTCTTAATTCCTACAAAAATTCTTTGAATTATAAAATAGTAACAGTGTGCTGTGTTTCTATTACATATTCAAAGATACAATGTATAATAACAATAGTAGCAGGGGTAAGTGGAAGGAATTGGGAAAACACGGTTAGAAAGTCCTCATAATACACATGATGTGATACAGAATTTTTTGAAGATATAGTGAGATAACTTTGAGATGTGCACTACTAGCCTTTAGGCAAGCCCTTAAAAGTTAGATTTTTAAAAAAAATTAATTAATTGAAGAATTATAACTGAATTATAAAATGTACTACATTAGACCAGGAGAAGGCATAAAAAATATATATGAAACTACAAAGAAATAGAAAACAGCTAGAGAAATTGTAGATTTTAATCCAAACGTATCAATAATCCCTTTAAATGAACCAACATAGTCAAATCTCTGGAAAGCAGTTAAGGGTCTATGGCAATCAAGCAAATGAGGACTCAAAAAATGCAACTTCCAAATGGTAGGAAAATTTTGGGGTATTTTTACTTTTCCATGTCCCTTACCTCTCTATGGCTTGGCAGCAGTCTGGTACGCAGCAGTCTGTGCTCCCTAGTAATGGCATGACCCTAGTAACTGTTTCTAGAGGGAGCAGAGCAGAACTTATTAATAGATTATTGAGTTTCTCTGCTCTAAACTGTCTAGGAAATACCTGCAAGACTGATACAAGACACTCATCCCTGTCTTGCCTAATTCAGAACTCACCAGGGTGGAAAAGCAGCAGAAATTGCTCAAAAACACTGTTAGGCAAACAAAATGCCTAGAGTTACCCGAGGCAAAAGATTACAGTTGTGGCATGCAAGACACAGCTGAAGCCTGGAAGGAAAAGCTTAGAAGAAAGTTTCTCTAGGGCACTAGTGCAACCAAAAGTGCCCACATATACTTGGGAATTTAGAAAGCCACACACACAGCCAAGGAAGGGCATGAGCAGAAGAGACCACTTTTGGCTGAAATCTGTGATCCATGTAAACAGGAAGTGAAGTCTAAGAAGTTAGAAAAAAATAGAAATCATACAGAGTTTTTTCTCAGACCGTAAGATTTAAACTAGTAATCAGTAACACAAAGATATCTGCAAAATGCCAAAGTATCAACAATCCCTAAATAACTTATGGAAATTCTATGATTTGATTGTTGCTTATTCCAAACAATGTTACATTTTGAGCATACATTACCAAAATCTTCATTCTAATCCTTGCTTTTGTTTTTAAAAAATTTATCACACTCACCAGTTATGTTGATGTATCTGATTGAAAACCAGTAACCAAAACTATTATTTTCCTCATGAAAAATATCTCTCAAATTCATCCTATATACTTCTTCTGCTGTATTTCTTTAAAAATAAAAATAATCATTCATAACTTTTACTTTGCTGACAAACTAAACACAAACATCTGAATCTGACTTTTAAATCCGTCCAAATTGAGATTATTACCAACAATTCTAATTTTTACATCCCGTTACTCCTTTTAATTTGTTCACAGTATAACCACACAGTACACCTTAAGTTTCACAAAAATGTTCTATGCATACTGTTCTTATATTCTTTCATACGTACATCCATCCAACATTCACTGAGGTAAGACATGCATTAGCCCCCATGCCTATACAGTATTGCTGTAAATAAGGTAATGAATAAAATTGTATTTTCTGCTCCCTAAAGATGTTGTAATCTAGTAGACAGAGATGCAAGTGAACCTGCCAGAAAGTTAATCTAACTAGCTTATGTCAAAAAAAAAAAAAAAAAAAGATTTATTGGCAGAATATCAGATTGAACTAAAGTTTAGGAAACAGGCAAGATCCAAGCAAGCTCTGAAAAGTAAGGCAGTAAAACCCCAGCAAAGGGTTTGTGTGGTCTACCTGACTGCAGTGGTGTTGATAAAGTGACCTCTAACTAGCTCCATGTTGTCCTTGAGGACAGAATCTGATTGGTCAATGCTTGTTCTACATGGCAATCTGACAGTCCTACACTATGATTCAGTCTTTATGCAAGGTACAATATAATGTATTTTATCTTTTTAAACTATATGTCCACTATAATAATGCCTCACCCAATTTTCAAGGTTTAGATTTTTGTAACTTCTCACACCCTCAGATACCTATTTTGCGTACAATGTTTGGTTTGCACCATCTGATGACTAATTTCATACATTGTGTGTAAAAAGTAAATTAGTAAAGGCTTATTTTAATTTCATTATTTTCATGTTATGTGGGCACATGTCATTACTGTAGCCATTACAATGTCTAACTTTTTTAAAAAATACAACTGAAAGTTAAAAATTAAGGGTATCTTATGATATATCCATTCCACAGACACATTTATCTAGGAATTTATCAAGTAAAATGTTATTCCAAAATATGTATTTACATGATACGAGATTTTTGAAAAAATATTTAAAATGCAAGTAGAGTATAAATGTAACTTGGAAAATATACATATTTGCCTAAAATGATTGGAAGGAAATATACCAAAATAATAAATGTGTTTTTACAGAAATGAGCATAGAGGTATCCTTTCTTCTACTTCACTGTATTTCTATTTTTATAATATATTATTCACTGAAAAAGTATAGTTTTGTGTAAAGACACACAGCATGATGAAGTGGTTGGGGATTTCAGTAGTGGGAAGAAGAAATCTGGAAGTGCTAAATCACATTTCCAGTTGAAAGTTAACAATAGTTAACATTTCAAATAGATTTCGAGTAGCATAAATGATTTTAACAATTCCCATTTAATAACTTGTCAACTTTCACTAATACTCATTCAATAATTCCATTATTTTACAAAACTTGATTAACCAATGATTCTTACTTGACTATTGTTAAAATTTTTGTTCAATCATTTTAAATAAATTTGAGGTGTAATTTATACAGAATATTCAATGATTTTAAGTGTATAGTTCAAGGAATTATCACAAACGTATACTTGTATATATATATGTATATTCCATTCTCCCAAAATGTATCTTGTGTCTCATTGTAGTCAATCACCAGGAAACCACTTTTTTCTTTCTATCATTACATTTTAGTTTTGTCTCTCTTAAGATTTAAAATGAAATCATATCAACCATTTAATTTAAATGAAATAAAACATTACGTGCAATTTTGCGTTTGGCTTCTTTAGCTCAGAATATCTTTGAGATTTATTTTTGTTGCCGTGTGTATCATTGTATTGGTCCTTCACATATTTTGCTAAATGCATTCTTATATACTAAATATTTTGAGGTCCTATCCATTGGTATTGCTTTTTTATTTAATTACCCAACTGTGAATTTCTAGTATATAAAAACAAAAATGATTTCTAAATATGACACCTGTATCCTTTGACCTTGCTCAATCTACTTGTTAGTTCTTATAGGCCTTTCTATAGATTCCTTAGGCTCTTCCATATACTGTGAATAAAGGCAGTTTTATTAGTTACTCTCCAATCTATTAGCTTTGGGTTTTTGGTTGTTGTTATTTGTTTTGCTCTTTTGTACCGACTAGGATCTCGAATAGAATATTATGTTACTTAGAAATGGTGAGAGTGCATTTCTGGAGGGCGTTCATATGCTCCCCAACTTCAGGACTCTATACTTCAGTCCTCCTGCCGTAGCTGACATCTCTAGGCTACTGCTATCCTTCCCATGTAACGACTGACTACTCTTGATTCTCTTACCTACATATTTCCTAAATCAATAAGGCAACAACATGCCAGGGACGGTATTGATTTCTTCTGGTAGAGACATCACATTCAGCACAGTGACTGTGATGGAGGCAGCCACTTGCTAAGATTACCTAGTCCAGTGTCATTAACTGGAAATCATCCGCTTTTTGGACAGGTCAAAAAGGTAAACTGAAAGGGGACAGAATCTACTACATCTTCTTTCAGTTTTTGAGAACAGCATTAATGTCTGCAATTCTACTCAGCATTTTATATTGCTTCTTGATATACTTTGTAAGCCAGGAATGGGTAATTTCAAGGCCTTCCATCGAAACTACTATCTTGGTTCTATTGTAAGTCCACGTAAAAATGTAAAAGTTACGCCAATTGCTAAGTATGTCCAACACAAATATATACTTAAGAGTCAAGAAGATAACCACAGGTCATGTCTGTCTATTTTTTTGGACTTGGATGAGAACTCTTCAGAGCATCTGGCTTCTGTAAGACCCAGCTTTAAACAGGGTGGTGATTGTACTTAGGTCTCACTGATATCAGTGTTTGCTCAGATCCTGTGTTTAACAATCCAAAGGAATTCTCCTTTCCCCAAGGTACAACTACTCTTTCAAATAGCTGCAGGTCTTTTATGCAAATATTGGGAAAACACTGACATCATATAATGTAGTAACATTCCAGGTTCCCTATTCAAGAGTATCTAGATTTGCTTCTACTCAGTATGCTCTTAGTGGTTCAAATCTGGTAACTGAGCAAGGGATCACAATTTACCACAGAGACAACGGATATAACTTACTCTGGTTAAATAAGTCACGGAATGGCTTGTTCTATTGCCTTTCTTGGACTACCATGGTCTAACAGCCATAGCCACAGATTTGAGTGAGGATCCCCTACCATTCTGCTTTGTTTTTACTATTACCATGATGTCTGCCTTGCCTCTAAGCGCTATCACCTCTTTTCCTAGGCCCGACCTCTACAGGCCAAGTGCTGCAGAAGCATCACTGACTGTTCATTCCGGCCCACGGGTAACAGCCAACATTAACCTTCTCAAATACATTGATGACTCTCCCTAGTGCACTGCATATCAGTTTAGTATTCTCTGGGCCTTCCAAAGGACATAGCTGGGTTAGTAGAACTCTAGTCTCAAGTGATTAACCTATTTTCTCAGGCTCACCACTGTGAATTCATCCTTAGTACTTTGCTAAGGAGATTCTGCCATTTCCACATCATTTATTGTAAAGCACACCTGCATTCAAGATTTAAGTAGTCCTCCTAGCATCAGGCTAAAACAAGCTCCAGGTGTTCATACAGAATGTATTTTATTCCAGAAGAGCATTCCTCCAGGTAAATACAACCTTGCTTCTCCAGCCTTATATTATGTACTTATCCATTGAAAGATTCTCAATGTCCCACTCCAATCCATATTTCAGAGTTTCTGCTAGTGCAGATTTACCTATCAGCCCAGTTCTGAAATTTACCTTAAAAGATATCATACTAGTAGCAGGGACTGTATTTCCCTTCTTGGACTATACTGAGTTAAGCATATTTGCAGATTTGAGTCAAACATTGAAGATGTGGATGACCTTAGGGGGAAAAAATATATATTTCAAGGCACTCACCTCAGGTCAAGGGAAGATGCTTCTCTCAAGTTCAGAGATAGCAGGAAAATCTGGAGGTGCAACATTCTCAGGTCAATTCTGCCCAGAAATCCAGGTTTTCAGCATCTCACTTACTGACAACCCCAACACTAATGTCAGGAAACTCCCAGAAGCTGAGCATTCCAAGTGTTTTGAACCCTGGACCCAATTTTTCAGTGCTATCTGTCCTCCAGTTGCAGGAAATAGAACACTGCAAGAAAGGAGGCCTTCTTGATTTCCTAGCATGGCCTGAGCTGAGAGCTGGCTGAACTGAGAGCCGGCATCCTTCCACCTCAAGAATTCTGGAAGGACTGAAGGAGGTAGGCTGCCTCCACAACCCTTAAAAGGGCTTGCCCTCAGAGCATTCGTGTTAGAGCTATTGCATAAACCTGTGTGCCTCCTTCCACCTGATTCTCATTCAACTCTCCAAGACTGAGTCTTTAAAAATGTGGTGGTAAAGCAAATGAGGAGTTTTCAGCACCTCATTTATCACCAGCAGTAGGGTCCTTGTTGCTGTTTGACCTATAAGGACCCATTTCAGAATTCCATCTTAAGAGGCTACTTTAATTGCTAATTCCAGTACCAGCTGTTTTGGTTTAGTTTCCTCCCTGAAAGCAGATCCTAGAACAAGCACTTGCAAACACGTAGGCTTTGAGAGGAATGGAGTTACAAAAGGAGAGAATGGGAAAATTGGGCAGATGAAAAATAAAGCCAGTGATTGAGCACTAACGACCTGTTTACTGTCGTGAGCAACAAGAGTTAAAGCCACTCTCAGGAAATCATTTGAGAAACTGCTCTGAATGGACCTTAATTTATCCTTCCAGAGAACATGGGGGATGAAACATCTATCTACTCACACCACTGGCTGAGACTCGCTTGCAGGTTATTAAATTTCCCTTGCTCCCTAATTCCTCTAATTGTAATTGAGCGGCGTCCTACAGCAGAGTCATCAAAGTGAGCACTTGATGTAGGAAACTGCAAAGGTGCATGATCATCTGCCCCACAGGCAACTGCTGTAACAGCACAGAGCCTGTGTTTTGTTTTTTTTTTTATGTAATGCCTGGCACTTACTAGGATTTCAATAATTATTTTTAAATGTATTGAATGAATAAATTCATACAGTTAAATTCTAGTGAAACCATGAGTTTAAGATGTTAATAGATCAAAACTACCAAATTCTTGAAAAAGCCCGTTATCTATTATTCCGATGAATGGGTAGAAAGCTTTTCTTTCCCCATCATTTCTTGAGCTGTAAAGTCTTAGCAGAGAGCAATCTTCTTTACATCAGCAATGAGCACTTCTCATTTCTGTGTTGTACTTTCTTATCCATTGTGTATGCTTTGTGTCCTTTATTTCAGTAGTGTGTCTGTGTGTGTCAGTAAGGAGAGTGACAGTTCTGGTGTGCACTAGTGTGAAACGTTCACAGTATTTTTATCCCTTTGAGGCAAGTGCTTGTGCTATATCTTTTGACACTGACGCTCTAATGTAGCTCATTCATGTCAGATTTCTTTTAATCCCATCTGCTTTGGCTGGGAACCATTTGAGGAAGGCGGGTGAAGGTGGGGGGGTCATCTTTATGCTTGCTGGTGCTATAATTATTTCAGAAGCTGAGGAAATTTAACAATGTGCTGCACTTTAAGCACTTTGTGATAGTCATCATCTTTGATCAATGTTTTAAAGCCTCACTACTGATAGAAAGTATGAAAAGCAATTATACAGCATTACTGTTGAGCTGTTATTCAAGGTTCATCATGTTTTTCATTTTTCCCCCCTCTGCTCTTAAGAAGAATATGTTTTGTAACACTCTGATACAAGCCATTATATTTTACTTTGAGTGACTGCAAACCTTTCTTCCAATTAAAGCCACTGATAAAGCAACTGTGTCTTGGACTGAACTATTTATTCTAAGTAGGTTAGGTTTATACTCACTGTGAGACTGGTTTCTTTGCATGTGAATTCGTTATACCTTTTAGATCTGGCTCTAAAATACAGTCAACAAGCTCTGAAGCTGTTTTGACTTACATAACCATTCATTATTTGAAATAGAGAAAAGCCTAAATTTTCATTACATCAGACTAATGATCCCTGGGATATTTCATGTATTTTGAATTAAATAAAAGTAAAAATGCATTCAACACCAACTATTACATATAACACACATTTGACTTTTAGAGCATAATGGGATATTTCGAATAGGAAAATTAGTCAAATATTTGATTTTAGAACAAATTTAAACATGATAAAAGATTTTTTAACTTTAATACCATACTCCAGTCAAAAATTAATGTAGTACTGATTAAAATAATTTTTGCTTTTAGGCATATATACCTAGTAAGCCACAAATGCAGTATATCGAGTAATTCAGAAATATGGGCTAATTAGCTTATTGACAAATTTATTAAACGTTACTTTCAAAGAAAATGAAAAATATTATAGGGTACTTACATCTTTAGTGTTCAAAAATATAAAATTTATTTTAATGATTGACAAAATGCTTTAGGAAAAAACAAGGCTTATGCTTTGAACCCAAATATAGGTAAACAATTGTCACATCATTCAGAGTTTTTTGAGTTTAAAGACATGTAATTGGTATTTACACTTATTTTTATTCATTTCCTGGGCTCTAGTCTTCCTAAATTCTTCCACCAAAATGAAACAGGCCAATTTTCTTAGCATTTGATTTCTTAGTATTAAAAAAAAAAAGCTAAGAAAACAAAAACAAGTGCAAAGAGATACATGAATATTTTGGAATGTATTCAGGAACAATCAAGAAAAAGGATTAAAACAGTGCAAATGAATCACTCAAGACATGAGCCATGCATATAGTATTTGACAGTTCTGCAAAGGAAGCATTGTCTTCTAACTCATGTCAGTGGTATTCTATCCATAAAAGAACAGAACCCATCCAGAGACAGGTAAAAGTATATTGGCTAGACCTAAACACGAAGAGACAGACAAGGTGTTTATAGATTCCTTACCCCTTGCAATCAAAGACACAGTCAACAGTCTTCGATTGTTGCCACTTGGGTGCCTTATAGTTTATTTAGATATTTTGCTACTGTCAGAATGTAGATTTTCAGAGTTTTCCCTGCTACAGATATCATTCTTATCTAAACACAGTTTTGTGCAAAATATTGACTACCACTCTGTGCTATGATAATACTAGTAATTTCTAGAATTACTAAGTATGAAACATTTATTTTTTAAGTTACTGATATATATTTCTACATTGTTTTCTGGAAAGGCTTTATCAATTTACACATTTACTTGTAATGTTTGAAATGATTATTATGCAAGAACTTAGCTGGAATTGAGTACAATCAGTGTGGAGGGTCTAATTTTACAGATGAAAAACACTTTATTATTTTGGTTTGCAGTTAAGCTGAGAGGCAACTGCTTAGTAACAAGCCCACAAGTATCAGTTGTTTAATCGTCTAGCACGGACACTACAGATGTGTAACCTAGAAGTCATAAAGTTATGAAACGTGCCCAAGGCCCCATAGCTCACCAGGTTTAATCCCATGCTGTCTGGCTCCCAAGGATGTGCTTGAACCATTTCTTGAACCACTACTTAACCACCTGTATGTTACAAACATCCTGCAGCCTCAGATATTTCTTTGAAGGTTAACACTTTCCTGAAGACACCTATTGATGCTATTTATTTTCTTATGACCCCAAATCACTTTAAAGTAGGGACTTTATCATTTCCCAATCAACGCCATAGGCTATCAGTTATCGGTTTCTGCCCCACTATTCCACTCCATTCCAGTTTGGCCACTTACTCCTCTGATCAAACTGTACATCTTGTTGTCATGGAGAATCACTCAACCTATAAATTCACAAGTTTAACTACATCATTATCTGACTACAATCCCCTCTCCTCCCAAAATTCTGATGCATTTACATTGCCTATACCTGTTTTTTGATCACACAGAGACCTCCATTCAGATTCCTCTATTTGTCTAATTTCATGTCTTGGACACTGTCATCAGTTCCTTCCCTATTCTTTTTAAATTCTATGTGCCATTATATCAACTAATCTTTTGAAAATGTCTCTAAATCTATCCAGCTTTAATTTCCCTAATCAGCTCTGTATCTTTCTCCAGTTCTCTTTGTAAAATAAAGTCCTTTCTGTATTTTCAAATCTCAAATTTACTTCCTTTAACCTGAGAGAGGCAACAGATTTTAATTGTTTATAACCAAAAAATCTTAATTACAAAATTACAATTTTTTATGCTCCCCAGTTAAAATAGGGGATGTGACCCTTTTCCTATCTTAAGCTCCTCCTGTGTTCTGCTTCTTACTGCATTGTGCCTAATCCCTGCCATTATTTAAATATGCTCATGTTGACTCCTCTGGGGATAAAACAGAGTCCTTTCATGGGCCTATGTGTTCCTGTACTACCATCTTTGCATCTTATAATGGCCAAATTTCTCAAATATATGTCTGTGTTCATATCCTCTCTCCCCTCATTTCCCTCTCTCATGTGAGCCTTTTTTCAGTCTGGCTTATACCTTGACAATCAAACTAAAATATCAAAAATAACCTCCTGATTCTAGTTCTGGAAATGATAAGGTAAGCACATTCTAGTCCCATTTCCTCCCCTTACTAGAAGATTCCTAGAGTAAATTCGTACAGCAATGGGCTAACAATTTCAAAAGATTCAGAAAGGAAGGAGTCTCCATGGACCACAAGACTTGAGTAATAACCCAGCATTGATTTCTTAGTCGTTTTGCCTCATATGGATTTCTTTTTGTGTGCTGGAGAAGTCTACTACCCAGAAATATCAATAGACACAAACGAAATGAATATGCCAACAAACAAGACTGATCTCTCTAGACAGAGGACAAGTTAAAGAGTGATCTAGCAGAGCAGAAACATTATGACCTAATCTCAGGTGAATACTGTAATAAAAAGATTGCACTCTTCTCCCTTATTACCAAGTGTGGAGACTGTGAACAGAGCCCAGTCTTCCATCCCTGCCCTGCAACAACAAGGTGATGTGGTTACGGCAACTATGGATGGAGACATATCCTTCATCTCTGCCCAGCAATAAGATGGGCGCATCACTTCTCACACCGCAGAGATTGGGAGAAAAGACCAGTCATCTAGTCACATCCTGCAATAAGAAGGAAGCCCTTTTCTTCCTCCCCACCAGACATTGCAGCTATGGAGATGGTGGGCAGAGCTCTGTTCACCGTTCTTTCCCTGGGAAAATGAGGCAGTGTACTCTTTTTCCCAACAAAAGAGTGAGGAGAGGGAGAATTTCAGAGGAAATGAAATGAGAGACGAGGATATTTTAAGTCTGCGTATCAAATTTTTGGCAGATCTTACAGTAGTCCACGCATGAAACCAGCGAGATACAAAACAGCAGCAGTTTGATGACTGAACGGTGTGGGATACCACCTAAGTTCTAGGTTGGCCTCTAGGTAGCACACAAGTGGGACAGGTCAGTACAGTGTTGCAGAGGCTTTGAAAACTAATTTGACATTTCAACCACACCCCACTAAGTGGGTCAGGCTATATGTTTTGAAACTCTATGTATTGAATGCCTGAATGTAAAATAGGAATTAGACTCTTTTAACATAATACTCAAAATGTCCAGGATACAATCCAAAATAACTCATTACTCCAAGAATCAAGAAAATCTAAAACCCCGTCCCCGCCTCCTTGAAGTTGCCTATCGCTGTCAGCTGCTACTGGTTGCAGCAGGCGGAGGCCAAGGCGAGACTGCATCACCTCCAGGCCCTGCTGCTGGGGATGCTGCTGGGGCCCCTGCGCGCTGCGGCCCGCGGCCCTGATGAGGCGGGCCAGCGCTGGGTCGGTGCCCTGGCGCTGCGCGAGGAGCTGCAGGGGGCCAGGGCGCCGCCGGGCCCGGGGCTGGACCTGGACGCGGCCCACACCTTCTGCCAGTGGCAGTGCTGTCTGCAGATGGGGCTGTACCTCAACCAGCTGCTGGCCGCACCTCTCCCGGAGCCCGACCTCACCTGCGTGTACAGCGGGAGCCCGGCACACGGGCTGTGCCGCCGCCTGCTGACATCAGCCTCGGCGGAGGGGCTCCTGTGCGGGTGTCCCGAGGCGCAGCAGCTTTACGAGTGCCTGTTCCACGCCACGAGGTCCTGTGCCCCTGCTGAACTCTTCCTACCAAAAAGCAAGTCAAACTCCAAAAAAAAAAAAAAAAAAAAAAAAAAAGGCAAAAGAAACAAGGCAGCAGCGGGTCCAAGAACAGAGTGGGGGCCATCTCAGACGTGAGAAGTTGGTACGAGGGAGGCAATCGGTTTGGGCTGTTAATGGTCGAGAACCTGGAGGGATGCATGGAGGCCTCCGAGCTGGCATGAACACCGGCTGCCACCACAGGTGGAATTCTTACTGAAAACTGTTGTTGCCGCCCTTTAAATGACTGACTTTTCTTCGGAATTAATTGTTAGGGGATAAACATGTAGTGGGTAATCTGTGAATTCCAAGGTATTTTGTATTCTACTTTTAATAAATGCAACCTGATTTAAAAAAAAAAAAGAAATCAATAGATGTCAATACTGAAATGACACAGATGTTGGAATTATCCAACATAATTTCAAAGCATCAATCATAAAAATGTTCTGAGAAACAATTACAAACACTCTTGAAACAGATGAAAAAAAGTTTAAAGTAACAGAAATAGAAGAGAAGAAAAAAGAAATAACTAAAGAAAAAATTTAAACTGAAAAATACAATAACCAAAAGTTTAAAACTTACTGGATAAACACAAGAGCAGAAGGGAGTTGACAGAGGAAATAATTAGGGAACTTAAAAACAGATCAGTGGATATTATCAAGTCTGAGAAACAGAAAAAATAAATAAAGCCTCAGTGACTCTCCTAGGACAATAAAAAAAGGAACTTTATTTTATTGTTCTTATTTGAATTCCTTTTTTGTTTGTTTGTTTTCTACCTCCTGTGACTCCTCTTGGTCTCTGCTTTTAACATAATCACTAAAAGATAATAGATCTTTTGTTTATCTATTTTCTAAAATAGTCTTCCCTTTATTCCATACTTACTGATTCTCATAGTTTTAAAATCTCCTTTAGTACTCAGTAATTCCTCTTGACTTTTTAAAATTATGTTTTATGTTTGAAAGCAAAAATTACCTGATGTCGTCCTCCAAATATGTAGACATACTAATTACTACAACTATATCATGGAATGGAGAAGATAAATGGACTAAAATGTAGTAAGATACGTACTTTCCTTTAAAGTTGGTAAAAATTGATATTAGTGGAGGGTAATAAGTTATATAGAGAGAGTGTGATCCCTGAAACAGCAGTGGTTGGAAAACTACTGCCCTTGGACAAAAACCTATCTTCCATCTGTTGTATATAAAGTTTGATTGATGCAAAACTATGTCAATTTATTTATGTATTTTTTATGGCTGGGGTTTTTTTTTGTTTTGTTTTTTTTTGTTTTGTTTTTTGCTACCCTTGCAGAACAGACTAGGTGCAACAATGACCATATATATATCTCATATGGTTATAATATTTACTACCTGATCCTTTACAGAAAAATATTTACCAATACTAGAGCAGCCCCTAAAAACTTATAAAAAGAGACATAATAATAAAAATATGGATAAATCAAGCAACAAAAAGAAAAATAAACATGTTGCACTACATCAAACTGAAAAGCTTTCGTCAGCAAAGGATACAGTCAACAGAGTGAAAAGGCAAACTACAGAATGGGAAAAAAAATGTGTAGAAGCCAAAAACCCAATAAAGGGTTAATCTTCGAAAAATATAAGGAACTCAAACAACTTAATAGCAAGAAAACTAATAACCAGAATAAAAAGTGAGCTAAGGACTTGAATAAGTATTTCTCCAAAGACATACAAACGGCCAACAAGTATATGAAAAGATGTTCAACATCACTAATTGTCAGGGAAATGCAAATCAAAACCACAATGAGATATAATTTCATACTAGTCAGGGTAGCTATTAACAACGACAACAAAAGACAAGTGTTGGCAAGGATATAGAGAAATCAGACCTCTCGCACATGTTGGTGGGAATGTAGAATAGTACAGCCACTGTGGAAAACAGTATGGAGGTTCCTCAAAAATTAAAAATAGAACTCCAGTATAATCCAGCAATCCCATTGCTGGGCATATATCCTAAAGAATTAAAATGAGGTTCTTAAAGAGATATTAGCATTCCCAAGTTTACTGCAGCACTATTCACAATAGCCAAGATGTGAAAACAACTTACATGTCTGTCTACAGATGAATGGACAGAGGTTTCAGCTAAAGATGAGTAAGCTCCAGAGACCTGCTGTACAACATTACACTTATAGTCAACAATAATACATTGTCTACTTAAACGTTTGTTAAGAGGCTAGATCTCATGTTAAGTGCTTGTACCACAATAAAATAAAATTTGAAAAATATAGATTAATCAATAGTGTTACAAATGATGTTCCAATAACCCACAGAAAAGAGGAAATAGTGGAAAAGCACATACACATAAACAGACATAACAGAAAATAAGAAATATTATGACAGATGGCAATGTTTTCTTTTGTTTAAGTAAATTGTTCTAAGTCTCCATTTTATTTTTATATTTTCTTAGGGATCTGGCCATTTAGAATGTGGTCATCTATTTTACCTAGTCCTTAAAATTACTTTTCCTGTAACTACTCTTTGATGAACAATGACATTTTTAAATTTTATATGACAAAATTAATTCAACAAATATTTATTGAAACACTACTATTTGGTGAATAATTTACTAGTCTTTGGAAGTTATAATAAAGCATTTCAAGATGACTACAGTTCATATTTTAAGTGAATAACTTAACTCCAACCACTTCCGTATCCTGGGGTCTGTAGTAAAAAAATGGCGAAGGAAAGGCTTTAATTTCTATGATTATTTACATATACATTTATCTCTTACTCAGAAACCAGCAATTTTTTAATAATTAACTATTGAACAGCATTTGAGACACCTCCTTATTATGCAAGATACATATAAAATTGTCATTTTGTCACACTAAAGGTCAAGGAATTCTGTTCAGTGGGAACAGGAAAGCTTCTTATAAGAGACATCATTTAATTTTATGTCAGAGAAGGGAGTATTTTTATTATAAGCAGAGGAGAAAACACAAAAAAATTAGGAAAGCAAATGAAGCATATGAATATTTTTCAAATTGCTCTACTGGGAATTATATTTAAACACAACATAAGAAGTCAGAAGGAGATACATATGGTTAATCACAGTAAATGCAACAGTGGAAGAAAGATTTGAAGCAATATTTAAAGTGAAAGAATAAAAGAGAGTGGGCAGAGTAGGGGAGGAGATGTTTCAAAGATAAACTGTCATGGTTGGAAAGAGAACCATATGACTGGAAATCATAAGGAGGATTACGAATGAGTGAGCAAGGACGTGTGTTCTGGGAAAGCTAGGGCAGAAAGGCAACAAAAGAATATAGCCCAACAAATCTGTCGTTCTTCCAACCTAAATAAATTAAACACTAGGTAACATAAAGCCCAGATTTTATTGGAATCTTTGTGCCATGATTTGAATAGAATAATACAAATTCATCAAGAAAAATGTCTCAGAGAAAAAGTTTTCCTTTTTCTTTTCACAACTTTTAGTTCAATAAGGCAAACCAAGTCAAAGAAAATGAAACTGAAGTAAGGAATGTATTTTTATTACTAAAATTAAGAATATGTCAAGGTCAAAACATTGATTTCTAAAAGAGATTTTAAAAGTACAAGAATCAATAAGTATGGAACAGGGGGAAGACTATTTCAGATGATGGATAAAAAAGATCTACTGTCTTCTGGGATTATGTTAAAAGCAGAGCTCATGAGAATCCCTAGGAGGGAGGGGAAAATAAAAGGAATTCAAATAAGAGCAATAAAATAATGTGCTTATCCATACATAATATTTATGAGTAAGTTTGAGAATAAGAAGGCATTTGTCTCTAAAAGGAATCAGATATTGTTAGATCTCATAGAATAACAATAATTTGGCCCTGTTTCTAAATTCAGGAAAGAAAATACAAAAATGATTTTAGTAATCAAAAATTTAAAGCCTGGAAAGCACAGACGCTCTTAGGAATCAAAAATTGAAACAAACATAAAGGAAAGGAGATAAGAAATATTTGCATAGATAAATGTAGAAGGTGGATTTTATTACCCCAAAACCTGACTCAAAATTCATAGGTGAAAAAAATGGAGAAGTCCTCCAGATAAATATTCTTTTTTCGGTATCTTTACATTTATTTGTCATGGATCAATTAGTCAACCTAAATATTAGTTTCCTTCATTCATTCATTCATCCATTCATTCATATATCCTTCCATTGTTTATGTGACAATTTAGGTATTGCAAATACTGATAATCTCTCATATATCACACTTCAAGGTACATTGTCATTCATCCTGTCTAAAACCCTTGACAGACCACTCTACCATGCAATAAACTTTTTCTCTTTTTGTTCGATTAAGTCTCCCACTATATTTATGAGACAAGTTTAAGAACTATAAACCAGAAAATTTTGCATTTAGATAGATACCTAATATGTTGAATAACCTAACTCAGAAAGTACTAATTGGCCACTATAAACCTGAGGCAAATTTATGGAAAATTCTGAATCTTACTTCTAAGACATTTTTGACAAAAATTTTAGAGTAGGTACTGATGGAAAGTGATTTAATTTTCAAATGACATATACCTTTGAAGAATGGAAGACAGAATTTCAGTATAAACAGATTTTAACAGGCTGGAAACTGGTGCTGAATCTAAAAAGATGAAAATTAATAGGAATACACCACACATTCTGCCCTTAGTTTCAAATGCCTCATCCAATAAATTGTCTATAGAGGAACTGTGTCTTTGTAGCAATAAACTTTAAATTGTCTTTTTAATTAATGCGACATAACGTAGCAGCCAAAACAACAAATGAGATCTGAACTTGTATGGATTACTAGCAATAGAATATCGAGAGTAACTTGCGAGACAAGAGCATTCATTTATTACATAGTTCTTTCTCCCTGGTTAGACAACAAGCACTAGAAGAGCAGAAATCCAGTCACTTAATAGTAAACTCCTAATGCTTAGATGCTCTTTTTTTTGAAAGACAATCATAAAACTATGCCATGAAGAAAACAAAATCACAACCATTAAGAAATAATGACATACAATTTCCAATTTTGGCATATCTCCCTCTAATCATAATTAACACAAAGAAAATCACACTGGAGATTTTATCCTGTGCATAATATCTTTTAGCATAAATAACATTGTATTGAACTTTTTAATTCCATTTATCTCCTAAAATATTGAAAACATTTTGACATTAAAACTACTTACTACTTAATAAACATCGTTGCATGATAAATAATGACTGCACAGTAATCATATGAAAGTGTCCTAATATTAACCCTTAGGGTTCCTATGCTAACATGTTCCTAATTTTTCTCAAGAAAATAATTGTCATCTTTATTTGCATTTCATATCATTTACTTTGGTTTTATTACCAGAAATTGTCAAAGAAAACAAATTGTTTTAATCCTTATACATAGTCTCATAATTCATAATGACTTGAGGAAAAAACTTTACATTAATTTGCTATCCCAATCATAAGCTAGGAAAAGGCCTTTCTTACTCTGCTCTAGTGTCACAAGTTATACTCTGTAGAGGCAGACACTGAGATGGAATTTAGGGTGCAAGATCTTTATTGGAAATCAACAACTGTGAATGGGAGAAGCTGGATTGGGCAAAAGAGGAAATGAAACTGTAATTCAGGATTGACAAAGCCTCAGCCAATATGGTGGAGAGCTCTGGCATATGGATTGCCTGTTAGGGTGTCTCATACCCTGCTGAAATGACAGGACTTTTAGATCTCCACCTGACTCTGTAGCTGCCTGTGGGTTGTCACAAGAAGGACATGACACGGGGGAGCTGGCTCTCTGCATCTGAGGCTGGCAAGAAGGAGCTGGAAGCTGGAGGCCATGTGCTGACTGCACTCCCTGCTGGTGGGCCTCAGGTCCTTCTGTGAAGCGGGGACCAGGCAGTGCATACCCACGTCCACCACATCTTGCCATCTAACTGCATCAGTTTCTCTTAACTGAACTCTTTGTGCTTGAGTTAAATCTTAGACTCTCCCTCTTTGCAGATGTCTTATTCTATTCTTGACATGGCTTTTGTCGCAAACTTCAGACTCTTCCAACAGGGCTACCTATGGTTCCTCTCACTTCTAGCAAGAAAATCCCATATGTGTCCACTCTCTAAGAGTTTGGCCCAAAGTAAAAGACAGCCACGATATTCAACATGCCGTTAATTCATCAATAAATTGTGTTAACACTGTACAGTTATCTGATACCTTCCCCCTACATTAAAACAACAGAAGAGAAAGTATTTGTTTCCTGATCCACATAATGACTTTGCCCTATTATTTTTGCCTGATATAATACACAGAGATCAAATACCCCAAACTGATTTACTCAGGTTTTTTGGCCTGAATATGAATAAAGTGATAATTAATATTAAACAGATATTAATGATACACAAATTGATTTTACAAACTTTATACTATCCAGCATTTACCAAAAACATTCTGTAGAGGTAACAATAATAAAGGTAACATTTATTGACATTTAATATGAGCCAGACACAGTGTGAAGTACTTCACATAGAATATTTCATTTAATACTCCTGGCAATTTTTGAATTAGGCATTAGTAATATTGTCTTCATTTTACAAGTGAAAAGATTAGAACTCATAGAGGAGCACCTTGCACTTAACCAAGCAGTAGACGTGTGACTTAGAGCCAGAGCCTTAACCACTACACTCATTTGTCTGGGGAGGACTATATACACATAGATAGTTATAATCTTCACTTCCCAGGGGGCGAACTTAACATTTTTCAGAGAAGTATCTCAGACCATTTGGCTAAATGTAGTGACCTGAGGTGTTAATAGCTAATAGTGGAGTAAGTAGAATTTATTAAAATAATTACTATGATGATTATTAGTAAGATATTAATAATATTGTCACCCATACTATGCAGCCCAGACCCCAGGTGCAGAAACTGTTTTTAACTATACAGGCTGGTTGTGTTCTCTCAACAGGATGCTACAAAGGCCCAAGGCAAAATCAAACTGAACTGGCTAATAGCAAGCAAAGTAGGCTAAAGGTCACCACTTTTCTCGCCTTGATTTTTCTGTTTCCATACCAACCCCTGAGATCTGAAGGACACTTCCCCTGATTAAATTCTGTGTTTGTTTTAAAAGCACCTTGTATTTGGCAGAGATGCTTTTCAGCTGTACTTTGAGAGATATATGCTTTGAGAGATATGCAGTGGTTAACCGCCCTGAACAGGCTCCGAATTGACCACAGGAACGCACCTGCGCAGATGAGACCTGGAGGTATCCGACTTACAATTCTTCATTGTCATGCTAAGCTCTCCACCCGAAGTGGGGATTTGTACTCTGCTAGGCACAATTTGTGCCTCGGGCAAAGGAGCATGAAGACTGCGCATGCCCTGCTGTGGCTGGAACTCTCCGCAGCTTTCCTAGAGCCCTGACGACCTGTCTGCCTTCTAACCCTTAAATTCGCTTTCTCCCCTCCCTTCAGGGAGAAGGTGCCCTTAGAGCATGAGCTCCCCTTCTCTGTTCTTTGGCCACTGAATAAAAGCCTGCCTGGCTTGCACCAAACTCCGTTTCGTTATTGGCAGGGTGAATCTGAGCAGGAAAGAACTCCCTGACGGAGCCAGAGGGGCTTCAGTTCAGTGAGGGCCCAAAACGGGGGCCTCATGTCAACTCAGTAAAAATATTTTTAAGTAAACGTTAATTTTAGCTTTCTCGATGGGAAGTATGATTGAAAATGAAATATACTGGAAAATATATTATATATTATAGTTGAGCCTTGAACAATGCTGAGGATAGGGTGCCACCTCCCGCCCCCCAGGCACTTGCATACCACTTATAGTTGGCCCACCATGTCCTTGGTTCCTCTGTATCCCGGGTTCTGCATCCCCCGAGTCAACCTAACAGGGATCGCATAGTGCTGCAGTATTTACTATTGAAAAAAAAATCCACCTATAAAGTGGACCCACGCAGTTCAAACCCGTTTTGTTCGAGGGTCATCTGTATTTTAAAAATACTATCTCCTTCACATTTTTTTTTTTTACTGAAAGCAGCTTAATGTAATAATGTGTATTTGATTCAAAGCTCGCCAGTGACAAATTTGATCTCCAGAAAGTAATATGAAAAACAACGGAAACGTGTTTAATTCCATTCTTCATTTTAAAGTAGGAGACATTCCTCTGCTTTTAGTGTCTACCCTTCCCTGTGCAAATGCTGAAAGAAAGAATGAACTTACGGTTTTTGGAAGCAATCTCCCCTTTTCTCTTTTCGGTGAAAGGTGGAGCGCTGACCACTTGCTAGTTCAAATGTCAGTTCCTCAGGAGTTCCCAGGGTGAAGTTTAAAACTTAGCACCCTTTATCTGGAGGGCAAGGAGACACGGAAGGAAGGCCATTCCAGGTTGGCAGGTGGCTGTGTTAACAAGAAAGCCAGCTTAAATACGAGGCTTGTCCTGGGCAGCAGCAAGATGAGTACCTCTGTATCTGTCCCCAGCATCTTAAGAGTTTACATAGAGGTCTTAAGTTCAGCCACAGATAGAGTCCAAATGATCTCAGTAGCACACTACTCTCTCGAGACCGTATCCTCAAAGCAGCAATTAGTAAGGGAATGGACGGCAGAACGTTATGTTCCAAAGACACGGGAGGTGGGTAAGTTCTAGCTTGCATGTCAACCAGTGGTCACGTCCTCTCTATGACCTCTTCCTCCAACACTGTATATAGTTTTTCAAAAAAAAAAAAAAAGGACTGTCCTTTTGTTGACTTATAAAATATGCCAGGCTGCCATGATTTCCTATCTCTGATCAATGAGTTAACGAGCCATAATTTATTCATAGCTCCTTGAATACTTCTCTTTTTCAATGCATAAATATAAATATATGCAATTCTTATTATAAAGCCTATAGCTAAGAATTTGAATAACTATTATGTTTGAATATGTGATCAAATATATTATTATATATAATATAATACTCTATATTATTTTAGAGAAAAAAGAAAATAAAAATGTAGCATTAAAGTTAATTATTTTTTAGTTATCATCTTATAAATTTTATAAAGTACATAAAATTATGAATTAATTTGGCCATTAAAGAAAATTTGAAATAGGTAAAATGGAAATATGAGGAAATTATGAGATTGTTTCACTTTATTTTTATTTTAAGTGATACCCATATCCTTTCTGTGATCAATGTAAGTTAGTGGCAAGGCTTCTAAGATATTAATTAACTTTTTGGAAATGAAATATGCTTATAGCATTTTCCATTAAAATTATGCTTCACTGAATATCTAGGAGTACAGCTAAAGTGACTTCTTTCCAAATGTCTAATGGAAATTATAGCAAAATATTAATATAGATTTACCCATAATAAAAACATGCTATGGTGGTGAGATTTGATTGTAATGATATAAATATTCCTATCCAGTCTAACAAATGTCCTAAATGTCAGATAAAGTAGATTAAGTAAAATCCCCATATAAGGAAATAATCAGCATAAATATCTATATAAAATTCACATAAAGCTGTACTATAGGGGAGAATTACATACCATGAGCTACTATCTTCACCTAAGCTCTTTGATGGACTTCATATTCAAAAGCTTCTAGATTGTCATTATTGAGGCTACCATTGAGAGTAATGCCTAATTTCCTCTAAAGTGTATATTTATCATGCCTTAATTATTATTCTTCATTTATGTCTGAAAATAATTTGGTAGAGCACCGCTAACCTATTTTAGAAACCAGAAATATACTAGTTGCCACAGATTCTGAGTCATTAACATCCATTAAAAGTCATTGGCAGACTTATTGTTATGAATACCCATAAAGTCTCCTACAGTCAAAGTTTACTCAAATCTCAAGGGTTTTTGACATCTTACAATATTCCCTTTATGTCTTTTCCCGAAAGGAAGAAAGAGCCTATTAAGTGCTTTTGGAGTCTTTGTGCTGCTTCTTTTCATGTTTTCTCCTGAGAAAGTCCAGGAAAAGAGACAATTGAGAAAGTGCGGAAAGAGATTGGTCAGGCTCCTGAATTGCGTCTTCCTTATCAAGTCCTTATCAAGTTCTTTAGATTTTTTTTATGCCAAAAAATAATAAAAAACAATGTATCTAGAATTCTATCAACAAAACTGTTACTCAAGTGTTCTGACGCTAATAGCCTGACATCCAGAGAAAGGAAGTCAAGCGTAAACTTGGATAACTTTTCACACATGTGATATTGCTAATTACACTTCGAACTAGACAGTTCCATATTGAAAGACCTATAAATTCCTTCAGTCTGATGGCAAGAGATTTTGTAAATTAGTTAAACATCTATACTGACCCTGAAATGTACTAGGCTTCAAGAAAAACATGGTTCCTGGAAGTTTGGAGTTCCTGTGAACAGCATGATTATTGTGTAGATATATCTTTCCCATCAGCATGCCATCCATCACTGTAAAAGCCATCAGCCAGTGTTAGTGAGCAAGCTGAACGGTGCTAGCTTTATTTGGTTGTGGCTGAAGGAGTGGCAGCTCCATTGGGTGAGCCAACAAAGTTCAGTTGCCAGGGCTCTGGTGACTTAGGAATGGTAAGGATGCCCTCTCCTTTGAGCATGCAACTGCCTAGGCAGGTATGGCTGTCCTCCAGGCTTTGTTCTCTTCTTGTCTGAGAGGATTCAGAGAAGCCCAATGGCAGGGTGGCAGTCAAGATACTGGAGAGGTTTTTGTTATTGCTGCTGCTGTTGTTGCTGCTTAAGTAATTTGTTGCAAGACAGGCATTCCCCCTTCACCACGTGTCTGAGAGCTCAGAGGTTGTGTTCTGTGGGGGTGAGAATGAACAGCCCTGATACCTAAAGGGTGATAGTTCTCCAACACGAGTGTTCCTCACACAATGTATTCTTAATAATATTTCCCCCTCCTCCATTATCTTACAGATGTTTCTTCCCCTAGAAATGTTTTAGCTTCCTGTCGTTATCCCAGTCTGCCCGTTCCTGATGATTTTCTCGCTGTCCCTTCTTTCATAGCCACCCTGGGTTTTGTCTCAGCCACAGAGCTTTAGTTGCTGGCAAACTTCCCAGGAGTTTGGCCCAGAGTCAGCAGATCTCTTATGCATCCCTGCAATTCAGGGGGGAACTTTTCTGATACAATAAGTTGTCCCCAAAGGGAATCAGAGTCTAAGGAAGTTTCTTTGCTCCCTGAGTTCAGCAGCTCTCTTTTCCCTTTCCGATGGGCCAGCTAGTGCTTGAGTTAGAAATGAGGCTTCTATGTAAACCACATCCTACTGAATGCTAGCGTTCACAAGTTGAAATCAACATTTAAATTTCTAGCAGTTCCTCCAGGCCTGGATGCTCTTGCTTTTGAGGGGGATTAGTTATCTTCCCAGGTACTGTCACATAATTTTTGTCCTGAAATGTTTACAAAAGATCCTGGTGTTCTCTAAAATATTAGGATGCTTCCGCACCCTGACCGCCACCTCACTACAGGATTGTGGGCTCTTTTATCTTTTGCTTTCTCTCCTTTACCTTAAAGCTTATAAAGGATGAGAGACTCAGGAGAGGGAGTCAGTGGACTGAATTAAAGGCAGGTTTGTATTCCTATAAACAACAGAAAAGTGCACCTAATTACTGGTCACTAACAGTTTTTGCTCCAGTCTCTTATTTCAAGTTGAATATGCCTCACAAGGATTCCTGAGTGATCTGCCTTTCCTGGATACTGCATCCATTCATGGCAGGTTGTGGCCTGCAGGCAAACAATGCAGCAACTAGACAGCTAGCCCTTTCTATGGCTTAGGGTCTTGATTTTCAGTGGATCTGGTGACCCTCAGGCAGAACTATGACCATTAACACCACCTGTGACCTGTCTTTGCCCAAAGGTTTCATCTCTCCCCCTCCAGGTGACCTAACTCCAACCTAAGAGATGTATATCCCAATTTCAGGGTGATCCAAATGAACCCATCTGCTGTATTCCAAAGGCCATTTCTGGTGTAAGAAGAACATGTTCTTTGTAAGAATACAACTAATTTGATTTTTACCATTGATTATTCAGATTGCTTTGTAATGTTCCAGTTTGAACAGTCATGTTTTTGTTCCCATACCACCATGCACAGCAAGAACTGCATGCACGATAATAATTTCTATTTCTACATACTAGCAATAAATAGTAGAGAATTTTAAAAAATAAAATTATCACTGTAACAAAGGTACCACTCTGGTAGGCAATGTTGACAGTGGGGGAAGCTAAGCATATGGGGGGTCAGGAGGTGTATGGGAAATCTCTGTACTTTCTTCTTAATTTTGCTGTGAAACCAAAACTGCTCTTAAAACAAGTCTTTTTAAAAAATTATTACAGGCATACAAAGCAAAGTTGGTGAACATTCAAAATCAAAATCAATCACTGTTATCTACCAAATCAGGCTAAAGAAGAAAAACTTTCTATGGAAAACTATATATGATCAGAGAATTGGCACAGAAAAAAATGGGCAATACCTAATATCCATTCATGATTTAAAAACAGAGACTCTCAGAAAAGCTGCAGTACAGGAGAACTCCTTCAATTTGATAAGGAACATTTACCCAAAAACCTTCAAGTAGCAGTATACTTAATAGTAAGAAAGTGGATGCTTTGCCTCAAAACTGGGGGAAAAAATTGTCTAGGAAGGCTAGTGAAGGAACAGGGCAAGGATGTCCTTCCTCTCTCAAGGCTCCAGTTCAACTTTGTGGTAGATGTCCTTGACAGGGAAATAAAAGAAAATAAATAAAATATATATAGATTAGAAATGAAGAAATAAAACTGCCTTTATTTGCAAATGACATAATTTTCTAAGTAGAAGATCCCAAAGAATTGACAAAAAAAACTTCTATAATGAGTATAGCAAGTTTACTGGACAAACAAATAATACACAAAAAAGCTGAATAGGTGATGCCCAGGAGATTATTTTTAGGGTGCTGAAATAATTATATCCTGTATGGTATTGTAATGGTGAATGCAAGACAGTAAGCACTTGTCAAAATCTCTAGAACATTACAAAACAAAGAATAAAACCTATGGTCACAAATTTTGAAAAAATCATTTAGGAAGTCAGGTGATCTCAGGATGGAACTCAGAATGAAGCAAACTAATATAAATGTATTACAACTGTATGAAGCAACCTTACTTAAAGGACTTGAGGAATGAGATGCTGACCTAAGCACCTTTGGAATAAGTGGCGTTTGTAAGACTAAAGGCAAAAGAAACTTTACATAAGACTTGTACTTTAGTTGATAAATTTTCTTCTCCCCATGAATATACAGGTTAACAATTCTGAAACAACTATATATATCTACTAGAGATGAGCAAGTAAGAAAATGGATGGTAGAGGGTGGGAACCAGGTTTCTTACAGTTGAGTGGAGAGTTACAGATATACAGAGGAGGAAGACAGAATAATAAATGTGGTAACGGATTAGAGTTGTAAACATTAGCATGAGCTCATATTTCCCATTACATAAATACAGGTTGTTACATATAGAAATATTTATACATACCTGTGTATGTATACACAGGTTAGTATATGCATATATATGTCTATGCTTTTTCAGCTGAGAGGGCAAGAAGTAACGGTAGCCTGCTGGTAATTAGTACCCCTAGTGATCAGATCTTGGTTTCCAATGCCATTTACCAATAAAAGGAACCAGTGCTTCTTGGGGAAATGGTTGATTCTAAGACTGGGGAGGAAATGAACAAGATGAGACTTGTAGTGCCAGAAAATAAGAAAAATCTCAAAAAACAAAAACAAAACCTCTACCCACAGTAACAGAGATATTTCAAAAGGATAGAGGGGCCAATTGAAAGAGGCACCCATGGCCAAAGCTGGAAAAATTTTAGCAACATAATTAACAAAGTAGTATTAGATTATAACCCAAATTATAAAATATCCATGTGTCCATGTTGATATAAAAATGGTTGATTAAGTAAATAAATATAAGAGAGTAAATACATTTCCTGCTCAGGGTAATTTCAAATAATTTATATACTTACTCTGTCCTTAGGAAGGCAGGGTATTACTTCCCTCCTTAATCATGGTTGTAAATAGTGGCTACCTTCCAATAGTATGAAAAGAGTGGGGATAAAAGGCAACTTTACAGTGGAGAGGACTGACAAACACAACTTCAAACCAGGTGATCAAGATCAACATCAAGAGCGATGTGCCATATTGAGACATACTGATAGTGTATACCCTTGATATCATGTGAAGACCATGGCACTTTATGTCATGGCTTCTTCTCCAAAACACATGCCTTCAATCTAACCATAAGAAAACCATTAGGCAAATCCCAGCTGAGGGACACTCTACTATCTACTGAGATACCCTACCAGTGTTCTTCAAAACTTTCAAGATCATCAAAAACAGGGAAAGACAAAGAAGCTTTTAACAATCAAAGCAACCCTAAGAAGACATTACAATGATTCTTGAACAATGTCGGGGTCAGGGATGCTGACCCTCCACTCACTTGAAAATCCTCAAATTATAGTCAGCCCTCCATATATAGCATTCCTCCATTTCCATGGTTCCACATCCTCAGATTCAACCAAGGTGGATCATGCAGTACTGTAGTATGTATTTAGTAAAAGAAATCTATGTATAAATGGACTGACACAGTTCAAATTCATGTTTTTCAAGTGTCAACTATACTACTATGTAATGTGGTACCATGGGTGAGATCCTGAACAGAAAAATGACAGTGGGTAAAAACCAGGACAATCTGAATAAGGTATATACTTTTTAAAGTAGTTATTAATAATATAAAGTAATAATGTAGTGATACTTTGGTTCATTAATTGTGAAAAATATATTATAGTAATGGAACATATTAATAATAGGAAAACTGAATGAATGGTATATGGAAATCCTCTGTATAATCTTTGCAATAATTTTGTAAATCTAGAATTGCTCTAATTCTTTAAAATTTAAGGTTCATTAAAAATTTTAAAAAGAAGAAAGACAATGTACTATAGCATCAAAAGCAAGCAAAACTTAGAAATAATTTAACATATTTTTGAGAGATCTATATCCTGAAAACTAGAGTATTACTGAAGAAAATTAAAGGGCTAAATAAATGGAGAGAGGTACACTATTCATGGAGTAGAAGACTCAGTATTTTTATGATTTCATTTCTCCCCAAATTCACGTATGGGTTTAATGCAATCTTATTGAATTGTATTCTTTTAGAAACATAACATATTGATTCTTGAATGTATATGGAAGCACAAAAAACATAGAAAGAGCCAGATTTTGAAAGAAAGGAATAAAGATGGAGGATATCCACTAACTTATTTCAAGGCTTACTCTAAAGCTACAGTAAACAAGACAGTTTGGCAATAAAGAAAATACAGGCATATAGATTAATAGAAAAAAATGAGGGTGCAGAAACAAATCCACCATATATGGTCAATCAATTCTTAATGAAGCAGCCAAGAGAGTTCAGTTGTAAAAGAATGTTTTTTCAACAAGTTGTGGTGGAACAAATATCCCTGTACAAAATGAATCATATCCCTTCCTCACAACATATACAAAATCAACACATGCTAGGTCATACACTTACATTTAAGAGCTGAATCTATAAAACCTTAGAAGTAAAAAAGATAAAATGTATTTTGATAAAGTCCAGTACTTTTGCTGTAATTCCAAGTTCATTAACATTTTCTTCCATATACTTAATCCTTTATTAATGCCATCCAGTGCGTTTTTCTACTGAGGCATTTTATTTTTAGAGGTTTGATTTGAGTCTTTAAATTGTCTGTCTCTCCTTATCAAGTTCATGCTTTCCTCTACCGTAATTTCAATATTAAAACAGCTGTTTTAATATCTTTGTCTGCTAATTCCACCATCTCTGTCATTTCTGGATCTATCACTATTAATTGGTTTTCTCCTTATTATGGGTTATATTTTTCTGCTTATCAGAATGCTTGGAAATTTTTGACCAGATGCTAGTCATTATGTTTGTGACATTTTTATGTTGGAGTCTGATTCTGTTTTGTTTTTATATTTCTTCAAATACGTTTGGGCTTGGTTTGGGGATTCATTTAAGTAACTTAGAAACAATTTGATATTCCACAGGATTGAGTTTAAGCTTTGTTAGGTGGGACCAGAGCAGCCTTTAATGTATAGTGAATTTGGCCCCAAGTTTGAGGCCATTCCTTTTAGAGTAATCTACGTGCTACTCCATATGTTGAAGAAGAATTTCTACTCTAGCTTGAGAATGTAAACTATAGTTGGCTCTCTGGTATTTCCAGTGATTTGACTGCCTGCTTTCTTTTTTTGTGCTTCTTTGCATGGCCTGAGATGGTTTTCTGTGTCCAATATTGATCACTATTCAGGTGAAGACTCAAGGGAAATACTATGTAGATATCCATATCTCTCTCTCCAGTACTCTGCTGTGTGAATTACAGATGCCTTGACTGCCTCAAGTTTTAAATTCCATATTATCTACTTAGGGAGGCCACCAAGCTGTATGTGGGTTCCTGTGCTTATTTATTTTGCTTCTCAGTAATCATTAATGAATGTTACATTTCATTTAAGTCTGAAAACTATGCTTCTTATATTTTGTCTGAACTATTGATTTTTTAAGGTAAATGGACAAACAGGTTATTCCATCATATCTGGAGGGGGAAATACAAACTTGATGAGCTTTAAAAAATATTCATCATCATGTAACCATCACCTCAATCAAGATACAGACTAACAATAAATAACAAATAGAAATTTTAAAGTGAGTATCTCTTCGTGTCATAATTATGGCTGGTTATTTTTTCTTTTTTCTGTACACTGCAATTTTTTCTTAATGACTTCATCAATTCCTCAATTCTGTAATTTGAGAAAAAATTTTAAATGTAATTATAAAAAATAGACCATGTTTTACAGTTTAATGCTTTTTCTGCCTTGTTAGAACATGCATTTTATAAGATATTTTCTATATAATTTATCCATAAAGCCTATTTAAACATTAAAAAATACCCCCAAAAATCATTTGAATTCTCCAATTTGGTATTTTACAAATAGTGGATATTTTATCACTTAAATTTCTGTATTAGTGTTTAATATATAAAAATTGAATGTGATTTTTATTTGTGTCTAATTTCATTGTTTAAATAATGGAAGCCTTCATTAATTTTTCTGCAGTCATATTTCTGTCCTATTTCTGGAATTCTGAAGAAATAATTTTCCAAAATGAAAAGATTTCCTCCCTTAACAGTATTATTTTTTAAGTTCAAGAAACAGAAGAATGTTGGGCAAAATCTTTATTGAAGAGAATTCAGCAATAACAAGAACAAAGAGAGCTATTTATCACTGTAGAACTATAGTAATTGCATACGATCTTAGTGATTAAACTAATGATTTAATGCTTGGAATTTAAAGGCTTGGCAGAACTCCTCAAACAAAAAACCAAACAAATAAAAAAACCTTAGTTATGGGTTGTACTTCTCAGCAGTAGCATTAGCTTGAAATTTACATTGGAAAGTACTGTAAGTCTTTATTATATTAAAATTGGGATCCCTCAAGTGTTTTAAACTCCATACGTAATGGAACCAATTGAATTGTAATTCAGTCAATTATTTGTCTTATGTTTAACATTTAAATTTTAAAATCCTGCTGCCAAGAAGGAAGAGGTTACTGAGATACAAATTTACACACACACACACACACACACACACAAAAACATATTATTAATCAATTAAACTAATTAATCAGTTTAATGAAACTAAAAAAAATTTATTTGTAACTGGGCATGGGAAACAGTTCACATTTTTTTTCTGCCTGACTACTTACTGAATAATAAATCTACAGATGTGGAAAAGTTGTGACATTATTTCAAGACAATCTGACTTTTAGTTTGTAGTTCAGGTACAATGGGGAAATAAAATGATACTGATTACATTTTTCAAGTGAATACCCATTACATGATTGTGAAACATTTTCAATGATTATTTAAATAGAGACAGGTTATAGAAATGTCTGCAAGTTTTTAAAACACTAGCTATCAGGCTGCACAGTCTATTGTCTATTGTTTACTTTATTTGGAAATGGCTCAGTGACCTACATAATAGTTTCAAATCTCCAGGTAACTGTGAACTTAGTGACCTAAGGTCAAAAGTGAAGGTAAATATGCCATATATATTATGATATTACTTACATAAGGTAAAATTTCTGAAAGTACAGTTTGGAAACATTTTTTACTCAATAAGCAACAAAGGAAAATAGAAAAATTCCTATTGTTTTACACTTATTAACTTGTATAGGTTCCTAAATGTCTCCCAGCCTGGTCCAGAGAATCATAAAATAAAAACATGTTCAGAATTACCTCTTATTATTGTAATATGTTGTCATGAGCCATTTATTTTTCTGCTTTTGAAAGAGATTGTGAAAACATATTCCTATTTTTTTTCCTATTGGAAAGTTAATACCAATACCAAGTTAATTCATATCCCATGCCTCTTTAATGACAATCAGCTATTTCTGAATCTCTCATCAACCATTAACACACTTTTTATGTTGCTGGAATATTATTGAATACAAGAATTTTTGGTAGTGCACTTGAAAGTTTATATCATCTAGTACTATATTGTTTTCTTGTTCACTGTGTAAGCATGTGTAATTAATTAAATAAGCCAATTTGTCAACCCGATGTGCTCTCTTTTAAAATTGGGAGGTAAGGTCCTTTCACTGTATCACAGTGCATGTAATTAACCTTTGCCATAGGCTTATTTTTACTCTGTGCCTCCTACATTTACTAGCAGTTTTACCTTGTCATATACCATATAGCATGCCAAACTTAGCTTAACATTACAGCTAACAGTAGTATTTAGCACCCTTGGTTATGACAAAATAAAGTTTACATATGTATCATTTGATAAAACAATGTTTATTCTATATTAGTGTGTTAGTTCATCAGTTGAGGAACACATCCCTAGAATCAAGAGAGCTTAGATTCAGATACCAATAAAGCCATGCAAAAGCATAAAATCTTAGTTTCCTGTCAAATATACATTTTAAGGAAATTTAATTATCTATTTTTAAGAAAAATAAAATGTGAATAATAATTAAAATATTTAAAAAACAAAAAATATAATTATATTTTATTAAAAATACATTTTAGAAATTAAAAGATTAATAGTTTTATAAAATTAGAGTATAAAATAAAAGTCTTTACAATTTTTGAAAACGTAATCCATGGTATTGATGGTATATTTTCCCAACAACTGAAAGTTTCTAAAATATAGCTCTGCATATTTTGTCATCTTTGAAAAATAATGAGCCTTGACATAAGTCAAACTTATAAAAAAGGAATAAAAAACAAAACAAAACAAAAACAACTTTAAAATCAGGTTTTTCCATTCTAGTCCCAGAGGAGATTAAGTATACTCTATCCTGTCTTTTTCCCACTGAATACAATTACAAATTGGACAGAATTATGGAACACATCTTTGAGTACTCTGAAATTTACATCTTAACCAGTTAATCCAACAGAAAAATTGATTAAGAAAATAAACAATTCACGAAAGTAGAAATGCAATTGCTAAGAAGTATATGAAATTATGTATAGTAAAACAGTATTAGGAAATTAAAAATTACAAGTTTTTACTATCTGATTATTAAATATTATTTGATTAGCTCTGAAGGTTAGTAATATCAAGTAGTGCCATAGATGTGGAGAATTAAGAACTGACCTTTACTACTGGTGTAAGATATATATATCCCAGAGGATATGGAGATTATAGATATATGTGTGTGTGTGTTTCCTCTGGGATAGGTAATTCACAGAAACTGCCATAACACACCTGGGAAAAAATATTCACATATGGGCATTATATTTATGTATAAAGCTAACAGTTAAATAGAAGTTGTACTGTATAACTATTGATCACCAACTAAATGGCAGGAACAATGCTAAGTTACTTAAATTTATTAATCTATTCACTCCTTGAAAATGAACCTATGAAGTAAGTATAGTTATGACCTACATTTTACAGATGAAGAGAAAAATACTTGATTTAGATCATACAGGCAATATGTGTTGAGATTACAATTTCAAAGTAGATCCCTATTATGGGAGAACAAAAGAAAGTCATGGCCAGATTATAGGTCTTGATATTAACAGCTCTAAGTGAAATAAGTCAGACTGGGAAAGACAAATATTGTGCAATCTCACTTACATGTGGAATCTAAAAATACAAACCAACCAAACTCATAGATACAGAGAATAGATTGGGGTTTGCTAGGGGTGGGGGTGGGGTAAAGTTGGTGAAGGTGGTCAAAATGTACATACTTCCAGTTATAAAATAAAATAAATATGCCCTGGTGACTTAATGTACAGCATGGTGACTATAGTTATAATACTGTATTGTATATTTGAAAGCTGCTAAGAGATCGTACCTTAAAGGCTCTCATCACAGGAAAAAACTTTTTAACTCTGTGTGGTGATGTATGTTAACTTATTGTGGTGATCATTTCTTAATATATGCAGATATTGAACCATTACGTTGTATACCTGAAACTAATATAGCAATTATATCTCAATTCAGAAAACAAATACTAAAGAGTTTGTTTAGACAAACTTATTTGTAATTAAAACCAATGAGCATTGACTGTGTCAAAAAAATGTAAGAAAAAATTACAGAGGAAATTGTTATTAATTAAAATACACTAACCAACCAAAATGGCTTTCCAGTTATCCTAGTATTATTCCTGGGCAAGATCTTGGTTTAGCATTATTTTGTAGAAGAAACTGTGTGTCTGTTCTGCTTACCCTGCCAAAAGGACCCAAGCACTGGTACACAAGACAGCTGACACCACTGAATTCATGCACCTCAATTCTGTAAGCTCCCTGGTATTCTTCCATTAAACACTTTCACTGTTTAAAACAACTGGAGGTTCTTCTCTTTACTCTTGTTCTTCCTCCTCTTTCCACTTCTTGCAAACAAGGATTCTAGCAGCAATAGCTACTCGTTGTCATTAGGAAAGTTTTTATAACAAAGGAATGATTTTAGAGATGGAAAAGGATAGTAAATGAGACATGTTCTCCCCCTGTGAATATGATGAGAGAGGATGTATTTGGCCATGTCCTTTACTGTAAATCCCCAAGGTACAATTGTCCTCAAAAGCAAGGATATAATCATTAGTTCAGCTGACACATTAAACATGATTCTGCTTCTTAGTCTAACTGCATAACAACACCCCTTGGTCAGAACCCATGTAGGTCAACAGTAAATATCAAATTCTTTTCCCCACTGGTCTCCAAAAAAAAAAAAAAAGTTTCAGAAAAGATTCAGATGCCCTTGGAAAGGAAGAGAGGGACGCAGTAATTTCTCTGTTAGTTACTGAAACTCATCTAAATACCTTTATGTTCTTTCCTCAATTACTTATGTAGTAAGTCATAATTTTGGCAAAAATTTTTGAAAAAAATAAAACAAAACCCCACACAGAGTGATAGTAAAGTAAGAGCCATTATTTAAATCCTGAGGGTAAAGTTACAGTCAGGGGGAGATTCATCTCTAAGGGAATAAAAAGTAAAGAGAGTTACTAGTGAAAGAAAGAAAATAATGTCAGGGAAAAATTTTTTTTTAATTCTTGAGGGAAAATATATTAAGGAAAAATCAAAGAACAGTACAAATTTAAGAATAAAAAGATTTTCTAAATAAAATGTGGCCACATAACAAAGACAAGGGGAAGATTAAAGACTATCTAAGATATTATCAAAGGGACAATTACAATATATAAAGATGGCAGGATTCTATCTATGTGAACATGGAGATTATATAAAAATAATGACACTCAAGAGAACACAGGAGGAAAACATTTGAGTTCAGATAATAAATACATTAAAGGCATATATTTAGGAAAATGTTTGAAATATGAGTAAAAGAAGGCTTACTTTGATTTGTTGAGAAAAATAACAACCAAATATACATTTTAAGAGTGAACACAGTTCTTTTGCATATTAATAGTTTTATATACTGTTTGATTTATATCTGTGGCCTTGATTTCTTACTTAAGCCAAGTGTAAGTAATGAAAACAAAGAAAGTTCTCAATATTCACATCTGGGATGGCATTTCCTCCATATATAACAAATTATGGCTAGAATGATAAGAAATTTACATCTGTGCATGTTAAATTCACAACGGATTTAAGCCATGTTAGTGGGGATACTGACTATGTCTGCACTAGGGTACATACAACTGGAATTCAAAGGAATCATATAGTCATTACCATATAGGTGTTATTTAAAGTGAAAAAGACCACGTTAAAAATGACTATAGAAAGAGAAATAGAAGGATTCTGAAGCCTAATCCCTAGAGATTTCAACATTTAGAAGTCTAAAAGAGATTTAAAAGTGGGGGAAAAATGAAGACTTACAACTTGTCAAGCAATGTGCTAAGGAATCTTTAAATACTTTTAATTGGACAGTTTGGATTATTTATAGTTGAATGTGATTGCTATTCTTTCACTCATATATACAAATATATTATATCTGCCCGTACACATAGTTTTCTTATTTCTAAAGATCTTTACATAATTTGCTTTTTGGTTTTCCCTGTGGCTGGTCTCAATTTCATGTTGAATATATGGACTTAAGTTGTGATGATAACTTTCAATTATGTTTATGCCCTATAGATAACCTTTTCTCTTTTTGGTTCTAATGATCTTTGAAAAGCTAAGGGGTAAAGGGAAGTAATTAAATAAATCGGTGTTTTTCCTGATTGTTTTGTTGGATGTTTTTAAACAGAACTTGATAGTTTCCATTTATTTTCACATTTGGGGATATTTTTAAAATTTAATAGATCAAATACTATTGGTTACTAATGAAACATTTGAGAAGGAAGTTTTTCCACTTTCCCCATTTTTAAAACCACTTGGTTAATGCCATCATGATTTACAGTTATGATATAATTACTATAGGGGATGGGTGAGTAACTTTTAATATTTTAATGTTATTGCTTGCTCTTTATTTTTTTTAACTGAACTCAGTGTGGGAAGGAAGAGATTTAAACATGAAGCCAATTAGTTCTCTATTCATTTCACCAGAGAAAGTTTAAATTGGGATTAATGAATGCTTAGAGGCACTTTTTAAAAAACACTTCTGTGAGGTAAAACGGATATGCGCAAAAATGCACACATTTTGAGTACATTATGAATTTTGACAAATTTATAGATTTGAGAAACCTTCACCACACCAAGAAAATGAACATTTCCTCCACACCCAAAGGTTCCTGGTACCACCTTGTAACCCATTTTTCCCCTCAACACCATCCATAGAGAAATGAATCTTCTATGCTCCATTCCAACTCTACCAGGGCAGTGTTATTGGGTGTTAATATTAACACATATGTGGCATGTATATTCATCAACATTAATTTCATATATAATCTGAAATTGAGAATAAGTAATCCAGGTGAAGGTTCCCATGGCAAAAGTGAGAAGACCAGAGCCCATTCATTGTCTTCATTCATTTATTTAGTTACGTTTACTGAAATAAACACTGTTGTCAGGCACTGTGCTTGGTGCTGCAACTACAAAGAGGGAGCATGACCAGACAGAAAACAATAGTTCTGTGTGGAAATTTCATGTTTAAGACATTTTTGAAGTATCCAAGTGACAATGTTAGCATAAGGAGTAAGACACATAGGCAGTGTGCTAGAGCTGGTTATGTAGAACATAAAATTTTCTCAGCTCAGAGCCTGATAGACATGATACGAACATGGGCTTTAGAATCATATGTAACATAATTAAGACTAGTTCATCCCCGGTGCAAGATTGGTACTTTTTTCCCACTATATCCATGTTATACATCATTAAATGACTACACCTATTTTTTTTTTTTTTTTGCAGTCAAAAATCTTTGTAACATAGTGTTCCAAGAAGAGAGAGGCAATTGATAATACATCTGCAAAAAGTGAAAAGGCCAACAAAAAATAATAGGAATTTAGGATTATGTTAGAAATCTGGGGTGAGAAAGACGCAACATGCAGGATCCAATCACCAAAATCAGAATCGTGAGAAAGGTGATCCTGAAGGAAGATAGGACGTAGGAATATAATATTCAAAGCCCATAATCATAGCCTCATAAGGCATTAGGGCAAGATGTCCAACATCAAGAAATGTACAGTTATCTTAATAAATGGTTGTTTTCAATCATCTTTGTAGGCTAATAGTTGTGAGTATAGTTTGATACAAGGTTCTTAGATTTTTATATGTAGATGTTATAGATTAATTTTATTCAATAATTGTGCCTTTAAATTTGTCTATTCTTCTTTTATGGAAAAACTAAAATCTAAGTACTCTACTTACAATGGAGTTTGCATAATCATAGAAAAAATTTAAGAAAATATTTTTCAGTTTATTATATGTGCCACATATAAGGAACTTGGGCTATGATCTGCCAAAAAAAGAAAGAAAAGAAAAGAAAAGAAAAAAGAATGCAACAAACTGCTACTTCTTTAATTCTTCTTTTTTTTTTTTTTTTAAACTGAGCATTTCTTAGTGGAATAAGCTAGACAACTATGTTGCCTCTATACCACCCAGTTCTCAATGAAGCTATTTCCAAAAGAAAGTTGTATCTGCATAATCTTTCTGAAGCGATGTAGTTGTTTCTCAAATATCCAGTATATTTTATTTGTCTATTTTTTTTTTATCCAGTGTTCCTGGTTTTACTCTAAATAATAAAAATTATTTCCCTAATCCATGTTTGCAAGTACTTGATATTTATAGATAGATTTTATGTCCCCAGATAGATTTTGTTCACTCCAGCTCATAAAATTGGAGGTATTTTAATCCTTCTCATTAGTCTATCTGTGCACGCTCCTAATCTCTCATATTGCTTTTGCTGTGGTCTCTTGGTTCTCATTTATCTATGTGTTCCTAGGATTGGAATGTCTATAACTACATGTATTCAAGCAGGTGAGTTCACATCAAATATGAAGACAAATCATTATTATCATGCCTGTCAAGGTGATAAAAGTCACACAGATTGAAAAAAAGAAAGCTCTTATATTTTAATTATTCTCCAACATTTTACTATTATGAAGCATTTATATAGCATGTTATTTGCACAACACCAAATCGCTTTTTTTATGTATATACTCTATACTTTCATCTATTGGCTTAACTTCTTGGTAATGTTTTAAATCCTCCAGGGCCCACTTCTGAAATTAAGTCAGATGGCAAAATTCTAAAATAGTTATTATTTCTGAAATTCATTAAATATTTGAACTCCTTCTCTGTTATTACTGTTAATATTGCCTCATTGTTCATTGAAAGATGTAGCAGCTACTCTACACGTCGGTTGTGACAGTTGTGATGAGGTCACAGAATGGATAAAATACTGCTGGGTAAATTCCTTTTTTTAAGACAGGGATCCCCCTTTTTTAGGTAAAAATCTATTTTCTAAAAAAATCAGCATATGAAAATCGATTGATTTTAAATTATGAAATCGCTTGTATGTGGAATCTAAAAAAAGAAAAAAAGAGGACACTAATGAACTCATCCACAAAACAGAAACAGACTTGCAGACACAGTAAACAGTCTATGGTTACTGGGGGTGGGAAGGGATAAATTTGAGAGTTTGAGATTTGCAAATGTTAGCCACTCTATATAAAAATAGAGTAAAAAAACTAATTTCTTCTATAGCACAGGGAACTATATTCAATATCTTGTAAATACCTTTAATAGAAAAGAATATGAAACCGACGACCAAAAAAGTTTATGTGTGTTATCATGGTATTGAGATTTTAACTTGCAATATTTTTGTTGTTGTTACACTATCATCAAGTAAATCTTTTTAAAACATTAATACATAGGTCATGACAAACAATATATGGTATTTAGGCTTAAAATGAGAACCTACCAGCCTGCCCCTTTATGTTATAATGATATTAAATAATTCTGCCAGTTGATATCAGTTTTATCTCAGATATTCCACTTTGTATTAAGCTCTGGTCAGTTTATTTCCCATCCGTTGTTAAATTGAGAATTAATGGACACATAGCACTGACTATGCATAAAACCAAGTCAAGCCTGTTTTTGAAAAGAAAATTTAACTTTTGTTGACAAATCATGCTCTCTAGGATTATTAACCAATACAGAAAAAAAAATTGTAACAGAAAGCAAAACTGTATTTTTTATAAGTCTATAAAAATTAGGTCTCAAGATCAAACAGCAATCAAATTGAGGTGCCCAGGAAAAGATCAGAAGTGTTTACAAGAAGAAAGAATTTTCCACTCATAACTTTGGGAAAGGCAGGAGATAGAGAGGTGGGTTTGAGGAGTTAAAAAATGGAGAGAGACCACCACCAGGTCCCTTCATCTAACCAGCTCCAACATTAGAAAGGATATGCAAGGACATTTCAAAGTTTATATAGGGGTGTTGTAACATGTAATTTTCAATTTTTATTGCAACATCTCACATTATACTGTTATACATATGAAGGCTCAGAAAACCATGAATATCAGAATAAATAACCTAATACTTGACTATAAGAGTAAAAGGCAGATAGAACTGAAATGAGAAGAACATCACCTGGCTCTTCCTTTTGGAATCCTAATGCTCTGCCTTGTGAAACTGACTGGAGGGAAGAAGATATGTCATGTCTCCTCCTGTGGACGCACTCTTACTCAGTCCTGCAGGAAATAAACACATTTCCAAAACTTCCAGGACAACTGATTTTTTCTTTTTGTTTTTTCTTTTTGCTTGTTTGTTTTGGGGGAGGTTTCATTTTGTTTGTCTTTAAACCAAGGATACTAGACAAAGAAAGTCAGGTTTCTGGTGTTTCTGGGGCCTCCTATTTGAGTATGTCTCCGATTCTCCCAGAAGTAAATCAACTTTCCCTAAGTCCTAAGAAAAAGTTTTCAGTGTCTTTGGAATTCCCTAATGGTTTTACCTAGTGTTGGGACTCAGGGCTAGTCACCCCAAAATAGGCCTCAATGGCATATTGATTGTTTTGAATTAAACTTACTTAAGAAAGGGCCAGTCAAGAGGGACACTTTGACCCTCCTCTCTGTATCCTTGAAAGCGGGAAATAAATTTCCATGTAAAAGGTGGACCCCCCACAGCTGGAGGTAGGACACCCTTAACTCCAGAGATCTGGGCTGAGAAGCCTGTAGAGATAAACCTTGTTACTTCTTTAATTTACTACCCCAAGACCAAACTCTGTTTAGATTCTTTGCTAATTAATTACCCAAAACCTAAGTTTCTTTAGCCTGTCAATCCCTCACAAATGTGTTGTTTTTTTCTGTCTAAAAGGTATAAAAGCTGTCTGCTGTAGCCACTTCTTAGGTCCTTTTTCTATTGAGATCTTCATGCCCATGAATTAAAATTTGTCTCTTTTTCTCTTGTTAAACTATCTTATGTCATAAGATAGTTTATTATTCGTCCAACCACAAGAACTTAAGAGGGGTCAAGGGGGAAATTTCCCCTTCCCAGACATTAGTAACAAATAATGCACCCTACTACAATAACGTCATGTTGTTCAAATGGTGGCTAATGTGTAAAATTATATGGAAATCAGTGATTAACAATAAATTTCCCTTAAGAATAGCAATGACTTACAGAAAATGATGAAGAACTTGCTTAACCATTCCAACACTCCAAAAAGGCTTTTGCATTGTTCAGAGTAAGACTGCTATTTAACTGCTCTTTATAATATGCAATATCACTGTCCACATCAAAGGTCCCATCAATGATACCATAATTATTAACAGTTAGGTAATGAATAGTCACGGTGTATAGAAAATTTCTCAAAATACTTGAGATTTTATCTACTTTTGTGAAGTTGTATATTGCAAATGTCAATAATGATGATAGCAATCTCAGATACACGTATTTTTCTTTCCTTTTTTGTCTCATTTGAAAGTCTATTGAAACCTCACTGAATCTACTCTGCTGTTCTCTATTGGCCGTATGGTAATCAGACCTGGGTAGGACTCAAATAATATTCATTCTCTTCTCTGTATGGCTCAGAGTTAACTATAACATTTCTCTCAAAAGATGCACATTTTCCTTGCTTTAAGATAAAAGCTGTATTCATACACAAAAAAAAAGTACAATGAGATTTTCAAAGATTTTTTTAATACATACTATTTTTATTTCAAATGCTAACTTTATAAAATCCTAAATATAGGAATAAATTGGGAGTTCGAGATTTGCAGATACTAACTACCATACATAAAATAAACGAGTTTCTTCTGTATAGCACAGGGAACTATACTTAATATATTGTAGTAACCTATAATGAAAATTAATATGAAAAGGAATATATGTGTGTACATGTATGATTGAATCATTATGCTATCCATCAGAGATTGACACAACATTGTAAACTGACTATACTTCAATTAAAAAAAGGAAAAAAATCCTCAATATTTTTCTGATATCATTTATTTCATTCCTGTGAATTATTTTTCTTTTTTTCTTGTTTTTTCTCTCTTCTAACGTTCTCTAAGCTCCTTCATCTCTTTTTCCTTCTCTTTTTTTTCCTTCTCCTTTTTCCTTCTCTCCTCCCCTTTCTCTTGTTCCCTTCCTTCTTTCCATTTGCCTTTCTTTTCTTCCATTTCCTTTATTTTCTTCCTCTTTATTTACAGAGAGATATTTATATCTTTGGTAGTCTTTTCAGAAGTATTGAGCTCAAAAATTATATTTTCTCCTTTATCTAACTGATATTGTGTGCATACAATTTTTTTCCTGATTAGAAGAAATGCAGTCAGTCACAGTAAATAACTACCTTAATTCTTTAAGGTTAATTATTGATAATTTTTTAAAAAGTAACTGGATGACTATATATTGCTTATGATAAATTATCTTACTAATAGTCAAAATCTAGCTCAACATTTACAAATTATAAATTTACAAAGCATTTAAAACTTAATTAAGTGCATTTTTGTTCTCAAAAGGATTTTGATTAGTTTTAGAATTTCAGTAAAGACAACAGATGTACTTTAAGCAAGAGATAAATCTACATAAATTCAAAAAAGCAAAGTCCTTTGGAGTTTCATTTGTTTATCTTTCTTGTTCCCACTTTTGTCAGTATTTTACCAGCACTGTACAAAAATATATGTGTATATGCAGATACTGAAATGGCATAAGTTCTAATATTTAAAGAATAGACGGACTGACTAAATGTGATCATTTACAATGTATGACTAGTTCATCCATAAACTCACATTACTCAGCAGCATATATACTCCATATAACATATACAGATATATATATGTGTATTCTAAAATATGTAATTCTTCATCATCATAAAAATTACGAGAATGTTCATAGATTACCTCAAGATCTCCCATCACTGTGGGATGCTAAAGATACAATGATGTTAAAGAAAAACAAAAACAAATATATTGGTCATTTTTTCCCTCAGTTCCTCCCAACAAACTTTCCTCTCTGCTCCTATTCCAGCTCCCAGTGGGCAAGATGCAAATAGGTATTTGGGACTAACTGGAGAAGTTTAACTAGAAGCTGAGTGGTGTTTCTTTCTGTCTTTATATTTAGTCACATTTCAAATGCTTAAGTTTGATTTTCAAAGCTGGAACAAATCATACTTATCAGCAGAATATTACTTGCCACTAATTCCCTGAGAACAGCTAGGTTTTCTCTGAAGTCACCTATGTCTTTGTTTTGCCCTTAGAAACAAATGCTTTGCAGTATCTTCTCCCTGTCACCCATATTCCTCCAGAATCTTAAATGCTTTTGTTGTGTTCTCGCTCTCACAGGAGACTTGTAAACACTTGACATTTCAGAGGAGTGATAGAACTTTGCAGATTTTCCCCAAAACATTGTTTTAAAACAAGCATTCAATATTTTATTATTCAGCTCACTCATTTTTCCTAAAAACAAGTACATAAGTATGTGCTCCTAAAACAAAAATTAGAAGTTTGTAGTTAAAATAGATTAAATTATGTAATAGCTATGAATAAATTAGGAAATAAATACAAAAGAACTAACTGATAGACATAGTTGGGAGCATTTGAGTAAATTAAATCCTAATGGTTTTTCACTGTATTTTATTCAGTTTCAATCCTAATGTTAACTCAATGCTTATAACATAGAACATATTTCATATAACATTGTATATATGTGTATACGTATACATTTATAATATCCATTTAGCCATTACATTTATGTTATATAAGTATATAACATATATGTTATATAAGTGCATATATGCCTATTATATATACAGCATGTACCTGTATAACATATATATAAATATACAGTCAACCCTTGAACAACACGGGAGCTAGGGGTGTCAAATTTCCACACGGTTGAAAATATGAGTATAACTTATAATTGGCCCTCAGTATGTGCAATTCATCCATATCCATGGTTCACATCCACAGGTCTACATCACAGACCTGAAGTAAATTACAGATTCAACCAATAATGCATCTTGTAGTACTGTAGTACTTGCTATTTAAAAAAATCCACATAAAAGTGAACCCATAAAGTTCAAATTCATGTCACTCATGGGTTAACATCCATAAATATATAGAGATGCATATTTACATGTTAATATTATATATGTGTGTGTACATATACATACACATTAATATTTATTTGTTATACATAAAAATATAAGCTTTGTGTGAGAAAATCAACATATATGCATTTTTCAGATTCATTAAAGAAAGATGATTGACACCGAAAACTATTTTTCCCTTGGTAGATTTCTTTTTTTTTTCTCTACATAGAGAATTCTGTTTTTCTGTTAGCTTATTAGAACCTGCCTCACCATCCTGGATCACCTAGACTAGTGCCTTTTCAAAGTTTAATTAAGATGTCTTCTTCAATTGTTGCTTTACTATATTATATTGTTTTTGCCCTTAAGAGTTTCAAGTTTTAACGTTTTGAAATATTGTTGTCTGCTGCCTGTATCTATCACATTTTTATTTGTTCTTCCCATTTCTTTCTGTGTTCCTGGGATTTTTGTCGTTTTTTTTTTTTTTTTTTTTTAATTATCCAACAGAATTTTATTTCTGGATACTGAAATTTGGTTTTGACATAATTTTTGATTTGATATAAATTTTATTATTTTTTAAACATATTTTTATTGAAGTACAGCCAGTTTACAGTGTTGTATTAATTTCTGGTGTACAGCACAATACTTCACTCACATAGGAACACACATTCATTCCTTCTAATATTCTTCTTCAGAAGATGAGACTGACAAGGGCTTAATCTCTAGAATATATAAACAGTTCATAAAACTTAATAACAAAAAAAAAAACCCAATCCAAAAATGGGCAGAAGACCTAAACAAGTGTTCCTCCAATGAAGACATATGAATAGCCAATATAGGCACATGAAAAAATGCTCAATATTGCTAATTATCAGAGAAATGCAAATCAAAACTGCAATGAGGTATCACCTCACACCATTTAGAATGATCATCATTCAAAAGTCCACAAATGACAAATGCTGGACAGGGTGTGGAGAAAAGAGAACCCTTCTCTACTGTTGGCGCAGCCATTATGGAAAACTCATATATATTTTAGATGTCCTCTAGCTAGCCTTTACTTCTTAGATTGCTTTGTCACTTCTTCAATTTCTTGTCTGATTTCAGAAGCTCAAATCTAACATTTCCATGATTTTTTTCCCCTTTATATATGTTGTGGTTTTGAATCTCTTGCTTTCTTTCAACTAAGTAATTTCTTAATTATATTTTTACATTGATATTATGAATGTCACACTCAATTGTCTACATTTTTAACTTTTGAGGGTAAGTGTTTTAACCTGTTGAAAGTTTAAATTGTCTTTTTTGTTGTTACTGTTATTTGTTTTTTATATTAACTTTATATGCACTTAGTTTTTCTTGTAATTAGATTTATGTGCATTATGCCAGAGATAAACCTAAAGCAAACTGAATTAGAGAAGCTAAAATAAAATAATCAAAAAATATTTGCCAAATACAAACAAAAAGAAAACAGAGGTTTACCAAGCAAGATAGAATTTAGCCTCCAAAAATTAAATGAGATAGATTTATAGTTTGAAAGTTTGCAATTTATAGTGGTTGTATAATAGCTCCAAATATCTAGCCTATTAATAATATAGCAGCAAAATTTCTAAAGTATAAACTACAGGGAATAAAAGAGGAAATAGAGAGGCATTAAAAAAACACCCATGATAAGAGTTTTAACTTATTACTCTAAACCCAAAATATTTCATGTGGAAAAAACTTGAGTACAGAGAAGATCTAACCTAAACAAGATAACTAATAAGGTATTGATATATATGTTTACTCATTCATAATGTACATTTCCTCATTGGTAACGTAGAAAAAAGCACTTCTTTTCAATTGCAAGAGAAAGAGTTTAAACAGAAAAAGTAAAATGAACAAGTAGAAATAATACAGAAGTCGACATTTGATTACAGTACATCATCTATCTGGATGTGATCTGTCAATGCATTAAGTATCTTTAACTTATGTATATGAAAGAGATTGATTTATAATCTTCCATTATTGTAATGTGCTTGTCAGCTTTTGGCTTCAATGATATGTTGGTCTAACAATTGTTAAGGAATACTGTCTTTCTCTGCATTCCTTGGAAAACTTTGTTCAAGATAAATGTTCATTCTTCTTACATTGGTAACATTCACTTCTGGATCCAATTAAGATAGAAGTTTCTTTTGTAGGAAGGGTTTTAATAATACATTCAATTTCCTTAATAAATATTGGACTATTCAAAATTTTTATTTCTTTGTGCCAGATAATATTATTGTTTCCCCAAGGAATTTATGTATTTGCTTTAAGTTATGAAATTCCTTGGCATACAGTTGTTCACAGTTATCATCTTACTAATTTTTTTGCTAGTAGAATGCCTAATAATTTCCCTTTCATCATTTCTAGTTTTGGTTAATCACATTTTTCTCATTCTTTATAAAAAATTATAGTAGTCTTTTCTTTTTTTTATGGTTTTTTTTTAACATTTTTTATTGATTTATAATCATTTTACAATGTTGTGTCAAATTCCAGTGTTCAGCACAATTTTTCAGTTATTCATGGACATATACACACTCATTGTCACATTTTCAAAGAATCAGCTTTTGACTTTGTTAATTTTCTCTGTGGTTTATTTCATTTACTTCTCTTATTGTCAAGGTTTTCTGCCTCATATCTGTTTTCCTAGGGAGGGGATTTGCTCTTTGCTTTCTAGCTCATGAGTTGGAAGTGCTAAGGTTAGCTAATTTCAAACCTTATGTTATCTTTTAATATACACCCTAAAGTTATAAATATCACTTGGAGAACACCTTTAATTACAACCCACAAGTGTGTGCTTCCTTATTCTCATTACTAATCATTTTAAAATATAAGTGACTGGATTAGTGATCTCAGCCTGTATTTTAAACGTTTTCTTTTATATTTCAATTATTTTTGAAGTGTATTGTTTTTAAAGAATCTCTAGGTACATTTTTCTACTTATCCTTTAATTAATAATTTCCAAGTTAAATTCACAGTAGTCCAAGAATAGGCTTTGAATATTTTCAAAATGTATTTATTGAGGCTTCTGTAAGGCTCAGGGTTTACCGATTATGTAATTGTTACATGGATACCTGACACAATTTTGTGAATTCTTTAATCATTGGAGGCAAGTTTCTCTATATGCCACTTTGGTCAAATTTTTTAACTGTGACAATTTCCTATTGGATTTACTCCTTTATTTTTAAGTTACCTCTCTTTATCACTAGCAATGCTACTTTCCTTAAAGCTAATGTTTTATATTAGCATAGCTATATCAGTTTTTTGATTTGTTGTGATATTTTGCACGTTACACTTATAAACAGCATATAGATGTTTTCATTTAAATTGAGTCTGGCTATCTTAGTCCCAATAAAGTATTTAGTTTATTTGCATTTATAATAATTACTGAAATAGTTAGGTTTTAATATGTCATCTAACTGTTTTCAATTAGGCTCATTTGTTTCTTGTTTTATTCTGTTTTGTTTTAATTTAATTCCTTCCGTGTTTCTTTGAATGAATCAAAAGATTCATTTCATGTTTTCTACATTTGGCTTATTAGTTACCTTCTTTCAGTGTTCTTTTTGTGGTTATTCTACATATATTATAACCATTATTTTTAGTTATATTGGATACAAGTTATTATCTTTGCCACCTCCTGCAACATTGCTAGAGGTCACTTAAGACATATTTTCTACATTTTAGATTTTATGTTATTGCTTACATTCACTTTAATTCTATGAACACTTTAAACTGACAGAGGTATTACACTTACTGTTTTAAATTGTCAATATTCATGTGGAATTTTCTGGCTGTTTACCATTTTCAGTGATTTTTATTCCCTATTACAGTTTTGTTTTCTTTTGTTGTCATTTTTTTTTTCAGATGGGGGAGAACTCAACATACAGATGTCCACTAAAAGCAAAAGATGGAACTAGGAACATAGAACCAAAAAAAAAAAAAAAATTTAAAATATACTTTAAAAAACCCACAGTCTGTGCAGGAGCTGTCTGACTTCCCACATCCAGTTTTATACTCCATAATTGGTATCTATAAGGAAATTGCTGCTAAGGACTTAAAGCAAATTTTTATCCTCAGCACAAGTGGGGAAAAACAAAACAAAACAAAACAAAAAGAGAAGTAGTTAAATAAATTGTATTCATTATTTCATGCTGTTTCTAAACAGAAACTAACATTGAATTTTAGTGCCTCACTGAGTCACAGTAAAGCACACACAAAAAAAGATCCAGTGAATGCTTAGTTATCCCCTATCAATTATCACAGTAATTTCTAAACCATCACCTTAATTCCACATTAATTATTTATGATGCTAATTTAAGGGGAAGCATTCTATAATTTACAACTTCTTACTACCATCCTTCAACTTAAAGAAACAAATAATATTAATTCTTAATGTATATAAATAACTGACTTACTGGATAGCATATGTTTTAACCTGTGTCCTCTAGAAAGCGTATTTGAAAGGTACAAGTTTAGCACAATGATGGGGGAGAAAAAAAGGGAAATGAGACAAGGAAAGATTTGAAGCAACATGATGCTCACCTTGTTGGCGCCTGCCTCACTGATGTCTAGGAACAAACAGCAGATTTCTCAGCAATTGTGCTTACTCAGCATGGAAGACTTTTCTTGAAGGACTGCAAGGAATTTATGTCTGGCCTGTCTCCTGTCTGACATTTCTTTTGGGTTAAATTTCTATCCATGGTAAACAAACTTCCCTACACTTCCAGGTTGTAATATTCAGAATCTCTGCTCTTGTGAAGGAAGCCCTCCCTCTTCCACCCTTCATGGTGTGGTGCTTCATCTAACTAGGAAAGTGGAGAGAAGGAGGGAGGCAGTCAAGAGAGACTTGCTTGTTTCCCAGTTTTCTGAGTTTAGAAATTCTTAAGTATTATGAATTAAGTCTCACAACTAGCCTATAGGGTAGGCAATGAATTTTGTCCCATTTTACAAATGTGTAAAACATCATCTTCAAGGTCATATGGTTCAAAGTGTTATAGGCAAAAAATTCAGATTCAATATGACGGCCTCAAGTGTCCACAGTTACAGTTCGAAGATTATATGCAATCACAAGGTCAGTAATAAATTATTGTTCTTTAATTAAACAAAAGGAATGTTTCTTCAATTAAATAGTTTTATAGTGCTATTCAGGCAGCCTGTGGAATGTCTTAACAGTGTGGGTTGTTTTATACCATTTTGAAAGAATGAGTAACTTTTTAATAAAATGTTGCCCTTGTGGCACTTGAATGTATAATATACGGGAAATTTACTGGATTTAATTTGGTATCGGTTAGATGAAAGTTATAGTTAACTTTGTAAGGAAATCTATACAATTATCTAGGAGAAGTGCAACCGTAAATAGTTCTTGATGCCCAGTACTTTTTCTTCCCAATAAAAAGTATTATTTATTTAAGGAAAGGAATATAATAAATACTTCTTGCTGAGCCAGATTTTCCTCCGCATTTCATAGACATAACCAGCTTCTCCAAGATTTTGCCCCATAAATGAAGCACACACTTAACTTCAAGGTAGAGTTATGATCCAATAGCCTCTGAATGGAACCATACCGTGATGTACATGAGACAGCAGATAATTAGAAGTCATTTCTCAGTGCTCTGGACGTCCTTTCTGTGCTCTTTAAGTGGACTTAAACCACCTCTGCAAACCACACTGTAGTGATACAGCCTAGACAATATGATACAATACAAAGTTATGATTCCACTTTTCCTGTCAAACCAAATATTTTATTCCTAAGAAGCTAATTGAATTCTATTCTCTTGTTCTAAGTAACTAGAATACAGTGAATTGAAAGAAAACAATTGTTTTATAATGCTTTTTGTTTGTGCAAATAAATCAATGTTGGAATAGTCAGTTAAATGAAGGTTCCTGAATAGAACTTTGAGTATATTTCAAATGGCCAGTTTTGCCAATAAGGACCAGTAATCAAACAATGATTATAGAGACATGTAAATACAAAGATGGTCTTCTACACCTATATTTTGCTTCTCATACTTTCATTGGTTCTATTTATCTTTTTCAGATGTTTACATATTTATTTTTAAATGAAATAATTATCTTGCTCAGATTTTAGGTTTACCTTTTCATTGTGAGTGTACTTGTGTGTGCATGCACATTGGAATCATCCAAGGATTACAAAGGATAAAATAAATGGAAGATATGGACCTTGACCTATGAAACTTTACCTCTTTTGGCTTTCAAAAATTATGACAATCAATTTGAGTGATTTTGTTAATAATTATCCTTTTAAATGAGACCTTGTAACATTAATTTAAGTCTATTTCTTGAAAAGCTATATCACTGGAAAAAATGAAGTTGGGTGATCTAGAGTTAAAATTATCTCCCAGTAAGCTAAATTGGATTTACTTCTTTTTCAAAAGGCTGTATTATACAAAGAAGAGGCTATTCCTCCTTACTGAGATTTCTTGTATTTTGCTATGTTCTAAGCACCAGATAAGCTTTACCAATTACATCCTGCTGTTCAGCACTTAAAGTACAATGGGTCAGCTCTAAAACAGACAAAAGAGCAGCTATATAAAGTTTGACAGTATATCTTTATCTTCAAATGAAATAGATATATTCTCTAATTAAACTTTTTCACGGTTTGGTCTAGTATGTTACCCTCTTTTTTGAAACTATAAAATTTTTCTTACCTATATTGGCATTTTTCTTTACAAGTATAGGTTATGAGAAAATCCCCGATTTTGATGGCCTAAATTGAAACAGGGAGAATATCATTTTTGATCTCATGGAACCCAGAGAAGCTCAATAATTTGCTTTTCCCAGGAAAAATAATATTCCTCTATAACATAGTGGGTATATGTGAGATATCTGAAATAAATTTATGTGCATTTGTGTGTCTGAGTTTGAGTTTCCTAAAGCTCAGTGTCTCAGTTTTCTTATCTGCAAAATAATAATAATAATCACTTCAAAATAGTATTTATAGCAAAAATGTTTGAGTATATTATTGAATACTTATTCTGTATTCAATACAAAATAATACATTTTATTAGTATTATTCTATTATGTAGATATCAATTTTTAATCGACTAGGGCCATGTCATTAAAGATAGCTTAAAATTCTGATTGAGGCTAAGTAACCTGGAATGGATTAACCTCAGAAAAGCATAGTAGAGAACTGAAAGCCAGGATTTGAGTCCTGGAACATGTTCATCTCTGCAAAAGGAGTTATTTGTTGATAACTGTCAGTTATCTTCAGAAGTGAAACACAAAGCTAATCTGGATTGGGTCTAGATTGCATCAGAAATAAGTGGGCAAAAAACAGGATTAGTAGGTGGGACAGTAGCCATCAGAAACTGGGATTTTTATTCTAATCCTCACCCACAGCAGCTCAGTGCAAAGTAAACTCCGCCCCTTAACCAGTTAAGAGGGAGTAGGCTAGTTCATCAATCCAATGACAGTTATCTACAGATAATTGAGAATATTTTCTGTATTAAGAAACAATATCATTTGCATCAATCAAGAGTGATACATAATCTAGAAATTCCTTTTCATTAATATAAGCATATTATAACTATAGAGGCAAAAATTAATTACATAAAATAAAGGCAATGTCCTTAGTCAACAATCCAGACTTCAGGACAGTGAGTTTCCAAGCAATTTACTCCTTAATTTATTCTAAATATTAACTGACTCACTGCATGTCAAGGACTGTTCTAGGTTCCAGGGAAATTCAGATAAACAAAAAGACAAGTTCACTATGTCATAAAACTTGCACTCTGGTAAAAGGACATGGAAAACAAAAAAAATACAGTGTGATTGGTCAGTAGTGGTAAATTATATAATAAAAATAAATAGGTCAATTGAGATAAAAAAATGGATGGTTACATTCAGTTAAATTTCCAGGAAAAGTGTTACTCTAGTGATATTCAATATGATACTTAATGACAAGAAATACCCAAGTATGGCAAAATTTGGGGTATAAATAGACCAGAAAGAGGAAGCAGGACTTATAAAGGCCTGGCAGAATGAAATTTGGTAATTGTAGAACTAGAAAGTAGGCCGATGTGATTGCATGTCAGGATATTGGAGGATTTCAGAAAATGAAGTCAACCAATAGGGCCTCAAGTTAATGTCAAACTTTTTAGAATATCGTAAGTTTCAGATTTTATTCTAAGATAATGGGAATCCATTGAGGGTTTAAACAAGGTATCTTCAGGTTCTGAGTATCTATGGGAATATCATTCTGGTTGAAGACAGGAAATGAATAAATTCATGTATGGAGAATAAAAGGAAAGGGCACAAATTCTGAAGAATGGACTTAGGATAAAATGCTACTCTATTAATCCTGGAACAGATCTAATGGATGGATTTATTAAAAGTGGTAGTAATAGAGAGAGGGGCATTGTGATATATTTTGTAAATGAGGTCACTAAAATTTGCCAATAGTTCGGATATAAACGGATGAGAGAAGGAAGGAAAAAAAAAAAACATTCTTGAGAAGGTTGAATGTAAGTGTAGCGATCAAGTAATCATTTTTTTATGTTATGTTCACAATAATTATTGGAAATCCAACTGGATACATGAAGCAGAAAAGTATTATAGAAAAACGCATTTGGAATTCAGGAGAGAAAGGTGCTGAGTCCACAGCTCTGAGCCTCTTCAGCAGATCAATATTATTAAAGAACATGTTGGATAAGGTCACTCTGGGAAAAAAATTAGAGAGAGAAGACAAAGGATTACCAACCTCTGAAACAAAGATAGATCCTTCATACTTGGCAATTGACACCAGTTCCTACTAAAGTGACTATCATTATTTCCTGGTATTAACAGGAATTTTCTCATTGACTTGGCTATAACAAATTGAGTAAGAAATTACTCTTTTTCATACCAAGCCTAGCACATCTACATTAAGAAAGAACAGTTCAAATCTAAAAATGTATTATGTCTAAAGGAAATACTGTATATGTAATTTAGATACAGATTTACTTGTGAGCAATAGAAAAAAATCTCAAAAATTACACTGGCATAATGACAAAAAGTGTCTCCAGGAACTCAGTTTATTACTCAGCTTTATCCAGAGTCTGGAATTAAGTCTCACATTCCAGAGTAGCATCTGTGCTCAAGGTAGTAAGATGGAAAAAAGGATAAAAAATAGTAGGGTTGATGGACTATACAGTCTTTCTGTAAGAAGATTCCCATAGAACATACAGATTGGTTCCATTTACATCTCATTAGCTGATTGTAGTCTCAAAGCCCCTCCACAATGTGAAGAATGGAACCATGGTCTTTGTTAGAGGTGACTATATGACCAGCTAAGTATTCACTGTCTTTAGAAAGAGTGAATGGGTACTAAAAATAATCAGGAGTCTCTGTCATTTTCATATTACTATTTAATAAAAAAGGATGATGTTGAAATATAGTATTAAAAGGAAATAATTAAATTGACAGTCATTAACTACCTCAATGAATTAGTCCCACCTTTCTCAAAAACCTAAGGACTATATGCTTACTTTAATTGATACATGGAATTGTTTACATGAAAATTAATTTAATTAATGCGCACAAATTATCCTGTATCCTTTTTGCAGCCCAACATAATATGAAGTTAAAGGGGAAAAACTATAAATTTTAATAATAAAGGCAATAGAAAATTAAATGGGATAATCTGAAAAGTGTTACAACAAAGTAAAATATTTCAATGAACTTAAAGTTTATGTTTAAACAGAGATGCTGTTTCAGAGATAATGTTTAACATATTACACCTCAACAATGCCAGCTACCTTCTCTTTCTGCTATTATAAGGACATATAAATCTCTGCTTATGCAAAACACTACATGTGGATCATCTGGGGAATAACTTTAAAGAAGAAAATTGGGAGGTGTAATTTCAAAAAGTGTCCAACATCAAGTATATTTCTTCATTAAAATTTGAATTTTTTTTCTTCTGAACATTTTAGTTCATTAATAAAGAATAGATCCACTCTCTGAAAAATCTCTAAATTTTTGCTGAAGCACTGAGTATTAAAAGTTTCTCCTTTAACCTCTCCAATTATTGAAAGTTATTGTTTCCTTGTCTGGTTCAGATTTATAGGAGAGAAGTTCTGCTTTCACCTGAAGGAACCAAAATCAGGTCAAAGAGCTTCCTCCAAGGAAAACAAGTAAGATAATTCTAACCAGTATTAGTTAGCTCACTGGCTAATAATAAAAATTATGTGAGCTGTCTAAATCAGTATAATAGATAAAGTTAGTGAGTTAATAAGTGACTTTGGAACATTCTTTTATAGTGGCGAAAACCTGTAAAAGAACCTTAAAAGAATAAATATGAGTCCAAAAAATTGTATTGATCCATTTAGGATTTAAGACCCATTACTTATGGGATTTGGGCTTAAGACAAATTACTTCGTGTGTTTTCCTCTTTAATATTGGTTATCCCTTTTTATCTTCTTGTGATATTTACATATTCACTTTATAGAAGGACATTTATCTCAGGCACATTTATTTATTAAAATAGAAGAGTTTAACTGGCATAATAAATAAAATGCTACATTTGTTTATCGCTTATAAAGGCAAGTAACAGTAACAAAGGAAAGAAGAGATGTCTCATATCTGCTGCATGTTTAATCTCTGATTCTGCTATTTAAAATCTCACTAACAAAATATTTTCTGTTATTATTATAGGAATCTCAAATCTGAAATGGATTGTAGAGATAAGTTCAGTACAACATTCTGCTCTCTCTGCTTGAACATCACTAGTGTTCTGTGTTTTCACAGAACACAGGGAATATCCATTCTATTTTCAGACAGATGTGTAACTGTGTTCTCTAGAGTTTATTCTGCCACCTCCCCCAAAATCTTATAAACACCTTGGTTTAGCTCTCTAGAGTCACAAAAATTATTGGTCATCATTCTTCTATGCATCAGATGCTAAGGATATTAGCAAAAGTTTCATGTCCACTATCTTGTCTTTTTTTAGGGCCCAAAACTTTATTTTTGTTAAGAATTTTTCAGATTGTCTTTTTTATGGGGGCCTAGAAGAAAGACTACATTCTTCTTCCAATGCAGCTGAGTATAGGTAAATGACTAAGTGCTAATAAATTGAATGTAAAAGAAAGCAGTCTGTGCTAAATTCAGAAGTATGAGGCCTTCTCTGCCTTCCTCTATGGCACTGGTTTCTTTTAAATGTGCTTGGAATTTGATTATAAATATATGGAGCTTATGTAAACATCCTGAGTATAAGGATGAAAGCAATATTCTAGGAATAATAATATTCCCTGGAAATGAAGAAGGCAACTGGTTATTGATAACTTGGAGAAATAACAACCCTAATTTGAATGACAAATCTCCAAACATTTGAGTAAGGAACAAAACTTGGTGTATAATGAAAACACTGTTAATCTATGTGTTTTCTCAATTGTTGTTGAGATGTATTCTTATGGAGATGTATTTTTAATGGATACATCCTTATATAAGCTCTCATATTCCAGGTGTTTTTACGTGAAGACATTTTGCTATACTGAAAAAATAATTATATTCATGTAAAATATTAATGTATGAATGATGATGTTTAACTGATGTTAAATTACACAGAAATAATTAGAATAATTTTAAATATTTATATTACTGACTGCATCTATTGACTCTCAATTATGAAAAAAGAGATTTAGCATACTTACATTTCTTCCCACCTTTTATCCCCATTCCTATAATTTGATTTTGTCAGGTGAATTATCAATTTATACAGTCAAGATATATCACATTTACTTTCTTTTACCTAAATGTAATTTTAAAAATTGGTTTGCCCTGATTCAAGGTTGAATAAAGTCAAAGTTCCTCATCAATTATTTTTTAAACTATAGCTTTCCACATTCCTTCATTTTTCATTTTTAGATATTTATTTGTTGTCCAGATGTGATGGTTTTCTAGTACTTTTCTCAGTAATTACTCGAGGATGGTTTTACAGACATGAGAACATTCATTGCTCTATGGCTGAATGAATTTGTTCTGACCATAATGTTATTCAGGTACTATTCCTTTACTCAAAACTTTGTTTTATTTTGAGGATATTTGAAGCCAGCATCATTTTTCTAACTAGCTGCTTTTAATCAGAGCCTAACTTATTGGGGTTTTACAGGGTCTAACTGACCTAGGGGAGAGGAAACACACTACTCGAGCCCTCTCTAGCCATCCTTGTTCTACCTAAGGCAGGGACAGGTAGGGAGGATGGGGGACTGGAATTACTTGTAAAGTTCACAGCTCAGGGACACAGGCTTACTAAAAGACTGAGACCTAATCATAGGAATATTAACTGTTTCCCCTCCCCCTATGCTTTACCACCACAGCATTAAAGTTTTATTTAACAGAGTTCCTTCTATCTAGCACATCATGCTTAGATTTTAATAAAAACTGCAAGGCTTGCTAAACAGTAAAAAGCATAGTTTGAAGACACACAGTAAGAATCAGTCTCAGATCCAGATATGGCAAGGATGTTGAGACTATCAGATCAGGAATTTAAAATCTTTGTGATTAATATGCTATGGGTTCTAATGGGAAAAATAGGCAGCATGCAACAGCAGATGGATAATGCAAGCAGAGAGACGGAAATTCTAAGAAAGAATAAAAAAGAAATGCTAAAGAACAAAAATAGTGTGAGAGAAGTAAAGAATGCCTTTGAGGGTCTCATTAGTAGATTGAACACAATTGAGGAAAGAGTCTCAGCTTGAGGATATATTGATAGGAACTTTAAAAAAAAAAGTCTGAAAAAATGGACCAAAATACCCAACAACTGTGAGATAGCTACAAAAGTTGAAACATAAGTTTAATGAGAATGCTAGAAGGAGAAGAAAGAAAATGAAACAGAAGAAATTTTTGAAGCAAAAATGACCAAGAATTTCCCCGAATTAATGCCAGACACCAAACCATAGATCTAAGATGATCAAAGGACACCAAGCAGGATAAATTCCAACAAAACGACACCTAAATTCTATCCTTAATTTTCATGGACCTCCAAGTACATACACTCCAGAGTTTATAAGAAGTAGCCATCAACCATAGATCAGTAGTCCTCAACTGAGGGCAGTTTTGGATCCCAAGGGACACTTGTCAGTATCTGAAGACAACTGTTATTATCACAGCTGGGAAAAAACGTATGACTGGTGTCCAGTGGGATCCTACAATGTACAGGAAAGTCCCCCGTACACCCAAAAATGAATTATCAAACCCTAAAGGTCAATAGTGCCAAGGTTGAAAAACTCTTCTGTAGACAAAGCCCCTAAAGCTACAGTTAACCTTGGATAACAAAATGGTATGTTTTCTGAGGATTAAAAGCCCCTACCCAAGCATCAATAGTTAAAAGTCAGCTGCGCTGCTGTGAACTACTGCCCAACTGAAAACAGCCATCACAAACCACCAAGTTAAAATTTTCCAACCCACATGTTAAAGGGAGTTAAAGAGAGTCACACCAATCATGCCAGCCTGCATCAGCTGGCTAGAACCTTCAAAGAAAGGAACATGATTAGGGTCTTTAAACAGATTTAGTTTTTGGGAAAATTCTTTCACTTAGTAGATTTAACAACCCTGAGAGATTTACTTAAATTGTTTGAGTTTCATCTATAAAATGAGGGGGATATATACAATTTTATGTCATTGTTGTACAGATTAAGTTAGATAATGTATAATCAGTCCTTGGCACATAAATGTTCAAAGAAGTTAGTCCTTATGAGGATGGTGATAGTTTTGCTGGATGTCTTATATTTTCTCCTACAGAGCTACTCTGCATCCTTTCCCACTCTGTTCTATGCCCTGGGAGGCTGGAATCTGTAGAGACTGCATCAACGGTCTCCCTTAACTTCTGAAACCCTGTTGACTTTGACCAACAGGAAGCACCAGAAGTAAATTGGGAAAAGAAGGAAAAGTGAGGACTGGTTATTCCCTCGGGGGTTTATGGGTCATAACAGTCCTTCTGTTACTAGTCTCCAAAATTTGTGTTATTCCTTGTGGTTTTTCTACATCTGACTGTATTCTCCTCTACAGCTTTTGAAAAGAGCTTCTTTATTAGACACTCCTCAAAATACCCAGTTTGAGTGCCATTTCTGTTTCCTATCAGGACTTCTTTTGACAGGTACTATTACTAATTATGATGATGGGGATTGTTATTCCTCATGCCACAATGATTTCCAGAGGGGCAAAACTCATGTTTTATACTGCTATTTTCCCTTAAAGTCCACAGCACTATTAAAAGATAATGCAGATACAAACAAAACCAGTAGATTCTTGTGTTTTAATTTGATTGCCATTGATATTAATTCAGCTAGGTCATTTCATTAAAAACTTCTACACATTACTAAATGAAATATAGAAAGCCAAAAACATTAATGGGAGCAAATTCAAGTATATCATCTTTTTGATGTTGGGGTTTATATTGTTTCCTCAGAATAGTAATTTATAAGCAAATGTCTCTTATTTCACTCTCCTCTAGAGTTTTGAAATCTTTAAGAAAAAATTCCATTAAGTGCAACAAATCCTTAACATAAAATTTAAATAGTTGATAAGCTTCTCATAGTGCAATTGTTAGCTTAGGGTTCTCAAGAGATTTAGCTCTGAAATTTGATACAATCACTTTTCTGCCAAAGAAAATTTCACCAATTTAATGAAACGGTCACAGACTAGACCAAGCAATATACACATCAAATAGATCAGTTCTCAAAGATTGATCTTCAAACTTCATGACTTTTTTCTAATAGAATAGCAAAAGTTGCTCAAATTCCAGCAATCTTTGCAGTTTAGGGAGCATTTTCTTCTCAACAGTGAAAAATCATTTAGGATCTAAAGTATTAGGCCTTTAAGTTTTATGTGATCATATAATTTATCACCCAACCTGGGAAATGTTTGAGAGTATCAAGTGGGGCTATTAATAATTATACACGGTAACAGGTATAAACTGGGACTTTGAGGGGAAAGCTGTGGTGTTTGGTTACTCTATCAAATTCCTTCTAGACTGAATAAAATATTTTTTTGTAGATTTTCAGGCGTTTTTTTTTTTTTTTTTTTCTACCCCATACTAATGTCAATCTCCAGAATGTCTCATCTTGGGGTACTTTCCACGATTTTTTTTTTCTTTTGTTTTCAGAATTTAAGTGAAAATTAGCCCTGGGTCTGCTTAACATTATTCTTGACACTTCCATTCCTCTTCTCAGTAGGCATTAAATAAAGAAACATAACAAAATCTGCTGGGGTAAATACCTCTATCAGTGTTCGTATGTATATGATTATAAGTTTGTAGTTTTCCAAAAATATCTACATTCCAAATAAAGCATCCTATAGGCAGGTTTGAATTTGGTAAACCTTCCACAGAGGATATTTCTTACTCGGTTCAATTCTGTTAGAGAAAATTAAAGTCAATACCATGATATAGGGAGTGTTCTTTTAAACAAATAAATCTAGCTGATTGTAAAATTTTAAAATCTGAAACTTATTTATAAAGGAAACATAGATGACAAGTATGTCATCTGGAGAGTTTTCTGCCTGCAGCAGTAGAAACTGATTGAGACAGCAACCTTCAGTATGAGAGCAAAAAAACACAGAAACATAGCACTGAAAACTCTATTGGTGCTACTGACATGAAGGGGGTTAAATATAGTAACCTTGTAAGTGCTAATATTTCAATCAAGATATGAACATTTTTCGTGTCATTTCATGGTTCAATTTTGAAAGCAAGAAATCATCTATGTACTGCTTTGCCGTGATTAAAGTTTAAATGGATGAGCAAAAATTCATACCGAGCTTCATGAAACCTTAGAAACTGAACATTGAATAACAGCTCTGAGCAGTTAGTAAATAAAAACATTCAAATACAAGGCTCTTTCATGGTAGCTTAAAGCAGGATTTTGACGTATAATGAGCAGTACAATCTATATAAATAACTGGCATCTATGATGATAAGTTTATCAAACATATTCCATTAAGCCTTCATGAATTTAGAGATAAGTGCCTCTCTTTAGCTGATACAGAAAAACTTTTGACATTCTGCAAAGTAAAAAATAATGTTCAAGTTAAAATTACAACTTAACTGTTCTAAGCAGCACCACAACTCATGATGAAAACTTCAGCATTCACCTCAAAGAATCATACCTGACACGCCACTCATCCAAAACATTCTAACTATTGTAATTATAGTACAAAAGTCAAGTTAACAAGATGATGGAAGTTTGTCTTGAAAGCACACCTCTTGTTGGAGCTTTGTGCAAGCTGATCTATAATAGGTAGGTAAGCCTTTTTATAAATAGAAAAGCCTACATCTTCCATGAGTTAGTAGAGTGCAGGAAATTCTGGTTTGAATAGTCAAGTAGTTATCAGCAGTAGAGTAGGAAATCCAGGTATTTTAAAGATTTTTCTATTATTCATTATTCATTCTTCCATTATTGATTCATCTGCTCAACATTTATTATAACCTTCAGAGGCAGAAGATATGCACTAAACACTGTCAAAACTAAAAATAAAACAAAATGGATAGACCCTGCATGTGGTAGAAAGAATAAGTGGCCCGTGAAGCTGTCCGATTCCCAATCCCTGAAACCTGAATATTTTACATAATAAAAAGGACTTTGCAGGTGTGATTAAATTAGGGATTTTGAGACAGGATTATCCTGGGTTATCTAGTTGGTCCTATGTAATCACAACGATCCTTCTAAATGGCAGAAAGAGGTCAAAGTCAGAAAGAGAAATTTGAAAATATTACTCTGCTGGCTCAGAGAAAAGAGGAAGGGACCATGAGCTAAGAATGCAGGTGGCCTCTAGAATCTGGAAAAGGCAGATTCTCCCCTTCAGCCTCCAGAAGCAATGCAGCCTTGCCAACATGGTGACTTTAGTGTGGTAAGAGCCAGTTTGAACTTTTAACTCTCAGAACTGTTATACTAACTTAATAATTTATACTATTTAACAAATCACAAAGCGAAGTTGTTTTAAGCCAAGAAGTCTGTGGTGATTTGCTACAGCAGCAATTGAAAACTAAAATGCTGCCTTAAAGGAATCTGTGGGCTAAATATAAGACTAAATATATAAATTAATAACACAAAGTCAATATCTCTTTGAGAGATAAAAGCATGAGATACGATAATGAAATACTAACAACTGATAACATTGATTGAGCACTTATTATACTCCAGGACACATTAATTTTCAAGCAACTCTTAGGATAAAAATATTTTCTACCATTTCTATGGTGGAAAAAAATTTTTTAATTTATTTTACTTAAAGTAAGTTAAAAAACTGGGAAAGTCAGAGCTTGAATCCATGCTGCATGATTTCAGATCATGAAGTCTAAACCACCATGTTATATATAACATTTCACCAAATGTCGACATAGGGGAGTTAAGGTAGTTGAAACCACAATAGGACCTACTCAGGTAGTGAATTTGTGCATACACTAGCTGGGTAAGGGAATTATTCCTAAGATCAGGAGCAGTAAACACAATGCACATGTCCTGAATAACTATCTTAATTCACGTCTTATATAGCTTATAATCATAGTCACCTACATGGGCCAGACTTTATTAAATCGAAGGGCTTTGTTCCATAGCATTTTTACCTTTTTTCACTTCCTTGTTAGCTTCCATTGAGTAAATTTTCCCCCAGAGTAGTCAGAGTCACTTGACATTGTAAGAACACACACATATACAAGCACAGTGGCCTGACAGATTAATTTATCTTTATGCATTCCCACACATGTCATGAAGCCAAGTATGTACTAAACAACCCCAAGTTTTATTAAATAAATTAATTAGTGAAGATAATTAAAATATTTTATGGTTTGAAGTGTCCTAAGAGCAATCTAGTATAACACTCCTATGAAGAATGAAACAGTTTTTGCCTGAGTGATTAGTCATGTCTTAGAGGGTTCATTTTAAATGTCAGAATGACAGGTATGTATATTTCTATTGGAGTAACTTTACCAGTAAACATTTCAAATGGGAAAATTAAAACATCATAGTTTAAACTTAGGAAAATAAGAAATAGAAATTCTGTTTTGAAATTGTGTTTGTGAGATAAAAGGAGTCTGCAGTATACATTAATATGCACAGAAATGGGAAGGAAAGAGGTGACTGTATGATCCTTTTAAAAACTGAATTTACCAATTTTGTTGAGCCCATAGGTTATTGAAATAGAAGAATTATGATTAGGAGAAAGAAAGTGACTGAAGGTACTGAGATTATATAGATGAGAGTTGAATGTGGAGAGTGCTGAATGCAGTTAAGAAAAATATGCAGTTAGTGCAGAACAAATATGAATAACTTACATCTTTAAGAAGAAAACAGGAATAGAACATGTCAGAGAGGACAGGTAAATTAAAATGAGAATTAAGGGAATGAGTACTGTGAACGAAAAAATACTGCAAACCATATGAGTAAATAAGAATGCTGAAGCCATCAAGTCATCAGCAGCTGCCGCCACCCCCCAGTGAAGACAAGCCTGCAGCCCAGCCTCTGCAGCCACTCCCAATGGTGCACTCTGAGGGGACTCAGAATAATAAAGGACAAGAAACTGGCCCTAGATAGCTAGGTGCTTGTCAAAGAATGAATTCAATGAGCCCAAATGTTTGCTTCCTCGCATACATAGAAAAGCACTAAATTCTTTAATTTGAGGTACCTGGTTTTTAGATAACAAGTAATCTTTTATTGTTCCAACTGCCTGGTCTTTGTTGTAAAGCTCCTATATACCCTAGCTCCTCCCCTACCTCCTGGGAGCAGTCCCTCAGAGTGATCTGAGAGGCTGTCATCCCGGCTTGAGTCCTCTTGCCAAGTAAAACATAACTCTCAACTTTTAGGCTGCACATTTATTTCAGTTGGCAGTACAGTAAGGTGTCACTGAAAGGAAAGAAAGAAAAGATTTCAAGAATGATTCTCTTGATAACAAAACAAATCTGTAGACAGACTGCAGGTAATGAATACTGAGGGAAAAAAAAGTTGGGGGGTCAATTTTCCTAAGTGTCTGATTATTTTAAAGAGAACAGTTTCAGAGGAATGGTGTAGTCGGAATTCATATTGCAAATGGCTAGAGAAATAAAGAGATAAGTAATTTTAGCTGTGAATTTATCAAAATTTTTACGATGTTGGTGAAATACTCAAGATAGAAACTTGGAGACATAATAGATTAGGAAATAATAACATTAAAAAAAAGATTTGGGTGGTTAAGTAGAACATGAGTACTTTTATTCGCAGGAAGAAATCATTAAAAAAAGAAATGAGGTTCAAGAGAGAGAGACACAGGGAAAAAAACAGGAGGAAAAAAAAGGAAAAGAAAAGAAAAAAGATTAAGATAATCTATAAAAATGAAGAAGTAGGAAAGAAAGGGGATTAGAAGAAATTTTTGTAGAGATGAAAACGAAAGTGCCTCCGGTGAGATTAGCTCGCTGTGAGGGGGCAGGGGTCACTGAACAATTATGCTGGCGGAAGCTCTATTGTCATGGAAAGATCATTGCCTTTAGAAACAGAGATCTTACAGCCTGCCTCAGTCACTTTGTAACCACAAACTGGGTAATTATCTCTAACTTCTCTCAGACTTAGCTTTCATATCTTTTTGGGTAAAATGGTTTGTAGATGATAAAACTCTTAAGGCAGAAGATAAAAATTATTCTAATACAGTCAAAAAAGAGAAACAAGGTCATGTATTTTTCTATTGTTTTGTCAAAGTATGTTTTATCTTTCAAGACATTCTGCTCTGTCTCTAATATACATGACTTTAGGAATTAAAAGCACCCTTACAGCTCCTTTGTCCATAGGTATTTGCAGCGTGGATTTGGGTTGGAGTTTCCCTATGCAAGAGGTAATCTGTTGGCTTCTCCAGACCTTTCCATTTCCTTCCTGTCTCTGTGCCCTGGAAGGCTGACCTTTGTGGGCTGCGTCAATGGGTTCCCTTGCTCTGTCATTCTACTTGATTCTACCAACAGGAGTAACTGCAGGAAGACTGCAGCATGGGAGAAGGGACTGGTCAGAGGTTCACTAGTCCCCTCCACCCAAGGCCCAGCTCCTGCAAAGGGGCTCCCTCTGAGAGCTACTGTCCCTGTGTTCTGACCATTGCTTCCCTCATTTTCCTTCTTCAGGCCTCAGGGTGATGACAGCGTCATGCTGTTGCTTGGAAGAATGCTTCACTATCTCATTTGCTTCCCTTAACTCTGCCAACAACTTTCTAAATAATTGTGTTTTCCCTTAATTAAGTGATTTTCAATTACCCCATTTCTGTGTGTGTCATCTGGTTCCTCCAAGGACCATAACTGACACAATCATGGAATATATACACAGTGGAGTTTGTCCATATCTGGACAGGATCCCACTTACTAGCTACATTACATATTATACATATCCTTTATCAGTCTGTACTGATTCCTCTTTCTGTAATTCTAGACACAAGCTCTGGTCAGGTGAGTTACTCTGCTAAAGCTATGTAAGCATCTTTAGTTCTGGTGAGTTCATTTAGACTATCATGCCATTTATTTATCTCCATAATATAAATGATGAAATAGAGGCAGAGAAACAGGGCTTTTTGCCCAAAGTCATCTTACCTGTATCACCTTGACAAAGTTATCTATTATCATTTTACCTAATTAATAGTTTCAATGAGTAGATTAAATGGGTGATATATGGCAAGTGTTTTGAACTGTGCCTCAGGCATAGTACATAATATAAGGATATTAGCTGCTCTGTCTTTTCTTGTTCTTCTTGTCATTATTATTATTGTTGTTGTTGTTAGTACTCCAATGGAAACAGCCATCCCACAGGAGACATGAGTTTCCTAGTGTCTCTATAACTTCCAATGAAGTGGACAGAAAACAGCTTAAACTGATCACTCACACTATTCTAAGATTCTATCAAGGCTAATTCCATTATTCTCCACATGCCTGTTTATCTCAACCAATACCAGAAACCCAGGCTTTCCAATTCATGCATCATCACCCAGAATATTATTTCTATATCATCTTTATATCTCACAATCCAAATCAATTTCCTTTTTCATGCGTGTCTACAAAGCTTTTAATTTAACCTCTTGAAATTCAGTTTATCATCAGCAAATGCTTTAGAAGTCTTTCAAAGCTTTTATTCCACCCGGCTCTTCTTCAATGGCTATGTTGAAGCCATCCATTGATCTTACTACATTATTCCAATCTTGTCATTTCTCTCTTTATTCAACTTAGAGTCTATAACTTGTATGAAGGTTCAACATAACTTAGATGAAAGCACCCTGTATCAGTCAAGGTTCTATAGAAAAACAGAAGCAATAGATTTTATATACAGGAATTATCTCATGTAATCAATTATTGGTTATAGCAAGTCTGAAATCTGTAGGGAAAGCTGATAGGCCAGAAACTGAGATGAGATCTGATGTTACAGCCTTGAGGCAGAATTCTTTCTTCTCTAGGAATCTTTAGTTTTTCCTTTCAGTCTTCAACTGATTGGATGAGGCCCACCCACATAACTAAGGGTAATCTTTAGTCAAAGTATAACAATTGTAAATGTTAATCACATCTGCAAAATACTTTCACAGCAATATCCAGACTGGCATTTGAAAAAAACAAAAAACAAAACAAAACAAAAAAACAAAACAAAACAAAACAGGGCACCATCACCTAGCTGAGTTGACAAAGAAAATTAATCATCACACACTCTTAAATTCTTTTCTGCTACTTTAAAAAATAATTTCTCTGAAAAAAACACCCAACTACTAGGTTATTCTAATTATTTGCCAACTGTATTCCCCTCGTAAATCATGATCCAATCATCGGGATATATTTTAGGTCTTTCCGCTAATCTTAAACCTCTAACATACACTAACAGCATCTTATTGAGAATTAATAAACTTGCCAAAAAAAAAAACAACAAAACAACTTCATTAAGATAAATAAGCAATCATAGAGAAACTCCTTCATTTTCTCATCATGAAATTTACTAAGTTGCTAGTATTCATATCTATGTTCTTTTCTTTTCTTCTGGTATGATGCATGAAAAAAAATCATCTGCTATACAGTCAGGACATGTGCACAACAGCCGGAGACCTTTGAGGTGGAATGACTAGGTGAACTGCCACAACAGCGACCGGAGTGTAAAAAGTTTTGGACACACTGAAAAGAAGCCAGCTGAAATTAGTGCCCTGAAGAGATTCTAACAGAAAACACTTTTTCAAGGAAAATTCAAAATGAAATGAGTCATTTTGAGAAACATAGTTGTGAGTTTAAGGGGCAGCATAGTAAATAGTGATTACAAACACCCGTGAAAAGAGAGATCGTTATGTGAAGGCTTTCTTGTAAAGATTGCTAATTGCATCAGCTTTTTTTTAGTTATGCTCATTCACATTCAATAACAACAGCATAATAAGTATCTGCTTCAAACATAAAGGGCATGAATCATGAAAAGTCGCTACTTTCCTCCAGCATAGGTAAGATCAATTATGAGTTCCTGGTAATAGCTCACAGACTTAAGTTAAAGAGAACTAGAGATTTTTCATGAGATTTTTTTCTTTGAAGATCTTTCCAGACTATAAAGGAGAACTAGTCAATTGAATTCTCTCAGGGATAAATCAAGCTCACTAAATTGATTAACCTTCATGTTTCTCCTAAGGTATGTTCTCCACTGCTTATGTGTAACCAAAATAATTCATGAAACATTTTCAACAAGCTCTCAGTCCTAGAGAACTTGTGTATCAGTGACAATTCAATTCTTATACCAATATAAGGTTTTAAGTGGAAAAAATCTTTTCCATCTAAGGTCAAATTTAGTGTTTTCTGAGTGAAAAATTCCTGAATGTCTTATCATAGATTATAATCACCATCCAACCACCACCATCACAATTACTTTTTAGTTTACAAAATCCACAAAGCCTCTTTGAAAATTGTTAAACATGGGTCCTTAATATATAACATGAAAATTCTCTTCCTACCTCACTTCTATCCCAATTTCCACTCTTCTGATATTTTTTGAATATATTTTCCCATGTTAATTTTTGTGACCAAAATGAATAAAAAAAAATTTTCCGGAGCGCGGGCGGCCCAGGGAGGGTGTCAGAAAGACACCGGGCTGGATGGGGCTTCGGTCGGGTGGTCTGGGGCGCGTGGAGGGAAGCGGGGTTCACGCTGCGTGGTTAACGCCAGAAAGCAGAGACCACCCCACGGTGCGTTTCTCCATGGGCCTCACGTGTCCGCAGGGCAACCACCGCGCGGACGAGCGCCCGCCCTGCGTGGAGAAGCGGCAGAAGCCCGTTCTAGCGCCCGCGGGGCTGCTTGTCCGTCTGCGCGGACCCGGCCGTGAGGGGCGGCCGCGCCTCAGAGGGTCAGGTCCGAGGCCCGGGGAGGGCATGGAGCGCGCCGGGGACCGCGGGCCACGGGGCGGCTTCCCCCCTGGGGTGGGGTGGGGGTGGGAGTGGGAGTAAGGGTGGGGTGGGGTGGGGGTGGGGGTCGGAGTAGGGGTGGGGTGGGGTGGGGGTGGGGTGGGGTGGGTTGGGTGGGGTGGGGTAGGAGTGGGGGTGGGGGGTGGGGTGGGGGTAGGGGTGGGGGGTGGGGTGGGGTTGGGTGGGGTGGGGTAGGAGTGGGGGTGGGGGTGGGAGTAGGGGTGGGGTGGGGTGGGGGTGGGGGCGGAAAAAAAGAAAAAAAATTTTCCACTTTTTATAATAACAGAAATGGATTGAGTACTTTCTATGTGTCATACATTGTCTAAATTGTTTACATGTATTATCTCACTTAAAAACACAACTCCATGACACCACAGTTATGAATATCTCTATTTTATAGTTGGGAAATAGACATTTGAAGGTAGTTTAATATACTTGTATCTACATATATGCATACATATTAACATTTGTGTATTTGTGCAACATACATGTACATGTATGTATATATATTGATGTATGTGCTTATAGACATTGTTTTTGAAAAAAAGGAATACCTGAAGATAAAATACTATCTCAGACTGTTGGGTTATTTTCTGTCTGATAGTTATTGGAAAATTGTCCTATAAAGACACTAAAATTTTACTATCCTCATCATCAAATCACATCTGGAGTACTTTATCTCACATTTTCAGCAATACTGGATCTGATCAATCCTTTATTTTCCATAATAATGATTTTAAATATACTCATTTTTGTTTGTTCTTTACAGATTTTTTTTCCTTTAAGATATTAGAGTTATTAACTCCTAGTTATACATTTGTTGCAAATGGTTCTTTTCAGTCTACTTTGTGTCTATGGATTGGTTTTGATCTAAGTCCTCAGTCTACTCAACAAAGGGAATACAAACTCCTAAAACTGATGCAAGGATTGCTTTGACATCTAAGGATCTTAGAAATCGATAGGGCTTAAGTCTGCATTGTCTTTTCTGGGAGACATAGAAGTTCTCTTTGTATCCTATTATCTAAGATGGACCTATAATGACTTTAGTAAGAAGAGAAGCATCCTATACCCAAGGATGTACAACTTGACCCTTATTGTGAAACTTCTGACTTACAATATCCTATTAAATATAATATAAACTTAATGAATTTTAATCATTTCAACCAAAGAAATTATGAAATGGAATATTCACTTGAAAACATTGATGCAAGGACAAAAACCATGCTTTTTGACCTGATTATTGTATTTTCCAACTATAAGGAATGACAGTACCTGTTAAGTCGCATCAGCAATATAAAATATGTACGCACAGTATTCAGGTACCAAGTAAACACCACCATAAATAAATCAAAAGTTTAAAAATTACTTGCATAATAAATAGAGTGTTTATAAATGTACAGTCATTTTACAGGTACAGTGAGACCTCTGATGTTTGACCATCTGGCAGGTTTGGACAGGAGGTGTCCTTGAAGCAGATGCATCTGTGAAATATTAAAAGTTTATTTGCAACTGTTAGTCAAATAAGTGGGTTTAGAAGCATAGCTGTGAATATAATAAAATGTTTGGCTTCTTTGCTATAAACTTTAAATCATCGCATTAATAAGGTACAGCTAAGTCTGTTTTGCATGCTACACTTGATTTGATTTTTTTTCCCCAAATACCTTAGGTATTTGGGATTAGGGAGAATTGTGTGACATTGGCTCTTAAACACACAAAGAAAGGGAAGCTAGAGGAGGGAAATACAATTTATTAACTTTATTTTATAAAAGAGGAAATTGACACTTCAACACAGAACTTCCATAATGACACAGACAGTAACGTGAACCAAAGGTTTCAAATAGCAGGTCTGTTATTCCCACTACACCATAAGATCCCAGGTAAGTTATAAACTTAAAAATGGAAAAGTCTAATTTTTATAACAACCAAAAGATAAAAACCTAATTTATATAATACTTATATGGATTTATAGTAGGGTTAGATTTTAATAAGTATACAAATTAATTGTAATAGTTGTGTTTTAAATAAGTCAAAACACATCATGGTGTTTTGTGGGATAGAGAGAACAGAAGAAATGCTAAGAGTGAGATTCCAAGGAGAATCACAATGATTCTTTTTATGTTTTTAAGGAAAAAGTAGTTAATTTGAGTTGTCTATTGCTCCCTACATTTAGACTTAGAAAACTGAATATAACTTCCTCTACAATGTCCTTTAAGTTTTCACTGAAATCTTTTAAAATAAATGTAGGTATAATCAACTGACATACCTAGATTTCTGAGTAGAAATCCTAAATCTGCAAAATATGTTACAACTCATATTAGTCCTTTTGCTAAAGACAAGAAAACATTTGAAGCTCTGGGGTTTTTGACTTAGCTTCCTTGTTTTGACTCAGTTTTATTTCTCCTCAGGCTGAATTTGAGAAATATTTCTTCTTTTATGCTATCCACTTTCCCTCCCTTTTCTCTTCTTAATTCCCACTGCTCTCTTTTTCTGATACAAACGCACATCTGCTACAGGCAAATCTTGCCTAGGGATGTCTCTATTCACAGTGAATTCTCATGAGAATAACTCAAAAAATGGATCACAATTTGTCACAATTTTCATTCAATATAATGTAACGTTTTCCTTGCGGTTATATTGGGTTTTCTTCCCTTCTTGTCTTTTCTCCAACATGAAGCTACATTCATTTTGAATTTTCCTGCTGACAAGTGATTGATTAGCCACATGAAAAACAGAGTTTCAACATCATTTCTACTAAAATGCACTTGTTCAATAGCTGACACAGAGTCACGTCAAGTATGCAAGTATGTGCAGGGTGGATGAATGTGGAGCTGAGGTCTCAATGTGCATCGCTTGCTTTTCCCTTACCTGACATGTAACAAAGGGGTCCTCAGAGATACCACATTGAGACCTCAGGGACAGAAGGCTCTGGGAGCTCACAGTTGCCTTTGTTATTTGATAGCTGACCCCGGAAAGCTCTGACTGATACTCAGGCACACCTGCTGAAAAATGACTCAGCTGGGTAGGACATGTGCTGAGACTAAATGGCAGCAGAGACTCCAAACACCTGCTGTTTGGTGAACTGAAATAGGCAACTATAAGCTGGAAAAAGAGATATTCAAAAATAGACACCAAAACCACACATCTTCAAGAAATTCTGCATTGGTTTAGGTATTACACAGTGCGCAACCTGAGGAAAGACTGTATTCCAAAGAACTGTTTGGAGCTCAGAACAAACAGATCTGTGGAAAATAGGACATAGACATTTTGGACATAATGGGCTGTTTGAGTCTCATAATACGGCTGTATACTAAAGCACTGGGCTTCACAATAGTCAAGGTCTCCCTCCAGCTGTGAGTGGTGTTCTGCCTCCCTCCAGGGTGCAGGAGAATGAAAGCCAAGGCAGTGGGGGGAGGAGGATTATCAGAAATCTCAGAGGATAATAGAGAAGTGAGGACAAAGCCATGCCCTGTCCTCTTCCTTTTCCTTAGTGAATAAGAACTGGCATTCCAAAGCCAATTGTAAATTAGGCCATAAAGCACTAAGTTATTTTCAAGCCAAGTGAATGTGCAAATCTGCTCTTAACAACGTAGATGTGGGTCTTATGGAGTAGTGTAGGTCCAAAAGTACAGGGGAGAAACAGAAAAGAATACTGGACATAAAATGATAGTCCAAGATTTTTCACTGCAAATAGGAAGAACAAGAAAGGAGCTCATATGTCAGAGAATGGTTCTCGGAAGGAGACAGTAGATAGCCAGTCATAATCACACTGCTGAGGCACTTGTCAGGAACTGTCTTTGAGCTGGAGTACAGAGAAACTTAAAAATTCAAAAGACTAGGAAAGAAGGAAGGCAAGAAGCAACTTACTCGTGAAATAGTTTGGGGCAGTTACTCACTGATAGTTCTGTGCAAATGTATATTTCTACTCTTGAAGAGTAGACGATACTGTATCTGAGTATCAGTGGTCTTAACAAGAAAAACATGCATTGTTTTGGTGGCAAATTCAATGCATCCTGAATGTTTTGGGAACCAGAACTGCCCTTCCTTCATCATATATTAGAGTGTGAAATCTGACATCATGCTTTATCAACGATCAGAGGATCAGGTTGACCTGAGGGCTTGGTACAAGTGGTGGAGGAAAGGATGAGCTCATCTGTAACACCATAAGGATGGTTGGACTTACAACTTTCCACATTCACTAGGTAAGAGTCCATAAGGATGCAAACTTGAGGAAGTGGAGGTTGTCCCTAATGAACATGACTCAAAGGCAAATACATATACACAGACAGTAAAAAAAAAAAAAAAAAAGAGAGAGCGAGACAGAGGTTTTGATGGTAGTAGCATCATCTCCAAAGCCACTGTGGTCTTGACAATGATGAAGTGTTTAAGGCCTCAAAGAGAGGGGCCCAGGTTGACCCCATGTGTAACAGGATCTTTTTTTAAACACCAGCATGAGGAAGGGGATGTCTAAGTGGAAATAACATTATTCAGTGATGCCTTTCTGACTGTTGAAATCCAGCTCTCCAGGACGGCTCCAGAGGCCATTTAGACACGAATTTCACTCTACCAAAAGAGGAGCATCAACTTTTGTAATCTCCATGTAGCACAAGGATGTCACTGTAGCTTACACCTGCCTAGCACTTTATGGGGAGGTTAATTTTTCTGCCAGTCCTGGGTTATGCACTGGGCCACACTCTCTCAGGTGGCCTTTTAGGTCAGAGGCCAGAACAAAGCTGGCCCTGTTTCCTTCTCTACTTCTGCCAACACCAGCTCTTTTACCACCACTGTCTTTGTCAATGTAGCACTTTCTGTGCTAGTTTTCAAATAGCCCTTCCTATGCCATGAGCTCTCACAGCCTTTGTCAAGCTGCCAATTCCCTGCCCCAAAGCCAGGTGCTAAAGCGAAGCACGATAATCTCTCTATTGCTCCCCAAATCCCAAAGGCCATTCTGCAGCTGGAAAGGCTCACTTATTTCTGACCTACCAGACCGAGATGTGCCAGACTCACCTGGTTCTTCCCATCATTTGGCTCAGTCTTCACCAGGAAGCAATTCTGTGGCCACAATCCAAATGTAATATGAATAAAGCAAGATAGAAACTAAATGGCCAATACCAGTATACATTGTTCAATAAAAAGCCTGAAAAGGACTAAAGAATCTCCGGGTTTTCTTCCTTTTATCTTACTTCATTTATCATCACATAAATGGATCTTTAATTTTCCTACTATGAGATATTAAGTAGCCATTCAATTGAGGGAGAAAGTGCCCACCAAAGGGACATCAGTGATCAACAGCTCAACAAATGAGTGAATGAATGAATGGAGACCTAACTATTTAGACATATTGGGCAGGCAATCACGTTAAAGTTTCTATTCAAAGTGCCCTCCCTAAACTAATTTCATTATGTTGTCTTATACAATTGTTTGTATTTTCTTTAATAAGTACAAAATTTAAACACATAGATTTAGATGCTTAATATTTCTGTTCTAAGAAATGATAATTTCTAAATATCATAAAATATTTTTTTGATACATAAAGTATTTTTTGATAAAGTATATATCATGTTTTCCTTATTTTACTACATGTCTCTTTGTATGTAAGTACCCTTTCCCTTCACTTTGGACCTTAATTATAGGAAGAATCTGATCTTAGATTCATCACCTGGAAATAATAATGATCTTTAGAAGTGAAATAGACACTAATGGATGCTAAGGCAGGTTTTGCGATCCTTTCTAATGTATGCACATGAAAATGATCAATCAAGCCTATTATTTAAGCTGTTAAGATATAGATCATTGCTGCTATATGCTGACAGCTCAAATATGGTCTTCCTAATCTTGCTCTAATGCCAGGGTGTCAGGCAGATTTTTGTGTAATAGTGTATGCTAAATAGCACTTAGATTTAAGAAACTTCACTTATTCTATCAACTCTAAAGTTGATAAATGTTGACTCAGCTTCACCTCACAAGAAAGGGTGGGGAAGTGCCTCCACATCATGTGGAGTGGAGGTAGCCCTTCCTGCTTCCTAAGGTTATACAAGAATTCTGACGGTATGGTGCTTAATGAGTTGCCTGGCAAACAGAGAAAAGGCTTTTGGTCTGCAGCCCAAGAGTGGTAATTACTGGAATTTTATTCCAAGAATATATGGTCATTAGAGTGGGGCAGGTCCAGTTACTCCTTGCTAAACATTGTCAAAGAGCTCCTGCTGTCACTGTTCAACCCCCAGGCGTCCACTGCAGTGCCTTCAGAGGTCCTGTCTCTGCAGAGGTGCACCTGTAGAGGTGTCAGTGTTCACTCCACTTGGCAGAATTGCCACTGTTGCCTACCCACAACTAAGCTTTTTTTTCCCCCATCTTCCTGGGCAGGGCAAAACTATCTCTTCCAGGCTTATGACCAGACACATTTATCCTGATAGGATATTCTTGAAACAAATAAAATACCTGGGTTGAAGTGTTATTTTGCCATGTTAAAATGCAACCTCTACAACACAAAACATTCTAGACTACCAGACTAGTCAGAAAAATTAAAAGCCTCTTTGCAACAGAGGAGAGAAAAACCCAAACAATCAATATATTATCTATCAATCTATGTATAGGCAGGTATGTCATAAATAGAGATACATATACATAGAAAGATACATTGATCAATAGAGATAATGATATCAGTAGGGCTCTACTAGTAAGACAAATACAAATTAATGTATTGAGACATTATCCTGCCACACTGTTAATCTCACTTATTCATTTATTTAACAGATATTTATTAAGAAATTTTAAACATGGTATATTCAGGTAGCTATCATTGGAAAAAGGTAATACCGTCAAAGGCTCTTGTTCCCATAATTGGAACCAATTCTCCATACTTTCTACATTTAAATAGAGAGAATGTAAACAAATTTAAAATAAATTATACACAAGATAATCCTTATGAAAAAAATAGTGACGGTTAGACAGTTGCTGATACTATAAATGTCACTTAACAAACATTCTTGCAGATTAGTTGGTAGCCTCAGGCAGTGTAAAAAGCTGCCAGGACATTCTCTCTTTAAACATATTTACTGTTGGCTACATATGAAAAATGAGGTATCTACATACACCTACATCTTTCCTTATATAAATAAGAATCCTTTTCACTATTTTACGACTTTAAAATGTACCATCCAAAGTCCATTCTTGTTAAAAACACACACATACCATGAAAAAGAAAGTTCCCCACATAACACATCAAAAGTCCTGTGCTAATCAGTCTAAGTGATTTTTAAATTAATGTGATTTAACCAAATGCCCTGACTGACTAAAGTCAGTCAGACTTTGGAGAGCTTCTGAGATTAACACAGATATTTCCTCATGAAAGGTCTACCCTAGAGAAGAGTCAAAAGAAGCATCTGTTTCCTGTTAATCTCTAGAATTAAAAAAAAAAAAAAAAAACTGCGAAATGTTCTAAACTAAGCTGAACAGTCATCCAACAGCTGTTTTTGTGGCAAAAAGTGAAAGAGAGTCTGGGCTGTTTTCCTTTAGGGGACCAATGAAAGAGATTCTTTTATAATTAGCATCGAGGAAATGTGACGGCTACATTTACCTTTTAATTGCATGCCATTTTATTGACATTGTGTATGTGCTAAACAACTTAATGTCTCACTGATACCTGAAAATACTGCAAAGCTATGAACTTTGTGTAAGGACACATAAGAATACCAGTCCTATTTGGCATTCACAAATTCTACAGTAGCATTACCCATGGTATGTTGATTATTTTTTGAAAACAGTCTTGAGAAAACAGAGAAACTGGGTTATTGATCCATTTACATTACACACACACACACGTGTCTCTCAAATTTGAGATACAAATACAAAAAAGTAAATAGGAATCAATATGTATAAAATATACATGAGAATCAACTGTACAATCTTACTGTTCGTTACTATAAATTATATGCCACCTGAAAATGAAAAGAGCATTAGACAAGAGCACTTACAAATTTTATCAGTTATTCACTAACAGTAATTCAGTGTAAATATCCCAAAGTTCTAATTCCATTAGATCATAGATGCAGTCTACTTAATTTGGTGGAAGGTGAATTACACTTTAAAAATTAATATTTATTACAAAAGGAGAGAATATTCCTAAAACTGTTTGTTCAAATTTGGAGGAAGAGAATTAAAATGGTGCTAAGTCTATCTGGCGAATTCACTCAAGCCAAGGAATTATGTATTTCCTTACCCCATCACTTCGGGTAACTTGAATATCACGAGTTTCAAATAGAAAATGAAAATGATCTGTAAATTCCCTGTAGTATATTTAAAGATATGGAAACCAAGGGAACATTTTTAAAAAGGCAAGGACCATGGTTTAACTATTCAAGACTCTTTCTTCAGCACCTGGTGCTGGTGAAGCATGGTACGTGATGCCTGGCTTACAGCACAGACCCTCATTAAATATTCATTCAGAGAATGAGTAAAATATGCTCCCTATTCCTTTGGAAATTCTCAAATATTTCAACGTTTCTTTGCAAGTATGTCAATTATTCAGAAATCTTTCTTCCCTACTTTAACACATGTATATATATGATGCAATGACAAACAAATGTGTACAGAATGGTATCTTTTCCTTGTCTTTATTTACATTTCTCTGATTACTAATTAACCTTTTGAATTATAATTTAAATTAATTTAAAAATTATTAGAATGATTAATTTTATTACCTGCAAGTAAACAAAGAAATGACCTTAGCAGTATGATATATTTTTGTCATTGGCACACACATGATGTTGCTTGCTTGTTTTATATTTCCTTCCTCTCTCCCTCACTCCCTTTTTTCTTTCCTTCTTCATAATAAACAAATATGTTCCATGAAATCACCACCCTCTCCAGAGGCTAAAACATGACAACAATTTTATCTGACCGTTTAATCCTCCCCCATTGCATGCTTCTGTCTCCCTCCATCCAAATTAACTATGCCCCTCAATCTTTTATTTGTTATTTTCTTACTTTTCCTTCATATACTTCTATCTCAATTGTATATTCATATATATATATACATACACACACACACACATTATTTGCATTTCTCTGATTACTAATTAATTTTTGAATTAAAATTTAAATTAATTTTAAAATTATTACAATGATTAATTTTAAATAGTAACCACTACTAGTACTGCTTAAGAAATACATTTTAATCATAGGGATAGGGAAGGATTTCTTAAAGAATACATAGCATTTTAATTGCAGATGGTGTTGAAATTCTTCAGATATTTTTTGTTATTTTTCTTGTCCTTTAACTCTCCCACATAAACTTAACAATCAATTAAACAAATTTCATAAAATACAAGTTTATGACTGGAATTTTTTGAACCTATATATTAATTCAGAAAAACTAGAGAACTTTGTGAAATTCAGCTTTTCTATTTCTCCATTTATTTAATTTTCTTTCATTCACTTAACAATGTTTTATTTTTTCCTGTAAAGATCTTACCTACTTTTGTTATACTGATTATGAGGCTTTGAATTCTATTATAAATTATTTCTTTTCAATTATCTTTTCTACACATCCATCTCCAGTTTCCTTTCTTATCATATTATGCTGGTTAGGATGTCAAATAGATGTTAAATAAAAGCAGTAACAGCAAGAATTTTATATTGTCTCTGATTTTTAAAAAGTGTTTCTAACATTTCCCATTTAGGATCCTGTTTGTCTTAAATAATTTTAATAGATTTTTAAAAATGGCTTACAAAGTCTCTTCTTAATTTACTAAGGGTTTTAACATGAATTTATGTTAAATTTATTTTTTCTGTTTATTGAAATTTCTGTATGTTTTTTCTCTTCAATAATTACTGTCATACTAAGCCAAATTAAGTAATTTATTTTATATTACTTGTATAGCTCCTCTAAGGGCTAGCAATTGTTTTCCTTTAATATTCAAATAAGCATTTCTTTTTTTTTTTTTTCAAAAAAGCATTTCTAATAAGGCAAATTTAAGAGTGTTTAGGATGCAAATTAAATCCAAATAAAGTTGTAATGCTTTTTGTTTATGCATAATTATTTTTAAAACCTTTATCCCATTGTATCATTACTATTTGATGTTTTATATGTTTTTATCATATTTGAGCAAATATCTTCACATTCTATGACTGATGGTAAAATCTAACATATCCAGGACACAGGTATCTATTTGATATAGTCTAAAATAAATGATTTAAAGTTACAGAAACCCAATGTGAATTCCCATTGTGTGAATTACCAGCTTTGTAATATTCTGAAATTCATATACTTTTCTTATTTTTTGTCTGTAATAATATCATCTTTTTGTTTTTGAGCATTAGAGACCTGACTTATATGAAACAGACAAGTAGTAGGTATTACTTTTTATTGCCACTGTAATTACTATTATTGATATGGTTCTATATCAAATATTAAGTAATAGGCAGATACAATACAAAGTGAGATTTTTATAAGAAAACTTGTTCAGATTCTATGTTATATACATAAAACCCAAACTTTCAAATAATGTAAGAGTGGCAAATATGAGTACTTAAAACTAATGCCTCCCATTTCTAAAATTATAATTAAGCCTTGGAGTGTCCAAATGAAATTCACATTCTGTTCTTTTCCTTAAAGGGAGCACTGCTCACCATTTACATTTTCACAGTATGAAAGTCACTGAATATGTGTAGATTTAGGCTTAACTTTGGGCTGATTCTGAATAGATAATTATGGACCTCACTCTTTATTTTGAGTACTAATAAATGATTGTTCCCATAGATACATAATGACTAATTACATTAATGAGCTTTTCAAAATTATCTGTCCTGTGGCTTTAAAATAATGAACTCACTCATCATGCTTTAGATATATTTTATATATCTTTTTAAAAACAATAATAATCTTATTATGCTTTTAATATCAGTAGGAGTTGATTCATAAAGATAAGATATTGTGGGATTTATATTTTCAGTGGTTATTATAGAAAATTAATTTGACAAACCAATATTACATGCTTTTTGCAGTAATATTTTGGAATGCCTGATTCTACAAATATATATATATATGTAGGACTTGGACTTTATACACACCCATTAGCTATAAGCAAAAGCATTAGGATTTAGTGTATTCTCTCAGACAATCCCTATATATCTTCCCAGGCTTTAGGTACTATACAGTAAATTTCTTTCCATGATAAAGGCTATGCTGTTAAATTCTTTATATAACTTTTTAAACAAGTTAAAACATTTTTTATTTAAAGTTTTTTTTCTTAATGTCTGTCTTATCTTGCTTCTTTCTATATGAGGTACCAGTTAAAGATGTATATAATAAAATAGTAAAGTATGATTAATAAATAATGAGTAAATACCAGGGAAAATTCAAAACTGGAAGGTCATTTTAATAGTATAAAAGTATACTTATATAAAGTGTAAGGTATTTTCATTAAAACAAACTTTCAGATTTAACTATAAGCTTCCCAGAAGTTCAATTGAAAATACGAAGTAAACAGATGCTAATGTATTCAGATGGAAACATTTTACTTAATGGACTGAAATCACATCACTTTTAGCTTTAGGAACAATCTTATTAATATTTCTGAATTCTTCTAATGCGTGTTTACGTTAAGATTTTACACTGTAGCAGATAGCATTTCCACCAGCATCCATAGAGTTATATGCAAAGAAGATTTCACAATCATTTTTTTTTCTAAGTTGTAGAGCTAATCAATGAAAATTGCTTACATGATTTAAAATAACTTTAGAACAATCATTCCATCAGGGGCAGAAAATATGCAGTTTTGGTAATCTTCCTTAATGTAAGAATGTCTGCATGAGCCTTTTTGGGAAATGGGTGGTTTCCAAAAAAGCTTTCTTGAAAACAGTGAGCCATAAATACTAGTTCACTAGTAAAGTTAGTTAATAAACAGTAAGGAGTCCAGTTCCAGGCAGAAATCCTATATAGTATCCCCAAGGCCCAAGTCTAAGTAATTATAAATCTTTGCCTAGTGGACCTGGAGCGAAACAACCCCTCTCCACACCACATTATTGCATAGTCAGTGCACTGTAATTTTCCAGATGGTGTCAGAGCCAAGGACATAAGCCCCCTTGGGCCAGCCAAGCTCATACATGTGTCTGCATTCCCAGGCCAGGCACATCATTCAGAAGCTTTCTTATGGGGCAAGACTCGGTTGAAGCATTTATCTCCACACTCACGCTGTACTCCCCCACTCCTAGCTCTTTCCCCTGTCCCTTCTGCTGTCTCCGGAGTCCCTAAAAAGGCAGGAGCTTTGTTCGGGGTCCTCAGCAGTGAGATAGTTTCCTCCTTCTACACTGCCTTCATCTGACCCTCACCTGGTGCCATTCCATGGGGAAAATGGAACGCTGGGGAGACGGTGCCTCTCTCTTTGGCCTCTTGGTTGCGTGGTCACAATAAGTGAACAAAAGCTTGATTGTTGCTTTCAGTTTGGCTTATTGTCCTAATTGACCGATCTTGACACCAGGAAGCTCGATAGTCAATTTAATGTTATTTTTTTCCAGTTGGAGGATAACCTCTGGGGTCAACTGGGTTGTTGATTTAAAGCAGATTGCTTTGATTTAAGCTCAATATTTTGAATAACAAAGTGTCAGCAGCAAAGGACCCTGTTCGAACTGACATAATGATTATAATGATGGAAATTGTAGTTGAGGCTACCACATTATCATAAAGCTGAGGGTAAATGGAATTTTACAAGAATGGTGATCACACTGACATATTAGTATAATGCCATATGAGAAGTTTACTTGATCCAATACTGAATCTAAAGTTTGGAAACTAAAAGACAGGCAATAAGAATACATAGGAATCAATATTTGAAGCATGGCAATGGAAGCACTAAGTAGGTAGTCAGAAGTCTGGAAGCATAATGGCAAATCATTCCAAGGAGCATATTTAAACAAAAGCACTGATATATTCAAATTTCAATATGAAAAAATAAATTTTAGGTCATAAATTGAGTAGACAATTTCTATACACACAAAACAAAGCAGGAATAGAAAAAATAGGAAGGCATTTGTAAAGTGTTGGTGGTGGGAACACATAAAAGAAAGGCAGGATTTAGAAAAGGAAGAAAGCAATTTGGAGTCAGATACAGAGAATCAGCAAGGAGACCAAAATTGGCAGTGTGTGGTAGTGGATAGGGCATGAAATTAGTGGTCAGATAACCTGGGTTTAGGTAAGATTTCCACACTTACTGTTTTTATCAATCTGCTCCAGACTTGTTACAAGCAAGACAAAACTGATACAAAAGTGGCTTACGAATATATAGCAAACAAACAAAAACAAAGCGTAAATAAAGGACAGAAATAGACTCACAGACAGAGAATACAGACTTGTGGTTACCAGGGGGGTGGAGGGTGGAGAAAAAAAAAGAAAGAAAGAAAGAAAGAAGATTGCCCTGGACAATGGTATTGGGCATGTCATAACTATGGTATAAAACTTGTATTTACCACTGAGAGCTTGTGATTTATATGCTACTTAATCATAGTCTGTCTTATCTTGACAGATACAGATGTTAAGATGTATAAAGTTACTAGCAAGCTTATTAATAGAGAAATATGCATAAAATTATATGTGGACTTTCTTTTTTATAGAAATATAAATAGATATTTTACAATAACTAGATATAATTTAGATTGTATTTAAAGCATCTACTTCAGAATCACCCAACCCTAATTTAAAGATTGAAGTCATACTCTTTAAAGGAACACTGAAGGCTGCAAGCACTACATTTTCTCTGATTTGAGTCCACGAACATTGCTGTGATAAAGAATTATTATTCTTATTTAGTCATTAAATCAACTTTACAATTGTTATGTTCAGAAAAATAAACTCATTTAAAAACTATATTATCATTAAAATCTATACTTTTAAAATAATCAAAAAAGAAAAAAGAATATATAGCAGATTTATTCATCCACCAAACTGACTAGGGTCTGGTAGATTGACTTAAGATGCAACTTTCTGCAGGGACTCAAATAATTCCACAAGACTCTAGACTTCTCTGTCTTTCCTTCTCTGATCTCCCTTCCTCTAAATTTATTCCAAAACCTAATATCACTCCCTTATGAGGCACAGTTCCTATAAAATAAAAAAATCTCTCTCTTAAAACTTCAGATGTAATGCAGTCCATCTTCCTGAAGCTTTAGCAGCAATCATAGGATTTCTTATGATTGGACTGGCTGCATGCATACTCTCACTGTGCCTAAAGGAATATGAACTAGTGTGATGGGGGATCTTACTCAAAGAAGTGAAAGGAGGATTATAAAACATAATATATGCAGCTAATCCAATTGGGTTCTAACCCAATGCAACCATTTAATGAATGTGGCTTTAGAACTCAACTTAATAAATCTGAATAATTAAAAAAGATTTCTCTCTTTTGTACTAGATGCCAATCCCAAAGAAGTTTATAGAAGAGAGAACAGTAAGTAAACTAAAGGCAGTAAGAGAGTGAGCAGGTAATCAACCTGGAAATTCTTTGCAGTCATGTATACAGGTAGGATAAGGGGAGGAAAAAAGAGTATTAGGTAACCAGGTATATACCAAAAAAAGTCAGAAACTATGGCTGTAGGTTAAGCTAGTAACCAGTGTCTCACATTGATGTCCTGGTTTTCCATCATTCTCATCTTAGGTAAGTTATGGCATTGAGAGCTCACAGAATTTACACAAGAAAACTGCTGAAACTTAGAATCTAATTAAAAAGCCAAAACTAAGTCATTTTGGGGACTTGAATCAAGACTGGTAGAATAGGAAGATGTAGAACTTAGCTCCCTCCACGAACACATGAAAAACATATCTATTTACCTGTGGGAAAATTCTCACTGAAAACTAACTGAAGACTAGCAGAAAGACTCTCATACAACCAAGACTATAAGAAAGATACACATGGAATTGGGTAGGAAAGAAAGAGATTTATCAGGCTGGGATTTTTGACCCAGGGATAGGACTTAGAGGAAAAGGGATACTACATGGGGGAGCAAGCAGTTAGATGCACATACTGGCTGCCCCAACCCTGGGGACCGACAAAGGAGAGATGAGCCCCCTTGGCTGGCTGGAGGTCCATGGGACTAACAGGAGGGCTGGGGAAGCCTGGACTCTACTTATGAGTAGTGTAGGAATGCTTGCTTGCTCCTGAAGCAGGGCAGAAAAGGTAGACTGAAACTGTGCGGCTGGCTATTTCCCCACACCACCCTGGCACAAGCCCCATCCTGAGCGAGTGAATGCTCTGGAACCATTTGCCTTGCACTGCAGCTCTGTACTGGAGAGAGGGCTGCCACAACCAAGGAAGAAGCTTAGCTGTAAGATGCTCTGGGAATTCAAACTTTAACTGACCTCTGAGCAGAGACGGGTCAGCCATTACTGACAATTGCAACCCCACACACCATGCCTCAACCCTTGCCAAATACCTGCACAAGCCCCTCTTGCACCAACACTGGTACCTTCTGGAGCCAAGGGTTCAAGTGCTAGGAGAAGGAAGAGAACACTCTTAAAGGGAACTGAGCCAGCTCAGACCCAAACTTCAAGGCTTTTGCTCCAGCAACCTAGGACCTGACCCCATCCCAGATATTGTACTGATGACCACTAGCAAAAGGGAAACCCTGCCTGACATCTGGCTATGGCCCTAGTCACTACTCCAGCCCCACCTCTTACCAAATTAATAGCTGCCAGCACGTGAAAGAAGACACGTCTTGTGTTCACATCAAACCCAGCTCTCCCACCAAAGCCACTGTGGGCACACAAAATGTAGGGGTGCTCCCATATAAGGATACCCCTTCAAATATGTAATTGTTTAATCTAATTTCACAGACAGAGAAAGATAGGCAGCATGAGAAGGCAGAGGAATTTGTCTCATTTGAAAGAGCAAGAGAAAACCCCTGAAAAAGCAACTAATGACATGGAAATAAACAACTTACTAGGTGGCAATAAACACACATCTATCAATAATTGCTGTAAATGTCAGTGGACTAAATGCTCCAATCAAAAGGCATAGAGTGGCAGACTGGATAATAAAACAAGAACCTACAATATGCTGCCTACAAGAGACCCACTTTAGGGTGAAGGACACATGCAGATTCAAAGTGAGAGGATGGAAAAAGATATTTCATGCAAGTGGAAAGGACAAGAAAGCTGAAGTAGCAATACCGATTTCAGACAAAACAGACTTTAAAACAAAGGCCGTAAAGAAAGATAAAGAAGGACACTATATAATTATCAAAGGAGCAATACAAGAAGCTGATTTTTCTGCAGAAACTTTGCAGGCCAGAAGGGTATGGCATGATATATTTAAAGTGCTGAAAGGGAAAACCTGCAACCTAGGATACTCTGCACATCAAGATTATCATTTAGAATTGAAGGAGAAATAAAGAACTTCCCAGACAAGCAAAAACTAAGAGTTTATCAATACTAAGTTGACACTAAAAGAAAAGTTAAAGGGTCTTCTATAAGTGGAAAAGACTGTAATAGGAAATATCTGTAGGAAAGGAAAAATCCCAACAGTAAAGACAAATATATAGTAAAGTTTAGGCTCAACTGCTTAAATAAGCTAGTACAAAGATTAAAAGACAAAAAAAAAACCCTAAAATCAACTATGATAAACAGTTAAGAGATAACCATGAAGATGTACAATAGGACATCAAAAACACAAAATGGTTAAAATCCAAAATTTATAAATAGCTTATGCAATTCAATATCAAGAAAAACTGGTCTTCTACTCATTTTTTAAATTGAGTTCTCTGCTTTTCTTGATTTAATTGGGTTTGTTTGCTTTCTAAATAAGATATACAAATGGTTGATAGGCATATGGAAAGATGATCAACATTACTAATCATCAGAGAAAAGCAAATCAAAACTACAATGAGATACCACCTCATATCTGTGAGAATGGCTATCATCAAAATGTCTACAAAAAACAAATGCTGGCCAGGATGTGGAGAAAAAGGAACCTTAGTACACTGTTGGTAAGTTTGTAAACAGGTACAGCCACTATGGAAACATTATGAAGGTTCCTGGAAAAACTAAAAATAGAATTACCATATGATCCAGTAACTCTACTGTTTGGCTGAGTATACAGCCAAAGAAAACAAAACACTAGTTTGAAAAGATACATGCACCCCAATGTTTATAGCAGCATTATTTATAACAGCCAAGATATGGAAGCAACATAAGTGCCCAACAACACATGAATGAATAAAGAAGATACAGTGTATATACTTACACACACACATACATACATACACATAATGGTATATTACTATTACTCAACCATAAAAAAGAAATGAAATTCTGCTGTTTGCAAAAATGTAGCTAGATCTAGAGTATTATGCTTAGTGAAATAATCAGACAGAGAAAGACAAATATTCTATGTTATTATTTATATGTGGTATCTTAAAAATAAAACAAAGTAATATGTATAACAAAACAGAAACAGACTAACAGATATAGAGTACAAACTAGTGGTTACTAGTGGAGAGAGGGCAGGGGGAGGGGTGACATAGTGATATGGGATTAAGAAACACAAACTTCTATGTATAAAATAAATAAGCAATGAGCATATATTATATAGTACAAGGAAATATAGCATTATTCTGTAATAATGTTAAATGGAATATGATCTCTGAAAATATTGAATCATTATGTTATACACCTAAAGTTAATATAATATTATAAATCAGTTATACTTCAATAAAACAAACAAAACAAAACAAAATGTCATTTTTCTTTACCCAACATCCACAGTGGAAGACTTTGTGGTGCAGTACTAAAAGTATGAATGTACATTAATATACTATAGCTATATGAACTTGACCTATATAACTCTTGGATAGTGATATTTTATACCTATTCATTATATCACATATTTATTAACTTATTATTCAATCAAAATTTATTCAGAATCCAATGTTAAGTATCCTGTTAGATGCTGAGGGGCAGCCATATTTCTCCCTTTGAGAGTTCCCAATTATACAGTAAAAAAAGGGGGGGGGGAGTTATGTGTAATCAGTAAAGTTCCTCACAGAATCTTGAAATTCACTTAAAAAGTCATCAATTTGTGTAAGAGCCACTCCTTATTTAAACTTTATCTATAGTATTACTCATCTTTAAGACATAAATCAATTCCCATCTCGCCCATGACATATCCCCAGCCATCTGTCATCTCCTCTGTCCTCTCCAGCAAAATTATAATTCCCTATTAAGTTCTAGGGATATGAAAATAGAAAAAAAAATATATCTTATATTTCTGTAATATACCATTTTTTTGAGTTGAGTAAATGCTCAGCTATACATGCCGAATTAAAATATCTATTAAAGTAAGCAACTCATAAAAAGGCAATAGATATATTTCCTAAGTTATGTAAAAGGCACTATGCTTATTTAACATTCTCATGAACTAGCCCAATGGGTATAAAATATTTAGGTGGACTTTAAAATATGAAAGAAATAAATTTGCTTAACTTTTTAAATAACTGAAACTGTTGGATGCCATTTCAAATATAATGGAAGTAGAAGCTATTTTATGTGATTTGATTAGACTATAACAGAAGTATAAATAAATTTATAAAATCTGTATATAAGAGGAAGGAGGTAGCATTCTATGCAAAGGAAGAGAGCACATGACTGCAAAGTCATAATCAATGTCTCTAAATAACACTGACTTATACTAATGAACTTAAGATTCTGCCAAAGTTTATTTTTATTTCTCATGCCAGTGAGAAAACTCTATGAAGAAATGATATAAGTGAAATTTAAGTTTAATAAACTTCAAACATTATTAGTATTTAAATTGTCAAGATGAATACACTGGAAAATTGATTATTCTTACTGAATTAAAACTTATGGTTAGTAATTCAGCTGACAAATTTTAAGTAGCTAGACAGTATGTAAATAATGACTAGTTACTTCAGAAAGTCATATCAAACATTTTGGTTTAATAGATGTAGCCTCATGGGCACATTATTTTGGGTGATTTGACAAAAAATATATGTTTTAAAACATAAATCTATTTAGATATAATCTACTGTCTAAAACCAATGGGGGGAAACTGTCAGTTCATCATACTCTTTTGCACACTCATTTTTTTCCCAAGTTCCACAATATTGTAGTTAATAGAATATTTTTCTACCATTTTTTAAATTAAGGGCCTATGTTGATTTCTTTTAATTTGTGATTATCCCTGACTCATCTTCTGATACATGCCTTGGTAGCAGTTAACCTGCTTTCCTCTGCTTCTGTTAAAATTCATGTAGAATAATTTATGAAGTTAGGTGTTATGGTCCCCAAAATACCTGAATTTCTTGCCATAAATTAACCAACATATTTACAATCTCTTAAAATGAGTAAAGGTAAAGAAATGCATCACTATAAATACAAAGCCACACGAAGAAAAACATGAGAAATTTGTAACCACTTGTAATTCTGATTAGTTTCACAACATCCTTTGGATTTATAGATTTGATTTGGTCTGACACATCTTTTATGAGTATTAAAATCTCTAAACTGGCATAATAACAAGGCTGAAATTAACTTTAAAAATTAAATATTCACATTATAATTCAATCATTTTTGAAGTTTAAAATATTATTATAATGTCTCCAAGGAATTAAGAATTGGTTGAGATGGTTGATGATAACTATTATAATTGTTTTTGAAAAAAATCAAAATATGAATCTTTATAATTACTAATAAATGTGTAGAGGGAACTTTTTGACTGGATAGCCCTTTTTCCAAATACTCACATGGCTCACTGTCTCAACTGAATTAATTTCTCAAGTGTTACCTACTGAAAGAGGATATCCCTGAATTGCCTCACTACGACCACCATCTAACAAAATGTAATCTCATTCGTTCTTTAACTCTCTATCCTGACTTAATGCCTTAATTTTTTTTAATAATTGTAGAACTCACCAGTTGAATTTTTATAATGAAATATTTTATACTCATTTTATCCAACAGAATAGTCAATTGTCACATATGAGGACTGAGCATTTTAAATGTGACCAGTGTGATGTAGGGACTGAATTTTTTATTTTAATTAGCTTTTATGAATTTGTATGTCTCCCATATTGGATAGTGCAGCATTATAATATTTATCACTGCCCAATATCATTCATTTCTTATCTGTCTTCCACACTAGAATGAATGCTTTATGAGAGTAGGGGCTTGTGTTATTCAGTATTTTATCATCAGAACAGTTTCTGGCACAACTCAGATATATTTTGCATAGATAGATACACCATAGATACAGTAGATAAATAGACAGATATAACATTGTAATCAATTTTTTATAAATATGACATAGGCATCATGGTTTCTTGGTAACATGAGTTTAAAGATGTTCTCTTTAAAAAAAGTTTATCATATTTTGTATTTATATATACTTTTAAGACATGGTGAAGACACAGACTTCTAAAATAAAAGACAAAATTCTTTTAGGGGTCATTTAGCAAAATCTCAAAATATTTTATGCTTCCAGCTTAAAAAAAAAAATAAAACATATGCTTCTTCGCAGATTCTGAAGGTTAATTCTGTATGCTATGGGTTATATCAGAAATCTGGCTAGAACTTTTAAAATTCAGAAAAATCAAGCTAATTTTACTACCTGAGTAGTAATATAACTGAAATATCTTTACATGTGCAAACCACATTTAGGAGCTGGAAAATATGGATAAGAATTAAAATGGAAAATGTTTTTAATTTCACTTGATGATAGCTTCATACATTGCTGTTTTAATCAAGAGTATCTTTGTACATGATTTATGGTTGAAAACAGCATTACTTATTAATCAACTACTATTTCTTTAGATAAAATTCTTCAGATAACAAACCATTCTAATGCCCCAAACCTACTATTAGCTTTGAGGATTTTTTAGCCATAATGATACTGATGTTAATAAATAATGAGGAAAATTTCAAACTAACTCAGTGAACTAAAAGTGTTTTTTTTTTCTGATAATAACTCAATTTTATATGTCTTTGCTTTGGTATAGACAGTGGTCATTTGTGACTATTTTATGTGTACAAAATTGATAGTATTTACATATCCTACAGAGTATAAGTACATAAAGCATAATGATTTTTAGGCAAAACAACACTGAGATTAATATTAAGACTGCGTTACACTGACTTCACTCCTTAGTAGTATCTTTTAGGGAATAAGAATTATAAGAGAATTTCACAAACTGTATTCAGTAGAGCACTCATTCTGAAAAGACGTCAATAGGCAATTTATAAAATGTGTTCCGTCATCATAAAACACCCTCCTCACACTCAAAATAACTATTAACAAACCATGGGGAAATTTTCCTAAACACAGTTTCAGGGAAACTAGATTAAAAATACAAGGGTATTAAGGAAATAAGGATACTTTGAAAGAAATTTTTTGTTTCACAATTCTGTTTTTCATATTATCTAGCATACTGTATATGAAAAAGTGGTGTTCTATTTATGAAACTTAATATTTTAAGCAGGTAGATATTTCCTATTTATTTGGCGAATACTGTTGAAATCACTGAAATTGGTTGAACCCAGGGTTTCATATGATGAACTATGATATGATTGCATGGATACTTCCTTCTAGGAGTTACTGTTTGTTGCTCAGAGATTTAAATTATGTATATGGATTTAGAAGACATAACGATATTGTGGTCTCTCTAGAATAGCTGCATCAATTGTTGCAATGCTGACCTTTTAATAATTTCTTAGGTAATAAATTTTAGTACCATCTCAAATGTGAAATTCACCATAAAAATCTCCAGTAGCATCCCTTGAAAATAAAGAAATATTTTGACAGTAAGACAGGATCACTGTGTTTCATCAAAATTAGAAAAGACACTGTCAATAGAAATGTCTTCAATAACAAGCAAGTATGGAGCTCTTATTAACAAGGTTAATAAAATAAATAAATTACAGAGCATCTATAGTCTACAGAATCTGCACAACAACCTCACCTTGGGGAGATTATGTCAATGCTCTGCAAGAGAGTTATACCTAAGAAAAATATTACAATATTGTTGATTTTTTTAAGTGGAAGAGATGAGAAAATCAACTATGAATTTCAGGAAGTATTGATAGCAGCTCGAATCACTTACTAACAAGAAATCTAAATTATTCACAAGCTGTGTATCATATTCAGAACACTGCTGTTAGTTGCCTCAAAATATAACAGTATAATTCAGAGAACTCACAAACGGAGGTAGAAAAAATACAGAAATCAAATCATAAGAGCTACATGAGTACAGCATTTACTTTGTATCAGGCACTCTTCTAAGAGCTTTAAGTGAAATAACTTATTTAATGTTTGCAAAGACTCTTTGCAGCACTCCTATTTTCCCCATCTTATGAATGAAGAAACAGATGTACATTAAGATTAAAAAAACTGTCCAGAGTCAAAGTCTAGAAAGTGGTAAAGCTGGGATTCAAATTCAGGTAGCCTAGCTCCTAGTTATAGGATTATGCAGAGGCTGTACTGCCTTGACCGTAATGTATCTCTTGCCAAAAAAATTTATTTCATCATATTTTTATTAAATACATTTGATGTGTAATATTGTGGGAGTTTAAGGTGAATAGCCTGTTACTTTGATACATTTATATACTGTAATATGATTGCCAATGTAGCAATATTTATCACATTACATAAATATTATATAATATTATTGTCTATTTTCATTACACTGTGCTTTAGATCTCAGTGGCTATTTACTACTTATTGTAAGTTTGTACCGTTAAACATTACTCTTATCCCACCCCTCCAACAACTGGTAACAACCATTTTACTCTCTGATTTTTCAGATTTTTTTTTTTTTTGGTTTCATGTATAAATGATATCAAGTAGTACTTGTTTTTCTCAGTCTGATTTCTCTTGCTTAACATAATGTGCTCAAGGTCCAACCATGTTCTCACAAATGGAAAGATATCCTCCTTTCTCATGGCTGAATAATAATCCTCCATGTATCCATATCACATATTTTTCACCATTTATCTAGGTTGTTTCCATATCTTCGCTACTGTGAGTAATGCTGCAATAAACATGTAGAAATCCTGTTTTCATTTTTTGGGGTATATACTCGGAAGTGGAATTGCTGGATCATATAGTTGATATATTTTTAATGTTTTGAGGAAACTCCATATTGTTTTCCATAGTTATTAGACCAAATTACATTTACACCAATATTGTGTAAGATTTCTCTTTTCACCACATCCTCATTAGCACCAGTTGTTTCTTGTCTTCTTGAAGATAGACATTCTAACAGATGTGAGGGGATTCTCGTGATTTCAGTTTGCATTTCCCTGATGATTAGTGATATTGAGCAATTTTTCATGTGTTTGTTGGCCATTTTGATTCTCTCTTTGGAAAAATATCTAGTTCTGCCCATTTTAAAATCAGATTGCTTTTGTGTTATTAAGTTGACTGAGTTCTTTGAATATTTTGGATATTAACCCATTATCTGATACATGGTTTGCAAAATTTCTCCCATTCTGTAGGGTTTTTTTGTTGTTGTTGTTGTTGTTGTTAATCATTTCTCTTGCTCTGCAGAAGCTTTTACTTTGGTGTAGTCTCATTTGTTGATTTTGCTGTTTGTACTTCTCACATCATATTTAAAAAAATCATCACTAAGACCAATATTAATGAGCTTCTTCCCCAGGTGTTCTCCTAGGGGTTTGATGGTATCAGGTTTTGTGTTTAAGTCTTTGATTCATTTCAAGTTAATTTTTGTAAGTGGTGTGAGATAGGGTTTCATCTCACTGTTCTCTATGTGTTTCTCCAGTTTTTTTCCATAATCGTTTGTTGAAGAACCTATCCTTTCCTCGTTGGGTATTTTTGGCTCACTTGTTGAATGCTAGTTGACTGTGTATACCAGGATTTAATTCTAGGCTCTTTATCTGTTCCACTTGTCAATGTATCTGTTTTGAGGCCAGTACCACATTGTTTTGGTTACTATGGTTTTGTAGTATAGTGTGATACCTTTAGCCTTGTTCTTCTTTCTCAGGATTGCTTTGGTGATTTGTGGTATTTTGTGATTCTACACAAACTTTAGGATTATTTTTTCTATTTCTGTGAAGAATGCCTTTGGTATTTTGATGGGGACTGCATTCAATCTATAGATAACTTTAGGTAGTATAGCCATTTTAACATTTTTCATTCTTCTGATCCACGAACATGGAATGCTGTTCCATTGGTTTGTGTCTTCTTCAATTTCTTTCAGCAAAGTTTTGAAGTTTTTATTGTATAGATCTCTCAGTACTTTTGTTAAATTGATTCCTAAACATTTCATTGTTTTTAATACTATTGTGAATGGGATAGTTTTCTTTCCTTCCTTTGTAGATGCTTCATCATTAGTGTAAAGAAATGCAATTGATTTCTGTTTGTTTATTTTGTATCTTGTTACTCTACTGAATTTGCTGATTAATTCCAACAGTTTTTTGTTTTCTTTACTTTTTGGGATTTTCGATATATAAGGTGATATAATCAGCAAATAGTGACAGTTTTAATTTTACCTTTCCAATATGGATGGATTTTTGTTTATTTCTCTTGCCTAATTGCCCTCATTATGACTTCCATCACTATATTGAATAGGAGTGGTTAGAGTGGACAACCTTATCTTGTTCCTGATTGTAAAGGAAATGATTTCAATTTTTCTCCATTGAGAATTTTTAGCTGTGTGTTTGTTGTATATGGCCCCTTTTTGATGATGAAGTATGGTCCTTCTTTACCCAATATGTTAAGGGGTTTTATCATAAAAGGTTGTCATATTATGTCAAAGGCCTTTTCTCTGTCTACTGTGGTGATCATGTAATTTTTATCCTTTATATTACTGATGTATGTAAAATGAGTTTGGAAGTGTTTCCTCCTCCTCCTCCTCCATATTTTGGAAGAGTTTGAGAAGAATTGGTGTTAATTCTTTAAATGTTTGCTGAACTTTTCCAGTGAAGCCATCTGGTCCTGGATATTTCCGTGTTGGGAGTTTTTTGATTACCCATTTGATCTCTTTACTTGCTATTGGTCTGTTCAGATTTTCAATTTCTTCCTGATTAAGTTTTAATAGGTTGTGTGTTCCTATAAATGCATCCATTTCTTCTAAGTTATGTAATTCGTTGGCATATAACCATTGATAGTAGTCTCTTATGGCTCAGTTAATTTCTGTAGTATCAGTTGTAACGTCTCCTCTTTCATTTCTAATTTTATTTATTTAATCTTCTGTCTTTTTTCCTTAGTCTAGCTGAAGGTTTGTCAATTTTGCTCATTTTTTTTGAACAAATAGCTCTTAGTTTAATTGATTCTTTCTATTTTTTTGGTCTCTAATTTATTTCTGAACTGATCTAATAAGGCTAGGTTCTTTACTATAAATCCTATTGGAGACCTGTTAGAAAAGAAGGGGAAAATGGCTTTTGGGAAAGCAACTAAATGTTTCTAATATACATACAAAAATTAAATATTGTATTAAAAGGAGATGTATAATATAATGCTCAGTCATATCAAATCATAACTGATATTTTTTCTAACATAAAACATGCATTTTATCATATACTATGCAATTAAAGAAAAGGCTTTTTAAAATTACCAATGGAATTGAGATAATAGCTTTTTTGAAAGGGCTTCCCAAAACAAGGAGGATGAGGATAACTCTGCAAATATGGAACCAAATAAAATATTCCAAGATTAAAATGATCCAAGTTTCCATTTTATATTATTCTCACATGGCCTGTATACAGCATTTATGACTTGCAAAAAAAAAAAAAAAATACAAGTGTTCTATCTGACACATTATAATGGAAATTGGAAATCAAATGTACTCTCGATATTTCAACTGAAAAAAGAGCATGGGTTTAGAAACTAGGATAATTGGATTCTTAGCTCAGTAGATACTTCTAATCCTACCTGCTCTGGAGCTCTGTGAAACCACAGCCCTCATTTCATCCAGGTTTAAATTCTAATAGTGCTCACCTATGATGACAGTGTGGATGTTCTTAGTACACAACTGTTATGACGTGTGAGACCTATAGTAATAAAGATCACTCTTTCACATCTTGGCCTAACTTAAAACTTCAGGAAAATTGCTTTTCTTTTTTTTTTTTTAAGAAAATTTTAAAATAAGTGCATACACACATAAAAGAAGCCTGATGCTGTACCTCTTTGGGTAAGCTGGGTATTAAGGAAAACGTTCATATTTGCAATTTTGATACACTAATCATTTTTTCCAATAGTGAAGATAGGCTTGTTTCTGGATGAGTGGTAACAATTTACAGCATTACAACAACACCCCATTTAAAAAAACTACCTGTTCCTCATTGAGCAAGAAATGAGATGGTACATAATGTGACTGAGGCAAAGCCTCCCCTAGAATTCAAATCTTGGGCTTTAAAAAGGTTGCAGACACTTAATGATAAATAACATTATTTCCAGCTGTTCTTGTTTAAGAACTTAATGATGGCCCACTTCCTTTCTCATGTGCTGCCTATCAGATTTTAGCCTGGATTTCCAGCCTACTTTCTGTTCTATAAATTTTCAGTATCTTTCCTTTGAAAAATTTCCTTTTCAGTAAGGGAATAAAGGTTAATTTTTACTGCTTTCACCTTCCAAACTTGTGTAATATTATGACCTGCTTATAAGACTTATAAAATTATGCTCCTTCTATGGTAATTTTTAAAGTAATTTTGTTAGCATATTGTCAAATTCTTATACTTTCTTAATGCAAATTTTTAACATTTAAGTAAAACAGTAGTCATATTTCGGCATCAACCTGTAAAAAGCTAAAAGTAAAAATAAATCTTTGGAGAGTGTAATTAAAACATCATTTTTCAAAAGCAAATCATTGTAAAGGACACAGATTAGCAACATACTAAATATCAATTTTATCAAATTCTTCATCAGTAGTTGCATCGATATTGGCTTGTGAATATTAATATAATACTGTGTGTATTATATATGGTAAGACGTATTGGATTTCTATCAACTTGTTTCTAAATGTTTTCCAAATATTTTAAATTCCTTGAAGACAACTTTTACTAATACAAAAATAATAGGACTCAGGAGAGCCCAGCACAGGGCTTTTCTTAACCTAAGTATATTCAGGTGTAGGTGCAAGATTCTGACTTGTGTTGCATTGACCAGCTGGTACTTTCCTTCTTTAGTATAAAATTAAGCAATTTTCTCAACCTGAGACTATAGTAATAATTGCCTCCATTGGTCCAATTTTGTCAAACTTCATTTGTAATTCAAATGATAAAAATAATTTGCCTTCAAAAAAAGTACATTTCAAGGCCACTCAACCTTTTGAAGAAAATTCTCTATTTTCACAGTCATCTCTCAGATTTTTTTCTTCCTTATAATTTTAAAGCTTGTTAATGATTTCTTCGTTTCCTTCTTTAGCTTTGGCTCACTATTTCTGTTGTTTAGAGTACTGCAATCAGGATTTCAACCCACATTGGGGCCTGTTGTTTTCACCCAGTAAAACAAAAATTGTGATTGTCCTTCCCAAAATTACTTCCCTTGGTTAATGTGATGTTTGTTATTATTGTATACAAAGTCAGAGCTCCAAGCACCATGGACCTAAAATTTAAGGGTATTTTCACTGGAAAGCATCCCTGTATTTTTGCTAGCAAAGCCTAACAACTTAAAAAGTTTGAAGAATTTGGACTGAAAGGTTTAGAAAATGACACTTTTGCTCAAACTTCTACCAGACAATAATCACATAGCTTCCAATACAACTCATAAAGTAAGATTCTCTTTGAAGTAGGAATATAATAGAATGTAAGGTTTATAAATTGTAGATCTCCAGTCCAACTTATGTTTTCAACGTATCTTAAATTGATGTTTTTCAATCAAATATTGGAGTTGTGTGAAAATCCATTTCTCCCACAGATTGTAATGAAATGAAACTCTCAGTATTGTCTAGTTATTTTCAGAACTACTAGGTTATTTGTCAGTTAACTTGCCACTAGATCCTTGGTTCTCTAAACTTGACTCATTAGAATCACATAGGTTGCATTTAAAAATTCCCAAGCTTGGCTTCACTCTCAGAGGTTTTGATTTAATTGGTTTTATTGGAGACCTGGAAATCATGCTTTTAAAAGCTCCCCCAAGTGATTCTAATGTATATCCAGGGCTGAGACCCATCACCATAAAACCTTAATGATGACTGATGAAAGATGCAACCGACAGAAAGAAAATTGAGCCTCAGGTATCCTAACCTTTAACTTCTGTATTGATAGAACTTAATGCTGAACTCTAATTAGTGGCTATTTATACAATGCATGGCAAAATCTTCTATTGACTCTTTTTTATTTCTCAGAGTTCACTCAGTCCAATCCTCAAGAGGCACAAATTTTCCTCCAGTTTTATTTTCTACTTGGTAAAAATAATTCTTAACTTCTATTATGCAGCTAGTAGGCCACTGTCATTGAAACGTGAAAATACTAGTAAAACCCCTACAATTAAAGCATATTGAATGGGGTCCCTACATTTAATATTTTTCTCCTCTGATCCGCCAGTTCTAATATTATGCTGATCTAGCTTTCTGTATTGACTTTTTTAAAAACAGAATAACTTTTGAGAGGATAACTTTTAGGGAATTACTTCTTAAAGTTAACCTCACTGTACCATTACACAGTTTTAAACGAGAGAAACTCAAATTTAGCAAATTCCATTCAGATAATAGAGAATGTGATATGGATAATTATAATAATAGTCATGCCTGACATGTGTCAGCCTTGTTCTGTTTTTCACATCATCTTTAATCCCTGAAACAATCCTGCAAGGAAGGTATTATAATGTCCACTTTGTCGGTGAAATAAGAAAAAGCTGTCTAGGGTTAGGTTCACAGAGTCAGAAAGTACCAGCTTCATATTGCTTTGAGAAAGCAGTAGGGACAGACTTCTATTAATTCAAAACCTGTAATTCATTCAATATATCATGATCAAGCACTATTCCTGGAAAAATAAAAGGGGACTTCTGTGTTATTAAAAAGTGGTCAGTAGGATCAACTTGTATAATGTAGAAAAATATCTCTTCTAGGAGAAGAATATACAAAGAAAATATGGGTAGTCAATGTAAATTTCTAACACCAGGTAATTCTCTTACTTACTGAAACCTGTAAAATTTCTCAGAAGCTTTGCTACCTTCCTTTTTTCCATTGCTCCAGTCTCCAAAGTACCTCCACACAAGGCCCAGTGAACGGAAGTAGTTGGTTTGAAATCCAAACCCCCTCCCCAGTAAAGAAAATAAGGTCAAATGTCCTCTTGATAATAATTACTAACAGAAGATAAAATGAAGTCCTTACCTATGGAATACTTTTAGCATAATTTACCTGATATCTAGGTTGTTTATAGTAAACAAACTTATAATTTATGGATATATGGGGATTGGAACTCTGGAAAATGTTCAAAACTATATAGTCATTGGAGTATAAAATTGATCTTTATGATCTAAATAGCTTCCATGGCTAAGTGATGACCTGTATGAACCACCTAGAAACTCATACATAAAATCTGGATCAGATCACTGCTTATATGAAGAAAGAAAACACCTGTGGAGATTACCTGTTGATATTACTTCTCCAACTTTCATCTGTGTTTTTCAATGTTCTGTATCCTATTTTTGATGTCATTTGAAATAGTCAGTTATATATTGCATAAGGTCAAATTATGAGACTGACTTGGTAAGCATCCATAAAATGAAAAAAATAAAGAATAAATTTAATAATATATGTACATGGTCTATACGAAGAAAACTATACAACTATGAAGAAATAAATCAAAGAAGACATAAATAGACAGATGTTCCATGTCCAATATTAAGGAGATAATATTGGTAAGATGTCAATTCTTTCCCTCATGATCTACAGATTCAATATTGTTCCAATAAAATTCCATCAACTCATTTTGGCTATATCAATAAATTGATTCTAATGACTATATGCAAAAGCAAAAGACTCATTATAGCCAACATATCACTGAAACAGAAGAACGAATTTGGAGGACTAACACTACAAAATTCCAAGACTTACTATAAAGGTCACAGTAATCAAGTCAGCATGATACTAATAAAAGAAGAGACAAACAGAACAATGAAACAGAACAAAGAAAGCAGAAATATATACACAAAATAGAGTCACATAAGTATTTGACCAAGAGGCAAAAGCAACCTGATGGAGACAGTATAGATTTTGAAACAATGTGACTGGTAACAACTAACTGGATATCAAAATGAAAAAGCAACAAAAATAATGACTCTAGACATAGGTCTTGCAACTTCCACAATAATTAACTCAAAGTGATTACAGACATACATGTCAAACACAAACCTATAAAATTTTTAGAAGATAATAAAAGAAAGTCTAGGTGACAATGGGTTTGACAAGGAGTTTTTAAATACAGCACCAAAAGCATGAGCCATGAAAGAAAAAAATAAGTTAGACTTCATTAGTAGTAAAAGCTTCTACTAAGCAAGCATCAATATTAAGAGAATTTTTTTTAAAAACATAGATTGGGAGAAAACATTTGTAAATCACATATCTGATAAAGGACTTGTATTCAAAATGTACAAAGACTCTTAAAATTCAGCCATAAGAAAAGAAGCCATACAATTTAAAAAATGGGCAAAATATCTAAATATGTTCTCTCCAAAGAAGATATATGATAGAAAATAAGCATATGAAAGATACTAAACTAGATATCAATAAGAAATTATAAATTATAACAATGAAATACCACTGTATACCTATTAGAATGACTAAAATATGACAATGCCAAATGATAGTAAGTATGTGACGCAACACGAACCCTCATTCATTGTTTGTGGGAATGAAAAATGGTACAGTCACTTTGGAAGATTGTCTGGCAATTTCTTTTAAAACTAAATATAGTCTTAGCATAAAATCTACCAATTATACTATTAGGTATTTACCTAGTTGAACTGAAAACCTGTTGCCACACCAAAGCTATACATTAATATTTATAGCAACTTTATTCCTAAATGCCCAGACTGGATGCTGACCATATGTCTTTCAATAGATGAGTGCATAAACTGTGGTAGATCTATACCATGAAATATTATTCAGCAATAAAAATAAATGAGCTATGAAGCCATGGAAAGACACAAAGGAAACATAATTACAAGGATATTACTAAGTGAAAGAAGCCATCCCCAAAAGACTACCTACTATTTCATTCTAACCTGTATGGCTTTCTAGACACAGTAAAGAGACAAATGCTTGGCAGGGTTTAGCAATGATGGGTGGGCTTGAATAGGTAAAGTTGTAAAACTATTCTGTGTGATACTACAATGGTGGGTACATCGCATTATGCATTTGTCAAAACCCATAGAACTGTACAACAACAAGAGTAAATTTAATGTAAACTACAGACTTTATTTAACAATAATGTACCAGGATTGGTTCACTAATTATAAACATACCACAGTAATGTAAAATGTTAATATTAGGGGAACCGTTGGGGGTGGAAGGGAATACATTGGAACCCTGTACTATCTGCTCAATTTTTCTGTAAATCTAAAATTGTTCTAAAGATAAAATGTATTATTTAATCCACTGTTTAAAATAAACAAATTGTAAAGTTGTATATAACACAGCCCTGGCAGAATGCCATTATTCATTGCCTTTAATAGAGCCAAAATAGGTCACCCAAACCAAAAAGGGAAACCTCATCATTGTAAACATTTCCATGCCCTGATTCCATGCCCTTTCTGTCATCTGGCTCTTTTTACTGCGGTCTAATTTTACCATTGCCATCTATCGTCAAGACAATAAAGCGCTGCTTTCTGTGACAATGACAGGATAGTATGTGTTCCTTGAGAGGTACTGACAGGTCTTCCTCTGTGGTGAAAGAATTGTACTTATAAGCAACAGATAAAGTTTGCTTGTACAGTCCCTGCCCTTTCTCATTGTTCCCTGAATTCAGTGTCCTGCTGTGTAACATCAGGATTCCATTCCGTTCCCATCTTACTTGGACTTCCCAGGAAGTAATTTAGCCACCATGTCCCCTGTAGCCACTATAGAAGTAATTAATTATGTCATTAATATAACAGATATTATTGTCATTACATTAATATATAATTAATTTCATGACATAGTAATTATTATAAATTATTATTTTTATGGCATTCAGAAACATTAATGAGCACTTATATGGCAGGTAATGTATTGTAGCAAGTGCTTCTTATCAGTAACATCTTTTATTCTGATGTCAATTAACTGATAAATTTATAATTATTAGTCCTTTTCTACAAGGGAAGAAACCAAGGATTTGGAAGGCTAAATAAGCTAATTTTGATTTGCCCAAGATCACAGCTAAGTGATGTAGCCAGGCTTTAAACTAAGTCAGTTTGACTCCAGAGCCTATGGTCTGATTGCCTCTGTTCTGCTGTATCCAGAGAGCTGCTCTCCAATATTCTAGATGGTGGAATTAACCTGGAGTGCTCTGTTGTGTAGTGAAGACTGCAACGGACAAGAAATGAGAGTCCCTGCCCTGTATAATTATCCCTGTCAGGTCACTTGAGTTTTTAGAAAATTCAGGGGGGTTTAATTTATAAATTACAACTAAAAACAGACTTGTGGTTGCCTAGGGGGGCGGAGGGTGGGAAGGGATAGACTGGGATTTCAAAATTGTAGAATAGATAAACAAGATTATACTGTACAGCACAGGGAAATATACACAAAATGTTATGGTAGCTCACAGAGAAAAAAATGTGACAGTGAGTGTGTACATGTCCATGAATGACTGAAAAATTGTGCTGAACACTGGAATTTGACACAACATTGTAAAATGATTATAAATCAATAAAAAAACATTAAAAAATATAAATAAATAAATAAATAAATAAATAAATAAATAAATAAATAAATTACAACTAAATCTGTCTCCAAAAATGTGTGAATATCCCTTATGAAGTTGTATATTAAAGAGTATATATAATAGATTTTAGGCTGGTAGCCACTACATGCATACATTTTATTGTAAAAATACAAATCTCAAGGGTATAGTACAAAGTGTTTTGATGAATGTATACATCCTTGTAACCAAAACCCCAATGAAGAAAATAGAGCATGAACGTTATCCTGGAAGGTTGCTTCATGCCTTTCCTGTCCATCCACCTCCAGTGGCCTCCACATAGAATTTCTTGAACTTTATTAAAATAGGATAATATTGTCTGTGCTTTTAGGTCTGGCTTCCTTGCTGAGTGTAATGTTTTTGAGATTCACCCCTGTTTTGACATGTATTACTAGTTATTACTAGTTTGTTCCAACTAACTTCTCAGTAGAATTCCATTGTATACATCAACTAATGTGTTTCTTCTTCTAATGATGGATATTTTTGTTGCTTCCAATACTCTCCTAAACTGAATCAAGCTAAAATGAACAATTGTTAAAATCCATCCTGTGGATGTATGTTTCCATTTATTCTCTGCAAACACTTAGGATTGGAACTGCTGAAACAAAAGGTCGGTGTATGTTTAACATCTCTAAGGAACTAACAAATATTTCTGCACAGTGATTTGACAATTAGACACCCTCCTCCCTAGCAATGTATGAAAGTTCCACTTCCTTCATCCTCTCCAACATTTGGGGTTGCTGGTCACTTCATTTTAGCTGTTCTAGTGGGTGTATTATGATATATCATTATGGTTTTAATTTACATTTTTCTGATGAAAATGATGTTGACCATCTTTCCATATGTTTATGACTGCTAGTATAACCTTTTTCTGGATAGTTTATAATCATAATCAAGACTCATTAGCACTGATATAAAGCTAAACAAAGCAATAACACTAATACAGAGTCCAAAAATAGACTTTAAACATATGGGGACACATAAGTTTTAAATAAGTTACAAGTAAAATGTATATGCATACATATATTTCCCCAAATAAATGGTATAACAAAATCTATATTTTTCTTCCACTTGACTTTATAACTAGGTAGGCTATTTTTCAAATAAATAGTTCCTTTTTAATGCTACATTCTAATAGCTATATGAATATAACTGAATTACTATTCTGTTTTTTAATTCACATACATTTAGATTTCTTTCTGATTTTGGATTATAAAATTTAATGACTATCTTTGTAAAAATGGATGTATCAAATTATGCCATAATTTAAAAAATTATGGTGGTAATATTATACATAAGATTTACTCTCTTAACAAAATTTTAATTGTACAATATAGTATTGTTAGCTATAAGCACAACGTTATACATCAGATTTCTAGAACTTATTTATCTTATATAACTTTATACTTGCTGAATAGCAACTCTCCATTTTCCCCTCTCCTAAGCTCCTGGAAACAACCCTTTCAACTCTGCTTCTGTGAGTTTGACTATTTTAGATACCTCATAGAAGTGGAATCATGCAAGATTTGTCTTTCTGTGACAGACATTTCATTTTAGCATTTCATTATTGCATTGTATGTATATACCACATTTTCTTTATCCATTCATCTACTGACAGACATTTAGGTTGTTTCCACATCTTGGTTATTGTGAATAATGTTTCAGTGAACACAGAGGCAAATTTCTGTTTGAGATCCTGATTTCAGTGCTTTTAGACTGCACTTTAATTTGCATTTCACTGACCATAAAAGAAAAATATATCAACTTGTCTTGACCATATTTAAAAATTGCTGCTTACTAAAATGCATCTATAAAAAAATAAATAGGCAAGCCAGACTGGGAAAAAAATATTTGCAACATATATCTGGACTCATAAAGGACTCATATGTAGGTTACATAAAGAACTCCAACAAGCTGATTTATATATGCAGTTCTTATAATCATAAGAACCCTTAAGCACTACCTAGAATGAGGTAATAACAGAGTTCACATGAAACATTACATCCCATGCATCTTACCCTCTGTCAGAGGTCCTTGAGGCATCTGTGTAATACCTCGAGGGCTGAAAACAAATGCACAGATGTTGACACTTAAATTAGCATTATAAATAAGAGAACAACATTTTTACTTGATTTGTTTCTTTTTTTCTCCCTTAGGAAGTCTTTCTGGGGAATCTCACTGTCAACAAGAAACTGCTGCCTACATTGAAGCATGCTCTTCAGCTGCCACAACAATTTAAGCTGTTCAACGTTTCACCAAAAGCAAGTTTACCCCCTGTCTCTGGCTGGTAACCTGGGGTAACAAAAATAAGTTTAGTGATTTGTTCAAGTCTACATTTGAATTTACAGATTTTGTAGTTACGGATGTAGGAATATACCAGCTTTCTGAACAAGTCTAATAAATCTCTACCTAGTTCCCCTGAAGAGCAAGATGATAAAACTGTAAATACTTCAGGGTCTCAGATCACAATAAATATATATTCTCTTGACTCCCAGTAAGTTGTTTTAACTGCCTGATAGGAGGGCAATCTAGTGAAAAGGAAACTCACATATATACACACACAAAGGGAAGGTAACTCTCAATTCAGTGGGAGAATATAGATTATTTCTGATGAAAACATAATGGTAACAGTCTCTCACAATTTACATCATGCCTTATCTTACACAGGATGGTTTACCCAATAAGTATCCTACAATGCTTTCCCTCTGAACACCTGGATTTCTAGCTTGGAGGGGACAGTTTATTTACCACCTCTTTTCTGGGCCCTGGTTCTTAATGACTTTTTTATCATTCCTACAATGCCTTGCTTTTTAAATATTATCTGAATTAATTCATGGTCTAATTTATTATTCTTCTCACAAATAGTACATTTCAATTAAAAATCTCTGCAGCTCTTTTTGTTCCAGTAATACAATTATATCCAAAATTGACTTAATTAGGTTTTTGTGGGTTGATCTGGTAGCTTAGCACTATAGCACTGCTTCGTTAAAAAAGTATATTCCTAAAATATGAAAACTCATTTATAAACAACTTGGAAACATAAATAATTCATAAGTTGGAAGCATATGAAAAAAATAAAATAAGATGCTTATGGTTATTCTAAGAAGTCAATTGATATCACCAGAACTTTATACTCTGTTAACTGTAGTGTGAATGTTTGTGTGTGTGTTGGGGGGGGCATCCTCCCATCCTCCCACATGCCTAAATAATAATGATAATATAACCATACAGAATTAGTCTATGGATGTGTTCCTTAACATTTAAAAAATGCTACACTTGTATATGGAAAAATATATTAAGATGGTATGCATTCTCTGGGTTCTCTATTATTAAGTGATGCATCATTTAATTCATTATTCTTTTTAGGGCATTTTAGCTACTCATTAAGTAATATACTTTGGGAAAATTCTAAGCATCTGAACATTCAAAAAAAAAAAAACAAACGATGTATCACATTGAATTATTAGAAAGCAATGGTTTGATTAAGTAATGTTAACTTCTATACTTTCCAAATTACATAAACAATAAACTCAAGTGTACGGCATTCTGCAGTGAACAGAATAGGAAATTAATTTCTACTTTTAAATTAGCCTTTTTATTTGTATCTCTAAGATGCAAATAGGGAGCAGTGTAGTCATTGAGGGAACAAAGAGGAGGATTAGAAATTTTCAATTCTCTTCACACGCTTCCTGACTCTACCAGTACTTTCAAGTAATCAGAGCATCATGGAGCTTAAATGGGCTTTAGAGATCATTTCTAGCACCCTCATTCTGTAACTTTTTGAATCTCAGAAGGGTGCCAATTCTCTAAACAAATATATTCTAGCAGAGGAAATATCTTGATTATATGTTTCTACTATGGTTATTTAAAATTCCAATTAGGGTATTAATGTGATTTTTAAATAAAATCCTGTAAAATATTTATCCCCTGCATAGTTCAGAAGAATCACAATAGAGCATTGTTCCCTTATGTGAATTGCATTTAAGAAAAAAAATATACACATCATGTAGTTTTCCCATGATCAGTTGTAACACCCATTAAGTCAGGCTGACAGGTAATTCTTCAGAAAAATGAAAATCTGTTACTCAAATGGAGTATATCAGAAATAACAAACGTTCTACAGTTTAAATTCTGTTAACTTGTGGACTCAGTAATTTCTATCAAGCCATGTATGAGTTAATTATAGAAACTAATAGGGACAATTCATTTCTCTTAAATGCAAAACACGAATTTATAAAAAATTTAGAATCTAATAGCTCTTGGGGGCATATTCAAGAACATCACTGAGACATGTAAATCATATATATTTTAAGAACTCAATTGAAGAGGGGTTGTATAACTTGCCCATGTAATTCATCCCAAGGTTTTAAAATCCTGTGGTCAGGAGTTTCTTCTCCCTATCTAACCTATATCACTCATGCCTCAGTTAAGTCCATTCCTTCTTGTTTTTTTCTCAGTATAAATTGAGAACTGCTGAGATAGAGCTGATTTAGAGATTGAAACAAGTAGAATTGTTTCCCGGACTACTATCTCTTAGAAGAGAACATTCTAAAAACAGAACAATTTGGGTAACTTAAATAGAGTTAAATATAGAGAATTACCTGACAACAAATAAATTACACTGAAGTAATTTGTAAAACTCTTGAGACGTAGTGGAACTGGTGCTAAATTACCTTTTTCTGGGTTTCATAGTGCCAATGCCCTAGGTAAACATAGGTGAATGCTCTCATTAAATTAAATACCATAGAAACAGAAAAATGTGTAGGCATATATTCAGAAATTTCATAAATAGTAGAGTTCTACATACTTTGAATTTTTAATTTTAAAATGATATAATGTACAACATGGGGTATACAGCCAATATTTTATAAGAACTATAAATGGAGTACAACCTTTAAAAATTGTGAATCACTAGTATTGTATACCTGTAACTTATACAATATTGTAAATCAGCTGTATTTCAATAAAAGTAAAGAATGCATTTCAAATTTCTTTGATTTATCTGAGCTTATTCTTAAAAGAAAATTACACTTCCTATTCAAGTTGGTGAAACTCCATCACCAAGTGATTGTGCAACAACTTAGAGAAGATGGCAGAAGCATAGCTTGAAATGGAAACTTCTGTGCTGAATTCTAGGGGAACTTTTCAAACCAGGTTTCCATACCTCACATTATTAGCACTTCATGGTTGGATCAGTAGCTCTATGTCCTATGACTTTCAATCCTTTCAAGGTTACAGAAACTAAGAAATCCTTGTCTTTGGAAGAAATCCCACAGATGGACACAGAGATCTGTCTTTGAGAGAAACCATACTTTATACTCTGCATAAATCTAGAGATTCCTTGTAGTATCTTTAGTTGACCTGAATCGATGTAAGACCATGGAAAAATTAGCCAGATCACACTAAACTTGGAACATTTTATCCATAAAAGAGAAAGCAGAACTTCAACAGAAAGGGAAAAGTAATTTAAGAGATTATAGTTCAGACAACCTGAGTTAATCAGGGTGCTGACATTCCAAATCCATTGTACTTGACATGACTTTGCAGATTCAGTGTTAAAAAAAAAAAAATAAAAGAAACTTTTTTTGGCTTCTACCACTGCCCTACTTGAAGCTGTAAGACTAAGAGGTTTTTCTCAGTAATTTTTTTCTCATTTTCACACTTTTCCAGCTACCACATCAGTATATATTTAGGTAATCAAAATAGTATATGTTCAACTTCTCTTTTAGGCAACTTTGTTGAGCTTTAAAATAATTTGTGCAAAGAGAGAAAGAGAGAGAAAGAAAGAAAAACAAAATTTGTATAGAAATATCCCACACTCAGACAAGAAACTGCCACAAGATAGAAATGTTCTAAATCCTGTAAAGGGGGAAAACAAACAACAAAAAAAAATGCTTAAATTCAGAAATATTTAAAAATCTACACAAAGACTACGATCTGAAATTAAGATTTTTTCCCCCCTAAAATATAGATTATACCTGAAGTACTTGTTAAAATCCAAGTTTCTGAGCATCAGCCTTGTTTACTTAAGTAAAATCTCCAAAGGTGGGTCTTGGAAGTTTGCATTTTAAATGTTTCCTATGTAATAACTCAAGCCACTAAAATTTGACAAGCACCCTGTGGAATTCACAGACATGAAAACAAACAAGTAAACAAAAAAAAAAACCCTCTTCCAACAAGAATAATTTTCATGATGTCAGGTTCTAAGTCCCGTTAGACTGATTAGCTTGGTTGAAACAGAGGATCTTTTCATCTTGGCCAGAAAGCCATCTCATTAATGCTGGTGTTGCCTATAACAGCAAGATAAAGCAAGTAACAGTAAAAGCAATCACCCCAATGCAGAAATCTCCTTGAGGACAGAAACTCCGTGGTTCATGGTTGTGTCCTTAGCATAGACTAGGCACGTAAATATTTGTCAAATGAGTGGGTGAACATGATCAGAAAGTTTGCCTTCACAGCCAAAGGGCAATCAATTGCCTTATTCAAAACACAGCAGTCTTTTTCAGAATGTATGACCAGCTACAATACCTTGAATAATCCAGCTCCTAAGTACACTGAAGGCAATGGTGTGTGGGGGAGATTAATGGAAAATTACCAGCCAGGAGTGAAAGCAAGCTGTGTTCTTGACCTTCTCCGTGCTTTTTCTTTTTACTATGCAATTGGCACAAGTATTGTTTTCATCACTGCTGCTTGTGGTATTCTTTATGAGCAATTTATTGGTGTACTATTATTCTTTCTGCATCTTTCTATTGTATTTCTTCCCTTTAAACTTTCAGTAATTTTTTTTTCAGATGAAACATTTTACTTTATCACAAAAATGGCAAGCAGATACTTCAAATGATGAGAAAGTTTAAATTTTACCTGCTTATCTTAATGCATTGATTTTAAAGCATTAAATTGGCATAAATTGAGTGCTAGTAAAGGGAAAAATCAATATCTAGAGAACATATGAAGCACTCTAGTAAAGGCTGTTAATATTTGGTGGATGAAAGCAAAGAGTGCTGTGAATAAGAATTTCAAAGTCTGAAGAATGCATACATACTGAAAGATAAAATTTACATAAAAATATTTTATGAGATAAAAATTCACAATCCAGCATTAAGACACAATTAAGGTAAATCATTTCACCTATTTATTACAATTTTGCCTTTCTGAAAACTTGGTAAGATAAAATTCATTATCACTTAGATAAACTATTTCTATTTAAAAAATGAGGAATCAAAACATAATGAGTGGTTTTATAGTGGGATAAATTTTGTAATGCCAGAAGTGGTACAAAGATTAACTACCATCATTTCTAATTTAAATTTATAGATAGCATACATTTCAAATATTACACATTATTTATAAATAAGGCACTCATGTAAATCTAGCACCACAAATAGCATTAATTAATAAACAATTTATTTGTCCAGAAAAAAATTATCATCTAAATACTAAACATCATGATCTAGTCTTTGGAAGGATAAGGATGAAAATATATGCAGTCTTATTGACAAAAAATCTGTAAGAAATACTTTACAAATGTAACACCTACTATTATGTAAATAAAATATGGAAATATAAATACAAAAATTATACACTGACAAGATGGAAAGATAAATGGAAGAAGATTATTGTAGACAATTTCAAAAGCCCTGAGATTTTCAATGAATTATCAACCCAAAATAGCTGGAGTATGGGGGAGAGAGATAATTGTGGAAACTGAACATACACTGTAACTGCTTTGTTGATGAGGTGCGAAAGCTTGAACCATTTTTACTATCCGCTTTGTTTCAAACCTGAATCCCCCATTATCCCAGTAGCATGAACCTTTCCAAGTCTGGGCATACTAGCCAGCAAACTATCATCCTACTCATACCTTTTGCATGTGAAAGAAAATAACACTCTTGAATTAATAACTTTTCTCCTGAATCTCTCTGCTGAGAAAGTATAAAGCAAGATTATTTTTAATGCCTCAGGGTAAAACAACATCATCAATGATACCTAACTCCAGTTAATTATCAAATCTAAGAACTGGACTTGTTTCCCAGGCTTGATGGTCCCCTTTAACTTCCGGTTATGGTAGCAATGAAATACCATGATCTATGCTAACTTTTGCTTGTATGAGACAGTCCAGAAATGGACCATCATTTGTGCTGAATGAGACAACTATTTGCAAAGTTAATAAAAACCAAACAGATTTTAGGAGTTTTAAAATGTTGCACTAATATTTATACTTCACTATTCCATTTTTATGGAATTTTATAAATTTGAATTTAGACTCTATTTGAAATCTCCATTTCTAAATGAATACCTACATTTAATTTAAATTAATACTTACATTCATAATGATGGGTGAAACGTTGTTTCTGCTGAGAGAGTTTAACTGGAAAACCTTCAGGCATGCAGTTCCAGTTCATGAGATAAAGTATATAGCTAATAACCAGTATAAATAGTTCTTTACAGTTTATAGAGTGCTTGAGCATATATTATTTTATATATTCCTCATATCATTTATGTGAGATTTCATTGTCACTGCACACATTTATTTGGAAAGAAACTGAAATCTTCAGATTACTCTTTAAGTTACATAGTGACTAAATTTCAAAACTCTGGCTTGAATTAAATCTTATCACTAATCCATGTGTATTTCACAAAAATAGTGCTCCAGATGACAGAACACATGGATAATGAAGCCAAAATCAAGGGTGACATCACCCCGAAAGGTAATTAGATTTATTCTGATCCAATAATCTATCATTTCATATTAATTAAAAGTCAGCCCTCTTGTAAATGTTTTTCACAGATACCTAAGAGGAATTAGCAAAGAGATTGCACATATGTCAGGGGAAGTCACAATCAGTAGTGGACAAAATACATCAATCTCATTTAATTCTGATGGTTCATCAAAATAATTCAAAATGCACACCTGTCTATCTAGTCTATCTCTCTAGATAAGTATAGAAATATGCAATATCAACATATGTATGGAAATATAACTCTGCTTTTTCAACATTTGAGCTATAGTATGCTTTCATTAGTAGAAATATTTTTTTAATTTATTTTTGAAATACTTCAACAAATAACAAAATATTACTCTGTGTTTTGCTTTCTCCCTCCCTTTGGTTTTACTTTGAATTTTTAAACTCCCTCTATCTAAGATGAAAACTATCTCCTTATTCTTTAACTGATTAGTTCTCTATGGTCCTCCAAATCCTATCAATCAGTAAAATGACTTATTAACAACACAATTTTTTCTTTTAACCAATAGGGATTTGAGATATAAAAAGAGATACGTGGGTTTTCTATAATTTCTGCATAAAACATTGCCAATGATCCATAGTATAGCACAGTGATTTTTATGTAGTAGATATTCAATAAATGTTTGTAGAATTATGGTGGGGAATGTGGGAGAAGGATTCAGTTCATGCAGGAAAAGTGATATTGAGTAGAGTGATTGCTCTGTGTATTTATAGATAGTTGGAATCTTCTAGCATATGTGATTCACAGCCCAGACGAATTATCCATTGCTCAAAGAAAAATACAAAACAAAACAAATACCTAATCTACGATATCAATTTTCTTCCTTCAGTTATAACAAAAAATGAAATAGGGAGGAAGAAATCAGAAGCAATAATGAGAAAGGATTCATTAATACTTTTCATATTAGTCATTAATATAGAGTTATAAGTTAATCATTTAATTCTCCCTGTGACCAGTTACTCATTACAGTATGGAATATCAGTAATGTTCCTAAATCTTTGTAAAAGGAAATGCTTAAAGAATGTTTTCACCTAAAAGCAGGCATGAGAAGTGACAGGTTCACTTGCTTTAAGTGCATGAATTTTAGAATATTCCACAGTTTCTGATGAGTGTTTTGCCTAATTAGTAACAAAGTGCTAAAATGTGGCTGGGAGTGAATGTGAAATTAGGGAAAGGGAAAATAGGAATGATACTTTAGAAACTATTAAATGTAGGATGAAAAAACAAACATGTTGTGTCATTCTGTCCAGAGAGAATTTACTGGAACAATGGCCATAAACTAGTATTGGTCCATGACAAAACATTCACCAAATACAAATGTGAAATATAGGAAATGCTGTGAATTTTTCACAAAACTAAATGTTTGAAAAGGAAATGGCTGTCCTTTAATCTGAGTTTACATGCATTTTTTAAGTATTAAATTTATGGTGAGAGAAAATATTGATTGTAGTGATGGCAAACAGCTAAGTAGCTACTTAGCAAAATGAATACATTTCAATTCTTTACTGGCCACAACTTCTCAAATTTTAATTTTTATTAAAAACAAAGTGTCCAAAGGAAATTTACATTGCATCATCCTAGGATTTTCCACTGATATATTTGTTTGCTGATTTTATTTAGTTTTCCCAGTAGGGAAATATCTTTATGAATCACTGGAAATATTTGCTATAAAGGTATCAAGTACAGACAGTGGTTCCCCATTACTTTTCTGGCCTTGAACTCAATGACTTTATAATTATGATATAGTTCTTACCAGCCTCAACTACTTAAAGTTATCATGTGGGTAAAATTGTATTTTTATCTATTCCAAATATTTGTTACAAAACTTACATGGGCATTGTGGAGAAACAAGGACAGAATAAGATATGCATTTTGCCTTCATGGAAAAATCATTTCCCTTATGAGAAAATCATAGTGGAAAAAGAAATAGACTGGAGTTGGAAATCTGGGTTTGTATCTTTGCTACACTGCCTACCAATCTGTATGAATTTAAATAATATATTGATCATTTCTGAGTTTTGATTTATTTAATTGTAATTCAAGCAAATAGGGGTACACTCTGGTATTCTTTTCAAAGGAACATAAATTATGATTCACTATTCAACTTTACCATACTTCAATAGGAGAAAATATAATTGATAAGGTAATAGTTAAAGAATATATGAAAAATTTAAGAATATAAGGTAATAAGAATAACTTAAGAATATCACAAATATCTGAATTGGTACAAATTATTCCATGGAAAATATTATACTGATTCATAAAATATTATGCTTTCACAATATCTAGAAAATGTGTTAAGTTCAGGTAAAATACATGTATATTTAAATACTATAATTTGTAACTCATATTAAGAATACAAATCATATTAGCTTTACCTGAAAAATGAGGTTTTTAATTATATAGTTATATCCTGAAGATATTTCAAATAGATGCACATAAAATATATGATCTCCATTTAAGCTTTTGAGATTAATAACATGGTATAAAATAAATCTGAACAAGAGTCTCTACCTAGGTACTATCTGACTACCATTCAGACAACCTGAATTTTCTTAACAAGTGGAGTGCCTGGACATTCTTATGATTCTTAAGAACTTTGTTCCAAGAACACAATGCTTGGTTTGAAAAAGAAAGTGCTCTAACGGCTTTCATATTCTCCTATCACTCCCATTCATTAATTTAACAGCTGCTTATTGAGAGCCTCTTAATATGGTAAGCATTGCATGAAGCATGAATTCCAAACTTTGACTTCACAAAGTTTAGTGTACAAAGGAGAGAGATGGTTAATAAATAATCACATATAAATATTAAATTACAAAATGAAGTCTTGTAAGGAAAAGTAACTAATGGGATTCATAACTGACAGTTTATTTTCAAATCAATCAAGCAATGTATTACAGAAGGAAGTAAAACAAGATACTGCAAATCCTCACAATGATACAAGTATCATAAAAATAAATTTTAAAACATACATTTTCTCTCACTTACTAAAATGAAAAATAAAACTAAATCTCTCATTGTATAACATGCTATTATTACATGCTGATTATTTAAAGTTAATTGCAGAAAACTAGCTTTTGATAAATGGGAAAATTTTTTCACATTGTCCTCTATCATCTTGGATAATTTAATGGTAAAAAATTCTAAATATTATAAAAACTATTGGATTATTTAATGAATCTGAATGAGTGTAAAAATAAATCTGATATTGCATGTAAAATAATTTTATGTTTATATGTACATTAGTAGTTCAAATCTTTTAATGTTAAGATTTTATTACTGTACCAAAGACAATGAGACAATGACAGGGTGTTCACTAAAAAACGGAACATAAGAATGTGTTGTAGTTCTAGACCTGGTTCTACTGTGAACTTCTTCAAGTCTGTAACTACTTCCAGTCCCTATGACTTCTATTCTGAGGATGAAATTGCATATTTTACCTACAAAGAGAGGTTTTTAAAAACATTATATTCAAATAAATGTTGCAACAATAGGCTCTGAATTACTTGTTTTGCATATTATCAACATGGGTCTCAGTGATTATAGTGGTCACTGGAGTCCATGGGACCTCCATTTTTATTTATAGAATAAATTAATATTTTAGACGCTTTTTTAAAATGTTTATTTCAAAGCCCGAAAGAGAGCCATGTATTAGTTTCCTATTGTTGATGAAACAAATGACTGAAAACTTAATGTCTTAAACAACATAGATTTATTATCTTGCGGTCTGGAGAACTGAAGTCCAAAATGTATTTAACTGGCCTGAGTTCAAGGAAGGTGTCAGCAGGTCTGCATTCATTCTAGAAGCTCTAGGAGAAAATCTGTTCCTTATCATTCCCAGCTTGTACAGTCTGCTTGCCTTTCTTTCGCTTGTGTCCCTCTTCCAGTTTCATAACCAGCAATTGCTTCACTTGGACTTCTGCTTTCATTGTCACACTTCCTAGTCTCTCTCTGACCCTCCTACCTTCCTGTGATAAGAACCCTTGTGAGCACTTTGGGCCCATCCAGAAAATCTAGGGTAATCTCTCATTTTTAAGATTTTAACTTAATCACAACTGTAAAGTTCCTTTTGTCATATAAGGTGACACATTTAAATATTACAGGCATTAGAGCCTGGGCAATTTTGGAGGGCCATTATTCATAATATAATATCATACATAACATTGTAACAGTCTAGCTATGAAGTAAATAGGTTTTCAGACTTTTTTTGTTACAAAACTATTTTTCATTTTTCTCCCTGACAATGTTCCTTAATTTTCTGGAAAAAAAAAAACACTCTGAGCATTCAAAGTGGGAAATATTTTATTTTTACATATTTATATCAAGAGATAATGTTGAAAAAATCTAGAAAATTATTTATTTAACAACTAGTTACCCAACGACTCTGCAATTCTAGTACTAGATATATTCTCAAGAGAACTATACATATATGCTTACAAAACATGTAACACATGTTTATGGCAGTATTATTTATTCAAGACCCAACTGGGAAAAAGAAGTCCACTAACAGTAGAATGGATAAATTAAGGCATATTAAAAAAAATGGATTCCTATGTATCAAGGAAAGTTAAATTTCATACTATTGCTAGAATAAAACAAAGGTAATGCTGAATCAAAGAAAACAGAAGCAGAATAATTTTATTATGCAATTTCATTTATATAGACTTTTAAGACATGGAACACTAATTTGTTTTGTCAGAAGTCAGTGTAAGGGTTACCCTTGGGATGGACTGAGATAGTACTGAACTGGAGGAAGCATAAGCAGGCACTCAGCACTGCTTGCAATGTTTTATTTCTTGATTTGAAATTTGTTTCATTGGTGATAATTCTACAGTATGTAGAATTTTGATTTATGTAAACTTCTATATGTATATTATAGTTCATTGAAGCAAAAAAGCCAATATTATAATATTAGCTTATAAAAGTATATTACCTATGTAAAAGTATAACTCAAATATATTCTGATTATAAGTGACACATTTACAAAAAACAAACAAAAAACATGGATACCAAAAGGTTGAAGGTAAAAAGATGTTCCAGCTCAATTCTAATAAATGAAAATTGTAGATTTATTACTATCAAATAAGATAAAGTTTAAGATCAACTCATTTTAGAAATAGTGTCATCTCACAAAGACAAAATATCTAGTTCACCAGGAAATACAATAATTTTTACTTGTATACACCTAATAATGTAGCCGGAAATATATTTAAAAATGGACATATATACAAAGAAATATATAAGAATCTGCAATCATATTGGGAGATTTCAGCATATCTCTTTCAGTATCTAGTAGCTCAGATTTAAAAAATAAAGTTAGCACAGACACCATTTGAACAGGGTTAACAAATTTATTCAAAGGATATACTGAATGCTGCACCTAGCCTCTGATATATACCCATTATATAAGGCAGAGTAATAATAAAAACCAGAATAATGGTTCCCTTGGAACCTGTGAATATGTTCTAGCACTTGGCAAAATGGAATTAAGATTACATATGTTATAATAGGATGATATTTGAATTATCAACTTAGGCACCATTGAATTACATTAGCATTTAAAAGCAGAGAAGTCTCCCCAGCTGGAGGACAAAGGCAGTAGCAGCAGAGAAGGTAGAAGGGGAAACAATAGGGATTTAAGAATGAGAAAAACTTGGATTGCCATTGCTGACTCTGGAGATGGAGGAAGGGGGCCACAAACCAAGGAATGCTGGTTATTTTGAAAACTGAGAATAATCCCAAGCCATCAGCCAGCAAGGAAACAGGGATTTTAGTCCCACAACTGCATGAAACTGAATTCTAGCAACAGCCTTCTGAATTTGGAAGTGGAAGCAAATGAAATTCCAGAGGTTCTAAAAAAGTAACATAACCAAGCTGATACCATGATTTCAGCCTTATCAGGCTTTAAGCAGAGAATCAGCTGAGTTACTCTCTGCCTAGATCCACATAACTGTGAGACAATAATGGGTATTGTTTACGTTTGTGGTAACTTGGATTAGGAACAGAAAAATAACATGCTTGTTTTTTATAAGAAAACCAGGCATATAATAAAATATTTACAATATCCTACCCATAAAGCAAGTCTCAATAAAAGTCAAAGGATTAGATTCATACAGAAAATGTTATCTGGCTATAATGCAAATGAGATACACATTAGTAACAAAATATAACTAAAGCAACTTATATGTTTATAATTTAAGAGACATACTTCTAATCAGGGAAAAAAGAGAAAATCATAAAGGAATTTAGAAGGCAGTTTGACAGTTTGACAGCATTGTTAACCAAAAAGTATACCCTTGCAGAATATACCTTATGCAGTAAAAAATATGAAAATTTAAAATTGTAAATGCTTACACACTTCAGAGAAATGCTACATAAGTGTTTTAAGAGTGGACTTTTACAAGAATGTTGATGAAGACACACTGAACAAAGTATATACAACCCAAGTATCCATCAATAGTCAGTGAATAAATGAATTGTGGTATTTTTATTGCAGTAGATTTCTATACAACAATGGTTCTCAAAATGTGAACCATGGAATTCTTGAAAGTCCTGAAACATTTTTCAGGGGTTCCACAAAAACAAAACTATTTCCATAATAATAGTGAGATATTATACACCTTTTTTCTCTGGGTTGACATTTGCCCTCCTGTACAAAAGTGATGGTGGGTATAAAACTGCTGGTGCATTAACACAACACAGTTAGTGACTTCAAATTGTATTAGTAGTCATTGTCTAGTTATTTCATTAAATGGCCACCCTTTATTACACTTCTTTTTATTGACCAGTATGACAAAATGGAAAAAAGTGCAAAAAAAAAAAAATCCTTTCTTATGCCTACCAAAATATTATGATTGTCTTGAAGAGAAACAGTTTGAGCGGGCTAGCTGAGCTAGCCACTTTTATCATGGAATAACATTTTTATTTGAAAGAATGACTAACAGATAAACTATGGTTAGTCACATTTAGGTATTTGGTATATATTTTCCCCCTCCCTCCAAAAACATAAAACTGTTTCCCTGTTCAAGGAAGATAAATGACAGGATTTGCTGTCAATGATAAAATCTGAATTTTTCAAGTATAAAATTAGAATTTTGGAAAACTTAAATCCACCACTGTCAGCTGTAGAGCTTCCCCAAGTTTAAAGATTTTCATGAGATGAGTACAAATAAAAATAGGTGTGATTTTTAAAATATTTTATAGTGAAATATATCGATATTTGGAAGATCTAACTCTGTGAACCAATATATTTCAAATGACCAATGCATAATGTCAAAAAATGCAAGATTAAAAAAAAATCTATTAAAAAGGCAGGGTGAATCAACAGATTTTAATGTAACAGAGTGCAAAAAAGTGATACGGTTTCAACTCAGCATTGTAACTAGTCAAGTTTTTGTGTAGTATCAAAGAAGAGTGTCCATGTTTACGTGCAAAAGCTACTAGAATACTCTTCCCTTTTACAATTAAATATCTAAGTTAGATCAGGGTTCTTTATATACATAAAGCAAAATAACATATTGTAAAATATTGAACAAAGAAGCAGATACGAAAATCCAGCTACATTCTTTAATAGGCCAAATATTAAAGAGGTTTGCAAAAATAGAATACAATGTATTCTTTTAAATTTTTGTTTTGGAAAAGATAGTTACTTCATATTATTTACATTATGTATATCAACATGTAATGGGCTTATTTTGGTTATTTTTAAGTAAAGTAATAAATGCACATTTTAAAATGTTTTTTATAAAAAATTAAATAGGGTAAATATTGGCAGATCTAGCCCACAAAATCTCTTTGGAGTTCTTAATACATTTTTAGAGCAAGTAGGCCTGAGACAAACAGAAACTACTGCTATTCAGAAGTGAAAATATATCATAATTTCAGTACAGACTAATTTTACCTATATATTGTTGGGCAAAATAGCAAGTATATAAAGAAAAGTAGTATAATTCCATTGCATAACATTCTTAATTCTCACACTTACATTAAGAATAAAAAATGAGAAATAACATACAGGCAATTCAAACAAAAATTTTAAAAAATAGCCATCTTCATTAGTTTTAAAAAAATTATATCCCATGAATGTTCTCTTTCTTATTTTTAATTTGTCTTCTCTGGTTCATAAAGTGTCAGTTGTAATAAAAAAAAATGATGCTTAATAATTCACTTCCTCAATATGATATATGTAAAAATAGGAATTCTAAACATTAAACCAAATTAGCACCATTTTTTTGTTTTATAGGTTTTAATTTGGAACTATATAAATGTTTTACAAATCAAAGACAAAATTAAATTAATAAAAATAAAATCACACTCTAACAAATGAACAAAACTGCTTATTAAGTTGGTTCCATTGCAACAGAGAAATAAAAGTTACTTGCAGTGATTTCATAACAAAATTTCAATTTATTTTATCCCTGATGGCATATATCCTAAAGACAAAATTATAAACCTTATTTATATCTTTAAATCATATTCTGTAGTCTTATTAGTAGTAAAATTGATACTGTTTTTTAAAGTGATTTAATACATATATACTCATATATATATACATGTGTATATGTATATAAATTAGCACTAATTTTAATCTAAATGATTTTCCTTATAATTATTTTATAAATTATAATCTTTGTCATATGGTACATATGAGGGAGATACGTTATGCTTTGTTTCTATTTTTAAACACACAACACTTTTCCTGAAGATCAGCAGCTCAAAATAACAACCAATTGCTTCATTATTTTGTCACCATGTATGAGATATCCAACATTTTAAATAAATCATTTATTTCACAGGTCCAAATGATAATACTAGAATAAACTAGATAACTGACATTTTGTTCTATGAATGTCTCCCAAGACTCAGACACAATATGGTTCCTATTTAAATATTTTCCTAAAGGTCTCTAAAAGTATGGTTCTGCCTACTTGTTGCCTCAATCGCCCACACTGTCAGATACATGCAAAATATAATATGATATATCTTAAGAAGATTCTAGTTATTTGCAAGTGGTAGAAATTTTATCATAGGTTTTGTTATATTTCAACTATATCACTATTTATATAAGAAGTTAATGTACAACTCTCCCAATGTAATTGCTATTGTTTTAATTCCTTTATATGACTAACAGAAGGCATAAAATAATATGAATTACTAATAAATTTGTTAAGAACTTGTCTTTAAAACAGGGAGGTAACAATTCAATATGATAATTTTTAAATCCATGAAGAACAATCCCAAAATTATGAATAAATGGTACTTATGGAAAGTTACTACCCATAAAAGCAACCAGAATACTGAAAAATAGTTGTAAAAAAATTTTAAGCCTCTGAAAATTAACCTAAGGCTTGTAACAATTCAAGGAGTGTTTATTTGAAAAAAACTGGTTTAATGTAATTAAGAACAATAGTTTGTGATGGACTATGTTGTCCCTATTTCCTTCTCCCTCTTTTCAGATGTAGAATAGCTTTATCAGAAAGCTCTGTCCCCAGAGAACTGTTATATTTTAACTGTCTTTGCCCTGGCCCAGAGCTTCTCAATGAGAAGAGCCACCCCCCTGGGAATTTATAAAAGGGAAAATAAGGAGCAATTGTTTAACATAGTAACTGCTTCAAGAAGAAATGAGACCAGTTAGTGCAAACAAAAGTGTATCAAGAAAACATCTCATGTGGTGAATGAGATATTCATAGGGGGCAAACATCTAACAAATTTCCAGAGACTTAAGAGATCACATGCATATAGGCTGTGTTCATGCTCTCTGACTTACAGCCCTCTGCTAGCAAGAAGTGAAGGCTAAGGCAGAGATGCAGATTGCAAGAATCTTCCATGTGTGCCCAAGCACACAGAGCCTCTCAGGAAATGTCAAAGATACACTAGTTTAAGGCATTTAAAGAAACTGCCATCCAATCATTAGTCAAGTACTGAGCTAACTGAGCAGACTTCAGTGGTCAAACACAACAGGGGACAGTGACTTTAAAAATTAAACTAACCAAACAGTAATCCCCACAACAAATAGCCACAACAGACCCACTCGGGAAGAGAGTCTGATTTCCAGAGAGTACACACTATATTTCTAGTCAAATGATTCTGTCCAGTTTTCAACAAGAAGTTATAAGATATGCAAAGAAATGGTAAAGTATGGCACATAAACACGTGGGGGAAAAAAGCAGTCAATAGAAACAGTATCTGAGAAAGCCCAGATATTTGACTTTTTAAAGCAGTTATTGCACAAATGCTCAAAAAACTAAAAGAAATGATACATAAAGAACTAAAGAGAAGTATGTGAATGATTTCTGACCAAATAGAAAATAGCAATAAAGAGATAGAGAATTAAAAAGAATCAAATAAAAATTCTGGGTTGAAACATACAACTAAAATGAAAGTATAAGGAAGGCTTAGTAGCAGATTTAAGTTGGCAAAAGAAAGAATTAGTGAACTTAAAGATAGATCAATTGAAACTATTCAATACGAGGATCAGAAAGAAAAAAACATTGAACAGAACCTCAGAGATCTGTATCACATCAGCAAATGAATTAATATAAAACATAATGGGAATAGAGAGATAATAAGATGGGAAGAATATCTGAAGAAATAATGGAGAAAAATATCTTCATGGATTTTATTAAAAAACATTAATCTACACATATACCTAGATACATCACAAATTGTCAAAAGTCTAAAACAAAGAGAGAAACTTGAAAAAACAAGAGAAAAGCAACTCATTGTTACCTAAGAGATCTTCAGTTAGGTTAACTGCTGAGTTCTTATCAGAAACCATGGAGGACAAAAGCAGTGGTAAAATACATTGAAAGTGTTAAAGACTATCAACCAAGAATTCTACATCTTTCAAACATATCTCTCAAAAATAAAGGAGAAATTGCTATATTCCTAGATAAACCAAAGCAAGAGACTTTGTCACTTGTCTCACAGGAATACTAAAGGAAGTCCTTCAGACTGAAAAAAATGACATTAAAAAGTAAATCAAATCCACATAAAGAAATAGAAAGTGTCACTAAAGTTAATTATATACATAATACAAAATACAGTATAAATGTATTTTTGTTTGTAATACTTTTATTCTATTTGAATTTAAAAACAACTGCATAAAGCAATAATTATAAAACTGTTTTGATGGGCTTATAATGTATGAAGATGTATGACAATAGTAGAATAAAGAACAATAGAGAGAGTGGACTTTTATTGAAGGATGTCTTTTGTAAACTACTGAAAATAAGCTGGTTTTAATCTTAACTAAATGACTTCAGTATGTTGATTTAATCTACAAACACTAAAATAAATATTTAAAAATAGAGTAAAATAAAAACAAAGGAATTAAAATGATACATTAAAATATACATTTAACACAAAAGAAAGCAGTAATGGAAGCCTAGAGGAATGATAAAAGGCATATAAAAATCAAATAGCAAAGTGGTAGACAAATGATGGCTTCTAAGTAGTTACATTAAACATAATTAAACACTCCAAAAAGCAAAGTTTGGCAGAATAAATTTGAAAAAATTATCCAACTATATGCTGTCTAAAAGAGACAAACAGGGTGAATGTAAAAGAATAGAAAAATATATTCCATGCAAACAGTAACAGAAAGAGAGCTAGAATGTCTATGCTAATATCAGACAAAATAGACTTTAAGACAAAAAATATTACTAGAGAGAAAGGATATTTTGTAATGATAAAAGGCCCAATGCATCAGGAGGCTTAAAAATTATTAATATGTATGCAGGTAACAACAGAGGCCAAAACTACAGGAAGCAAAAATTGACAGAAGTGAAGGGGAAAATGAATAATTCAACAATATTTGGCGACTTTAATGGCCCATTTTCAATAATGCATAGACTAAACAGGCCAAAGATGAATAAGGAAATAGAAGACTTGAACAATACTATATACCAAGTAGACTTGATAGACTTGTATGGAACCCTTTATGCAATGACAGAAGATATAAACCATTCCAGAGATAAACCCTTATATTTATGATTCATTGATTTTCATGGGGGATAACAAAGAAAGAGTGATCTTTTCAAAAATGGTGCTGGTACAACTGGCTATCCACATTTCATAGAATGAAGCTTGATTACTATTTCACACTATACACAAAGTTAATGCAAAATGGGTCACAGACCTAAATGTAAGACTAAAACTACAAAACTCTTAGAGGAAAGTGGGAGTTAATATCATAGACTTTGGGTTAGGCATTAGCTTGTTACATATGACACCAAAGACACAAGCACTTGTATCTAGATTATATAAAAATATTCCTACAACTCAACAATAAGGGAGGAGGGTGTAGCTCAGTGGTAGAGCATGTGCTTAGCATGCACAAGGTCCTGGGTTCAATTCCCATTACCTCCACTAAAAAAAAATATATATATATATATATATATAATAATTAAAAAACAAATAAATCTAATTACTCCCCCCAAAAAACCCAAAACAAAAGAACTCAACAATAAAAATACAAATAACTTTAAAATGAGCAAAGTTTTCAATAGCCATTCTATAAAGAAGATATTAAAATGGCCAACAAGTATATTTTAAAAATGTTCAACATCAACAGTATTTGGGGAAATGTAAATCAAAACTTCATAAGACCACATCAGTAGGATGGTTAAATAAAAAAGACTAACAACAGTCCGGGTTGGCAAGGATATGGAGAAATTGAAACCCTTGTACATTGTGGATGGCTATGTAAAATGTAGCCTCCATTTTGGCAAACATTTTGACACTTGGTCAAAATGTTTAACGCAGAGTTACCATACAATCCAGGAATTTCACTCAAAGGTATATACACAAAAGAACTGAAAAGAGGTATCCAAACAAAAAATGTACACAAATGCTTATGGACGTACTCTACAACAATAGCCAAAATATGAAAACCATCAAATGATGACCATCAAGTGATGACTGGATTTTTTTTTAAGTGGTATAACCATGCAATGAAATATTATTCAACAAGCAAAAAATGAAACACTGATACTTGCTACAACATGTATGAACCTAAAACACCTGAAAACAGAAGACTATAAACTGTATTATTTCTTCTGTAAAGTATCCAGGATTGACAAATCTATAGAAATTGTAGGTAAGCAGTTGCCAGAGAATAAGAGAAGAGGGGAATGGGTAGTGATTGCTAATAAACTGCGATTTCTTTCTGGAGTGATGAACATTTTGAATTTAGATGGAGTGATGTTTCCATAATTGTGATTATACCAAAACCCACTGAATTTGACACTTTAAAAGGGTGACATATATATTAAATACATTATATCTCAATGAAGGTGTTATTTTTTAAAAAGAAGATGTGAATAAGTAATTTTATATCTAATACATTTTTTCCTCCATCAGCCCTAGGGAGAAATTAATATATATTACTTCTGCAGTTTACAGAAATAAATAAAAATGCAAAAGAAAACTGAAAACAAACATAAAATAAAAAATACACAAATTTAAAAAATCACTTTAATCACTTTTCAAATTCTTATTTATTTATGTTTGAGTATCATAACTTTCTAAACAGGCTGTGAAAGTCCCTGGGGTATTTTGTGAACATTTATAGAAAGAGAGAAATCTTTTCATTTGCTTCTCTTGAAAATCATATTATAATTCGTTAGGTAATAAAGGCTTATTGAGAATCTTGAGAACTTGCATCACATTCTAGGTATAATCTATGGCTCCCAAGAAATTGCCAATTTAATAGACAGAAACACACCTCACATATAACAATTTCAAATCTTGGAATAAGGAAAGCATACATGTAAACATTTTATACTTAAACACTGCACACATGAAATACATTCCTTTCCACAAATCTGCATCAAAAATCAATTAGTTTTCTTAGCAAATTTGGAAGGATCTCAAATTTCTTTCTGTTACCTAACAATGAGTTCTCACAATAGAGAATCGTTAATGTCACAGTAGAAGCAGACTACGTTGTCACAGTGATCTGATCGCTTTGTCTCTACTACTGTATTAGCAGGATTTCTGACTTTCAGACTGGTGAATTTCAGCCATTCTGGCCACTGTCCAGAGACAATTCAGTCTCTTATTGTGAGTAGCTGGATGCTACAATCCAAGTCACAGAAATAATACATAGCTGATATATTAGATTGCAGTAAACTGAAAACATTAAATGACTACTTAACCTCTGGAATGATTGATACCTGATAATCTTTAGAGAAACAAATAAAAGAACTCTAGTATACTAATATTTTACATGTCCCTAAACAAGGCTAACTGTAGTATTTTGATTTTCTTTTGATACAAGTAACACACAGCTTTTTAATATATTGGCATTAAGCATTTAGTTTTCATAATTGTTTTTGTATTAAATTTAAAATTTTTTTTCATTTTAAATTCATAATGTAGTTATTCAACCTTGTGGAAAAGTTTAAACTACTTTTGTTTAAAAATATAATGGTAGTAATATTTTTCATATAATGCATATTTTACCTATCTAAAGTTGTATATATATGTTTAGTTATTTTTCACATAAACAGTTATCTTGCTTACTAGTATTCAGTGGACATTGGGACCTATCAGAAAAACCAAAACCAATTTCCAAAAAAACAAAGTCACACTTTTCTGGTGTCAGCATGGATGCTTTTCTGAAAAAGTCAGTGATGTGTGTCAGAGGACAAGATAGAATCCTCCCACCCAAATTTTATTTTCCTTTTTGAAGTGACATCTAGGGGCAACCTCTTTTATTGAGAGATCTTTAAGTGTTTTCCTTTATGAAACTGTACCTCCTGACTCCCATTTTGCAACTTACCCTTTTGTACTTGAGCTACTCTTTTTTAGCAAAGATTCAGGCATCCAAATACATGGCATTTACAAATAGCATTTGGACAACTCATCAGGACAATCATATATTAGATATAAAATCTAGTGTAAAATTATTGCTTTTCTTATTTAAGATTCTACAAATTAAGTTTGTGAGAAGATATTTGTAATGAAATAGATCAGCTCTTATCATTTGCTCTTATCTCTTCTGAGGTCCACTGCTAGGGATCTTATGTATGTATTAAGCATAGAGCTCACTCCACAAGCTCAGTTGTGAAAGGAACATGACTTGTTTTGCCACTGGTGCCACTGATGGGGCAAAAACTTAGTTTCTTTACTGACATTTTCCCGATTTTTCAGAGGATGGGGATAGTCTGGATAGTTTTTCTTCTTGTCATTATCAGCATTTGAGGATATTTTCTGCTACTATTTTGGGCATCCTTCCTAGAAGCTTTAAAAAGAATACAAACTACTTGAATGACAGAAAGAAAAAAAAAGAAGAAATAAAAGGAGAAAAAAGCAAAACAATATAGGCACTATGTTGAAAATGATTCTACCATATATATTGTCTGATTTGTTCCCCTCAACAATCCCTTTTGATATGTTTTATTATCCACAATTTTCAGGTGAAGAAACAAACTTGAAGAGATTAATTTGCTTGAAACCAAACAGAAAAGAAAAAAAGAGGCAAAAACCAATCAGAAAGAAATGATACAAATTTGACCTTACTACAAAGCTTCTCTGTTTTGTAATTCACAATAATAATGGAAGAATAATTTTGAAATGAAGGTACTATTTAAAAGAATATCTCATTAGAACATCGGTTCATGTTTCAATAGGTTACATTTGACAAACATATTTGAATGTAGGGATTTCATCTGTAATACAGTTATTTGACATATAATTTTACATTTAACTAAGAGGTAAGAGAAAAGTAATGGCTTTTGTCTTGATGTAAAACTATATTAATCACTGATGCAGAAACTAATAGAAAATCCACAGTACAACCAGACTTGGCTTTTATTCATTTCAAGGTTACATACATTTTTCTTCCTTTCTACAACCTTTTCTTCATAATAATAATACAGTAATAATAAAACTTTCACTTCTTTAAAGGTGGTATATTTGAAATTTATGGCTTATAAGATACTTATACAAATACTTACTGCAAAATATTAAAGCATTCCCTCTAATTGCAGGATGTCACTTTTTTAACAAAGAAGATTTATCTGGCATATAAATACTGCTTTTATACTCCCAACGCTAGTCAGCTTTATTCCAAACCTCCATTTCTTACTCACAACGGAATGTTTAAGCTATCAGAATGACTGGGTGAATTAAGACTGAATATTATTCCAGTGACTAAAGTAAATTTAGAAGAAGATTTAATCTGAAGTTCACATTAAATATGAAATATTCTAGTCATCATTCACAGTTGGGCTTACAAATATTGGCTTTTTCAAAAAGTCTCTACTTTCCATCACATTCTGATTCCCAAATCTGACACTTCCCCAGGCACAGAAAATAAAATATCTCTAGATAGGAATATCCTCAAATTTCCATCATTAAGTCAACAAACACTTGCCATTTATTAGTCCTCTACTCTTTCTCTCTTGCTAAAAGATGGAATTTATATTTGTTAACTATATTCCCTTAAACATTTCATAGTCAGCTCCCCTACCCTCCAAAAGATTGCCAAGTGAAATTTTGATTAGCATTTCACTAAATAGGTAAATCAATTTAGGATAACTTTTTTTTTCTAGAACCGAGTTTTCCAATTCAAGAATATGGTATAACCCACCATTAAATAAGTCTTTTAAAATTTCTCTTATTGACACTGTATAGTTTTTTGAACAGACAACTTAGACATCTTTAAGTTAGATTTTCTGTGAATAATTACTGTTTTACTTCTTCCTTTCCAGTCCTTAAATCTTGTTCCAGTTTCTACTGCTGTGTAAAAAAATTACCGTTTTTTCCTAAGTCCAAGATGTCTCTCTTATATACGGCTGAGAGCTTATAGTCTCTCTTATATATATGGCTGAGAGCTGATGCTAGCTGTCAAATGTGATCTCAGCTGGGTGAATACCTATACATGCCTTCTCCAACATGGTAGTCTCAGGGTAGAGAGGAATCTCTATTTCTTCCTCCCCAGGGTAGAGAGGAATCTCAAGATCTCTAATATGACAGCCAGGTATTCCAAGCACAAATGGTCCATCAACAAACTGGAAGCTACATTGCTTTTTGAGTCCTAGCCTCAAATCATGCAACATTGTTTCTCTCTCATTCTATTGTTTACAGAGCAGTAGCAAGCCTGCCCAGATTTAAGTGTGGGGGACACAGACTTTACTTCTTATTCAGAGGAATATCAAGTAATTTGTTGTTGTGTTTAAGATCATCTTAGTCTACAATCTGGCCCCAATCTGCTCTGACAATCAAAATGCACTTACTCTCTAATGACTCCACAGAAGTCTCCATTATTGTATTATTAGTCTCAGATGTGATGCCCGCAGTCTTGGCATTTAAATCAACTGCTCTTGAAGATGACGTTACTCATATATGATTCCTTGAGTAAAAATCATTCCCATGGTTCTGGACACCATGAACTATAGAGATAAGTTATCTACTCCCCCTCAACCCCACCTCAACACACACAACATACAAGATGGGATCAACAGTAAATAACCGCAAAAAGCAAACCTGCTATAAAGTGGAGTGAAGAGCTTCCTGCGAACGGCGAGACTCACTGACTCGGCGGCAGGAGCAGTAGCAGTAGCAGAGGCCTCTTCGAATGACAGCGGCAGCGGAAGGACTGGCGCCCCTGCTTCTGTCCCGCGCAGCACGGAGTTGGGCGTGAGGCGGAAGGAGACAGTCGTGTCGCGCGCGGCGCAGCGGCAGGAGTGAGGCGGCAGGAGACAGCTGCCTCCCACGCAGTACAGTCGTGTGTGAGGCGGGAGGAGACAGCCCTGTCGCACGGGCCCCCTGGAGGCTCAGGTGAGACTGGAGGTCTGCGCGCGTCCTCGGGCCCAGGAGGTGAGGACCATGGGGGTCTGGGTGTGCGCCACGGAGGCCCAGAGACTGAGAGGCCGAGGCTCTAGGAGTTGCGGGGAGTGAGGGGTCTGGGCGGTTTCTGTGGGCGCCGGTTTCCAGGCCCAGGCCTCAGGGGTCGTAATGGCAGTGAGGGGTGAGGCCAGAACCTGGGCCGCATTGGTTGAGGAAGCAGTCTCAGGCCTCTCCTTGAGGAGCTGGCGGGTGTGGCAGGTGCCCTAGAGCCTCTCTTGACTTTTGGGAGCCAGAACGTCTTCCTATGGCTTTGCTTCTTGGGCTTTCTTTAGGCCTGTTGCTGGCTGCCTGGGAAGCCGTGAGGTGGGCTGGAGAGAGCAGGTGAAGGTCTGGAGTGGGATCAGGCAGCCTGGTTGGCAGCCCTGGTAGTGGGGAAAGGTGATACCGAGCGGAGACAGAATATTTAAGATTAGCGTTGCAGGTTCAGTATTTGAAAATAAAACAGCAAACTCTGGACCCTAGCAGTAAGGGTAGGGAGAATGTACTAGAGTAATGAGAATGTACCAGAACACACAGTGGTTGAAAAGTTTGCTTTAACTTTTACATCTAATCTGGAGTGGGGAAATAATCCAGTCAGAAATTCGCAGGACATTAAAAGCTCACTGAGGGCAGGTCATTTTACAGTGAAGGAAACTGAGGCTCAGAGCTATGAAATGACTGTCCGAAGATCATGTGATTAGCTTAATGATCATGTTGGTATTAGAGTTGAGGGGTAGGCAATTTTGGTGTAGCGGTTAAGGTTAAGGCCCTGTTTTAAGACCTTCATTGGTCGTTTATTGCTGTGCAATTTGGGCTGTTAACTTACCCTTCGTGCTTCCGTTCTTCCCAAGTAATGGATATTATAATACCCGATGGAGTTCTCAGAATTAAATTAAGATATGTATAAAATAGGACAAGGAAGTCTGAAACGTATTACCCGTTGGATAAATAATGATTGCAGTAAATTACTGCAGTCTGAATGCTGTTAGTCCACCACACGGACATTCTAGTCTGAGTTTTTAAGTCCTGTTTCCCAGGACCTGAAGTCAAATTTATGGTGATGGAGGGAAGAACCTGGACCTTCTGGATTAACTGCTGGGCATGATACAAGTGAATGGCTGGTTGAGGGAAGTTAAATTGAGTTGATTATTAAAAGTGTGGAAGGACAAAGGTGGGCCACAATTAAGTCTCTTTATCTCTGATTTAGGAAATTGAACTTTTTGCTTATTTTTTTTAATTTTAATTTTTATTATTATTTTTCAATGGCAGTACTGGGGATTGAACCCAGGACCTTGGGTATGCTAAGCGTGTGCTCTACCACTGAGCTATAGCCATCCTGCTTATTTTTTTAATAAGTAGATTTTTTAAAGGGAAGAATTGTACTACTCCTTGAAATCATTTTGTGTTTCCAGCAGAGCTTGAGGGTCATGAATAGAATCACTACCTTGTTGTGCATTTGCTGAAATTATACTTAGAGCAGATGTAAAAAAAAAAAAAAACTGTGTAGGAAGTCTCCTGTGCACCAGCCAGGGTGCACAAGCAGACAAGCTAAGTAACTGAACATGAGAAGGCTAGAATGAACTGTGTTATTAGAGTAAATGTTGCAAAACAGACTTTCTGACCTATATGAAAACGGGTGTCAGCATTGCTCCACACCTTATTATCTCAACTCTGTAGTTCAGCTAGCACATTATCTCCCAAGGACCATGAGAGTAAATGTTTTGATAGAAGTTGTTGCTGTAGTTTTAGCAATCATGCTATAATATCCTTTCAGTTAGAGTTCACTTTGCCCTGCAAGATAGCTTAAGGGCATGAAGTGACACTTGGTAAACATTAATACAGGATCAAGAGAGTGGAATTCCAATGCTAGCATTGTAACTAGCAGCTTGGTTTTCACATCTTTAAATGGAAAAGAGACATCTCCTGGATACCTTATCATTAGGAGGCCATTGGGAAGGACAAATAAGATTGTGCACACAAAATTGTTTTGAAAAGTGTAATCAATTGTGCAAATAGAAGGATCAACAACTCATAACAACTCCTAGGAAATAATAAAAGTGCCTGAACATAGCTGCAAACTGTATAGCTTACCGTAGAACTTTGTCAGGAAAGTGCAGGTTGAATGTTTTGTTGCTGCAACAAATGTACAGTTAAATTAAGCTTAACTGTGACTATGAAAATTATTTGGAGAATTTTGTTTTGCAAATAATTTAGAGAATCTGTAGTGATATATTTTAAATATTCACATCTTAAACCTACTTAGTTTATAGAATAAAAAGAAAGTGCTATGGGAAAATTGATTCCAATAGTCCCATCAAAGAAAACAAAACTGTTAGTAAGACACTATATAGGTCTGTTTTTAAATGGACGAGCATTTACAACAGAGAACACTTCAAATTTTATGTACTTTTTTCCCCTTAATTATTTTTATTTTTTGATTAGATGCACATGTAGTAAAATCAGAAGGTATAAAAAGTAGTAGTAAAATGATTTATCTGTGACTGGAACCAATTCCTTTTAAGTGTTTATTTTCCAGTCTAAGAGTTACAGTTTATTTTCCTTAATTCTCAAGAGTTTTAGAGCTATTAAAACTTAAATGACAAAACTCGGCTATACCTAGTAATAGTAAAAATCACTGCTAATGTTGATCACATACTGTAAGCCAGGCAATGTCATAAGCACTTTACATGCATTTTGTTTATACAATAACCCTAAAAAGTAGATAGTGCTAATATTCTCATTTTACGTAAAAACTGAGGCCCAGAAGTTAGTAATTCACCCAATATGCCAATTTATTTAGTAACTGAGAAGAGATTATGACCTCTAAGCTCCTGCTAATAATAACTATTGTATGTCTAACTGAGATGTTGGATACATAATGTAATTTATTTTAGCCTTTGTTTCCTCATGTGTCAAATGGAGATGATAGAACCTCCTTTGGTTCTTGCAAGTATTAAGTTAGACAACCTAAGGTAACTAAAACCCACAAGACTTAAATTTTTAAAAGGGTATATTGTAAATACATAGCCCACATGAATGAAAGGCTGCCTCATTTTTATTACACACTATCTGTTTTTTAAATACTTTAAAAAAAAGAAACAGCCAAGAACAATAGACAGGTCATTTCTTCTGTTTCTGTCTCTATTTTCTCATGGATTAAAAGAATTACAATTGAAAATGCCTAACTGTAAAAAAAATTTTTATTTTGTTATTTTTAATGCTTTTGTTGTGGTATGATTCCTGTACAGTAAACTATGCATATTTCAGATGTATAATTTGATGAATTTTAATAGATGTATACACCAATGAAACCACCACCACAATCAAGATAGCTAAAATTTCCATCACTCCCCAAGAGGTCCAAATTTTCAAATTTCCAATTTATCCCTTCCCACTCTCTTTACCCCCTGGTAACTCTAAGTTTGTTCTTTACATCTGTAAATCTGTTTCTGTTTTATAGATAAATTCATTTGTACTCTTAAGATTCCACATGTAAGTGATATAGGGTACTTTTCTTTCTCTTTCTGACTTGCTTCACTTAGAATGACAATCGCTGTGTCCATCTATGTTGCTGCAAGTGGCATTATTTTATTCTTTTTCTGGCTGAGTAGTATTCCATTGTATATATATATACTGCATCTTCTTTATCCAGTCATCTTTTGGTGGACATTTGGATTGTTTCCATGTCTTGCCTATTATAAGTAGTGTTGCTGTGAACATTGGGGTGCACGTGTCTTTTTGAATCATATTTTCCTCTGGATAATTGCTCAGGAGTGGGATTGATAGATTGCATAATATGTCTGTTTTTAGTTTTTTGAGGAATCTCCATACTGTCCTCCATAGTGGCTGCAGCAATTTACATTTCTACCAACGATGTGGGAGAGTTCCCTTTCCTCTGCATCATCTCCAGCATTTATCACTTGTGGACCTTCTAATGATGACCATTCTGACTTGTGTGAGGTGATATCTCATTGTAGTTTTGATTTGCATTTCTCTAACAATTAGTGATGTGAAAGTTCCTTTTAAGACAAAGTCATACAAAGAAAAGCCCCGAACCAAATGGCTTTGTTGGTGAATTCTACCAAATATTTAGGGAAAAATTACCTCTCCTTCACAACTCTTCCAAAAATAGAAGGGAAAATGCTTCCCAACTCATTCTGTGAGGTCAATATTACCCTGATACCTAAACCATACAAATAATTCACAAGAAAAGAAAACCAAGGACCAATATATCTTATGAAAATAGATGTGGAAATTACTTAACTTGAAATGATAAAATATAAAAATTTAAATTTAATAAACAAATATAAATTGAAATTCTATTTGTTTTAAGGATTTTTTTTCTGAATGAACTTATTTTTCTTAATGGATTCTTGAGTTTCTGCTTTTGAGAGGTGACAAATTTAATATTTATTTAATATTTGCCCATTTCTAAAAATGGTTTTCTAGATTTGCTGAAATTTGATGCATAATGTGTGTGCTTCTGTTTAAATAGAATATTTGGTGTTCAGTTGAAGTCTCATGTACATTATTAAATATATAGTATTATCTTCCTGTGGCTTTTTTCACTTAGCATAGTAAATAGCTTGTGGTTGGGTATTTTCTTTTTTTTCAGTTTGACTGTATTTGTTGTTTAATTACAGTTTATAGTCTGCTTACAGTTAATTATCTCTATAGTAGGGTTAATATCTACCATAATCTTACACTATCATAATATTTGTATTATATTTTATTTTCTTCTTCACTGTTCCTTTCTTTTAGATTAACAAATTTTTTTTCATTTTGTACCTCATTTACAACTTTCATTCCATTCATAATTAACATTTTACTTTGCTTATAAGTGCAAGTTTAAAAAAATCTGGATACTGAATATAATTTTAGTTTCTGGGCATAACTTACTTTTATAAGGTCCATTTTTTCAATTAACAGTCAAGAGTTTATTAAAAGGAATCTAAGGATTACTACTTTCATGACATGATGGCTTCAATCATGATATTGTTTAGAAATAAATCTAGGGGATAGGGTATAGCTCAGTGGTAGAATGTGTGCCTACAATGCAGGAGATCCTGGGTTCAATCCCCCATACCTCTGTTAAAAAATAAATAAATAAATAAACCTAATTACTGACCCCCCCAAAAAAGAAAGAAATCAGAGGTACATAAAACCACATGTATGAGTAATAATTCACTGAATACGACATACCAATTTATGATATGAGTTTAATTGAATGAGCTGTCAATTGGATATGTAATTTCTTCAGTATAATTTCAAATGTTGTTACTGATTTACTGACATTTAGTATTGACTTTTAGATATTATATCTAATTTCATTTTTGAAAATAAGATGATTAAGCCTCCAAAAATTGTGGAAATAACAAGTTAAGACCTTGTAGATATCAGTTATTAAAATTTATTTCTTAACTTTTGTACCTACAAAGTCTAATTCAACTTTAATCTGACTTTTTAAAATATTGCTAGGTAAGTGAGTAAAAGGATAATAACTAAACATTCTACCTACATAAAAAATAATGTTACAAAGCATTAAATCTGTTGCAGTTGGAAACACATTTGTGGAAGGAACACTTTATTGTAGAATTATCCAGACTGTTTCCTTTTTTTAGTTTATATTGAGTTTTCATCAGAGTAATGTCTGTAGAAGAGCCAATGAGCCAACAAACAGCAATTACAGGTGATCAAACACCATAGTGAAGGCAAGGTGTTTGCCTTAAAGTTATTTTCAACACACTGGACATTACTCCTGTAATAGAAGTTAATATAAAAAAGAGTTGATTTGATGACGATTACCTGTTTTTAACCACATGAGAGGTACAAAATTCAGGTTTTCACTTTACTGCTAGCCTGCCCAGATCCTTGCTATTCAAAATGTAGTTCATAGAAGCAGCAGCACTATCATCACCTGAGAGCATGTTAGAAATGAAAGTATTAGGCCTCACTTCAGATTTACTGAATAAGATTATGTATTTTAATTTACTACCAAAGTATTTTTAATGCATTTTACAATATAAGGGATACTGATCTGGATAACTTAAGGCTATCTCCAAACAGTGAAAAAAGGTAGAAGAAAAGAAGAGTAATGTGTCCTTGAAAATTAACCAAATTAAAGAACAGCATTTTTGTACCATGTTTTTTCTCTAATTATCATCAAAAAGTTGATTATTATAATTCACTTCTTTAATATTTTTCAAGAAGTTTAAAAAATTTTTAAGTTTTTTACAAACACAAGTGTGTAAAATATGTTCTTTCACAAGTAAATAACCAATAGCAGTAAAACTACATGGGAGTTACATAATATTTTTTAATGTTTTAATTACATACAATTATAATGTTGCCCTATTCAGAACTTTTTTGAATTTTTGAGCCAAATGAGATAAAATTTCAAGAATATAAGCTCATTTTTAATTGCAGTGTAATTGTGTCATTCACTTAAGAGTAAAACCTTATAGAGAGTTATTAAAATCACATGCTTGATTTTCACTTAATCTTTGGGAAAAAGCAACTTGAAAAGACTCTTCAAATGCATCAGATTTTTTTTAATACATACATTTAGAACTGATATTCAGCTTTTAAGCTGTGAATATAGCCTGTGTCTAAATGATTGTTCACTGCATACCAAACCAGTTGTTGGTAGCACTCCTTTTTTTAAGAAAAAGGAAATTCCCCTAAGTTTTTTTAGCAAAGTTCTCCCAAATCGTCTTTCCCCTTCCTAGTTTCTGTATAATATGTTATCATCTATCTATGCTTATTAAAATGTACACTTTATGAAGGAAAGTATTTTTCTGTATTATATTTAGTACTATAACTCTATGCCATAAAACTCAATAAATTTTAGTTCAATGAAATAAATTTTTTGACAGATTTTTATAACAAACTTAAAATTGATCATAATAAATTCTGACATTGACCAAAACCAAAAAGATCAAATTTAATTTAGTTTCATTTGAAAACAGTTCCACAATCATTCTTGAGATACCATTTTGCAACAAAATTAGTGAGCCATAAATGCTGTTAAATTTATACTAGAGTGCACTCTGTGCCTATGGTATCATCTTATGAAATGACATACTCTTGGAAAGATACATATTCATGATCCAGTTTTTTCAATTTTGGCAAATATCCCCAAATAATTATTCAGTATAAGAGAAAAAAAAACTTTATGAAACAAAAATATCTGTTATTTCTGTAGAGCAAGATTAAAAAATTATTGTCAGCAAAGATCTATCTGTAGGAAAATGGTTAAATAATTCACAGTTTACTGACAAAGACTAATTTATGTGATGGATTATGAATGTGATGAGTTTAAGAAATGATTGTGATATTAATTATGTTGAATAAAAGAGAAGAATACAACATTATTACAGAAATCATGAATATATCCACATGCAAGTATGTATATGTACGTATATTCAAAGAAATACAAAGCTGAAATAGCTAAGAAGATAACTACATGTACTAGTTTCCAGTTTTTTTTTAATTTTTTAAAACTTATTTTTACTTAATTTTTTTAATTGCTAAGTTTTTAAATAACTTTTACATTAATGAAAATGAATAGAGGTGGCAAGTGTAAAGATCAGATTTGTATGCTAAAGTATGTGTTTGGGATTGTTGTAACTCGTGTGTATATTAAAAAATACAAATTAGCTGTGAAAATTTAATCTGTAGAAGATAAATGAGGATGTTACAGAAAAATATGATAATCTGATAGACATTTTCAACATTTGAAAAACTAGGAAAAGGGACTAAATTAGCTAATAGAAGAAAAGACTAAAAAGCAGAATTGAAACCAAACCTGCTGGAGTCAGTATTAACACTTTAGTAACAGGGTAATGCTCGGTGTAATTTAAAACATGTAAATAAAATGTGTCTTTTAAAAATGAAATGGACAAAAGTAGTAAGTACTCAGTACATGGGAGTGTTCAGTAGTCTTTGAATTACCCCTGTATAGGGTGTTTTTGGAAAGGATTCTTGCATTGAATTTGCTGGATGTTAGGCTCAAAATATCTAAATTCTTATAATCCTTTGATTCTGTTTTCTGTGTTTATGGAATTACAGTCATAGTTGACTTTAGAATCTTGGCCCAGGGGAACACAGTCAGATTCTGAGTGTATTTCAAACACAAAATCAGGCTGTCTAAAAAGATAGCATTGCATTAAGTTGGAAAATGGGTCTTCCTGATGGTTTCTGATAGTTTCATGACACTTAAAAAATGGTTTTTGATAGAACCCATGTAGTTCCCCATGCAGGAAGGAATGTACATATGTCTCTTACAAAGTCTAATTATGCTTGTCTTCCCCATCAGAGCCATGGTCTCACACCCTTCTGATTTCAAGAGGCTCCCCGCTTAGTAAGAGATCCAGCTGGCACAGTTCTCTCTCGAGAGGCTGGCTGCCCCTGGCACAGCAGGGCAGTTAATCCAGTGTCTCTTCAGGGACTTGCCTTGCTACAGAGAGCAACCTCACAAGAGTCCTTTGGGGACACGCCTCAAATCCTTGCTTAGATGGAGACAGAAAAAGGGAACTTTGAAACAGGCCAAATATTTCAGGAGACAAATGTACAATTAGTTTTTCTTTCCCCCACCCTTTTATCATTAATACCACCTTTTTACATCCACCAGGCTATTTACAAGCCTTGTCTTCCCTCCGTAGGCACACTGGAAGCCTGCTTAACTGGCACTCAGAGGGCAGGATGGCATTCTTTGCAATTCCCTTGCAGTTGACTCAGAGCGTTGATGGGAGGATGTCAGTTTTGCAAGGGCAGCAGTGTCCGCTGCTCCCCCTGCTCAGCCCCACAATGCTGGCTCGTTTGCTGGAGAAGCTGAGTGCATTGTGTGCTCCCTTCCCTCTCCTGCCCCCTCCACATTCCTGCTGAATCTCACATTCCTCTAAGCACAGCCCAGAGAGTGCCAGTCTGTCGACAAGCCAGAGAGAAGACACTCTGCGAAAATGGGGCATTAATGGTTTGTGAATCCGAAGATAGTTAACTGATGGGTGCGTTCAATTAAGATGAGTTTTTCAGTTAAAAGGCTCCGCAGGAGGAGAGGCTTTCTTCTCATTTCTGGGCTACGAGCAGTTAATGAAGGAAGGCTATCAGAATGCCACCCGTGTTACCCAGAGCTGCCTCAAGATTCGGTACAATTTTCAAGTTACTTGATTAAGGAAAACTTGCTAGGAGGGATGAAACAAGCTGGAAGGTGATAATGAGAAGCGTGTATCATTTCTCTTTTTTTTTTTTAATGGGTGACATCACCACCATACACCTCACAGAAAATGGTTTTGGGTTTCAGTGTGATGCATCCTGAAACATTTCCCTTCTTAAACTTACATCTTCCTGGAGTCAAGTCTTTCTATGGCATATGTGGGTATACATTTATATTTTCAAGTCAAAGCCAGGTAGTTCCACTTGAGACATCTTTTATTGCTTGTTTTCTTCCATGTTGCCCTGAAGGGGAAGGTAACATCACCTCTTCCAATGTGTTAGCTAAATGCTTCCACAGGGGCGGTCCAGCGGCGAGGGCGCATGAGTGAGCGGGACTGGGGACTGCCTAAGCGTGAGCCCTAATGTTGCCCTCACTGCCCTAAAACTCAGGCAGGATCTGTCACATCTCGGTCATCTTCAGGATCTTCCCCTATCTGTAAAAACAAACAAACAAAAAGTGGTGATGCTAACAGAACAGACTTCATAGGGCTGGCTAAGAATTAATGATATATAAGGTAGTGCTGAGCACATCCCCTGGTGCATTCTAACTCTGCATCAGTTCCTGTGGGCTGCAGTTACGATCACATTTCCATTACAAGAATTTAGGTCAAGTCAGAGCACGTTGTTTTTAATCCCAGGGGCTTCTGTGAAACAGACTTCAGGAGAAATTGGCAATGGTTTAAAAAAAAATGTGGACACTTCGTAGACATGCTCCATGATACTTTCAAGATCCTGGGAGCCTTCTCTGGTCTTCCTTGCAGTTAACGTTCATTTTATAAAATGGCAGGGCCGTCTGGCTTCGAAATGGCCAGCAGTTAGAGGAGATGGATCTTTTAATGAAGAATGTTTGTCCGAAGGGCAGGTTCGATGTCTTTTTTCCAAAGGTACAATTAAATCACACTCCTTTTTATTTCCCACCCTCAGACTCAGTGCCTCAGTTTGCTCATCTGTGAAACAGGAATACCTACCTTTTGGGCTGTTGAAGGAAAAAGAAGAAACTAGCAAAACTAAAATGCCCAGAACCACTTCTCAGTAAATGATCCTTTTCATTTGAAATCAAGCTTACATGGAGGACTGACGTGGGGACCTGTTGTAGATTACCAACATTGTAGCTTCCGTTCTGATTCAACTGTTAAGTATCCGTTTGATCTTGCGCTGATCACATAGGGTCTCCAAGCTTGGTTCTGTCTGCTATAAGAGGAAGGACCTTAGCAGCAATAAAATTTTGAAGTTGATTGAATGGGTGTGCTTTTGCCCCTCTACCTGGTTACATCGAGGCCAAGTTGTTAATTCCAGACTTAGAAAGGGGACTTAGGATAATGTATTCTTCCCTAAAAATTATTTTGGTAGCTTTTGAAAAATGCAGTCCAGTATGTTTGATTTTGTTCTTAAAGGGTCACAGCACCTATTGTCCCAAGAGAATCGTGAACATTTTCCATCTGGGAATAGGTCAGCAGTGTATCAGGCCTGGCCTCTGCCCCTGCAGATGCGTCCCACCCTCTGAGAAACCCAGCAACAGTATCTGACACAGTGGCCTCAGGCAACGTGAATTCCACAGATGGCGTTAAGCATGTATTTTCATTTCCTCTGAGTTCACCAGCCTCCAGTGGGACAGGCGGATTGCAGAGAGAGAATACAGAAGGAAGGTGGCTTCTTTTCCCATGTTCTCATCTATTATTCATTTTAAGCCACTCCATCGCACCCATCAATTTAGACAGAATTGGAAGCTTCAGTTTGGAGAATTTCAGTCTCGATTTCCAGTGTGAAGGAAGAGGGTGGTCCAGGGGAGTCTAGCCGGCATGGTGTCTCCTTGAAACACACGGTGGCATTTCTGAGGCCTACCAAGGCGGGTGTGCCTGGTGTGGGCCTCTGCCCACTTGGGAAAATCGTGTTGTTAGCAGTGGTCGGTGTGGCGACCAAGTCTCCTTTTAAGGATGCCTCTGAACTCATGATGACTTAGTCTCTGAATTTAATCTCGCATCCTCTCCACCCGTAAATAGTCAGTTTGCCCTGCACTCTGGTTTGTACCCATTTCTAATCAACATCAGTGTGCATTTCCATGCAAGTTGCTGTCATTGAGAATTTACCCTACAGAAGCCACTTTGATTGGTAAAAATTAGTCTGCTGTTGCTGCACCAGTGGACTGATGGTGTTCTCCAACAGCGTCCTGTCCGAAAGTCTGTCTGTGATGCACGTACCTTAGAACTATTTGCAACTGTTAGAAGAGACTAAACAAGGATACTAACTAAATCTCTTCCCAAGGTCTGGAAGTAACCGAATGCAGCAAGTCAAAACAATCGTGATATCCTAAAACATGAACTGTGCCACCGTCCTTAGAAGTTCTCGTCACACCTTTGGCTGAGGCGCTCTCCCACGCCCCCCGCCCTGCCTCCCCCCACGGTGTTTCATGTGGATCGGGGAAGCCTCTCAGGCAGTTGGGATGAGATGTGAAAGCGCACAGCCTGACCAGTGGAGGCCAGTTTGCTTCCTCTGTTTACATCAGTGGGTTCTCAGAGCGTTTGCTCACAGATCAACAGCAGTGCCCAGCGTTTCCTTCACCTCCTGGGCAGTGTGGTCCGTGTTCCAAGTAGACCCCCGTCCTTTGCTGCTTCTCTACATTTAGAGAACAAGTTATACCAGCATGGTGACTGCTCTCTGATGCAGTTTCTAAATCCTCTTCCTTTAGGGTCTGAATTCAAATGGGAATCTGTAAGCTTCTGGGTCAGTAATTTAGAGACTGGGGTATTGTCTTTAGCTCTTGAGAGTTGACATAGGCGTCCCTGGGATACATTCATTAAAGTGCTTTTAAACAGAGACTTGGTAGAGATACGCGGCACAAATATCCTTCTGTGCACCTGGCTTAGGTGGGCGGGTTCAAGCCTTTTTCTTTCTGAAGGTCAGAACCAGGGTCAGATTTACAGCAAACCCGCTTATGCTGCCTGCTGCTCCCTTTGGTTTTTATCATCACAGTAGGTTTAACCTGACCAAGAAGTAATTACACCATTATTTTTTATGTGGTGCTTTATTACTCGCTTTTCAAAATTGGTTTCCAGCATCTCATGGGCTAACAGCAACAAATGCATGATAGTAATATTCGCTCCGCCCAGAGATGCGGGGTTATTGTGGAAGTGGCCACATACCCATTGCCCACACGATAACCGTTACTCCAAAACAAGTGAATTGCTTAGCCAAACATCTATTGATTGTAAGTCATCAGGGACCAGTATGAAGACCACCAGCATCCAAAGGAGAAGATTGAATTCTGGTTGCATATACATATGTGTTTTGTCAGTATTTTGTGGCAAGGAGCCCCAGTCCTCCATGGCTGCCAAGTCTAAATCTGGAGCACTGGGGTGCTCTGAGAGGTCAGTCTGGCTCCATCCACTTCTTAAAAGACAGGCGTCAAGACTGGGAGCAGAAAAACTCAAGAGCCATGGAAAATCCCAACATCCTCACCCCTCCTCCTCTGCTCCCAGAAATCAACCAAATCTAAAGGTGCGCTTGGCATCATGGTTTTTGTCTCAGGGCACCTGGAGTTGTGCACCTTCCCTTAGGACTCAGGAGACTCCAGTGGGGGATCGCATGGGCTCTCCTTTCTTGTGATCAGCTAAGGGTCAGCTGGGCAAACAGGTCTGCCATCATCCCTTACTTACTCGATGGGTTCAGACCTTTGTATTGGGGGTTCCTGAGTGAGACAGAAGGAAGCCAGAGCCTCTGGGTTAAAGCATTCAGGAGTCTTCATCTTGGTCTGCTTTGATAGCTCCTCCCCAGACCGCTCCTGGCTGATCACCCAGCAGCACTAGATGGTGTGGACAATTTTAAGCTCCTTGTTTGATTTCAGTGACATTATTCCCTCCTGATATTGTTTCTATTTTTTTTTCACCTGCCTTTGTTCTTTTTGTCCCTGAATCTTGGTTCTCTTTTCACATCAGTGGTTTCAGCTCTTCTCTCTTAACTTCATCCATAAAATTAACTGCGTCTTCGATCTTCTTCCTGAATCTCAGTCCTTTATTTCCAACTGTCTACGATACATTTTCATGTGGGTATCCTATTTGTCTTTTAAATTCAGCACGTCTGAAGTTGAATGTGTGGTTTCCTCCTCCCATATATCGTATTCTTCTTGCATTCTTTACCCTGCTAAATGGGCACCCTATTCATCTAGTCAGGTAAATTAGAAATGTCAGAGTCATCCTTTATTTTTTCTGATCCCTCACATCTACCATGTTACTGAGGTCATGTAAATCCCAGTCTAAAATACTCTGAAATCTACCTTGATCGCTTCATTATTAGCTGGTCTCTCATTTCCCATTTGGATTATTGTGATCGTTCTGACTTTAAAATCCATCTTTTATTGGACTCCTATGGTTATGTCTTTGAAATACAGATCTGATTGTGTCACTCCTATGCTCTGGAACACCTTTAAGAGCCCCTTGTCACCTAGCAGATACATTTCTCAGCAAAGCACTCAAGGCCAATACTGTTACTCATAGTCACTCTTCAGCACCCTACTCCCAATACGTAAGCCATGCTCTCCCCAAACTGGGAAGTCTAACTGTATTTGAACACATCATCCCCAGATCTCTGTGCCTTTGTTTTTGCTGCTTCTTTTGCCTCAAATTCTTTCCCCACCCTTCTTACTAGAAATATATCCAGGTCAGAGATGACCTCTTTGGTAAATGTTTCCCTGACTCCCATACAGATAATTATTTCCTTCTTCTATGCAATGTACTGTTTGTGCCTTAGTAATGCTAGTTTTGTATCTTCTTGAGTGGCTGGTTATAATCTTCCTGGGATTATAAACTCCTGGGGTACATCATAGTGTCTAGAAGGGTTTTCAGATGGAATTCTCTCCAGCTGGAGATGCATAGGAAGCTGGACCTATGTTGTATTTCTCTCTCTCTCTCTCTTTTTCATCTTCTTAAGCGCACAAACTTCTATATAGGAAGCATCCCATCGTACTGAATTAATAAAGCAATGTAAAGCATACCAAGTCTGGGGAAAAAAAATCCCATTTTAATTAATTATCTCCCACCTTTTTTTGCTCCCATTTTGTCACAAGATTTATATTGTTTTAAAACAACTGTGTCCTACTCCAGATAGGGCTCTATTTCAGAGTAGTATTTGAGAATCAGAGGCAGTGGAATCCTTTGAACTATAATATCAAATTAGTGTGAGCAGGGGAGGAAAGGCTGAACCCCAAGGGCAAGTGAAACATACCTGAAATGTACCTGATGTCTCCTGTAATGATGTTTCCTCCTGTGTGTTTGTCACATTGCTGTAGAATCCCGTTTGTGTCTTTCTGACCCTCTAGACTCTGGAGTGTCTCAGGAGTGAGGAATATGTAAATATGTCTAATTTATCCCGTACTCCCCACATCTGCCCCTATTTCCAGCACACGGCAGGTATTCTATTATTAGTCATAGCAACTGCCTGCTGAGTGCTGTGTGCAAAGCACTGTACAAACAGTATCACATCACATCTTCACTGTGCATATTAGGAAGACGTAAAGAATGCGACTTTTCCAAAAGGCACTAGCTGGTCAGTGATACAGGCTGGATGATAATCCAGCTTTGTCTTACTCTGAAAGGGTTGGAATGAAAGGAAGAATTGTGCTGTTAGAAAAATGGAAGTCGAATGAGGTCTGGAGTAGGACATAAGTTGGGATAAAGAAAAGGATTAGAACAGATTGCACAGCGAGGGGTATACTGGGAGCAAGAAAAGCACTGGAAGAGTATCGTGGGTCATGGTTTTTGGAGACCTAGTCTGGAGGCCTCTTGGTTGTCCTGACTGGGCTGTTCCAGCAAAGAGGTTAAGAGCCGGGCTTGGGAGCCCGACTGCCTGGGCCTGACTCTCTAGCCTTTCACTCAGTAGCTCGGTGGTTGGGAGCAATATTTAACTCCTCTGAGCCTCAGTTTCTTCCTCTGTGTAATGGGAGTAACAGTAGTACTTCCCTTTATGATTGTGGTAAAGATCAGATAGGTTAATCCATGTAAAGTGGATTGGCACCTAGTACATCCTTAGGAAGGACTTAAGCTGACGCTGTTCTTGCATCAATAATTATTAGAAGAAAAGACACAATGAATGAATGCAATGGATCCATGTAACATCTCAGCATTTAATTGCTTCTACGCTTCTGACTAGACCCATGCTTCCTAAACTTACGCACCCAGGTGTCCCTGCAAACGTACAGGGGTGCCGTGGATTATTTTCAGTTTGAGAGACACAAGTGATACTTTAAATCTGTCAGGTGCCACGTAAACTGCTGGTTCGGGGTAGTTCATAGCTCAACAGTAGATTGCACTGCATTCCTTTTGATTGTGTCACAGCTCTGCAAGGCTGAGTTTTCAGCAGGTGCTGTGATCCAAGGACGTGTCCTGTGAATATCAACATGGACTAAAAAAGAAGGCATCGATGTCCAATCATTTTTTTTAATTGTAGTTGATTTACAATGTTAGTTTCATGTATACAGCAAAGCGATTCAATTGTACACACACACACATATATACATACACATACACACAAATATTTTCAGATTCTTTTTCATGATAGCTTGTTACAAGACAGTGTCCAATCTTATTTCAAGGTCTGAGAAGTTGTTCAGTGCTCAACAGGAGCACACATCCCATTAGTATGTTTTGTGATTATTTTAGAATGAAATAAAAGTATTATTTCTTTCTTTCATTTCTTTGTATTATTTTTCATATGGCTACTAAATTGTTAGGATGTAAATATTAAGGATACAAATATTAAGTTGTTAGGGTATAAAAAGTAAGTGGTTTGGACCTACACAGTTAAGTAAACAGAATTGTTGGGCATTTCTCTTGGCCGGAGGGCACTGTGAAAAGATGACTGAGGCACCCGAGGTACTGTGAACAGAGGAAAGTTCAAGAAGCTCTGGGGTAGACAATGAATAAAGATACAATCAGGATGTGTGCTCAGGCTGAAAGGGAAGGGTTCCAGACTTAGGCAGAGAAGACTTTCTGGCTGAGTCGTAGGCTAATGATGTGCAGTGATAATAATCACTTAGGTTGGGTCAATAGCGAAGAAGGCTGACTTCATTTATTTTATATCACATGCTGTTTAGGTTGGAGTTGAGGTCGAGAACAATGTCTAGGCTTATCTGCAAGGCCATTGTTAGCTCTCTCCATAGCATACTTGTTATATGTTCTCTCTGAGTCCATTAAAATATAACCACATAAGCACTTGATCCTCTACTATCTCTCAGTTACAAGTACTTTCCTGTCTTCTTAGTGGAACTAATGGATTATTTGGAGTCCCTTTTTTATGTCACTTTTCTTGGGATTTTTTTCCACCCCTTCCCAGTCTATCTGCAGAGCTCTGCTGTAACTTCATTATCCAACCCTTCTGAAACCTGGTTTCGAGGAAGCAACTCTGTGAACAGTGGGAGCAGTTTTCCGAGTTGTCTCATAAAACTGTGACATTAACAGTCACAAGCAGGCCCTGGGCCCGGAACCCTATGCTTGGTTAGCGCGCGGCTCGGAGAAGGGTTTCTGAGCTTCGGAGCCCGACTCGGTGCTGCTCCCTGCTGAGAGCCGTAAGTTGCTGGTAGCTTGTTCTGGGAGAGTAATAGCATTGTTGTTCAACAATTGTGTTGTTGAAATTCAGCTCCACTATGTCTGACAGTATTTATCTAAAATACTTTCCCTGGTGCGTGTTCAAGTTCCAGTAAACCATGTCTTATTGTGCGACCTTTTCATTTTCCAGTGAAAAGGGATCAGCTCGTCAGATAAAAGCTACAAGCTGGAGTACAGGAAAAATGCATGCTCAGAAAATCCAAGCATGATTGAAAACAAGATGTGTTAAATCAATGCGGTTTATCGCCTGCCTATTCCCGGCAATTGCTGTTCTAAGCTCATTCTGAACACACACCGGATGATAAAAGTACAGTGTTGAGCACTCGCTGGGGTGGGCATGCAGGAAAACATGTTTATCAGACAGGCCCGGTGATTTTACCCCCTTGATAACGGTTATTGTCAAAACTCTTTGGGAAGAAATCTGGAGAACAATTAGAGAAGGAATATTACTCTTGTTATATCAGGAGATATGCCAGGAGGGAAGAAAAGTATGGATTTACCTTTAAACATTACAAAAGACAGACATCGTGTGTTGGCCCCTGATTCTTAAAACACCATCATCCGTTGCATTGAGACAGTCATCTTTTTCTTGTTCAATTGAGCAAATCCGGCTTTGAAACCAAATCATAAATGATCAAATTAAAAAAATAAAATCATGGAGAACTTCAAGCTTCTGTTTGCTTGCGGGATTTGATTTTAGCTTTAAACTTGCATCAAATTTGGAAATCTAAATGAAGGCTCCTAGAAGGCCACGCTGCTCAGAGCACATGGTATGCAAAAGACGGGAGACTTTTCTCATCAGCTTTATTGCAATTAGAGAGCAGTTGCGTCTCCCTAATTATTGTACATCCACCTACTTCCTGGTTTAGATGGAGTGTAACCCTCAGACAAGAAGGGGGTCTGCTTAAGAGATGCTCCACTTCTGCCAGTGACTTCTCACTAAGGACCTTCTAGCAAATACCAGCAGGTCTTGGTATGGAGTAAGTTGGGTTCATGTATCTCGACAGCACTAGGCGTCTCTTTTTCCCAAAAGACAAATCGACTTTTGAGAGCCCAGCTCAGATCTACAAGGAGAACTCGATGAGACAGAAGGCACGGTTTCCTGGTCATTTGTGGGGCAAGTTTAAAACAGCAGGGTGGTCCCCACCCCAAGAGCTTTGTGCTTGTTGCCGTGATGAGCTTTAAGTAAATAAATCAGGCCGAGCAACTTCCTCACCTGTATGAAGTCAGGAGTCTGAAGTCAGGATTTCGCCTGGGGCTGGATCTCTGTTTCACAGGTATTTTTACAGGAAGAGCGGAACCATGCAATTGGCTGGGTAGCTGGACTTGTCATTGTGCCGTGAACTGAGATTTATCAGTATTAAAACAGTCGTCCTGGCCTATAAGTAAAGCACTGAGGCTTGTGTTCTGATTTATGCAGCCAATTCTTTCTGTGCCTCAGTTTCTCACTTTCGAATTGAGAGTAATAACTTTTGACATTTATGTCAAGGGCATAGGAAGGAATCAATGAGCTAATGTCTAGAGCACTTTGGTATTGCTGGGAAAAGGGTCTTACAGACCTCAGGGTGTCTGCGAAATGACCCTTCTACAAGTAATCATTGTGATCGCTCACTTCTATTAAGAACTTTCAGAGGAACTTATAACTTAGAGAATAATTGAGTTCTGGAGGCAAAAATCTTCAAAATTAGTTTTCTTTTGCAGATGCCTTTAAAAGTAACCCATCGAACTGTGAATTGGTATAAATTTTATGAAGGGCAGTTAGGAAATACATGTATCAAAAGGCTTGAAATGTACATATTCTTTTATCCAAGAATTTCTCCTGAGTGTTGTTCATTATAGTACTTCTTAAGCAGTTAAAATTTGGGGGGAAAATATATCCCCATTAACAGGGGAGTTGTTGCCTAAGTTATGGCCACTCATATAATACAATATGCTACAACCATTAAAAAGGATGAGGTGGATATAAATACGTATATTATCTATACGTATAGAAAATAGTATTGTAAAAATGCCTGAAATATAAATAGCGGTTATATACGAGTGGGGGTATTGCGAGGTTTTTTTTCCCTTTTTGTGTTTCTTTTGTGCTTTTTGTGCAATAAGGATACGTTCCTTCTAGATTTAGAAACACAGTAAAGCAATTTCCATTTTGAAAAACAAAAGCAAGTCACTCTTAATTCTTTCTTCCTGCCCCTGATTGCTTTTTGCTTCTGGAAGAGTTCTTCATTTCCAAACATCCGCAAGTCCTTTGCCTTCCAAGTGACAGGCCTCAGGGCCTTCCATCTCTTTCCCCCAGAGCCCCCGCGTGTCTTCATCCCGGGCTCCGATCCACCTTGCAGGCCCCTTTCTCTCTTCCGTCTTTACCTTGCAAGCTCTGGCTCCAGTCTCGGTAACGAGTACTCAGCCACACAGGCCCACGACGCCTCTGAGGGTGCCCTTGGTGGAGAGAAATATTGCTTCCTTTGCTTGATTTTTTGAACCTCAGAGTTGTTGCTTCACATCAGGAGGTTTGGAGACTACAAATAAGAAGGCAGAGCATGATCAAAGCCAGTCTGGAAATGTTCCCTTGGCTCCTATGCTGGTGAATTCTGCCCATGTTGCCTTCATCCTGACACCCTTCTGGTTCGGTTACAGCTCTCTGCAGCTCAGTGAGCCTCTTCCCGAAGCGCTCCTGAACCTCGCAGGCTCCCAGGCAGGGCGCCAGGCTGTGAAAGCACTTCCCGCAGAAAGCAAGGGCCCTGCTTGCGAGGGATCTGGGGTTAGGTTTTTGGGGGAGCGCATCCCTTCCACGGAGGGATGCCCCAGCATACCGCTTGTGCGCTCCACAGCTAGGCCAGTAATGAAACGCCCAAATGGCTGGCAATGCAGCAAGTCCCTTCATGAACCGTATTTCTGACCCTTGTTTAGATTTCTGGTTGGTTTTGCGGTTTCTGTCTTTAAAGTCAAGTCTTAAAGATAGGTTCGTGAAGATAACTTGCTGTTTTATTGTTTACCTCTGGTTGTTAATTTAGTGACTGAGGGAGAAATGGGGCCATTATGGCACAGAAAGACTCTGCCTCACGCGTATGTAATAACTCTCGTGCCCAGAATGGATCTGCCTCGAAGGGAAATGCTCTGCTGTTATTCCTTTAGTTCAAACGTAGAGTAGTCACCAGGGAAGCTTGGAGACCCAGGTGCTGGGTTTATCATTGCCTCTGCTCTGAGGCTTTATTTATTACTTGGCGTGGAGTCTAGATATTTGTTTGGACATTAAATGGCAATAGAATATAAATATTACCTTTCTAATATCTGCATTTCTTTTTATTCCCAGTCAAAATGACTTCATGTCACACAGCCATTAAAAAAAGGAAATTAAAACCCCAGAAATAGGGTAAAGCAGCGCGGTGCGCCGCTGAGCTATAAAAAGCAGGGGGACTCTGCACGCTGACGTTGGAACAGCACCCAAAACGCGCCTCCCCGGAGGAGTGGGGAACCCAGCCTTTCCCTGCCATTGTTCCCAGGAATAAGTATCCTAGAAGTTAAATCAGTTTTCTTAACTGACAATGCATTTGTCTTGACTACATGATTTTAATTTGGAAGTAAATCCCCTTAAAGAGAACTTTATTTGATGTGTTTGTGAAGTGGATTAAAGAAAAAAGCCAACTAAGGCATGGAAAGGCCACAATCCACACATATATTTGGTTAGGATTTACTCATTACCAGGCGTTTTAAATGCATTTTGTCATCTTGTCCTTATTAGGAGCCCAGAAATACCTAGTTGTGTTCCTCTCAGTTTTCTTTACATATAGCATTTCATGCTGCGTAAACATTTGGACCCTGAAAAGAGCTTTCTATAACCAGAGCTGCTCTGTCTTGACCAGCACCTCGGTCGAAGCCCAAAGGGGGAGTGCTCTGCATAGACTGGTTCTGCCTGGAAAGTTGCTGGTTTCCTTCAGGGGGAGTCTGAGATGGTGCGATTGGAAGGGAACCCCAAGCCATTTACAAGCAGACTCCACACAAAGCCAGATGAAGTGGTTTGATTTTTTAAAAACTATTTAATTAACGCTTCCTTTTTGAAAAGTAATGACTCTGATCCAGCTGAGGGCAGCCCCGTGCATATATCCTATTTTTCTTATCAACACCCATTCCCTGCCTCCCGTCAGAGCTGTGAGACGACCCTTCTGAAATCTCAACCAGATCCATCTGCCCTGCAACCTTGCTCTCCGCACAGCAGCATTTAATCTCGCCTTTTGTATTTCAGACTTACTGCGGTCTGTGTGCACTGCTCCCCGAGGTCCTCCTGGGCTCACTCTGCTAATAGTCCGTACCTACCTCTAGGTTTGAACAGGATGGTGGAAGGCATCTTGACTTCATGTGTTTGTGGCTCCCCTGTAGCCTGATCACTCTTGAAGTCCCTGCGGAGCGTGGTGTGATCCTAGTGTCAGAAAGAGGAGCAGAGGTGGTGACCCACCATCTGACCATCAGGGAGGCGAGAGAATGGATTGCTGAGCAGGCATGCCTGGCTGCAAAAGTGGGAGCTGGCTTCCACTACAGTGATTCATCTGTCTTTGGGTTTAGGCTGTGTACACCTTTCAGAAAGTTTATTTTTAAGGGCTTATGGTGCTGTGGCACAAAACCGTTGATTCCTACCAGTGTCATCGGGACACATGGGAGGCACTAGAAATGATTATTATATCAGTGGACAGTTTTATTATCTCGTGGAATTTTTAAATGCCACGTCGGTCCCGTTTTATTATGATGATTTAAAAATTGGGGATGTCCTTCTTTGGGATTATGGATTTTTCTAAACCTCTGAGCCTCCCTTATTCCGTTACCATCCCTAACTGGTTTAGGATTACACCCTCTCGAACCCTGTTCAGAGAGTGTGGACTAGGTGTTTGGAAGCAGGGTGCCATGAGGGGCTCCCATCACTGCATTCCATTTGCAGTTCACAGCTTCATTTTTTTTTTCCTTTTTACAACCTAAGATGCTCATACTTCTTTATTTGTGATTAATTATGCCCAATTAATTTCTTTTTCTTTCTCTGCTGGATTCTCGGAATTGTCCCAAGTTTTAGAGGGAAAAAACGGACTGGTCCCATTCCTTCTGGTGCCCCCTGAGCCCTGTGCTTGAATACAATGAGGTCACTTTGTTGAAGGATTAACTTTATATTACATTCTTGCAGAGTAGATGTATGTCCCTAAGGTACCACTACCCCCACTGACAAAAATAAATATACCATTCTTTATGATTCCTCCCTGTTACCCTCTCTGTTGACTTTCAGAGAGTTTATGAATAGTCACATATTTATACAACTGGCCAAAAGTACACTACTTATTTTTCTTATGGTCTGTAATAACCTAGGCAAGGTTATTAAAGGGTATACAGACCCTCTTTTAAGGCAGAGTTTCTTATGTCATTACTTTATACAAGCAGGTCAGATTCCATCTCGGCAACAATCTCTTGCTTTTAACCTTTTTCTCTGATTATAAAAGTAATATATGTTCATTGTGGAAAATGTAGACAATATGCAGCAGAAAGAGGAGGAAAACACTTTAAGACCCACTTCTTAGAAATAACTACTGGCATTCTAGTTTATACACAGAAACCTTTTCTTTATTCTCTGAGTATGTTCATTTAAAAAAAAAGTGTTCACCTTGTAACATGCTCTTGTAATCTGCTTCTTGATGTAGCAATGGATTATATGCCAGCAAATATTTTTTTCCTGTATTTTTTCCCAAAAGCGTTGCTTTTGAAGACTGCATCATATTCCAGTGAGTGGGCTATAATTTAACCAGCCCCAGCCTTAGACATTTAATCCATTTTCAGGTTTTTTTTTTTTTTTTTGAGTATTAATTGGATGGCTCCTCTCACTCAGTAACTGATTTGATTTTTTTCTCTAGTTAGTGCAATCAGAGAAATCATCATGCACCTTTGAATTTTTTTTAACATTTTTTATTGATTTATAATCATTTTACAGTGTTGTGTCATGCACCTTTGAATTTGACAACAAGCTTTTTCTTGCAAATCTTTACTGGTACCTTTGTTTACAGCACTGGACGAGGCCAACGTAATATTCAATACCTAAACTGATGGCAGGTTAATATATTTAAATATATGAGCATAGAGCAAATCCTAAAGGCATGGGAAATAAAAAGCCTTTGTCCCTCTCTCTGAAATATTTCCTCTCTCAGAGCATACTTCCATACACTAGATGCTTATTTCTCTTTGAATAATGAGTTTAATATATCTAATTCAATTACTCTTCGTGGCAGCACAATGACTTCTCCTCAGCTCTTTAGCTATTAGTTCCATATGATATTTGAATCAGTTCTTTTAATTGCAGATGTTAGACGTCGGTCATTTGGCTGTGCATTGTTCCTATGGCCAGAGGAATGCATCCTTTCCCCCCCCCAGTACATCAGACAGTCATTCGGTTAACAACCGTGGGTTTCTTGACACCATGGAAATTAATTCATTATGCAAAGAACTGAAGGGGTGGGTCAGCAATTCAAGTTTTACTGGTGGCTTACACTGAAAAATAAAGCCAAGAATTAGAATTTTCAGGATGCTGAATTTATATCCTCAGGTATTAAAATGATACATTTAATTGTCGGAAGCTGCTTTTACGGTTAAGCTTCTTTGCTGGCAATTAGCATTATGGGTGGGAGACGGATGTGATATACAACTTAAACCTAGGTGCTCATTCGTGTCGCTCTCGTGCATTTCTTGATTAAATACCGTGGATTTTATGAGTAACAGCTTCCCTGCATAAAGAATTCCATGGCTTTCTCTCTACAAGTCTAACCTGAAAAAAAACAAGAAAAGAAAAAAAAAAAGAATTCTTCTCCAGGGTTTAGAAAGTAATTCATAAAAAGAGGGGAATAATAAATATTGTGCCCAAACTCATATGCCAGAATAGACAGTGAGATTTGGTACACCTGGGTGTCGTTTTAGTTCATTTCCACAAGAGACAGGTTGAAAGTTTACTGTTTGGAAGGAGGGAGGGGGGGGAGATGGCTAAACCTCCTATTTGCAAAAATGATTACATTATCTTAAATGAAAATGCTGCTCAATTAGCAACTTCAACAAGCCTTGTATTTGCGGGGGGGGGGGGATCTCTTTAATAAAAAGTTACCTGAAGTTCACTCCAACTTAAAATATACAAGTGAGGAAAAAGTACTTAGTCTGATTTATGTGTCTTTTGGAGGGGTAATTATTGGCTTTTTACTCACCTATGCAAAACAATGTACTTTTGTAAATGGATTTCTGGCCACTTTATGCAGCCTTTTTTTTTTTTTTTCCTCCTTTTTTTTTTCCTTACATAAAAAGTAAGCACTGTCAATCAAGGAATTTTAAGGTTTATTTCCTCTTTAGAAATGATTGATAGCCTTTTAGATTTACAAGTTGACAAGTTAAAGGGTTCTACTGGTATAATTATGTACTAAATTCACAGTCTTTCAATTTAAATGTCCTTTTAAAACCACAAGATTATCATACCTGTATTTTGAAAAGTGGGCCAGTCAGTTTGGGTTGGTATACAAATTGCTTCCATTAGCCTTGGGACCTATTGAATTTAATACAGTTTTTAAAGTTAGTGGTAGTACGAATCTTACTTTAAAATTTAGGTTAATGGAAATGCATTTCAAGTCAGGCACGTGGCAACTTGTTTTCTAAATGTATAGATAAACACCAGAACTACAAAGGCTGTCTTTTTATTCAGTATGGGAGAAAATGTGTGGTTGAATCCTTTGCTTACACGCAAAAAGAAAGGGAAAGAAAAAAGCCGCCCACCTACCCACTGCTTAGAGGACGTGGGGGACACGGGTGGAGGGTGGGGCTGCCATCCTTTCCTGGGCAGGCGAGGAAGGCTGAAGACATCTCATATCTTGGGGAGGAATTTCAAAACTGACACAGCAGAGTCCACTCTGTGTTGAGTTCAAGGATGCTTTGAGGAAGGTGTCGTCAGCGTGGGTACCAGAAGGCCCAGCGTCTCCCAATCCTATTGCAGGGCTGCTCTTCTGTTAGTCTTTCTAAGAGTTCTTCTTGGAGGCCCAGCTGCTCTGCACTAGTGCCCAACAGAGGTTAGTCTTCTCCTTGAAATAGTATTGATGTTGGTGAATCAGTCTGTCATCTTGGATGTGGGGGTGTCATGTCAAGGGCATTTCCATCCCTGTCTCTTTTTTAGATTCTCTCAAGGGTAGAATAGGCTTTTTACGCTGAGAAGATCCAGTTTCCCCTGCCCCTCAGCACACACTTGCAGGCTTACTGGCCACAGATGGCACCGAGAGGGTGTATCAGCTGAGGTCCGCTAGAGATTCTGCAGCTAAGCAAAGACGTTATTATTATTACTTTTATTGTGGGATGGTTCCTGTACAGTAAACTACACATATTTCAAAAGTACACTTTGATGAATTTTGATAGATATGTACCCCAGGGAAACCTCCACCACAATCAAGACAGCTAAGATGTCCATCACTCCCCAAGACGTGCGATTTCTGAATTCCCAATTTATCCCTTCCCACTCCCCTCCCCCCCGGGTAACCATAAGTTTGTTCTCTCTGTCTGCGAGTCTGTGTTTTGTAGTTAAGTTCTTTTGTGTCCTTTTTTTTTAGATTCCACATATAAGTGATGTCATATGTCATTTGTCTTTCTCTTTCTGGCTCACTTCCCTTTGCTAAGCAAGTACTTTTAATTCTGCTGTTCACCATCTGTAGATGCCCTGGGCTTGTCCTTGGACAAGCCCTTTAGTGTTTTGACCTAAGCTTCTGACTTAAGGGAATCCCAAAACCTGACATCAAGTTCCATTTTACTTTCTATTTTCAAGAACGTAAGGAATATAGAATTTGGCCAGAAGAGCAGAGTTCAGGACCTGCTACTAGTGGCTTTTGAGTGAGTCAGTCCCCACCATGGTAAGCGGCAGAAGTGGATGGTGGAAGTATTCATGAAAAGGGATCATTGTCCAATCATTTTACGATCTAATTCAAAAGTATCAATGAAACTTTGGACTTCCCAGTTATTTCTGCGCCGTCAGTGTTGCAATCATGCATTGTTTTATTTCTTGAAATTGTTCTAATTGTGTGACTTCTTCATTGCAGCGCTCAATGAACCCACCATCGATTATGGCTTCCAGAGGTTGCAGAAGGTTATTCCCCGGCACCCTGGCGACCCTGAGCGTTTGCCAAAGGTCAGTCTGTCTCCTCTTTGGGTTATGGTCTCTGAAAACTTGGGCTTGGTTGATTGGCAGAAAACTTTGCCATTGATAAAAAATCAGTTCATAGATAGCAACTCATTTTTGTGCTTTGTGGGTTTAATATTTATAAGGTAAGCAATAATACGGTAGCAAGCACTTCTGTGCCAGGTAATATATATTTTATGTATATATTTATTTTTATGTATATAACTGTCATTTCTGCCTCTCAAAAGCCCTCTGAGATTGGTACTGTTACCCCCTCTATTTAGAGGATAGAGTAACCATAAATAGAGGTTAAATCATTTGCCAAGGTCACAAA